>NC_073305.1:47582850-48295975 GCF_027595985.1 Sorex araneus | reverse complement strand
TTATAGATGGGGCACAGGTAGAAGTTCTGGTCCTGGACGCTGCGATGGGCCACTGGCAGGAGCCAGATAACAGCCATCTCTGTATAGAGCTCTTTGGGCCGAGACTCGGCCAGCTGGAAGGCCACAGGGTCCCAGCGGGCACCTTCCAGGAACAGCCCGTAGATGTAGCACCCTTCTTGGGGCCTTGTAATCTGCGCTACTGGCATGCTCACCACCTGTGATAGGACAGATAAGCCCAGAATCTGGGTTAGGGTTTGGATCAGAAGATGGACACAAGGGGGCTAGAGCAATAGTACAGCAGCTACTTCCTGAGCACAGAGCCAGGAGTAACCCCTGAGCACTGCCAAGTGGTCCCAAAACCAAAACAAAAAAAGATGGTCACACACCCAAGAACCCTGCCTGCCTCCCATCTCTCACCAGCCATTTTAGCGGATAACCTGTACTCTGGGCTCTCCCCCCAAGATATCACTGGGGCTCATGACCTCTTCTGATCTGGTTTTCTAGATCTCTCCCTCTGGCCTGGCTCTCCTCTGTACCCCAACCCCCAGTTGAGACGTAGGTGTTCTTCCTGCCCAGGCTACTCCCCAGCCCAGTACCTGACCTGGCCCTAGCTGTTCCCAGACCTTAAAATCAAAGGAGATGGTGTCAATGGAAATGACATTTTTGCGAGCAAAATTCTGCAGTGTGCCTGTCAGGAAAGCCTGGGGGAAGAAGAAGCCACTGATCCAGAAGACAGCCGGGATGCCTCCCTGGATCCAGGAATTCAAGAAGTCTAGGCGCTGAAGCAGGTCCATGACCCAAGAGGAAAGAGGCTTCAGTGATGGGTAGGCTTTGGCCTTCCAGAGCTCAGGCACACTGTTGTTGTACAGGCTGGCTGCCATCAGCTCCAGCTCCAACGACATCACCACCAGCCCCTTGAGGGCCTTGAGCAAGTCTTGCAGTGACTGGGAGATCACCTGTAGCAGCCGGTTGTACCTGC
Organism: Sorex araneus; assembly: GCF_027595985.1. NCBI lineage: Eukaryota > Metazoa > Chordata > Mammalia > Eulipotyphla > Soricidae > Sorex > Sorex araneus. The sequence continues at coordinate 48,294,996 of NC_073305.1, read as the reverse complement.
GGAGTCAGAGGCAAGGGATCTAGCAGTGGGGCTCAGTCTGCACCCACACCCCTCTGGTTGTAGGCTGGAACCAGAGAAGCAATGACAGCAGGTTGAGAACACAGGCTGTTCGTGTGTGCAGCCTGGGCACCAATCCCAGCTCAAGCCCTTAGCACATATATGACCCTGGCTAGGTCACTTAAAACACCTTGACTCTAGTGCCAGAATTTGTATTAATTAAGCCACATACAAGTGAGAACCACGGAAAGTGTGTGCTAATGTCAACAAGTTTTTCTGGTTTTTTTTTTTTCTTGTCTGTGAAATGGCAATAGTGAAAGTGTTCTGAAAGGATTTTTTTTAATTTTATTTTTGGGATAAAATGATGCTCAGCAATTTCTCCTGGCAGTGCTTGTAGGAGCATATTGGATATCGGGGAACCAACCTGGGTCGGCCGTGTGCAAGGCAAACACCCTACCCGCTGTTCTTTCACTCCACCCCTGAGGATGGATTTGTAACAGGGTGGCACCTGACCCATGGCAACTTGCTACCATTTCCTGCAGCCTGGTGGCCTGCCAACTCCATGGGGGGTGGCAGGGGATTACCGGATGACCTCTTGGACTAGCACCGTGTTCATGGACTCCTCATATAGCACTGGGTACTTGGCCATCACAAACTGCAAGTTGATGGGTTCGGGGATCTTGAGCAAAATGTTCTGGGCTACATCCTGTACTACCTATGGAGACAAAGGCAGGCTGGGGGTCAGGGCCAGCCCCCTGCTCCCCTTTGGGCTGCCACATGCATGGAATTCCTGCCCACAGGGTAGCAGGCACTTCCACCTGGGGCTCCTACCCCTGCTGCTGCCCACCTCCTCTTGGTCCTGGCTGCCCACTGAGGAAGACTTTGGTTGCAGCTGGATGATGGCACCAAAAAGAGCAAAAGTCTCATTCTGGGCGAAGGTGATGTTGGCGTTGTCATGGAGACCAAAGATCTCAGGCATGTCGTTGAGTGGGAGACCTTTGATGTAGGAGAGGTAGCCCTGGAAGTAGGGGGCCACGAGTGAATCCCTGCCTTGCATGTCCCCCCATCTGGCCAGAAGCCCTCCAGTTGGACATCCCCCCGTCCACAGCTCACGTGCCTCCCTCCCAGCCCCTTCTCCAGTGCCCGGCGTCCTGCGTCTCACTCAGCTTCTCTCTGTGGCCTGCAGGCCTGCTGCCTCCCACCCCCATCCCTGAAGCAGCATTTCCTTATAGAGCCCCACAACCGGAGAGTGATACTCCAGGTTAGAGACTGAGTCCAGGGCAGGGACAGGGTCTGCCCCTCCCCATGTCTCTGGGGGACGTGTGGAAGTCGGCGAACACCCAACTGTGGCTCTCACTTTATGTGGCTTAATGAACACAAACTGTGGCGCCAGGGTCAACATGTTTTAAGTGTTTTAAGCTCCTTGTCTAACGACAGGGAGCTACTGGAGGGCGAGGACGAGCTCCTGTCCCCACGGTACCCCCAGAAGCCAGCCTGCACAGAGTCTGCCTGCGGCGGTGCTCACGTTGAGGTCGTAGGTGGGTTGGATCTGGTGGTAGACCCCCGAGGCGCTGTAGGTGTGCTCGGGGAAGAGCACCAGGGGACTGTAGAAGTCTTCCAGGATGTTCATGATGCAGCGGCGGTCCCAGTCGTCCGTGACTCGGCCCCCGTAGTTGATCTCCCCCGCCGTGTACTTGAGAACCTGTGTGTGTGGGGGTGGGGGCTGAGTGGGTGACGGGGCGCCCCATACCCCCTCCCACAGCCCCTTCAGTCCCCCACTGCCCCACCGTCTGTGCCCGCCCACCTTGTAGGGAATGCTGTCGTACTCGTCCAGGAACATCTTGAGCTGGCTGATGCAGATGCGCAAATCCCCGTCCGTGAACTCATAGGGGATGTTGAAGCCCAAAGGCCCAAACTTGCGGCGCTCCAGCACGTTCCCGTGGAAGAGGCACAGAGATAGCAGCAGGGACTTGAACTCCAGCGTCTGGGGATGGGCGGGGCGAGGCTGGGTGAGGGGCGGGGCGCGCAGGGGCGGGGCCTGGGGCAGGGAAGGGCGGGGTCTGGGGCGGGGTGAATGGTGTGAGACGGGGCAGGACTAGGGGAGGGGGCGGAGTCTGGGTCCTGGGGCGGGGCGAGGGCAGGGGCGGAGTCTGAGTCCTGGGGCGGGGCGAGGGCAGGGGCGGAGTCTGAGTCCTGGGGCGGGGCGAGGGCAGGGGCGGGGCCTGGGGCACTGGGGCGGGGCCTCACCTTGTGACAGGAGTTGAGGAAGTCGTCGCTGAGGCTGCTGTAGGACTTGAGCAGGTTGGCCTTGACGCCACGCGGCGGCTCGATAGTCATCTTGGAGCTGTTCTGCAGGATGGTCACTGGGAATTTGTTGCTAGGCAGACTAGTGAGCCACAGGCGGAAGTCCCGGTGCACCTGGGGGGCCGCGCCCCAGGTGAGCTCGAGACTCATACCTGGTGGTCATCCCGACCCTGGCCCTCAATCTTAGGCCACTCCAGGCTGCAGAGGTCCTTGGCGAAGAACAGGGGCTTTGGCAAATCCCAGCGTCCCTCATGTGCGGGTCTGGGGCTGGTAACTGGGGGCGGGTGGGCTCGCTTGAGGAGGGGCTGAGTCAGCGGTCAGGGGTGGGCAGGGACAGGCACCTTGTCAGGATTGATGTGCTCGATGAGGCGCTCTAGCGCTGGCATCCAGCTGGGTGCCAGGTGGCAGTTCTGGAAGAAGACCCACTTGCCCCTCTCTATGGAACTGCGCATCATGGCTTCTGCACGAGGTCCCTTTGGAGACAGGGGGCTGAGTGGCAGAGGGGCTGCTAGCCTGCCCCTACCATCCCCCTCCTTCATAACCTGGCCCGCCCCTACCTGGCCCTGGCCCAGGGAGATGGCAGAGAGCTTCTTGGAGAACTTCATCTCTTCAGCGAACTTGTAGAGGTCAGCGGCGGGGTCAGTGCCCGGAGACAGCACAAAGATGAGGGGTGTGGCGGCGTTGGAGTCTTTGAACACCACCGACAGGTTGGCAGTCTGTGGGGCAGGAGGAGAAGCTGGAGCCAGCTGGAGCATCCAGAGAGGGGCGGGGGGCTCTGTGCAGGGTCCTGCAGCCTCCCCCATCCTGGGGCAGCCCCGCACTTGCTTGTGGCTCAATGAAGCGTGGCTCCAGGTTGGAGGACACAAAGTCCTGCATGGCATTGGTAACCTTGTCCCCACGCAGGCAGCGGAGCACCAGCAGCTTCTGGAACTGGTCCAGGTACTGGTCCCAGATACCAGGCAGAGGCTCCCTGCAACAGTGCCCACATTGTCCCTGTAGGGAGCCCTGGCCAAAGGGATCTGCTGACTGGATAGCAGGGACAGGGACAGGGGAGAGGCCCAGGGCATATGTGCCCGGGGCCACAGCAGAGTGTGGGGGACCCCATGGGAAAGCTCAGAGAAGGCCCTGGAGGAAGGTTTCTGCGTGCTCACCCCCTCGGTGGGCTCAGCTCACCGGTGGGGCTCAGGGCTGTCAAAGATGACCTGGAACTCTGAGAGGTGCTTCACGAAGTCGGTGGAGAGTGAGGCGAAGGTTGGCAGGTTGGAGAGGGCCACGATGTCACGCCAGTTTCTGTCCGACAGCCAGCTCGGGGCGGGGTTCTCCATCGCATCATCCTGGATGGGGCCCCCGGACAGCAGGTAGCGCCACTCATTCTGATGGGGAGGTGGGGAGGGGGGATCAGTGCCAGGCACATCTTCCAGCACCCCGCCCTCACCCAGAGCACCAAATTGCTTGGGGAGTGGCCAGTGGGCAGGCCAGGAACAGTGCCCCTTCTCTGCTTGTCCTCAGCAGGATGCCCTTGTGCAAAGCATTTTCCTCCCTGAGCCCCAGTTTTCTTACTTCAAGAGGAGGAAGAATGAGAGCTCTGCTTCCTGGGGAAGGGGGTGGGGGAGTACTGACTGACTGCCTGCAGAGCTGATGTCACCCTGCCCTGGGCAGCACCGGAGAGCGTGGGACACAGAGGCATGCGCACGGCAGGCACTGACCATCGGCTCCCCTAGCCCGGGTCTCCCAGAGGCCTGTGCTCCCAGTCAACCAGGATCTCTTGGCAGCTTTTCTTTGTTTCATTTGGTTTGGGTTCTCTGCCCACACCCAGTGCTGCTCTGGGGCTGTCTCCAAGCAGCCAGCTCTGTGCTCAGGGGAACCGTGTGCTACCAGGAGATGACCCCAGGTTGGCCACCTGCAAGGTGAGCGCTTTGCCCGCTGCCCTCTGCCTGGCCCCTTTCCAGCTGGGACCATGCTTCCTGTGGCCTCTGCATCTGCCCTGGCTGTGCCCTCGTGCCTGGCCTTCCCTTTCCTTATAGCCCATCCCCCCTGCTGTGGGGCAGCTCCCTGGTGCTTGGCCCAGACCTCAGTCCCCCCAGAGCCTCTTGGTGCGGGCACCTTGTTAATCTTGCCCTCGTTCATCATGATGCGGACGCAAAGCAAGAAAGCAAACATCAGCTTGTGCTTCTCAAAGAGGCTGCGGCAGACGTTGCTGTACAGGCTGAAGGTCAGGTAGCGGTTGATGTTGGCGATGCGCTTCTTCAGGTTTTCTGGGGGCAGGAGTGGGGAGAAGTGGGCAAGGCGAGAGCCCCAGGCCCAAGGCAGCCAACTCCCCACCACACCATCCCACCAGCAGCAATCTGAGTCCCAGTGGAGGGACCCTGAGAAGGGATGGGAGAGGCTGAGATCTGATGCGGGACCGTATGCCTGTGAACCTGGTATGAGTGTCCAAGTGTGTGTCCACAAGTGCAGTGTGCCCAGGGGCGGCCCCTGGTGCCAGGGAGGAGCCACAGGCACGGGAGCCAGGTCTACCTGCCCTCTCGGAGTTGGCGATGCCTGAGAGGAAGATGTTGAGAAACCACTCGAGGGAGTACTGGTACATGGGGTCCACGTTGGCCAGGTCAGACACACAGAAGAAGAGAATCTGGGTGCGGACGGCCACAGGGATGTACTCCATGCGTGTGAGGTCGATGTCCTTCTCGGTCTGCTCCGCGATCCTGACTTTGGACTGGGGATGCAAAGGAACATGGAAAAAGGCAGGAAGTGGGGATCGGGGCCAGGTGGACAGGGAGGAGCAGGAGGAGGCCCCGAGGTGCCCACCTGGATTTCAGCGGCTTTCGCCTTGGAAGCCTCGAGCACTTTGATAAGCTCCATGTCGTCCACAGGGTTGCCCTCGGAGGAGCTGAGCCGCAGCAGGATCTGGTCCTCGATGTCCTTCAGCTCCTGTCGCATCTTGGCGTTGCTGACGATGAGCTGGTTCTTGGCTTCCTCTAGGTCAGGTCGCTCCTCAGCCACCACCTGGCCCAACAGCTGGTCCTCCAGGCCACTGCCAGGGGCAGGAGGCATCACACCAGGGACGCTGGAGCCCCTTGTCCCTGGGGTCCTGGCTTGGCTCAGGGTCAGTCCTCAGGGAGAGCCGGGTGGCGTCCCCAGGGTTACAGCGGGGCTGTACAACTGGGTGTGTGTGCTCTGGGCTCTCTAGGACACTCCCTCTCTGTGTTAGGGGGATGGGAAAAGGCCTGACTACAGTGATTCCCTGCCCTCTGGTGTGGGGGAGGGGGCTGTGGGCTCTGGTAGGTGGCCCTCAAAGGCTGTAAGCAGGGTTCAGAGCAACCATGCAGGGGGTCAGGGCTGGGTATGGGCAGCCAGAGAGGCCCCAAGGTGGGGCTCCAGGACAGTTGAGGGGCTGAGAAAGGGCTACACAGCAGGGCTCAGGGGGAAGGTCCTAGAGGGGATCAGGATGGGTTGGGGGTTCTCGGACATGGTGGACATGGTGGCACTTGAGAGCTGGTGAGACAGTACAGCATGTCAGGCACTTGACTTGCATGCAGCTGACCCAATTCAATCCCTGGCATCCCATATGCTCCCCCCAGGAGTAACCCCCCAGAGCTCAGAGGCAGGAATAAGCCCTGAGCACCACTGGGTGCGCCCCTCCCCCAAAGCAAACAATGAACAAAGAAATGGCAGCAACTAAGAGGAGCTGTGGGAGGCTGGAGGGGCCTGCCTGGGTGGCAGCTGGGAAACTTGGGCTGGGCGGGAGGCCTCCTCGGGGCCAGAAGCTGACCTGGGTGAGAGGGTGAAGTTGATGATGGTGAGCTTGGTGAAGACCTCGGGCGTGTAGTGCGGGTTGGGCAGCTTGGTGGTGATGTACATCCTGAAGTCCTCGTGGTAGGGGATCACCGTGTCCCCCAGCTTCATCACCGTGTTCCCCTGCTGCTTGTAAGTCTGTGATGGGGAAGGGGGGAGGAGGCTTCACCATGGCTAAGCCCCGCTCCAGCTCCTCACACTCCCCAGGCATTGGGACGGTGGCTGGCCACCCAGAGCCCCCCGCCCCCGCCCCCCCGCAGGGGAGGGAAGAGGTGGTCTCTCCCGGGCCCTCACCCCTCCCTGCAGGCCCACCTGCTTGAGCAGCACCGGCTCCAGGGCCGGGTCCAGCTCTTCGCCCACATTCTCCAGAAGGCAGGGCTTGCCAAAGCGGATGGCATTCTCCAAGCTGCGCAGGAAGTCTCGGTCACTCAGCTTGAACACGTCCAGCCCGCTGTCCCTCTCCTGCGGGAGTGGGGCAGGTGGGGGTTGAGGGTGAGGGTGGCCTGAGGCTCAGCACCTCCCATCAGGAGTGCCCGGGGTGGTGGTGGCAGGCGAGGCTCACCAAGTTCTTGATCCATTTGTTGGCCTGACCCTGAGGGTCAATGAAGTGAGTCCAGCGCTGGGAGAACTGGCTGATGACCCCGTTCTCCACGGAGAGGGTGTCATTCGGGAGGCCGGCGATCTGCGGGGCAGGGCAGGGCAGGGCTGGGGTGTCAGCGACCCCAATCTGACTTCAACCTAACCCTCCTCCTCCTCCTTCCTCCTTCCTGCACCCCCTGGAAATGGAAGATGGGACTCAAGCATCAGTGTGGGGAAAGCCCCTGATGCCAGGACCCTGTGTCTCTCTCCAGCTCTGAGTCGGGCGTCCACACCCTTTGTGGCCTTCTGGGCCTCTTGCCTCAGCCCCTCCTCCTGTTCGCCTATTCTCTGAGTTCCCTGGGCCAGTTCTGCCTGTCTTTCAGGGTCCAGCTCAAGACTTCCTTTTGAGAGCCTTTGAAGGAGAGTGTGACCCCCATACAACAGTGCTCGAGATAGTCCTATCTTAGTGCTCAGGGGAACATGTGGTGATGTCAATAAAACCCAGGACTCCTGCATATGAAGTGTGTGCTCCAGCCCCCAGAGAACCTTTCTTTTACTTTTTGGCTTTTTTTGGGGTCACAACCGGCGATGCTCAGTGGTTACTTCTGACTCTGCACTCAGGAATTACTCCTGGCAGTGCTCGGGGGACCATAAGGGATGCTGGGAATCGAACCTGAGTCGGCTGCGTGCAAGGCAAATGCCCTACCTGCTGTACTATCACTCCAGCCCCCCAGAGAGCCTTTCTTTTTTTTGCTTTTTTGGGTCACACCCAGCAATGCACAGGGGTCACTTCTGGATCATGCACTCAGGAATTACTCCTGGCGGTGCTCAGGGGGCCATATGGGATGCTGGGATTCGAACCTGGGTTGGCCGCCTGCAAGGTGATAGTGCAGCGGACGCCCTATCCGCTGCACTATCACTCCAGCCCTCACAGAGAGCCTTTCTGGACCCTCACTTGGGACTCTGCTCCCCTGCACTCCCACAAACACCTCAGCCTCTGCCACATCGTAGCTCTCCCTTTTCCTGCCCCCTCCCCGTGGATCAGGGGAGCCTCACTGGGCAGACCCAGGAAAGAGGCGGAGAGGAGGCCTGGCCTGGCCCCTCCCAGGGTACGAACCTGCCACGAGCGGATCTTCACGGGGTTCCCCAGCGTCCCGATCAGCGTGGGCTCCTCACTGTGGGGGACTTTGTAGACATTGAGCTGCTGGACCCAGCTCTCAAAGAGCACCGTGCGGTAATGGCCCTGTGGGGAGACCCGGCTCAGGCCGCCCTGCCAGCGTGGGGACCCTTCCCCCACCCATGGTCAGGCAGTGGGCACAGGAGGCGGGCATCTGCGCTCTCGTGCCGCTTTGCTATTTTTCAGGTTTATTATTTGGGGGGAAGTTCTCCCCAGGAGCACTCCTAGGGGGCCACTCCTGGTGGTTCTCGGCCAACTGGACCAGCGGTTCAGTGAGAGGGCCTGGAGGGTGTGATGCTGTTTGGGTCCTGTGGTGCCAGGAGCCATCCTGGTGATGCATGGGGGCCTCTAGGACTGTACCCAGCAAGGCTCAAGGGAGCACATGTGGTGCCAAGGGACCGAATCACAGTTGGCCACGTGCAGGGCATACACCCCAACCCCCGCCCTGTCTCCTTGACCCCCTTGATGCCGCCTGAGTCACGTCCTTAGCTTCTGTACTCTGTGGAAGTGGGTGATGGGGAGTGCTTGCTGCCGTGCGGTGGGGACGGGAGGCACACTGCAGACACCCAAGCGGACACACCTGTCCTGCTGGGTGGCAGCATTTCAGGGGGCTCTTCTGTGCACCTCCCTATCCCTGTGTCTGGAACTGCTCCTGGCCCAGAGGCGGTGCCTGGCCAGTACTGGCTGACCGGATAAGCAAGACAGCGCCGCCCCCTGGCTGCCTCTTGCAGGGCAGGCTCCACAGGACCAGCTGCTCCTCACCGTGAACGGGCCCAGGTAAGCCACGAAGCCCGAGGCCACCAGCACGTTGCCCGTGATGTTGTTCAGCATGTCCTCCAGGTTCTCCACGGTCTCCTTCCAGCGCACCTTCTCATCCGACAGGCCGTTGATAAGCTGCAGAGGCAGCCCAGGCGGGGTTGTTGGGGGGTCTTGGGGAAGCTGCTAGGAAATGGGGAGGACAGCAAACGGGACCCACCCACCACCCAGACCCACCCGCCCCATGGCACACCCCTGAGCGGGACACGCACCTTGTCGGAACGTCCCAGCCGCTGCTCACACTGTTCGCATTTCTGCTCCAGCTCTTCTTTCTTGGCGATGCATTCACGGTACTTGGCCTGTAGCGTGAAGATGCCACTCTCCACCTCCTGCAGGCGCGTCTTCGCCTCCTCCAGGATCTTCTGCGTCAATTCCAGGTCTTCCTGGGCTTCCGCCAGGGCTTGCTGTGGCCAGAGGGCACAGTGTCAGCTTGCCCAGGGCTCCGGGGAGCCTGGGTTCCCCTCGGGACTCCCCAGCCACGCCCAGTCCTCACCCGCTTGGGCTCCACGGCCTTGGCCACAAAATGGTACTTGTGCATGGCGCGCACCCACTGGCAGATGGACGTGCAGGCTTTGGACACCTTGGCGATGGCGGCTGGCTGGAACTCGTCGTTGTCGATGTATGGCTGGATGGCTTTGATCACCGCCTCCCCTATATTGTCCTGGGCAGGGGAGCCACGGGCTCAGGGGCCTGCTTCAGGGAGCATGGGGGGGGGCTCTGAGGGAAACCCCGATGCTGTCTTGGCCCCAGCCCTTAGGAAAGACCAGTCAGCAAAGGAGTCCGTGTCCCCCGAGTTCAGCTAGGACCGCCGGAGATCTCTGTCCTCAGGAGCTGGACATCAGGCAGTCTGCTCTCGGCACCAGCCCAGAGACAAGGCTGCAACCGCTGGGGCACAAACAGTGGTTCCTGCACCCAGCCAGGCCAATGCTGGAGAGTAATCATCCCAACCCGGGGCGTTTACCACACCACGAAGCCCAGCAGTGCAGGCCCGTCCAGGCAGCTGCTTTGACCGTGAGCTCCCAGAGGTCTGAGCTGGGGCCTGAGGCTCCCAAGCACTGCTGGGAGCTTATTACACCTGTGGAGGGGAAGCTCATGGGTGCTGGGGTTGGAAGCTCAGAGACGGTCGTCACTTCCACCCTCCTGGAAGTGCCGAGTCTAACAGACACGTGATAGGGTGTGTGTGTGTGTGAGTGTGTGTGTGTGTGTGTGTGTGTGTGTGTGTGTGTGTTTTGGGGGTGCGGGTGCCAAGTGTGACGGGCACCCTGGTCAGTTTCTGAGCTGAAGGTGTGGGCTCGAGGGCTGACTTAAACAGGAAGCAGCGACCCCACCAGAGGCCCAGACAGACAGGCAGGTGGGACACCTATGCCCAAGGGGAAACTGAGGGTCCAGTCCACTGGGAAGGGTGAAGAATTCAGTTTTGGCCCGTGCATGTGAGGCCCTTAGGCTGCAGAGCTTAGAAGTGACTGTGGGCATGGTGCCCGGCTGGGCCTAAGCTCTTCCAGCCCCCTGTAGCGGGGTCTCCTCTCAACCTTTTCCCTGCACAACCCCTTAGGCGGGAGGCGGGAGACAGGGCCATTGCTGGGGTGGGGCGGGGCCCCTCCCTGGCCCTCACCTTGTCAAACTTGAAGAGGCTCTCGAGGAAGCGGCCCGGGTCCTGCAGCAGCCCCTTGCCGGGCTCCCAGTAGTCATCCACCTTGGTGCCAGGCTTCTCCCCGGGGACTTTCTTGGGCTTGATGCCCTTCATGATGCACACAGCTTCGATGACCAGCTTCACGCCCGGGGGCGGCCGCTGCATGGCGCGTACCTGGGAGCCAAGAGTGGGTGCAGGGAGGTCCAGCACCCCGGGCATCACCCCAGCAGGGGTCCCAACGGCCAAGTCCTTCCCTCATACTCAAAGGGCACCCTGAAGGCCTTCTGAGGTTCCCCCACGTACCTGCAAACCCTGGATTGACTCCCTCCCCTGCGACTGAGCCCCTGGGTCTGCGTGGGCCTAGGGGACTGGCAGAGGAGGTGTGGACAGGAGCCCAAGGGCTGCCTTCCCGGCTCAGAGCCTGGGCCCACCCAAGAAGGGGAGGTTGGGGGTCAGGACCAAAGAGGCTCTGGGAAGGGGCGTGAGGGGGCGTCTGGGGCCTTCCTGGCCACCCACCCACCTCGGTCACGTCATTCTTGTTGAGGTTGCGTAGACTGGCCAGGGCTGCGTCCAGGGCGGGCAGCGCCTCATCCAGGTCCTTCTGGGCATCGTCGGCGATAGCTTGCGCCTTCTTAGCCTTCTCGTTGGCCTTGTTCTCCTCTGCCTGCACTGATTTCCGGGTCTCCTCGGCGAGGGCTGTGTCATCCTGGGAAGCAGAGATAGGGAGGGCCCCGCTGGGGGCTGAGGCCAGAGGCAGGCGTGCCCTCCCTCCCTCCCTCCCCTTCCCTTGTCTGCAGCTCAGCCCCCCAGTGAGGGGTGGGATGCCTCGTTCTCTAAGAGCCGCCCCCGCAACCTGGTGGGGCCTCATCACTGCCCCACGGCATGCTCCTTCCACCTGCTGAGGAAAGTTCTAGCACCCTAACTTTGCAGAGCGGAAACCCCACTTCTACCAGGAAGCTGCCATCAGCCACCTGCCCATCTCCACATCCGCCCTGAGGACTGGCCCGGGATGCAGGGCTCTCACGCTGGATGCACAGTGCTCCAGGGAGCTCAGGCCGATCCCGGCACTTGGTCCACTCTGTGATGATCAGATTCGGGTCCCTCTTGCCCCCCCTTGTGTCCCAGGACAGTGGCTGGTACCATTCGGGCTCTGACCAAGATCTTGTTGAATACACATATGCCCATAGGGTGAAGAGACCAGGTCTGGAGGGCTAAGCGACCTGCAGGGCCACCCCCATGGCTGCACAGGGAGGCCCAGCACCCCCAGAGCAGCACCCCAGGCACAGCTCCTGGGCCAGGGCGGGCTGGTCAGCTCCACCTTGATCTGCTCCATGGTGATCATGGTGTCCTTGGCGGCCTCTTCCAGCAGGGGGCGCATGATCTCCAGCTCCTCCTGCATCTTGGCCACATCCTCTGCAGTACGAAGCAGCTGGAGGAGGGGGAGGGGGAGAGGGGACGCAGAGAAGAGATGGGGTGTGATGGGCACTAGAAAGAGTGATGAGAGTTTGACAGGTAGGGGGCTGGGTAAATGAACTGAAGGGTCTCCCTCCTTGCTGAGGGACTGGGTGGCTCCCGAGCCCTGGCGTGTATACCCAGGGAAGGGAGCTGTTCCCTAGGAACCTATGGGTGACCTGCTTCTGGTTGTCCCTGGTGGGCAGCGTTGGCTCTTTGGGGGAGGGAGGGAGGCCCCCCGTCCAAACCCCTGTTGGCATTTGCTAATCTGGTCAGGCTTGGGTGGGCGCCAAACGCCCACCTTGTCCAGGCCACTCTTCATGCGGTGCTTGGCGGTTTTCAGTTCTTGTTTCTTCTGCCCAATGAGGACCGAGAAAATATTCAGCAGCTCCAGGTAGCTCTTGGGCGTCACATAGTTGTGGCGGGCTAGCTCGGCCAGGTACTCACCACACTTCTTGGCCACCGACTGGTGGATGAACACGCAGACCTGAGTCTGGGGCGAGAGTCAAGGCGGAAGTGGGCTACCCACCGAGCGGCTGGGCCCAGACTCGGCTCTGCAAGTCAGGGCTTGCTCGGACGAGCCCACACAGGGCAGGCTCCCAGCTCTCTGCTCATGTCCTGATCATGAGTCCCTGAGACTGGGGGCCGGGGGGCAGGGCCTCGGCCAGCTTTCCCCTAGCTCTTGGATCGCCAGCGATTGACCATCATTCTCCCAGGCCCAACCAGTGAGTCCAGCCCCTCCCTCAGAGGCCGAGGGTTTCCCCAGCCTTGTTGAATAGGGCAGAAGAGACAGTGGCAGGGACAGCACGCCCAGTTCCGCACTGCTCTGACAACCCGGAGGTACTTCCACGATGCAAATGGAGAAGATGAGGCTGGGGGGGAGGAATGGTTGCCCGAAGACGCTCCTGTGCAGTGGCTGTGGGACTCTCCCCCAGGTCTCAGTGACCCCAAGTCCTCACCTTACCCCCACCCCGGGCTTGCGCCTGACCCAGACACCTACCATTCCTTTAATTAACATTGTGTTGGCCTCCAGCTCCGGGATCTCATTCAGGGACATGGAAGCCACCGAGTTCAGGGCATCTGTCGGCCACTCGTTAAACCAGTCAATGGTGCAACAGTTGACCAGGGAGGGGAACTGCCGCAGGCGGGCTCGGAAGACCTCTCCGATGGGGCTGGCGGGCAGACGGAATAAGGTTCCGAGAGCCCGGCTGACCCCCGGGGGCCCGGGGCCCTTCCACAGCCCTGTGGCACGGGAGCCCCGTGTGGCCCTGCTCACACCCCGGCGGTAGTCCTACCTCATGCACAACACCAGGTGGATGTTGCTGCGCACGCGGCTGGTGTAGGCGGCCATGAGGTTGGCCTTGGTGGGCTGCAGGCCCTGCTCCTGGACGATGGGCCGCATGGTGTTGACGATCTGTTCCTGCTCGTCTAAGGAGTAGAGGTTGGGAATGTCCCCCGAGTTCAGGATGTTGTTGATGTCCTCCAGGAAGGACTCATTTTTGATCTGGGAAGGAGGAGGGGAGCGAGCTGAGTGGTGCTGAAGGGCCCCCTCATGGATGCCCACTCTGGGCGGGCGGCCGAGGTTGCCCCCTGCCCCCGGCTCTGCCCGCCGAGTGAGGTGGGGGCACCTGGGTGTCCACGAACAGGAAGGTGAGGGGCATGTTGTGCAGGCCAGCCTTCAGCAAGACCTTCTTGATGTCTTCACGCCACTCGGCCATGCCGTAGTTCTTGGAGAGTTCAATCTGGAAGCACTCGTACTCTGCCCTGAGGACAGGGGTGTGGGTGGCAGCTGCAGGGTGCCCTCACCCTCCCCACCCCCAAGCCCAGCTGTCTGGCCTCTTCTGACCCTCCTGCAACGCTTTCTTTGTGTTTTTTTTTTGGGGGGGTCACACCCGGCAATGCACAGGGGTTACTCCTGGCTCTGCACTCAGGAATTACTTCTGGCGGTGCTCCGAGGACCATACGGGATGCTGGGAATCAAACCTGGGTTGGTTGCGTGCAAGGCAAACGCCCTACCCGCTGTGCTATCCCCTGGTGACCCTCCTGAGTGACCTTCCAGGCCCTCTTGCTCTCTTGCCTCCTGCCCTGCGCCCAAGCCATTCTCTCTGTAATGTGTTTCCCTTCCGTTCTCCGTTCTCCAAGCTCCATTCTTGTTTGTGTGTGTGTAGGGGGGAGGATGGGGGGGGTCTTGCGTCACACCCAGCTCTGCTGAAGGCTTACTCCTAGCTCTGTGCTCAGGGGACCAAATACAGTGCCAAGGATTGAACCTGGGATGACCACATGCAAAACCAGTGCCTTGACCCCCGGACTCTGTTTTGGAGCCACATGTGGTGGTGCTCAGGGATGACTCCAGACTCTGCTCAGGAATCAGTCAGCAGGGCTGGGGGGACCATATGGGGTCCTGGGAGGATTCGAATCTGGGTCATGTGCAGGGAAGCGGCCCACCTATTCTGCCATCCCCGCCCCCCAGCTCTAATTCTGAGAGCAGCCCCACGCCCTCCTCCTCTAAGATCCCTCCTGCACCCCGTCCTCAGCACTGCCGACTGCTTCCGGCCTCTCCCTGGGGCCAGAACCGGTTCCTGTCCTTCCAGAAGCCCCCGAGCCCAGAGGAACCCATCCTCGGGGGGCTCACATGTGTGTGGCGAGCCGGGTGAGGGAGCTGCGGCCGCTGCCCCCCACGCCCAGCAGCAGCGCGTTGCCCAGAGCCTGGCGCAGCGTGCGGCTGATGCGGCACACGTGGCTCATGGCGTCCATGAAGAGGACCAGCTTCAGCTTGGCCGTGTTGATCTGATTGTAGTCCTCGATGTACTCCTCGAGCACCTGCATCATCTGGGGGCCGGGCGTGGGGTCAGGAGAGCCAGGGAGGGTCCCTCAGTCCCCGGGCCCTGGGGCCACCCCGCTGCTGCTCCTCAGCTCACGGTGGGTGCCGGGCACAGGAAGCCGGGTCGGCCCACACAAGACTGTGGGACCCGGGCAGTTCTGTCCTGTGGGCCCCTCTGGGGCGTGTCCCCACATCTCAGCCGTCCATTCACCAAGGGCTGCTTGGCCAAGCCAGGGAACGGGGCCCCAGGCCCCTGACGGCTGTCGGAGGAGCAGGCCGGGCTGCTCACATGCGTGTGGCTGCCACGGAGGGGCGGGGACCCCACCCCGGGAGAGCAGGAACCAGCCTCTTCACCTTTGTCTCGTCGGTGATGAGCTCGTACGTCTTGACGTCACTGCCCGGCGACATGAAGTCCCCGTAGAGGATGGGCTGGATGGGGCAGACCTCCTCAAAGGTCACCTTCCAGCGCTCCATGCACGACTCCAGGAGCTTGTCAAACCAGCTGCGGTCTTCGTCGTCCACCAGGCGGTCACGGAACACGCGGCAGGACTCGTGGTACCACAGCCGCAGCAGCTGCACCTTGTCCTGCGGCTCCCAGAGTCAGCGGGAAGCCAGGAGCTGCCCCCCCCCACGCCCCCGGCCCCGCGCAGGTGCCGCTGGAAGGCCTGGGCCCTTTCACGTCAGCTGGACAAAGCCGAGGGGCTTTGCCTGCCCACTCCTCTTCCCACCTGGGCACCCACACACTCATGCCCTTCCACGGAGTGAATCTCTCCTCACCTCCCCATTCCTGTCACCCTCGGGATACTGTGGCCCGCCTGCCCAACTGTCCAGGACCCCGACGTCCCACTCCTGAGACCCTTCCTGTTCTCCCACAGGTGGGCCTTTGGTTCCTGGAAGGCACCCCAGCTTCTCTCCCCCCAATCCTCTCAGGCACAGGGTCTGTGTCTGGCGCCTTGGGGCTTGCCCCCAGGCCGGCCCTGGCGCCTCCTCACAGCCTCTGTTCTAGATGCAAGGCGGGGTTTCTGGGCCCTGGTCTGCAGCGTGGGCTGGGGGGCCCGTCCGAGCCTTACCGCCACCTTGGCCGGGTCGGCCATGAGCATGCCCTGGAACACCTTGGAGAGGTCACGCAGGTTGAAGGTGTAGTGGGACTTGGCTGGCGTGGGCAGCAGCTGGGAGGTGATGGTGGTGTAGACCATGATGGTGGCTTCCACGAGTGGATTCGTGAACTGGGTGATGTGGGGGGCACCCGCTGTGGAAGCAGGGCTGTGGGTGACACCAGCACACCTTCCACAGCCCCGCCCCTGCCCCGTGCCCGGCTCTGCTCCCCTGTCGCACCTGCAGCCTGGGCGCCCACCCGGGGCCCTCTCCCCAGGGCCCTCCTGATGTCCCACCCAAACTGCTGGACCTGTGGGCTGGGGCACTGGGACACATTCATGGGCTTGGGGACACTCTCGGGAGTGGGGGGGAGTCTGCCGGGTGGGCCCTTACTGCACTGCTCAACCCCAAACCCGCCAGCCCACATCATGCTGAAGTGGACAGAAGTCCATACGGGCTCTGGGAGCACTGGGCGGTGGGTGTGAGGGGCTGGACCTCAGCTATGACCTTTGGGGTTCACCAATCCCTTTGGGCTAGGGCCACCTCCAGTCAGCACTGGGCTGGGCTTTATCCCCGGGCACGGAATGGGCTTGTCTGAGGAGAGGCTGGGGGAAGCCTGGGGACAGACAGCAAGAACTGAGCTGGGCACAGGAGGCCACTAATAATGTGCCCACTCTGGACAGGGCGGGCTCAAGGAAAGTGGGGGTAGGAAGAAGATAAGATGCTTTCGAGGAGTTTTGCTGTCAAGTTGAATAGAAAAATGAATCAATGACTTCAATGGGCAAAAGGGGCAAGGAAAGAGAGTGAGTGAGTGTGTGTGTGTGTGTGTGTGTGTGTGTGTGTGTATGTGTGTGTGTGTGTGTGTGTGTGTGTGTGTGTGTGTGTGTTATGTAAGGGGAGCTTTCAGGTGACATTAGGAGATTTTGGTGGTTCACTTCCAAGGCCCGAGGATGAGGGGTTGCCTGAGCCCCAACAGTTCTGGGGATCATTGGGCTCACCCCACGTGATTCTCAAGAGGCCACGTGGTGCCACGTGGATGCCTTTGTTCATTCATTGAGTGCACATTTGCTTTGCCTCTACAGTAGGTCAGACACCAAGCCTGGCTCTGAAGAGTAACCGGGTAGGATGGGGAAGGAGCTCATGAAGGCAGGTAGAGCCCTAGCAAAGGCCCCGTGTCCCACTTGAGTCTGGGGATGGTTTACTGTGGTCCCAGGAACCCGGCCCCAGCCACACCCAACTAGAGCCCAGGGTTCACTGCGGGACCCGTGCCCTGCCCCCAGCCCTCCCAGGCCCCCACTTACGCACAGGCTCCCGGTAACTCTTCTCTCCGAGGAGTCCACCTAAAGGGTTGGGGGAGAGATGGGGGGCTCAGAGTCAGGCGGCCCCTGCCAGCGACCTTGGCCTGCTGTGCCCAGCTGCATATCCCAAAGACAGCCACAGCAACACAGCCCCCAATTGGGCAGGTAGGCAAACATCCTCGGGGGGAGGGCCTGACACCCCTCAGCAGCTACTGGGACCCCCCCCACCCGCTCCAAGTGCCAAGTGGTGTTTCGAGGTGACACGTGGGCAAGGTCGGAGGTGGGCTGATGGGGAGGGAAAGCTGCCTCCGGGGTGGACATCCCCCCAGTACCCAAAACAGAGTTTCGGGGCCATGGGTACCATTTCATCCTGTGACTTTTCCTGATAGAAGTCACATGTGCCCCACCCCACCCCCCGCCACGGCCACCCGAGCAAGTGTGACCATGCGTGCCAGACTGCTCTGAGGGTCTGACCTGGGGTCCCCAGGACTCAGGTTGGTGGGCATGGATATAACCACCCGCTTTCTAGACGGAGAAATCATAGCTCAGAGAGGCTCCAGAGGAGCTAGAGTGACACTACAGCGGTTAAGGTGCTTTCTTTAAACGTGGCTGATCCGAGCTCGATCCCCAGCATCCCCTATAATCCCCCGAGCACCACCAGGAGTGATCCCTGAGTGCAGAGTCAGTGCCCCCTCCAAGCCAAAAACAAATAAAAGAGGCTCATGCGTTTGCCACCGGTGAGGGACGAGGCTGCCTGCTGCCTGCGGGGGGCCTGAGCTTGTGCCTTCGCCCCCCGCCTGCCCAACCCCTGCCTGGTGCTCACCCATCCAGCTGTCCAGGATGGTGGAGAAAATGCGCTTCTTGCTGACCTCCTCCATCTCGGTAAAGGACAGGTAGTTGAAGTGGCGTGTGAGTCGTGGGGTGATGGGGTTCCTGCCTCCGCCCGGGGGGCCCATGGCACACACAAAGTTGATGTCCACCAACTTCTTGAAGGCACCTGGAATGTGGGTGTGAAGTCAGGAGGGGCCTTGCCCAGGCTCTTTATGACTTACAGAGGGGCCCTAGGCACCTATCTTAATTTTGTTTGGGGGCCACAGTCAGCAATGATCTGGGTCACCCCGTGGTGCTCGGGGGACCACATGGTACGAGGGATGGACCCCAGAATCCCGCGTGCAAGGCCTATGCTCTAGTCCCGTGAGTGATCTCCAAGGCATAGCCCACGCATGACTCCGTGGGCCTTCTGCTCCATGAAAAGGAAACTTGGTACAGACGTGGCGAGGATGTAGTGAGTTCACGTGTGAGGCACCACGCGTGCATGCCCACCCCACCTACGCAGGTGTGTGAACCCCGAGGAGCAGAAGGGGAGACGGGTTACGAGAGACTGAGCTGCCCCTAGGCCCTGAAAGTTCATTTCCCCTCAATATGAAAAGGACTCAAGGCATTTCTGGGGTCTCGTAAAAGCCCTGAAGCTCCGGGCCCCAGGCCCCAGGCCCTCCCCAGCCCCAGCGCCCCCGCCACAGCACGCACCGATGATCTTGCGGTCATACCAGCCGTCGTGGTCCATCCACTGGCGAAGCAGCTCAATGGGTGGCTGGGCCCCGTATGTCTCCAGGGCCGGCATGTTCAGGTCGTCAATGAAGAAGATGAAGTTGCGCCCCAGGGGTGGCCCAAACACACCCTTCCGTCTGCAGGGGGATGGCGGGGAGGGCGCCGTGTGAGCCCAGCACCCTCAGGCCTCAGCCCCCTGGAGTGGTGGTGGTGAGAGGGCAACTCACAGTTCTGGGGCCTCATCCCTGCAGGTGAGTCTCCCCTGCCTCCCGGCTTGCCCGGACCACCGGCCCAGGGAGTGCACCCCCAGAATTCCCATGGAGGAGCGGCTCCCCCACCCCAGCCCTCCGGTGGGCGGTCTTTGTAGGAAGTGAGTGGGTGGCCGGCTGATGTGGGCGGGGGAGGCCCGGGGCGGTGGGTGGGGGGGCCTGCCTCTTGTCCAGCTTGCTGTCGATGAGGTCCTGAGTCTGGTTGGCCGAGGTACGGGCCGAGAAGGTAAGGAAGTGGCTGATGTACTCCACAGGCAGGTTCCGGAGCAGCTTGTCGGCGATGGTGAGGGTCTTCCCCGTGCCCGTGGGCCCGATGCACAGCACCTGGGGGGGCGTCGGCTTGTCAGGCCCGGCAGCTGGCGGGGTGGCCTGCGGGGGCGAGGTGGGGCGTGGCGGGGCACTCACGGGCTTGTGGCTGGTGAGCAGCATGCCCAGCAGATAGGACATGCGCACGGTGTCCATGGTGGGGACGATGATGTCGCAGTAGTTGGTGTCGGGGGCCATGGTGAAGGGCATGGAGCCGTTCATCCACTTCACCCAGCTGACCTGCAACGGCGGCTGGCTCAGGGCAGCCCAGACTGCCCTCGCCCGGGGCTACCGGGAGGAGACCAGGGGCTGCCTCAGAAGCAGGGCTCGCTCTCTGCGGGGATCCCGGGCCTCTGCCTGATGGAGGAGCTCTGGCCACTGGACTCCGAAGAATGCAAAGGCGTTTGCTGGAAACGGGCAGGCGGCCCCGGGCCTGGGGCGGGAAGTGTGGGCGCTGGGGTCACCTGGACACTGAGAGAATGCCTGGCCCCATTTCCGCCTCCCCTGCCTACACCCCTTCACCCACGGCCCTGCGCCAGCTTCACCCCTCCCTTAGAGAGGGTGTGGCTCACTGTGGCCACGCCGACACGGCCCCCTGGGAACACTTCTGACTATTTGTTGGACACAGCTATGGCCAGCAGGCCCCTCTACGGCAACCGTCTCTCCACACACCCCTGCCGTCCTCTTCCTCCTGGCCTGGGGTCCCAGTCCTTGGATCCAAGATGAGGGGAGGCCCCCAGAGTCCTTGTGGGCTAATAGGAGGGATGGGGACACTGGCCTGTCCTTCAGCCTCGGGGAAGCCAACCCCTGCTGGGCCAATGAGACTTTTCAGGAGGACTGCCCCCCCACCCCATCACCTGCTTGGCATCCTCCTCTTCCTCTTCCTCCTCATTCACGTTGCTGATGCCTGCATCGTCCAACCTGTAGTCGAACACTAGCCCCTCCTCCGGGAAGAGCAGGCTCAGCTGCGGGGCCAGACGGGGAGTCGGTGTGGGGCCCTAGAGCTGCAGGGGCCCCACTGGGGCGGTGGGAAGGGGGGGTCCCGCCTCTCACGTTTTCCGTTTTCATCTTGTTCCTGAGCCACAGGCTAAACCCCAAGCGACTGTAGTTGTCACTGGTGGCACCCACGCTCCAGACCAGGGCGAAGATGAACCAGGGTTCGATGAGCTCTGGGATGCGGCTTAGCTTCTCCGAGGGGAACTTCCGGTGTCCCTGGGACAAAGGGGACTGCATCGGGCAGGGGCGTAAGCGGTGCTGAGTGGCTGGAAGCAACCAGTGTGTTTGGGGAAGGGGGTGTCGGGGGGGAACTCTCCTTGACCTCCAGCCCGGGTTTGGAATCTGCCACAGACTTATGGATGCTCCTGTGAGCCACGTGACCTCACCACCACTTCCCACCCCTGCTCATCTCCCGGAGTCTGAGCTTAGAGTGTGGGACCCTTGGGGTGACACAGGGATTGGGCCGCCCCAGCCAGGGCTCAGGCACCTCCTTAGGCAGAAGGGGCTTGAAGAAGCAGTCCAGGAGCTTGAGGAGACTCGCGACCAGGTTGCTGTTGGTGGAGGCGATCACTTCTTTCACCGAGGAGCGGATGAACGTGATGGAGTCCTGGGGGGAAGCGGTGCTAGCTCCATGGCTGTGCGGTGCCAACCCCCCACCGGCACCTCCCCCCGCCAGCCAGGCACCTGGGGCCTCCCTCACCTCGAGAAAGGAGACAAAGAGGCCCTTGAACGTCTCCTCGTAGGGCCTGAGCAGGGCAGGGAGCCTCCTCAGCCAGCACTCGACAAAGGGCATGAGCCCCAGGATGCTGGGCTCCAGGTACACCATGCCGCAGCGCGAGACCGTGGCTGGCGAGGCCACCGCCAGGTCCTGGACCTCAAACATCATGGTCATCTCCTGGCATCAAGAGGCTCGGCATGAGCAGGGCGCCCTCCCCCAGAGCCAGGCCAGGGCTCGCGAGGCCATGGGAAGGGCGGTGGGCCTCGGGCTAGGCTGGGGGCTCGGGGTGCAGGCGGCCCAGACCAGATGGTGGGGCCCCCCGGGGGCACTGCAGAAGAGCCAATGCCAGGAGCATGCTGAGGGACACTCTGGCCACCCCGGGCGAGGGGCACCAGGGGTCCCGTGTGTTCTGCTGCAGAACCCACCCCTGTGGACTCTGACACAGGCACAGACCAGGGCCCTGGGTGACCCCAGGCCCGGGGTGGCACGCCAGGCCCAGACCTGCTCTCGCTCTCCCTGGGAACCGCCCCTCCCACACCAGCAGGGACCCCCACGCCCTGAGCTCCTCACAGCCAGGTGGGGCGCGTGGTGGGCTGCACCTCAGTGAGCTTGATGATCTCCCCGGAGCTGAGGCACAGCTTCTTGTTGTCGTCCAGCACTGTGTTCATGTTCTCAATCCAGACGGCGTCCACGGGCCCGTCAAACATGTACCACTTCTTGCTGCTGTCGGCGGCGATGGCCCCCGCCCGGATGAGGGAGGAGAAAATCCCATCTGTCCTGCAGAGGCAGGAGGAGGAGGGGGCTGCAGGGCCTGGAGAGAGGGGACTGGGGGCACCAAGTGAGGGGACTGGGTGGTGGGAGCCGGAATGAGTGAGCTGGGGGCCAGAGGGAGGCTGGGGGCCCAGAGGACAGCAAGTCTAGGGGCTCCTGGGAAACCTGGTTGTGGGCTGGTCCTGCTCTGCTTTTTTTTAAAAAAAAAAATATTATTTCCCTGTCTTCAGTATTTTAATTTATTTAGAAATTCCAATAGGGGAAATCCCTTCCCCCTGTTTGGGTGAAACACAGTGTGGAATGAAACTGTGCTTCTATACTCCCCCTGATGATCCCCCCACTCAAGTTTTGTGAAGGGAAGTTCAAAGATGACAGATGTGGCTCTCACTGGAAGTGCTCAGGCTTCAGAAGCCCAGAAAGCTGGGGAAGGGTGGGGAAGGGGGACACATTTTTCTGGGCTGATCCCCAGACCCCAGCCTCCCTACTCCTGGAATGAAGGTAGAAAAAGCCTCCAGTTGGGGGCAGAGGGAGAGATAGCATAGTGGGTAGAGAGCTTGCCTAGCACGCAGCAGAACCAGGTTCCATCTCTGGCACACCATATGGTCCCCTAAGACCCGCCAGGAGTGAGCTCTGTGGCTCCAAAACAAAATTTAAGAAAGAAGGGAAGGAAGGAAGGAAGGAAGGAAGGAAGGAAGGAAGGAAGGAAGGAAGGAAGGAAGGAAGGAAGGAAGGAAGGAAGGAAGGAAGGAAGGAAGGAAGGGAAGAAGGAAGGAAGGAAAGAAGGAAGAAAGGGAGGGAGGGAGGGAAGGAAGGAAGGGAGGAAGGAAGGAAGGAAGGAAGGAAGGAAGGAAGGAAGGAAGGAAGGAAGGAAGGAAGGAAGGGAAGAAGGAAGGAAGGAAAGAAGGAAGAAAGGGAGGGAGGGAGGGAAGGAAGGAAGGAAGGAAGGAAGGAAGGAAGGAAGGAAGGAAGGAAGGAAGGAAGGAAGGAAGGAAGGAAGGAAGGAAGGAAGGAAGAAAAAGTCCGGTGGAAATGGGGGAAGCAGTGATGCTCACGTTTGGAAAGTGGGCGATTCCCCCTCCCCATGCTCAGTCCCCACTGGGGATCTGGGGCCCTGGAGCAGAGGACTCTGCCCCTGCAGGAGCCCAGAGCCCCAGAGGGAAGACCGCAGCTATAGAGGCCTCCACTCTTCCAGCTGAGTCCCCGCCCATCAGTGCCCCCTCACTGGGAGAAGAGACCCCCAAGAACCAGCCCAGTGCCTCTGGGGTCACGACGCGGAGAGCTGCCTGAGTGCTGCCCGTGTGCGTCCTTTTCTCCTTCTGAGGAGAACGGTGCCATCACCAGCTCCATTCAGCAGGTGTGGGCCAGGTCGGAGTCGGGAGGGCATCAAGGTCACTCAGGGAGCACCCCAGAGGTCCTGAAGCTGGGGGGGCAGGCAGGTGCCACTCACCACTCGTGGGTGAGCAGGTCGAACTCCCCGTAGAGCTGGCCCATGGTGATGGACTTGGGGTTGACCACGAAGTAGTTGACGGCCTCGTACACGCCTCCGCTGATGGACGGCTGCCCTTTCAGCGAGGTCATGGCGTCCGCCAGCACTCTGTAACACTGGAAGACGCTGCCCCCTGAGCCTTCTGGTGCCCCGGAGCAGAGCCGGGAGGACCGGGGTGCCGTGGGGCAGGAGGGGATTCCAGAGGCCCAGGAAGGACAGACGGGGACCGGCACCTTTGATGGGGCTGCATTATCCTTGGACCCCCAGCCCCACCCCGTACCCCTGTTGGGGCCCTGAGCTGCCCTGAGTGACTGCACTCACTTTGCTCTTGCCGGAGCCGGTGGGCCCAACGAGCATGAGGCCGTGCCGCACCACGGTGGTCTCGTATAGCTGGATGCACTTCCTCAGGAAGCCTGTGGGGACCGGCCGAGGTCAGGGGCCCCCACTCCTGTGCTAGCTGGTCACGTGACCTTGGGGCAGTTCTATCCCCCTGCCCTGTATCCCAGGGTATACACACACACACACACACACACACACACACACGGCCACAGGGCTCACCATCCACATCCTTGAGGTTGTTCGTCTCACAGGCCTTGCGGATGGCCTTGTCCAGGATGCCGTAGTCCGTCTCCTCCTCCCGGATGTTGGGGAAAAGGTCGGACACGATCCCAGAGAAGAGCTTGAGGTCATCCTGTAGGAACTTGGGCACATTCACGTCTCGGATGGCCCTGAGGCAGATCAGCTCCTGCAGCGGTGGGCAGCCCAGGCCAGACACCACTGTGGCCGCTCCGATCCTCCGGCCGCCCCCCTCCCGGGCCCCTCCCCGGCTGGGGCTCACCTCATCCATGTTGGGGTTCTCTCTCTTGAGGTTCCCGGCAGCGGAGATGACAGTCTTCACTGCCCTCATCCCAAAGTCATAGTGATCCTACGGCCACCAGACAGGGATGGGGAACGCCGCCGCTGGGGTGTTGTGTAGGGGGGGTCTGCCTGGACCTCCCTGCCTCCCTCCCATCTGCTCAGGGTCACGGTCACCAGCCGGCCAGCAGTGCCAGGCCAGCAGCTCTCCTCCGGGCCTCGGGCCTCGTTCGGTCCCCTGGTGTCAGACGGTCCTGGGGCCCCAGCAG
Organism: Sorex araneus; assembly: GCF_027595985.1. NCBI lineage: Eukaryota > Metazoa > Chordata > Mammalia > Eulipotyphla > Soricidae > Sorex > Sorex araneus. The sequence continues at coordinate 48,270,817 of NC_073305.1, read as the reverse complement.
TGTGGGAAGGAGCTGGGAGACAGGCTGCTGCTTACAGGAAAGGGGTGTGGAACGCCCGACTGCATAGAACAGACATCTCCCCCAGTGGTGGGATTTGCTGCCGCCCGCCCCCGCCAGCCAGGGCCCCCTCGACTGCTGCTCACACCTGAGCCGGGCAGCCGGAGGGGCTCATGGGGGGCTCCAGGGACCTTTCCTGGTGCTGAGTGCAGAAAAGTCGGAGTGCAGGCCAGACTGGGGCTCCTCTCTGCCACTGCGTGGGGCTGCGGGACAGCTGCCCGCTGCTGCCAGAGCTGCTTCTGAGACAGGCCGCTTGGCCCCGGGGGCAGCGCGGGAGGCCGCGGTTCTTGCTCCCAGCCCGGGCGCCCTGGCTCCTTTTCTCTGTAGGTGCTGCCTGCCCCTGCCCCTGAGCTAGCCGGGGCGGCACCTGGTCCTGTGCCCCTCCCCCACCCCTGCATGCAGGAGCCTAACCAGGCCCCTTGCTGCCTTGGCTCCCCGTGCCCTTTGCCGGGAAGCGGGATGCTGTCCAAACCTCACGAGGTCCTTAGGAGGGTCGCTAAGACGGTGTCTGTGAGGTATCATGGCCGTTGGGGCAGCCCTGGGGGCTGGGGGCCTGAGAGGGCGGGGGTGGGGGCTCTCGCACCAGAACCTGGTGGGGGCAGAGCCTCACCTGGGAGCTAAGTTGCTCTGAGGACAGCTTGAAGGTGGTCGTGATCTTCTTGGCCAGCACCTTGGCCTCGTTGAAGCCAAAGGAGTAGAGGGAGATCTCTGCGATCATGGTGTAGTCCGGGACCATCATGGCCACGGGCCGGAAGAGCGCCTGGGCACGGGTGCGGGACAGTGAGGGACACTGCCCTCCCGGGTGCTTGTCAGGCCACAGCCAGGGCATCGCTGCCCTAAGGAGACTTCACCACATCCCGAGTGTGTGTGTGTGTGTGTGTGTGTGTGTGTGTGTGTGTGTGTGTGTGTGGGTGTGTGTGTGTGCGCGCGCATGCGTGGGTGGAGGCTCCTTGCCATAGCTGGGGGCACCTCAGGAGCCCTGGGCCTGCCTTGGGGCCTCAGTCCCTGAGTCGGCACCCCCAGCCCGGGCCCTGGGAGGCGCCCCCAGCTTGGACTTGCCTTCAGGTTGTCAGGCAGCTCCGTGCGGCCGGCGTACCCCGGGTTCATGGTGATGAACACAGCGCAGGAAGGCACCAGGGGGATCTCCACGCCCTCAAACAAGAAGCGCTCCACCTGCCGGGAGGGTGACTGCTCTCTCAGGCCAGCTCCTCACCAGGGCTGGGGCCTCTCAGCAACCCAGCGTCTTTACAGGTCTCCTGCCTCCCACTCTGCTGCCCCAGTTCCTGAGGCCGATGCTGATGAGGCAAGTTCTGAGACTCAGGCCCCACCAGGGTGGGGTGGGCACACCCGCCAGCTTCCCAGTGTCCGCTCTGAGCAAGGCAGGAGGAAGGAACGGTGGCTGGGGCCTCCTGGGAGGGCCGGGACCTGTGTGCCACGTAGGTCGAGTCCCCCCTGTGGCAGCTCTCGGAAGGAAATCGCCCAGCGCCCCGTCGGAAGAGAGGGGTTAGGGCAGGCCTGAGCGCCCAGTTCTCCCGAGTGGCTGGCGATTTCAGGAAGGGTTGGGGGGCGCATGGAGCCCCCGGCTCACCCGCTGCTGCTGAGCCTTCTGGATGGTGGTGATCTGCTGCGCCACCACCGACAGCACCTCTATGTCGATGCGGTTGAACTCGTCGAAGCAGGCCCAGGCTCCCGCACTGAGGGAGGTGAGAACGTAGGGGTGGGGCAGCGAGAGCTCAGAGTCCACCTGCACCTCCCAGGACCCCTCTGAGGCTGCCCAGGAGGAAGCCCAGGGTGGCTGCCTCCAGCTGCTCAGCCGCACCTCTGCTCGCCACCCTCCCCCTTTCCACCGCAGCACCCGCAGGGCCATGCCTGAGTCCACGTCCCACCCTGCAGGCCACCTTGGGGGGGCGCCTGTGGCAGAGCCCCCTGCGTGCCCGACCTCACCTGGCCAGACCCTTGAAGAACTTGCCCATGGCCATGAAGTCGAGCTGGTCGGAGCAGTTGAACACCACGGTCTGGATGGCCAAGGCCTTACCCAGGTCTTTGGTGGTCTCTGTTTTCCCTGTGCCAGCTGGGCCCGCTGGGGCACCCCCAAACTTGAGGTGCAGGGCCCCAGTGAGGGTCAGGTAGCACCTGCAGGAGCAAGAGGCAGTGGGTGCAAGCCAGGCACCTTGCTCTTGTTTGTTTCGGTTTTTGATTCTTTTGGCTGTTTTGGTTTTATTTGGGTGCCACACCCGGTGGTGCTCAGGGCTTACTCCTGGCTCTGTGCTCAGGGATCACTCCTGGTGGGGTCAAGAACTGAACCCAGGATGGCCGCGTATATGGCATGTGCCTTACACTCTGTACTATCCCTCAGGCCCCATGTTTTAGTTTTGTTTTTAAACTTTGGCAGTGCTCGGGGCTTACTCCCGGCTCTGTGCTCAGTGGTTATTCCTGGCAGGCTCAGGGACCATATGGGGTGCCAAGGACTGAACCCAGCCACACGCAAAGTTTTGGCAGTCGGTCATGTGCAAGGCAGGCATTCTATGGCTGTGCTCTCGCTCCACCCCAGGTCCTTGAGAGCGAAGTTCCCCGCCCCATGGATGGGCTCCCCGTCGCCCTCCAGGCAGTTCCTCCACCTGACCCTGTGGCTCCTCAGCTTTGCCGGGGACTGGCGTGGATGCTTTCCCTGTAGCCACCCTTCAGCTCTCTGTCCCAGCACACCCCCGCCGTGCAAACTCAGCTGCTACTAAGCACAGGTGCCTGTGAAGGGGCCTCCCTCAGGAGCGCTCGGGGACCCTCGGGGCCCTCAGGGCAATTCCTCTGGTGCAGCGCAGGAAGGGCTCACAGGTGGCAGGGACAGCTCACACCCGTGAGATGCCTGCAGAGCATCACCTGTGGGCTCAGAGCCCGCGCGGCCCTCCAGCCACAAAAAGCATCTAAGCTCCCCGAGCCGACTGTAGGAGGAACTGAGGCACAGTGGGGTGGAGCCTCCAGCATAAGGGCATGGCGCCCAGCCCCAGCTGGGAGGAAGGGGCAGCGGAGGGGACCCTCACCTGTCGGTCAGGGGTGTGATCACCAGCCTCCCGGTATTTCCGAGGTACTCGTAGCCATAGATAAACTCGGCGTTCACGGCCCGGATGTACAGGTGGTTGTTTGTCCAGTAGTACCTGGCATGGCAGGCCAAAGGTTTCTCTGGGCCACGGGCATCGCCAGCCGTGGAGCAAGGCATGTGGTGGTAGAGAGTGGTTCTCTGGGGAGCAAGGGTGCAGGGAAGGCCCCCAGGCCCCAGATCTCCTGGGCCATCGTGCCACAGCAGTGGGTCTGGGGCAGGGAGCGTGCTGGGGAGGGATAGGCCCCGTCTCGTGCCTGCTCACCTCAGCTGTGAGATCCACTCGAAGGCATTCACGCTGACCACCTCCTCCATGATCAGCTTGCTCACCACGTCCTTGGCGTGCACCTCGATGACGATCAGCGCCGACAGCACGGCTCGCTGGATGCGGGACAGCTTCCCCCGAACCAGGCCCACCAGGTCGCTGAGCTGCAAGAGGCGGGGGACTCAGACGTGAGCCGCAGGGAGGCTCCCGGCCTGGCCCGGGGGTGCCAGCAGGTAGGAAGCGTGGGAGCATCATGGGGATAGGGAGGTAGAGGGGACCCGGCAGGGCGGTAAACTAAACAGAGGCCCCGAGTGGCCCCGCCCCCCCATCCGGGGCAGATGGCTGAGCTCTGCAGGAAGACAGGAGTGGCTGGAGGGGTCTGTTCCCTGTGGGACTCTGCGGTGGACATGGGTGGAGGGTGCTGCCTGGCCTCTCTGCTGCCCTGGCCCCGCCCCCCTAGTGAGAGGGCCTGCACTTATTTCAGGAGGGTCAGATCCGCTCCAGGACTGACACAGAAAAGGGCTCCCAAAGGCCCTGATGGGGCCCGTGGGCGGGTGCACGCCTGACCCTCACCTGGAGGCCCAGCTTGGGAAATAGCTCCGTGCGGAGGTTGCCAATCTCCAGGGCCTCTGACACCTCCAGGGTCCAGAAGGTCTGGCAGCCAGCTATGGTCACCTGGCCTGGCCAGCTGAGAACCCAGGTGGTCCTGGTCATCTGCGAAGAGAGCAGGGCAGGGCTCAGACCCAGACAGTCGCAGGCCCTGCGGCCCCTCCTGTTTCCCAAAGCGCCTTTCAGACTCGAGGATCCAGCTGCGCCTTCCGTCTCGGGAGCTCAGGCCCTGGTGCTCCGGGGACGGCAAGAGGCGGGGAGGATGAACCCGTCCTGGGTTCAGATCCTCAGTCCTTGGGGCTGGGACTCTGAGTTGACCCAGGGGTGGAGCTGAGCCCCGGGGCCGCCACTGACTACTGGCAGGGCCAGGAAGGGGAGTGGGACCCCAGCCGGGGCTGGCGGTTCCTCTGGGGAGCCTGGCGCGGGGAAGCTGGCGTCCTGTCTGCGGGGCTGCACACCGTGGGGTAGGCCCTGATGGCCCTCTCGATGATGTCCCGCAGGCTGCTCTTCATGCTGCGCTCCACCTCCCGGAGCCAGTCCTCCACGTTGCTGGACGGGTAGATGGAGGTGGACAGCTCCACCTCCTCCCCTTCGGCCGAGTACATGTGTGTGATCTCCAGGTCCTCCTGGAAGAGCAGCTACAGGGGCGGGGCACAGCAAGAGCGGGGTCACCCCGGGAGTGCCCCGGCGAGCCTGCCCTCCCGGGCCCCGGGGCCGCCCACGCCTGTGCCTTCAGGAGAGTGCTGGCTCCGAGGGACCCGGGAATGCTGCTCCACCTGCTGCTGCCCTTCTTGGCCTGGTCATCCCTGATGGCATGTGGGCAGGATGGTCTGGTCCCCACCCTGCCACTCGGGAAAGTCACTTCACCCCCCCCCCGCGCGCCCCCCCCTGCAGACCGGGGTGGCCGCCCTGAGAGATGTGGAGAGGCTGAGGAGAGTCTCAGAGGGGCTCATGGTTCTTGGCCCGGTCGGTGCCTCCATGGACAGGGCGGCCACGGGGCTAGGCTGGGAGGCCTGGAGCCGAACTTCCTCCTGGGCTCAGGGGCTCAGGCGCCTGTGTCCCAGAACCAGGACTGGGGCCTGCCACCTCAGTTCCTGCTGAAACGCCTTGGGGGTGGGAGGGGAGGCGCCCTCCCTGTGGCTGCCCCCGGGCCCCGAGCCCGGCCACGCACCCGGTTGATGTTCTCGAAGCACTTGCGCAGGTGGGGCTGCACGGCTGTGGGGTCCTTAGTCTGGGACAGGATCTCCAAGAGCTCATCATCCGACAGGAAGTAGAACCTACCAGGAGGAGGCAGGGTAAGGTCACCCCACACCTCTGACGTCGCTGCACCCCTGCAGCAGGGGGCACGCACCAGGCCAGGCCCACCTGGGGAAGGCGCTGCGCTTGGTCTCCAGGTACTCGCTGAGGCCCTTCTGCACCATGTCCAGCAGCTTGTTGCAGTCCCGCAGGCTGTCCAGCAGCCTTTGGTCCGAACACACATTGATCACCTGCAGGGGCCGGACCAGCGAGAAACCCGCGGTGAGCCCTGCGAGGGGGGAAGGGGGCCCGGAGAGTCGCCACACCCGCCGGGCCTCTCCGAGGGGTCTGGGAAGGAAGCGCGGCAGGCAGGTGAACGCCCTGCACTAGGGGCTGCACCTGTCACCCGTCGCTCCCACAGAAAACCAGCGTCTGGTTCTACCAAAAACAGGGTTGAGAAAAGCAAAGGCATTCGCTCTGCCGCGGGGCCTGTCAGGGCCTCCGTGAGGTGAGCCTGGACCACAGAACTCCGAGAAGGAAGCGCAGGTATTTCTAAGACGCAGGAGAGCATCAGGCCAAGACCCCAGCCCCGGAGGAGCCCCGCGGGTCCTGTCTGCCCCTCCCGGCCCCACAGGAGCTCGCCTCCCGGTTCTCGTAGACGTTCTTCATGATCTTCCTCCAGATCCGCTCCATGGTCTGGTAGCGCTTGCTCTCCACGGGCAGCTGCCGGTTGATGTCCTCAGAGCTGAAGATGGGCTCCAGGTAGAGCCAGGACCGCTGGCAGTTGAGCCACTCCTCCAGCACCTCCTGGGCGGGGGATGGACTGTCAGGGGCCTGTGATCCAAGGGTCTAAGTGGGGCCCCAGCTCCCACGGCCTCAACATTGACTGACCCCAGACAAATGCTGAGCAAGGGCACCAGAGTTGCTATTCTGGGGGTAAACCCTAGGTGGTGCTCTCAGCCAGAGTGCTCAGGGGAACAGAGAGGCAGTGAGGATGGGCCCTCCAGAGAAATTCTAAATTTTATTCCACGGGACCCCCAGGCATTCCACAGAGCAGGCAGCCCACCCCAAACCAGAAAACCCTGAAGCCACAAAGAGCCCTGTGTACGGGAGACTCTTCCACTCCGCGGGCTGCTCCTGTCCCAGACGATGCTTCAGTCTAGGATGTACGGTGGTCTGAGGTTTATTGGGAATTGATCTTGAAACCCCTAAAATAGTCTCTAACATCGACCAAAGGGCAGACATCTTCAATAGACATTTTCCAAACTTCCTGTTCATAACTTGTCTTTGGATATGAGTGCAAATGCATTCATTCGTTCAATCATTCATTTGCCCATCCATCATTTTTGTAGCATGTGTGCTGCGGCTGGCTGAGTGCCAGGGGTACAGGGTGGCTCCCTGCCCGGGGAGCCCACGGCCCACCAAACAGTGAGTTCTGCCTCCGAATCACAGAGGGCCTGCCTGTGTGCTGGGGCTGTCAGAGGCAGCCCACTCCAAGGCCCTGCACAGGAGCCCCTGGCAGATGGCTGTGGGGGAGCCCACCAGGGCAGCCCAGTGCTGAGCGGCGGAGGGGACAGAAGATGGGGCTGATCTCCCGCGGGAGGGGATGGCGAGAGTAAGGCAGGGAGGCCCAGGGACGCTGCTGACTGGCTCTGGCTTCACTGGAAGTTTCTGAACAGCAACCAAGAGGCCCTGGGCTGTGACTGACAGCCTTGGGACAGGAGACCTGGCTCCAGGCCTGGCCCCTCGGGCTCTGCCTCCCGCTGAGCTGGGGCCTGTGGTGAGGGGCTGTCCCTGGACCCTGTGCCACTCACCCACGCCAGCTCCCAAATGAGACGGGGCTGGGAGGCTCGGGGCAGGATGACAGAGGACCCGGCGGTGCCCCCTGGTGTCCAGGCCCCCCTCTGGCTCTCTGCTGACTGTGCCCCGAGAGGAGGGGCGCGGGCCCACCTGGGTCAGCTTCAGCTTGTTCTCCCAGGAGCTGATGCGCATCTCAAAAGGCTTCTTGTACGGCGAGAAGGACATGCTCTGGGTCATGACAATGTGGTCGTCCAGCAGCTGGGACGCCTCGTCCGGGCTCTTGAGGATGTAAGTGTCCGTCTCCTTGTAGGGCAGCACGTTGAACAGGATGGTTGACCACTCCTTCTCCATTTTGTCCAGGGCCTGCATGGGGGACACAAGGGGGCCTTGGTCTGGTCACTAACTCTCTCCGGGCTCCCCCCCACCGGCTCCCCTGGTCTGCTGCGGGTGCCCGGCCCGGCCTCTGCCCTTAGGAGGCAACACAGCGCTGTGGGGGGCTCTGCTCCCCGCTCCAGCCCTACTGCGCACATCACCCGGGCTCCTCGAGGGACCGCCTGGGCCCAAGTGTTAAGTGAGAGCCACGCACTCAGCTCCTCCCAGGCCGGGGCTGACTGGGCACAACAGGGATGAGGTCCGAGAGTCACTGGCTCCCTGCAGCAGAGGCATGTCAAGCCTGTCACCCCACCACACTGTGGGTGGCGGCGGCTAGTGGCCACCCACCTGCTCGATGGCGTACTCCTTGCTGGCCACCTCGGCCACCTTGCTGATGCTCTCGATGTGGTCCTGGAGGTTCATCTCCAGGCAGCGGGAGAAAGTCAGGTTGGCCTTGGGCCTGACGTTGATGTTGATCTCGTTGGACAGGTCGTCCCAGTGGCGGCTGCGCATGCCTGGGTTCCGCAGCCCCTGGATCAGCGGGATGTAGGGCTTGAACTCCTCGATGCGCGAGCGGATGTCCAGGGCCACCTCCTGGCAGGCTGGCAGGCAGAGCGGAATTGTGAGCGAGGCGGGCAGCAGGGCTGGGGAGGGCAGGGCACGGGGTGGGGGCCCGGAACCTACCAGTGATGTCCTTGAACTGCTTCGCACACTTGTGCATGGTCTTGAAGGACTCGATGACGTTCTTCTCCAGCTGCTCCGAGTCGATGGCCGACAGGGGGTCGTTCATCCAGCTCTCGGACCAGCGCATCCAGTCGGAGGCTGTGGTCCAGAGGTCCAGGTAGGGCTGGAAGTCCTTCACCATCCTGTTGAGTTTGTCATACTGCAAAGGCAGAAGATCGGGGGCGTTGTGGGGGTGCCCTCGCCCCCATCTCTCTTTCAGGGCTCAAGTCCTCTCTCCCTCTGCCTCCCTCTTATGCCTGAGGGCCCTGGCCTGGCCTCCTTTCCCCCTGCCACACACACTCTCCACCCCATGTCTGAGTCTCAGGCCTCCTGCCTGCTTCCCATCAGCCCTGCAGCCAGAGGTGTGTTTGCTTCTCTGCAGGCTGCTCAGTCCTGCCCTCCAAAAGCCAGAGCCCTGCGTTCTGCCATGGCCGCCCCTGCCCTGGGCCCTTCCTAGAGTCCCCGGCCGGGGCCTACATTGGTGATGGGCAGGCCGAAGATGCGCTCGCGGTTATTGTAGAGCATGGCCAGCTGCTGGCAGTCCTTCAGCTGCTTCTTGACCCGCCGTGCCTCGTTGGCAATCTCGTGGGCTCGTGTGATATCCACGTGCATGGAGAAGCCAGCCACCACCAGCTGCGGGCCCGGGAGCCAGCGGTCAGCAGCCTTGGCTGGCACAGCTGTGCCCACATGGCTCTCGCGCACCCCCAGGCGGTCTGAGTCCCGAGCATCCACCACCCCCAGGTCCGAGGGCCTTTGGTCTCATGGAATGAGCAGATCGTGGCCCGTGGGGCAGGCTGACCGCACTGGGGAGCGAGGGGGTGGGTCCTCGTGGGCGCCAGGCCCAGCCCCACCTGTAGTCCTTCCAGCTTCTCCTGGAAGTTGTTTTGATCCATGAGCTGGATTTTGCGGAACTTCTCCTCCTCCTCTATGTGCTGCTGACACACCATCTCGATCTGCGAGAGGATCTTGGAGGGCCAGTTGCTGGCGGCCCATCTGTAGGGGGCGGGGGCGGGCACTGGCACGAAGGCCACAGCAGAACCACGGGGCAGACAGGCCAGGCAGGGACACCCAGGGTGAAGGAGAGAATGGGGCGGGGACGGGGGCATCAACTACAGTGTGATGACTGGGCAGGGCAGGAGCAACAGCACAGCAAGTAGGGCTCTTGCCTTGCACGCGGCCGACCCAGATTCAATCCCCAGCACCCCGTATGGTTCCCCTAGCCTGCCAGGAGCGATCCCTGAATGCAGAGTTAGGAGACAGCCCTGAGCACTGTCAGGCATGGCCCCCAAAGGGAAAAAAAAAAAGGTGGCCGCTCCCCCTCCAGTCTGGGTCTCGGGAGATGCACACCCCATGTGCTCCATGCATGCAGGGTGGAAGGGGTGGCGTCCCAAATGGGAGGAGCCACACTGACTCCCTGATTCCCCCCTCTGCCGGCCCAGAGGGCCCAGTGACAGCTGCTAATCCCCAAGCTGGCCTGCCTCCTCACGGACCACGCCCATGGCCTGTGTGGGGCCACTGTGCAGCTCCAGGGTCTGTCTGTGGCTGCGCTGTGGCAGCCAACCCCAGGGGAAGGCCCCTGTCACCTCTTCCCACCCCATACTCGGGGGATCTGATGCCCCTGGGCAGGGTCCAGATGATGGTGCCAACCCCTCCCAGGCCCCAAAGTCCACAGGCACCCCTAGTCAATGAGGCAGGGTGGGCAAGGCACCTCTGGGGTTCTTGGCAAGACAATCCTGACTTGGAACCATTTTCCTCAAGGTTATTGAGCCAGGGGACACAGTGGTCCTCCCCAAGCTGCCCCCTGCCCCGGGTACTCCCAGGACCCCAAGAGCCCCAGTTATGAACAGGAGCATCCTAGCCTGGGGTGGACAGGGCTGTGTCAGGCCAACAGCGAGACAGAAAACAGAGACGGGAGAGGGGGACAGAGGGAGGGCAGCAGGGCACCAAAAAGTCAAGGGTCACCAGCGATGTTCTGCTGCCCCTGTGCCCCACCTGCAAATGCCCAGGCCCGCACCCCACCGTGCCCATCTGTGGCAGAACCGAGAGCCTCTCACTTGTCATTGAAGTCCTCCATGCTCAGGCTGTAGAAGAACTCGTCCAAGACCTGGTAGTCTTCCATGACCTTCCTGATGCGCTCCTGCAGGGGCAGGCGGCAGGACAGGGGGCCACTGGGGCTGGGTGCCCGGAGGGTGGGATGTTAAGGAGAGGCTGCTATCTTGTGGGGGTGAGGGAGCAAGGGAGGGAGCCTGGGGTGCAATGTCCTCAAGGGCTGCCCACGCCCAAACACCTGCCCAGACCAGCCCATGCCTAGGGGCACAGCTCACCCACACCAGGCCCCGCCTCACAGCTGCTCTGAGCTCCTCACCAGCCTCTCGGCTGCTGGTACCCCCGGGGTACCTGCACCCCCCCCCCAGAAGCAGACCCATTCCAGCCTTCAGCCCCCAGGCCCCAAGGGTTCAGCTGACCTCTAGCCCTACCGGGCCCCTGGACACCAGTCCCCAGACCTCTGGCCCCCAGATAACCTCACCTCCAGATCCGACAGCTTCTCGGGGATGCCCTTCATCCACTCGCGAATCTCAGCCAGCTCCTCGATGCTGTTGGGCTTCTCGTAAATCTTGCGGCTGATGCTGCGGAAATTCTCGCAGATCTGGCAGTGGGAGGACGACTCTGGGAGAACCGTCCTGTCGTCCCCGGGGTCCGCATCTCCTTGGTCCCCATGCACCCCCCGCCACGCCGCCTAACCTCCTAGATGCTTCCCCTCATCGTATCCCTAAGGGTCTGTCAGCAAGGGATGTCCCCAGCCACTCCCTGGGGAGCTGAAGCCACACCGAGAGCACAGGCGGCCCCTGCATCTGCCCCTGCAGACTCCGGAGGCCTTTGTTTGCCCACCCTCTGCCCCTGGATGACCCCAACAGGTTGTCCTTCCTGGGCGCCTGGGAGGGCTCTCTGCAGGCTAAGGCAGAGACAGCCAACCCACTCCTGGGGCCTCGCTCAGGGCAGAACTGCAGACAGGCTGAGAGCAGGTCCTCCCGCTGCAGTGGACACCCGAGGATCCCCTGGGGCCCTCTTGGGCACCTACACTCTCCACCTCCGTGTGCAGGTTCTTGGCCAGGATGTCAAGCATGGACGTGGCCAGGGCCTTGCGCTTCTTGGACAGGCTCTGCTTGACATTGTCCACGTTGATGTAGAAGGGCCCAATGACAAGGCTGCTGGGCAGTGAGTTGTCCAGGATCTCTTTCTCTCGAAGGTGGGTGACCACCACCTCCCGCACCACCTCGGCCGACAGGGGCTGTGACTGGAAGGCCCTGTGGGCAGCGGGAACCCCCGAGGGGCAGAGGGAAGTGAGCGGGTGGGGGCTCACATGCACGGCGTGCACACATGCATGCGGGCACGCACAACCCACACGCATGCACACAAGCGCACGCATACACAATACACAGGCACGCACACACAGGCACGCACTTGAGGAAGGTGGAGATGTCGTTGTTGTTCAGCTCCAGGTACTTCTGGTACCCCTTGGCATAGGCCTGCAGCGGGATCATGGCCTTGCGGATGGCGTTGGCAATGGTGGCCCGCAGCTCCTCCACCAGAGGCTCGTGGAGCCCCACCGACTCGAGCAGAGGGTTGCCGCTGATGAAGATGTCCTCCATCACCAGCTGTGGGGCGAAGCCGAGGGCAGGGCCGCAGGGGGTGTCGGTGCGGCTGAGCACAGAGCATGAAGAGGGTGGGGCGAGGCCTGTGGGGGTTCTCATGGGGCACTCAGAGCTGGTGCTGGGACCCCCTAGGGGGCAGCGTCTCCCACTGCCTTGCCTGACTCAGCCCGGTGCCAAGGAGAGGTGCCACCAGGTCAACAGTGGCCCTGACTGTCCAGCAAGGGGGACAAGAGAATGTTAGACACGCAGAGTGGGGGCCTGGGGGAGGGGGGAACCTTGGACACATCTTGGACTGATGGAGAGGCCAGAGCTGAGGGAGTCAGGGGCCTGTCATGGTCGTGGCTACCGTGACCTTGGGCTGAACTTGTCCCAGCCTCAGTTTGCAGTGAGGCTGTCAGTGGTTCCCAAGCCCGCTGTGGGTGGCGGGAGGGGAGAGCTGTAATTCCCCGGTGTGATTCGCCCCCGTCCCGCCCCGAGGTGGCCCACCTTCTCCAGATGGGGCACTGCGTGTGTGGCCAGGATGCCCTTGTCGAAGAGGTTGAGCAGAGAGGTCTCAAAGTGTTCCAGGGGCGTGCTGTAGTGCACCCCTGTGTTGTCCAGCACCAGGTCCACGTTGAAGAGAGGGTTCTTGCGTGGCCTGTGGGGTCAGGGCCCGGGCTGACTGTGGGCAGGGCCCCGGGGAGGCCCGAGCACATGCAGCAGTCCCAGCACTGTCTGCCAGCAGGCACAGGACCAGCCTGGACCCTCCTCCCACAACACCTCCGAATTACCAGAGAGAAAGATCCGGGGCAGATAAACCTGCTCCCTGATCCCACCTCCCCCACGAGGAAGAGGAAGACCCTTCCTGTCCTGCCATCCTGAGGTCAGCAGAGCCACTCGGCCAGGCCCTGGGCACTGCAGCCCCACATGCTCCACCAACCACGCGCCAACAGCCCTCCCACCTGGAGCCCAGTGGGCCGCCCCCGCAGGCTCTGCATCACCAATCACCCTCGCCTCTAGACAGTCTCCAGACTCCTGGGGCCGTCCTCCCTCGAGGGGCCTGTGCTCAGGGACAGACCGAGCCCAGACTCTGGGCAGCAGGGCACTGTCCCCGCTCGGCCACACCCCACCTGATAAATGTCTCTGTCTGGCTTCTCTTCTGCCTTCCGGTCCTCAAAGTGAAGCGCATCCTTTGACACGCGAACAGATCACCGGGTCCCTCCAGGGGCCGCTGACCCTTCTTGGAACTGACCCATCCTGACTGTGGCTCCAGCAGGTTCTGCGTGTCCTGGCCCAGTCCCTGCAGCTTCTCCCAGGCGGCCCTGCTCACCCCCTACCCTCTCCGCTCCAGCCTTGGGGTCCCTGCTCCCGCCGGTCCTAAGTTTACCCACCCTTTCCTGGGGGCCCAATGTGGGAGCCCCCAACCTCACCACCGCTGCTCGACAGTGCCGTGTCTCACCCCCCTCCCCACGCTGTCCTGGGGCAGAGGGGCCCTGCCCTCTCATCCCCCCAGGAGTTGGCCTGGTTTGTGGCCTGTCACAGAGTAATTCAGGACTGAGGGAATGAAGGTCACCAGGTGTGTGTGTGTGTGTGTGTGTGTGTGTGTGTGTGTGTGCGCGCGCGCACTGGGGGTGGGGGGCACACGGACCCTCCTTCCTGTCTGGGTCCTGGCAGTGCGAGACACCCCTGCCCCTGGCCGCCCTGGTCCCTGCCGCGCCCCCGGGGGCCTTCTGGAAAGAGCAGGGGGCGCCCGGGCGGCACCTGTAGGGGCTGTTGATGAGGTCGTCGCCCCAGACCATGTCGCTGGGGCAGTCGAGCACGCTGCAGCAGGCGTCGCTGATGAACTGGGAGAAGCTGCTCAGCGAGTCCTGCACCAGGAAGCGCAGCGTGTCCTGCAGCATGTACTTGATCAGCTCCATCAGCTTGCGCAGCTTGGACATGAGGTACACCTCCCAGCTGGTCTCGTACAGGTTGTACCAGCCCTTGCTCATGTCCCGCAGGCTGCTGCGCAGGGCCACCTTGAGCGTGCTGATCCAGGAGTCCTTGAGGAACATCTGCACCTGGAGGGGCCGTCACCGCGGGGCTGCAGTCCGCCCGCCCCAGCCGGCGGCCCAGCCCCGAAGCCCATGCACACAGATGAGGATGGCAGACCGGGCAGGGAGGCAGAAAGCAGCGGCGTTTCTCCCAGGCCCTCTGCTGGCACTGCCCTCACGCCTCACCCCCAAACCTCCCTGATCAGAGACGCACGGGGACAGAGGGTCTGCTTCGGGGCAGCCCAGGTCGGGCGGGGAAGAGGAAAGCCCACTCTGCATCCCAAACTGAGCCCTCCGCACCCTCAAGCTCCCACTCCCACCCCTTCAGCCTCCAAGAGGCCCGGCGGGGACGTGAGGTCTAGTTCTGAGCAGAACCAGGCGCCCTTCCGGCTGGCTGGTCCCCAGCTGGCCTCTCCAGCGCCCCCTGCCGTGCAGAGGCTTCACAGCACGTACCTGGGTGAAGGTCTGGGACTGGATCTGCTCAAACTCCTCCAGGCGGCTGGACTTGGAGAGGTTCGAGTGGAACAGGGTCATCGCCGTCACCTTGTTGCACTCGGCCCGCACCTTGCTGAGGGCTGTGATGACCTCCAGCCGCGTGAGCAGGGACACGAAAGTGAAGTCCTCCTTCTGCTCCAGGAAGGGGTACTTGGGGACGCTCACCAGGCCTGGGGCATGGCAGGAGCAGTGTTAGGCGGGCCTGGGACACACCCGGGTCAGGACTGGGCCCGGGATGTGGAAAGGGGAGCAGCCCCCTTGCCTCCCTTCTGAGGAGGTGTCCGTGTCCCCAACCCTCTCTGCCCCGCCTGTCCAAGGGCCCCAAAGTCCCGCAGGGGGAGGGCTACGCTGGGGGAGTCTCCCTAGGTCACAGCCCCTCTAAGTGGGAGAGTGAGAGCTGCCGACGTCCCCCATCCTCTCCAGCCCTGTCTGCACACAAGCCCGGGAGCCCAAGAAAGGAAGAGCACTGTTGCCCGTGCCCCACCCCGGCTTCCCAGGGACACGGCACCCACGGAAGCCAGGAGCAAGGAGTGAAGTAAAGCTTCGGGAGCCGTGTCCTCAGTTTAGACTCGTCTGCCAGGCTCAAGTGCAGGGAGCGGCAGCCTCCCCTCGCTCGGGGGTGGGGGAGAATGGGCTGTACGTCCTTCAGTCAGAGCCCAGAGCCCCGCAGCTGCCCCCAGACACGGCTTGCCTGATATGCCTTCCTTCCCAGCCACTGCACTGCCCATACATACATGTGTACAAACATGTGTTAAACAGGGGCCACATATCGAAGTGCTGGGGGGGGGGCGGGGCTGGGCCACTCCCAGCAGACATCGGCCTGTGTAGACTGACGCTCAGGGGGCCACGTGGTACTCAAGAGCAAGTGTGGGGCCTCACATATGGTAGGCACGTGCTCTGCTTGTTGAGACAGCTCCCTGTTCTCCAGACTAATAAATAAGTATATTATTCGGGGGCTTAGGGCCACACCTGGCAGGGCTCAGGAGTTACTCCTGACCCTGCATTCCTGGCGGTGTTCAGGGAACCATACGGGATGCTGGGGATCGAATCGGGTTGACTGTGTGCACGACTAATGCTCTAATCGCTATTGACTCTCTCTGGCCCTCCAGACTAACTTGTTTTATTTTTGTTTTCATTTGGTTTTTGGGCCACAGCCAGGTATGTTCAGAACTTACTCCTGGTTCTGTATAGGGCTCAGGGGACTATATGTGGTACCGGGGATCGAACACAGGTCAGCCATGTGTCAGGCAAATACTTGACCTCTTGGACTCTTTCTCTGGCCCCTATTAAATTTTTCTAGTCTTCTAGGAACAGGGTAGATAGTTCAAGGGCTGGAGTCCATGCTTTGCATGCTCCAGCAGTCCTGGGTTTGGTCTCAGTATAACATGGTGCCCCTAAGCACTACTGTGACCCCCCCAAAATAATAACCCTCATCAATCAATTGCCTTTGCCCTTTCCCCGCCTATCCGTGCCCCGCTCTTCCAGGGTGGGAGAAGCGGTCTGTGCCGGGTCATAGTAGGAGAGGAGAGAGGGCAGCAGGACAGCCACCCTCGCAGGGGGCCTCAGCACGTGAGTGGCCGCCAGGCCCTCACCTTTTGGGGGCACCTTCTCCTCCTCCTTCTCCGGCAGGGTCACGTAGAAGAATGTCTCGGGCTTGGAGGAGACGATCCGGTCAAAGTTGATCTTGTTCATGCTGCGCTCGTAGTCCAGGCTGACCTCTTTGGAGAGATTGTTGAGGTGCTCCAGTGCCCTGCCCGGGAGTGAGACGGGTCAGGGCCTCCACACACCTGTCCCCTACACTGCTCTGCTCAGACATGGGCCCGGAGACGTGCCTTGGGCCTTCCCCTCTGGACTCACCGGCTCCCCTGTCACCGACTTGCAGCCCTGACTGATCTCGGGGGATCAGTCCTCGAGTCTTCCAGTCTGCCCCCCCCCCACTTCTCAACGCCATCCTAGTGTAGGCACCCTCCCTGCCTGCTCCCCTCACCCCCCCACCGCGTTACCACACTCCCCACAGGTGCCAGTCCCCACGAAATTCAAATCTGAGCATGTCCTTCTTGGGCTGGAAACCCAGGCCTAGGTCCTCTGGACCCCAGAGTGAAGCTAAACGTCGCTCCAAGACCCCAGAGACCTCTTCACCCTCCTGCCCTGACCCCACCTGGGTCCAGCCACAAGCAGCCACCTGCATTCAGGACTCTGAGCGCTCACCCAGCCCTGATCCCCCGCGCCACTGTTCCCTCTGGCAGCCACACTGATCCCTCAGCCCCGACTCCGCCTGACCACACGGAAGCTCTCGCTCGGGAACGCCCTGGCTGTGTCCGGGTCTCCTGCATGCCTGCCCTGCTCCCCGCCAGCGTGAGGCTCCGCCCAGCCCAGGGCCTGCAGGCCAGCGTCCCCCAGAGTGGCTGCTCACACACTCTGTCCCGGGACCAGGAACAGGCACTGGCTGGAGTTGGGCCCCTGACGGCGCTTGTCCCCTTTCAGCTGCCTCAGGGCCCCCTGCCTTCTGTCCCACTGCTACCCAAGGGTCCCCAAAGGCCCCCAGACTCACTTTGGCCTCTCCCATCATAAAAAAAAAAATAAAACAGTCCCTAGCCTTTGCGTCTCTTCCGTCACTCCTCCCTGCCCGACCGAGGCTGCCTCAGGGTAGCTGACCAGCCTCTCTCTCACTGTCCCCCACCCCACTGGGGTCTGCCCACGGTCCCACCACAGTCCCCCACTCCATGGTCCCCCTCCACAGTTCCCCCTCCTACAGCCTCCCGCGATTCCCCCTCACAGTCCCTGGCCTCAGTTTCCACCTTGTGGAGACTTGACTCTGGGTCTCTGCCCACTTCCCGCACCGCTTTCTTTGTGGGCCAAGAACAAGCTTCTCCTCCTCCCTCTGCTCCCCGACTTTAGAAACGCGGGCCCGTCCAGGCTCGGCCCTGGAACCCCTGCCAGGCCCCTCACTCGCCCCCGACCCCAGGGGTATGGGGTTGCTCACAACCCTCCTCGTTCTCTTCGCTCTGCCCCGCCGTGTCACACGCGCCCGCCCAAGTCTCGCGAGTCTGGGCACTGGCACTGGCCTCCTGAGAGGCCTCTTGCGTCCAGGCTTCTGCTGACAGCCCCCTCTCCGCTGGGAAAGGGGCACAGAGAAGCCATTTTTGACAAGGGAAGGGGTCAGACCAGTCGGCTCCAAACAACGCTGGCTCGCAGGTCCGCATCGCTGCTGGCTTGGCCTCACTCTCTGACGACTGCTCGCTGGGAGCCCTCGTGCCACAGTACCTGCCCCAACACACACACACACACACACACACACCCCAGCCCCACACAGGCCCAAACTCCTACTTCTCAGTAGCCGCTGCCCTGCTGCTTCCTCCTCTGGAATCTTCTTTTCTGTCCTTTTCAGGCCTCGCTCAAACCCTGACACCCCACTGTGGTTTTCCCTGAACATCAGATTGAATTATCATTGGGGGCACTCCCAAGCAGTGCTCGCTCAGTAGGTCTGGCAGTCCATGGGTAATTCCTAGCCAACTGGACCCCAAGGATGCAAAACTGCTCAGGCGCTGTGATTCCCGGGATACCTGGGGCCACCCCAGTGATGCTCAGGGGACCACGCAGTGCCAGGAACTGAACCTTGGTCGGGGCATGCTAGAGCCGTGTTCCAGCCACGGTGCTATCCCTGCCCTGTCCTCCTAATTTAACACAGCCCTTCCTGTGCTGGAGAGAGAGTAGAGGGGTTAAGGCACTCGCCTTGCATGCAACTGACTGTTTGATCCCTGACCCTGCACACGGTCTCCTAAGCCCCTCAGGAGAGATTCCTGAGCAGAGAGCTAGGAGTAAGTCTTGAGCACCATTGGGCTCAGTGTGTGTGGTCCCAATTCCACCTCCAACCCCCAAAAAAGAAATAAAATTTTGACAGTCAAGGTGATGGTGATTCCATCAGTTCAAATCTCCTAGACTGCTCTCAAAGAATAAGCACCATGAGAGAGAGAGAGAGAGAGAGAGAGAGAGAGAATATCCTATATATACTGGGTCAGATGATAGTACAGCAGGTAGGGTGCTTGCCTTGCACATGGCTGACCTGGGTTTGATCCCTAGCACCCCTGAGCACCACCAGGAGTGATTTCTCTCTCTCTCTCTCTCTCTCTCTCTCTCTCTCTCTCTCTCTCTCTCTCTCTCTCTCTCTCTCTCTCTCTCTCTTGGTTGGGGGTTAGTGGGTCCTCACACCCAGCAGTGCTCAGGGACCACACCTGGCTCTATGCACAGCACTGACACTATCTGCCAGAGACCCAGCTGATGAGGGGGAGGGGGAGGGAAGGAAGGGGAATTCTTTGGAGACTGGAGGGTGATGGAGGAATAAAGAGTAAAGGTGAAGAGTATAGTCCTACAAAATTATGGGCTGGAGAGATAGCACAGTGGGCAGGGCGTTTGCCTTGCATGCGGCCAACCCGGGTTCGATTCCCAGCATCCCATATGGTCCCCTGAGCACCACCAGGAGTAATTCCTGAGTGCAAAGCCAGGAGTAACCCCTGAGCATCACTAGGTGTGACCCAAAAAGCAAAACAAAAAAAAAAATTAGAGAGAACAAAAGACTTGGAAAGCACAAGGCTCTCCCCAACACACGCCACCACAACGAAGACAGATGGATTCTGCTCACAAACAGAAGAGGGCGCTCTTGAGCAGGGAATCCCGCACACCACCCGCAGGCCTTGAAATGACTGGGTGAAGCAAACTACATTTATTTTATTTGAAAGAACTCTTGGGGTCAGGGAGAGATAGTACAGCAGGTAGGGCACTTGCCCTGCATACAGCCAACATTTGAACCCTGGCACCACATATGGTTCCCAGAGTACTTGCTGCAAAGAGTAATGTCTGGGTACAGAGTCAGGAAGAGCCATTGAGCACAGCCAGCTGTGGCCCCCCCAAAAAAACAAAAGCAAAAAACAAAAAAGAATGGACCTCAGAAATAGCACGAAGTGTTAAAGTGTTAGCATGTGGCTGCAACTGCTGGAACTCTGGTTTGAATCCTGGCCCCTGCATCTGATGCCCCCAGCACTGAACAGCACCAAGAATGATCCAGATACAGCCCCTGAGCATCACTGGGTATAGCAAAAAAAAAAAAAAATTGTTTTTAAAGTAAAGGTGGTGAGGGCTAAGTAGCAAAGGCATTGGACTTAACTGATGAAAATATTCTCCTGCCTCTGAGAAAAGAAACAAGACAGAAGAAAACAACCTGTTAGATTTACTTTTAATCTTCAAATAAATACGTGTGGTTTTTTTTCCAAAAAAAAGAAAATAAAAATATTTGGGTACATGAAAAACCACCTTGAGTAATAAATTCAAAATTAAAACACAAAAATGGGCAAATAGCATGAAGAAAAGAAAAAAATTCAAGTGAACTCAGGTTGGGAACAGAAGGACAAAATTATTTCAGGAAAGAAGATTAAATTACAATGTATTCAAGTAAAAATAACATCCAATTTAAAATGTAATAAAGTAGATTGATGGAAGGCGGAAATATAACCAAGAAAGTGAAAATAAGAAAAAAATAAGATAATTAAAAAGGGTTAGAAAGCAACTGGATTAGAAATAGGCAAAGCAGTAGCAAGGCAATAGACATAGCACATAATAAAATTCCTGATAACAAAAAAATTCCCTGTGACAAATAAAACAATGGAAAATAACTAATCAAAATGAATTCAAAAGAAATTTCCATTCGAGCTCTCTCTCCACAGGCCTCAGTCTATACTTTGAACACCCACTGTGTACATGGGAAAATTGGCCAAGAACGATCAACTCTGAGACATAGTCTAGCAAAATAGAGACTTTAAAGAATTAAAAAAAAAAAAAAGGATGGAGCCAGCAAGATAGAACAGCTGATAGGGCACTTGCCTTGCATGTGGCTGGGCCATTTCCATCCCCAGAACTCCATATGGTTCCCCGTAACTGCCAGGAATGATCCCTTAGCATAGAGACAGGATCAGGCCCCGAGCACCACTGGATATGGTCCAAAACCCCCAAATAATAATAACAATAATAATAATGAAGGGGTTGAAGCAATAGCACAGCGGGTAGAGCATTTGCCTTGCACACGGCCAACCCGGGTTCGATTCCTCCATCCCTCTCGGCGAGCCCCGCAAGCTACCGAGAGTATCTCGCCCACACAGCAGAGCCTGGCAAGCTACCCGTGGCATATTCGGTATTCCAAAAACAGTAACAAGTCTCACAATGGAGATGTTACTGGTGCCCGCTGGAGCAAATCCATGAACAACAGGGTGGGACAATAATGCTACAGTGCTAATAATGAAGAAGGAGGATAGAAGGAGTAGGGAAAGGGGGGAAGAAGAAGAGGAAGAGGAGGAAGGGAGAGGAGGAGAAAGAAGGGAGGAGGAGGAGGAAGAGGAAGAAGGGGGAGGAGGAGGAAGAAGGGAGGAGGAGGAAGGGAGGAGGAAGGGAGGAGGAAGAGGAGGAGAAAGAGAAGGAGGAGGAGGAGGAGGAAGGGGAAGGAAGAAGAAGTAAAAGAAAAGTAGAAGACAACAATGACGACCAGGATATAGCTGGAAAGGGCTGTAGCACATGCTTTGCACCATGGCCCCAAAACAACAACAACAAAAATTGTTTTTTATCTCCAAGGTCTCCAAGCACAAAGATCAAACAACCGACAAGAGAAGCTCAGTTACACCGGCAGCTGACTTTTCAAATGCAACATACAAAGCAAAGCCACAAAAGAGCAAGCAGTTTTCAAAAATCTCCAAATAAGAATGTATGAACCAAGAATTTTCTATTCGGTCAAGTTATTTTCTGAGTTTTAGACATGTATAAATGCCTTTGAGCCTTTATGAGGAATGAGGAATATACTAGAAGAGAAACTGTGTCCAATCAAAGATTGGAGAGCTCATACCCCAGAATATGACAACCCTTTGCAGAACAAATTTGGGAAACTCCAGGTACCTCCATACGTCTGGAGGAAAGGGAGCCTGCTTAGCTCCGGGAAGCAGGAGCCAGAGGAAGCTGGAGAAACAGGCCTTTCCCATGCCCCACTCACTCTCCTTAGAGCCCAATCCTTGTCCTGGCACATTTCCCCTCAAAACTGTCCTCTTTATCAAATCTAGCATTAAAATGCTCAGGCCTGGGGCCAGGAGAGAATGAAGGTTAAGGTGCTTGCCTAGCTTGCTGGGATTGGCACCACATATGGTCCCCCGAGCACAGAGCCAAGAGTGGCCCCTGAGCACTCCTGGGTGTGGCCAAACAAACAAACAAACAAGCCCTCAAGTTTAACCACTTTTCCAGGTCTTCATGTGTTTATAAAGTCTCCTGTGTGACATAAACTTAATATTAAACCAAGGTCTCTGCCATTCTCTCTGCCATTCTCTTGATCTTACCGAGTAGAATAAGATCAAGGGTTGCTGACGGGAAACTGACCCAGCAAAGAACCTAGAAGCATAGAAAGAAAAAGGATTCCATTTTTTCCTTAACTGAGAGGAAACACCATGTCAGGGGAAGCTGATGATAGGGGAAACTTCAGCGAAAAAGCCTGATACTTTGCATGCATGAGCTTCCCCCGTTTTCCAAAAGTAGAGCATCTCAGTGAAGCCTTTCATGAGCAGAAGAGGTGTAAAAGGAAGAAGCAATTACCATGAGTTTATATCCCAGGCTCTCCAAAAAATAGCCTACCAAACACTACCAGAGAGCAGATAATGGACACCCGCGTACCATACAAGTAGGACGATGATAAAGAACGGTGTTGCCTCTGACAGATGCAAAAAAACAGAAGCTAAACCCAGTTCCACTGTACATGCTCTATGGTAGGAATCAAAGTCCTCTTCAGATTTCTTCAGGTAGGAAAACAAGTACAGCAGGTCCTTGAATCACGGCATCTTGTTCAACTCGGTTTTGTTGTAGCATTGAGAGAAAATCAATCCCCGTCAGCACTGAAAGCAAACACTGTTCAAGAACCCTACTGCATTCTACAGCTCAGTTTCAAGTGCGGGTTTCTTGACAGGTTTCCTCACTATCCATATCAACTCTGAGACATATTCTAGCGTAGACATAAAGCGCAGAACACCTTTAGAAAAACCTGGGAAAGTCCTATATTTAATTGCAGATTAAAGACTAGCAAAGAGGGAGGAGAGTGGAAGGATATTCTGTTTAAGTATTGCAAGGAAAAAGAAAGCCACTGAAAGCGGGAGAAGAAAGAGGTGAGGCAAGTAGAGTAAGATCAAGGACTGCTGACTAGGAAGCTGGAGGGAGTCAGAGGAAATCATTCAGAACTGACAAAGGAGGGGCCAGAGCGACAGTACAGCGTGCACGGCACTGAGCAGCGTCAAGGTGTCCTTGGTAGAGCTTTTCCTCTAAAAAGAATGGTCTGACCATTGGAAGCTGCTAATTGCATATTCTAGGTATAAGAAAATAAGAAACTATACTGTGAAAGTGAAGACAGTTTTCTTCCAAGAAAAGAATCAGAAGGGCCAGAGCAATAATAAACAGGTAGGGACTTGCCTTTCACACAGCCGACCCGGGTTCTATCCCGGACACCTTATTATGGTCCCTTGAGCCCCGACAGGAATGATCCCTGAGCGCAGAGCCAGAAGAAAGCCCTGAGCACCTCTGGGTGTGTGGGGGGGAGGTGAGGGGGGGAAATGACGCAGAAGAAAAAAGTTAATTAAAAAAAAGAGAGAAAGTCAGGAATGGGTGAAAGTGGGAGTGAGCCCTACTGTGTTATAGTTGATTTGAAGGAATCAGTGCAAACCATGTTTCGTTTTGTTTTCTTTTGTTTTGTTAAGATAAATCATCAACTCATTTCATTTTCTACTTGCTGGCTGGAGCAATAGCATAGTGGGTAGGGTGTTTGCCTTGCACGTGGCCGACCCGGGTTCGAGTCCTCTGCCCCTCTCGGAGAGCCCGGCAAGCTACCGAGAGTATCTCACCTGCACGGCAGAGCCTGGCAAACTACTCGTGGCGTATTTGATATGCCAAAAACAGTAACAACAAGTCTCACAATGGAGACATTATTTTACTGGTGCCTGCTCGAGCTAATCAATGAGCAATGGGATGACAGTGACAGTGACAGTGACATGTTCTACTTGCTGTCCCAGGGATCAAACCCAGAGCCTCCACATGCAAGGTAAGTGCTCTATAGCTGAGCTCCGTCCCTGGCCCCTAGAAATAGACTTGGAAGTATATGGAGGCTTAAATGCAGATCTGTCTGCTGTCAGACACTGATCTCCTCAAAGCATTCATTTCCAGGTACTAATGAGCATGTCTAATGCCCCAGTAGTCACCCCGCTCATGAGTCCTCAAAGTTCTTTAGAGACAGCTTATTTCAGGCACAGGACTAAGGATGTACAAAGTGAACACACAATTTCTTCCTATTCCAGAGAGTAAGGACTAATAGGAGAGTATCAAAACAACACAGCAATCGGCTTAAGGAGCTCCCTGTGGCCAAACCTGGGGAATTTGGGCACCAAAATTAAAAATGGCAATAAAAAGGACAACCAACACCCTAAAGCCGGTGTGGGGGGAGCACTGCCTTGCGAGCAGCATGACACCCTCAGGGAGCAGCAGCCCACACGAGGGGACTCGTAGGCACTCACAAGGGTCCCTTGCGCATCCGGGGCGTGCTCATGGCCCACTGCTTGATCCTGCCCAGGCTCTGCTCGTTGATCACGCGCTGGCCCTCGCAAGGCATGCAGTCCACGTACAGGTTGTACAGCAGCAGCGCCTCCGTGTTCTTGCGCAAGTTGTTGGCTTGGACCACACGCTGGGTGAACACCCGGGGGTCCTCCGCGCAGAAGAGCAGCTGGACCCGCGGCACCCAGTACTGGCAGCTCATGAGGGGCTTCCTTCCTGGGGACGGAGCGGGGAGGGGACAGGCTCTTGTGGTTTTCCTTCTCTGACCTCCCGCATCTCGTCTGTGAGCTGGAAAGGATGGCCCTCCCCTTGCGTCCCCATCACTGTGCAAAGGGAGAGCCAGGCTGTGAAGTGACACTCCAGCGTGCCCCACCTGGGGCGGGTGGCACTCACCAGTGGTTCTCAGGCTCCCTCTCCACCTCCCTCCCAGAGCAAACCAAGGCACTTGCCCATCCTGGACTCTCAGTGATGGGGCCTCTGGTTCTCAGGGGCTGGAGACAGCTGCAGGACCACAGAACAAGGGGGGCTACAGACTTAGCTTGACTGTGCCCTGGGTTGGCAGGGGTCGGGGGTCTGCCTCATCCCAGGCCTGGCCCCGGGTAGGGCCCAGAGCGAACCTTGAGGTGTCATGCCGCCATTCAGGATGGGTTCCCCCATCTCATCCCGCACCAAGCCGTGGTCATCTGTCTTGTGCACCAGGTACAGCTTCTTCTCTGGGTCATAGTCTAGTACCCCAACTTGGTGCCATTCATACTTCAGCTGGGGACTCTTGGGGTCCTCTGAAACAGAAGGGTACTGCCCGAGTGCTCCCTGCACAGATCTCTGTGGCACTTCCCCCCCGGGTGACCTCCTCTGCTCCATCAATGTGGCTCTGGCTCCCTCCCGGCTGCGCCAGCGCTGGAGGAGCTGCAGGCAGCTGGAGAAGCTGAGAGGACCTCTGGGCAGAGACATGGACCACAGGGTCAGGCAGGAGGCAGGGCAGTCTCAAGAGGCATCCCTTGGGGATGGTTGAGCTGGACCCCTTCAGGGACAAAGGCCCAGGGTGCTGGAGAGGTACATATAACAGGTAGGGCATTCACCTTACATGCAGCCAACCTGGGTTTGATCCCCAGCATCCCGTATCCTCAGGTATTGCCAGGAGTAATTCCTGAGTACAGAGCTAGGGTTAGAGCTAGGAGTAACCCTTGTACTGGCCGCCTAATTGTTGGTTTTCTCTCTACTTCTGCAGCTTTTCCTTGCTTGAGCAACTTTGCCTCAAGGATGCCTTTCTCCAGCTCCTTTGCCTGTGTCCCTTGCAGGGCCTACAGTCCTGCCTCTGGGGCCTCTTCATGCCTCTGGTTTCCTCACATTAATGTCCAGCCCGTAAGGACAGGCAGCTTTGTCCTATCCTGCTCATCACAATGTCCTGCATCTAAAACAGAAACTGGAACTCTTAGGTTCTCAATAAACTTTTGTGGCAGAAAAACACACATGGCACAGGGCCTTGCAGAGACCTCAAAGCAGAGTGGCTTAAAATAGATCCATGGCGGGCTGGAGCAATAGCACGGCGGGTAGGGCGTTTGCCTTGCATGCAACCGACCTGGGTTTGATTCCGAGCATCCTATATGGTCCCCTGAGCACCGCCAGGGGAAATTCCTGAGTGCAGAGCCAGGAGTAAGTCACCCCTGAGCATCGCCGGGTGTGACCCAAAAAGCAAATATATATATATATACATATATATATATATATATACATATATATATATATATATATATATAGCCTTCAGACTGACTGGGCTGAGGGAGTGAGAAGGGCTGAGATTCAACAAACATGTTCCATCCAGTGGCCTGGGTGGCTTAGTAGTGAGGCAACATGCATGTACCACCAGCATTGCTCTTCCATTTTCCCTCCCCTTCTAAGCAAGCATTCCTCCTTTTAGAAAGTGGGATGTTCCTTGGGGCTGGAGAGATAGCATAGGGGTTAAAGCACTTGCCTTAAACACAGATAACCCATGATCTATCCCCAGTATAACCAATGTATCATCTCCTGAGCCATGCCAGGAGTGATCCCTTAAGCACTGAGCCAAGAAAATCCCTTGAGCACTGCCAGGTGTGGGGTACACACACACACACACACACACAGAGTGAGAGAGAGGGGTGGGGGAAGGGAGAGAGAGATAAGAAAATGTGACCTTGTCTAGGCTAAACTTAAAAGAGAAGTTATGACATGCCTCCAGCAGAAAATCAGAAATGCTCCCTGTTCATTTTCCTCCCTCTGCTGCTGTGGCCTCCCTCCAGGACCCTTGGGAATGGGTTAAGCAGAAGCACTTTGAGGAGGTTGGCACTTGATGCCTTTAAAATTAATACCTGGTGTGGGAAGAGGTGAAGAGAGCTTTCTCAAAGAAGACATAAGAGATGGCCAAAAGGCGCATGGATAAAATGCTCTTCAGCAGTCATCATCAGGGAAATGCAAATCAGAACAACACTGAGCTATCATCTCACACACAGAGACGGGCACACATGATGAAGAACAAAAAACAACCAGTGCTGGTGGCAATGTGAGGTAAAAGAGACCCTCAATCACTGCTGGTGGGGATGTGGATTGGTCTAGCCTTTTTGGAAAACAATGCAGGCACATCCCCCAAAATATCTAAGAATTGGGGGACCAAAGGGATAGGACAGCAGGTAAGAGGCTTGCCTTGTATGCAACCGACCTTGGTTTGATCCCAGCGTCCCATATGGTCCCCCAAGTCTTCCAGGAGTGATCTCTGAGCACAGAGCCAGGGGTAAGACCTAAGTACAGTCAGGTATAGCCCAAAAACAAAACAAAAATAATTAAATTGAAAAAAAAGAAAAAAACAAACAAACTAGGAATTGAGCTTCCATATAACTTAACAATTCCATTTAACTTCATATAACTCAGCATCTACCCAGAAGGGTCTAAAACTCTATTAAGAAGAGACATTTGCATCTCTATGTTCATTGAAGCACTATACACAATGGCTAAAATCTGGAAACAGTCCAAATGTGCAAGAACAGATGATTGGATAAAGAAACTACGATATGGCTTGTCCTTCAAGCCCCTGTGCTGCCTTGAATGTGCGTCTTGCTTGCTTATCTCTCTGGCTCTTCGCTTGCCTATTTCCACTCTAGAGAAGCCTGTGTTCTCTCTTGAATATGCATTTCTCTCTTTCTTTCCCCTCACATCTTTCTAACAAAAAAAAAAAATCTTGCTTCACCATTTCACCTTCTCCTGAAGTTTTGTTCTGTAAGAAAAAGGCTACAGACCCACGATGCCTGCGCTGAGGTTAGGAGTGACCTGATCCAGGCGAGCAACTTCCCCAAGGGCTGGTGGCCAAGGTGAGTGGAGCAGAGAGGTAGAGCATTCTTTTCTCAAGTTAACCTCCCTTACTCCCCACTTTACCGAGCCACCAACAACATTAAAAGGTAGCCCAGAGGGGCTGGAGCAATAGCACAGTGGGGAGGGCGTGTGCCTTGCACGTGTCCGACCCAGGTTCGATTCCCAGCATCCCATATGGTCCCCTGAGCACCGCCAGGGGTGATTCCTGAGTGCAGAGCCAGGAGTAACCCCTGTGCATTGCCGGGTGTGACCCAAAAAGAAAAAAAAAAAAGTGGCCCAGAAGAGATTAACTTTTATGTATGCAAAACTCCAGAAAATAAAAAACTCACTTGGAAGAATTGTATAAAGGGTCTTCCTGAAAGCTATCTGGGACTTGCTCTTCCAACCTGTGTTCTCCCTTGAACATGTAGTTGTTTTGTCTCTCTGCATCTTTGCTTGCCTATGTTCACTCTGCAGCAGCCCATGTTCTCTCTTAAACATGTACTTCTCTCTTCCTCTTCCCTCACATCTTCTAAAAAAGTTTCCATTAAAAAAGTCATCTTGGGGCTGGAGTGATAGCACAGCGGGTAGGGCATTTGCCTTGCATGCGACCGACCCAGGTTCGAATCCCAGCATCCCATATGGTCCCCTGAGCACCGCCAGGGGTGATTCCTGAGTGCAGAGCCAGGAGTAACCCCTGTGCATCACTGGGTGTGACCCAAAAAGCAAAAAAAAAAAAAAAAAAAAAAGTCATCTTGCTTCACAAAAAAAAAGTAAAGCAAAAGTAAATCAGGATAGATATATACAATGGAATACTACTAGGCGATGAGAAAAGAGGAAAAGAATAGAGAAAATCTTGCAGTGTGCCACTGTATGATGGATCTGAAGGGCACCACGCGAGTGCAGTCAGTCAGATAGGAGAGGGACAGACACAGGGGCAGACACGGTCAGCTTTCTCTCTTGTGTTGTATACAGAGCAGCACGGGAAGGGAATAACCGACACACAAAGGAAACAGAAAACTGAGAACTGGTTTTCAGTAGAAGGCTTACCACAAGGGAGAATGGGGAGGGGGCAAGCGGGAGAGACACAAGGACGATGGTGGAGGGGGTGGGAGGGCACTCTGGGGTGGAGGGCATGTGCAGGAAGTCTCGTGCCTAAGACCCTACCAATAACCGTTTTGTAAAGCACAGTGCTTAAGATAAAATGGCTGTAAAAAGGGAATGCACGGCCGGGGAGATGGCTCGAAGGGCTCATGTGCACACTTTGTATGCAGGAGCCCAGGTTCAATCCCAGGCGCTGCACAGCCTGATCCCCGGAGGACTGGGAGCAGCTCCTGAGCACTGCTGGAAGCTTCCCAAAAACCTGAACAAATAAATAAAGTTAATGCAGCCCTCAAACCTTTTGGTTTTATCACCAGGAATTGGAGATCTGGGAGCAATTGAGCTAAATTATTTTTGTAATTAAGTCCAAAGTAAAGGGAACATTCTGGGCTTCTTGTCTAGTTTGGAGAAATTGATTCTGGCATTAACAGGTTTTTAAATCAAAGCATAAACATACAGCCTGCTCTGTGGCATCTCCGTAGGCCCCTGGCAGCTGGCAGCACTCCCCAGCCTTCCTCCTGCCTGCGTGCTGCCCACGGAGTACGTCCATCCCTGGGCAGGGGGCAGAGTGCCCAACCTTATGACACAGGAGGCCTGCATGGAGACCAGTCACAGGCCGGGGGACCAACTCTGGGCCCTGGCACTGCTCCCGACAGCAGCATCCTGGGAGATGCCCACTGCCCTCAGGGCAGGCTGGGGTAAAGGCGGAGGAAGGGGACTCTTTGGGGACACAGACGAGGCTGAGAAGCGGTAAATCTATGCAGCATTTATGTGGGGGGAGGAGAAGGTAGGCAGGATTGTGGTTGTACATGCATGTATATTTTTTGTTTGTATTTTGGGGGGGAACCTCCCAGGGTTCTCAGGAGGTCCTAGGGCCCCACTGGTTGGTAGTTCAATGTAAGAACTGAAGATTCAGTGCTGCTGAGGGTTTTGGGAGCCACCCTGACGGTTCTGGGGGCCTTCAGGCTCTACCTGATAATGCTCAGGGGACCATGTGGTGCTGGGGATCAAACCAGGGTTGTTGCATGTAAGGCAAGTTCCTTAACTGCTGGGCGAGTTCCTGGCCCCTGTGTTGTGCATTTGTGCCATGAAAATGTGAGTGCAACTTTATGTACGTGAGTGGGTGAGATGGGGTATTTGTGAATGTGTGCGTGTGTGTATGTGAAAGAGAGAGAAAGAGAAAGAGAGAGAGAGAGAGAGAGAGAGAGAGAGAGAGAGAGAGAGGTTGTGGGGCTATCCATGCAGAGGTGAAAGCTAAGAAGTCACAGTGTCAAGAAGTCAGTTTTCGCTGGGATTTCTTTGATTTTGCTTTTGGGTACACACCTGGCTCTGCTCAGGGCTTACTCCTAGCAGGATTAAGACGACCATAAGGAGGTGCTAGGGATCAAACCCAAGTTGGCAGCATCCAAGGCAAGTGCTCTACCCACTGTCCTATCTCTCCGGCCTAGCAGTGGTCATTTCTGGAGCCTGGGATAGAAGGGCTTGAATTGTGCACACTTAAACATTTTTGTACACGTTTGAACATCTCCAACAAACACATGTATTTCTCAATTCATAGAAATCAAAGATTGGCAGGGGATGGTTCTGGGACACACCCAGCAGTTTGGGGTGGGTGGGGGGCACTCCTGACTAATTGCTTGGGGAATGCTCCTGTTGGTGCTTGAGAGATCATGTAGTTCTGGGGATTGAACCTGGGGCACCAGCATGCAAAGGGTGTGGCCACTGAGCTATCTCCCAGGCTGAAACTATTTCTTTTTCACATTAGACACCATTGAACTGTCCCTTCCCCAACTCTCCCACCAATGTCGGCCCTGGTCCCTGCATTTCCTGGCCCTGAGTGCAGTTCTTTGTCCTATATCCCCAAAGGGGAGGTCTCAAGAGGTGGGATCGCCAGGCCCCAGCTCGGCCCAGGAGTTCATGGCAGGCTGGTGCTGCTCACCGTGCCCCAGGATGTCGTCAGTGGGCAGGAGGGCTTTCCCGGGCACAGGCTTCCTGTCCTGAGACCCTGGCTCCAAGCCCATGTTGATCCACTCTGTGGGAGTTCGGCAGTCAAACTCCTCATTGTCAAATACCTGAAGGAAAGTGGCAGACAAGGGCCCAGAGTATCTGAGCATGCTGGGGGGGTGGGGTGAGGGCCTCCCCCAAGCCCAGGATCTACAGATGTGGGGAGCCCGGTGCTGAGCCCCTCTTGACAGTTCACAGTGAGCTGGGGGGGGGGGGGGCCTGACGCTGAAACTGAGGGCTATAGTCCAGCCAGTCTGGGCTCCAGGCAGAGTCACACCCGGGGACTCAGAGCGGCTTCCAGCTCAAGCCCAAGGGAAGAGGCAGACCTCCTCAGGCATTCCTGGGTTCCCGGGCCCATTCTTGGAGCTAAGGACACTCTGGGTAGTCAAAAGCCACCCTTAGGGCTGCAGCGATAGCACAACGGGTAGGGCATTTGCCTTGCAAGTGGCCGACTCCCAGCATCCCATGTAGTCCCCCGAGCATTGCCAGGAGTAATTCCTGAGTGCATGAGTCAGGAGTAACCCCTGTGCATTGCTGGGTGTGGCCCAAAAAGGAAAAAAAAAGTACCACCCTTAGCGGGGTCCACCAGGGAAGATATACTCAGGGTCACAGAGGAAAGAGCTGGAGATTGGTGGACACTACTCACCCCCAGGACTCAAGTTTTCCCCATCAACACCTGTCAGTACCCTCAAAGGGGCCACAGCAATGCCACCCGCATTTCACATTTCAGGGAGCCTGTACATGGCTAAAGCGTAGCTCGGAGGGATGGGTGGGGTGGGTCAAAGGTAAGGATTCCAGAGAAGCAGCTGAACATCAGTGCCCCCCGGGGTCCTGGCACTCCTCCTGCCCCTGCCCTAGAGTGATCTGATTACACACTTGTCCGGTTTGACAAGCCGGTGCTGGTGACAGCCATGGGGCTCAGGTCTGACTCCCCCCTCATCAGCTGGACTCACCTTCAGGGGAAGGTAGGTGGGGAAGAGCGGGTCGTGGCCCTGCTCAATGGTATGAGGGTTTTGGGGGTCTAGGTGCCTGGGCATGAGGTTGTTGGAGTCGATGCCCTCTGCAGCCAGGAGCTTCTCAATGTCCAGGCTCATGTACAGTCGCTTCCTCCTGGCCAAGACAGCAAGAGGAGTCGGGACCCATGGCTGAAGTGAGGAGACAGCCCGCATCTCCAGGGCCCCGGGGTGCAGGTGTGGCCTCTGAACCTCGAGCCTCATTAGAAAGAAGTATGGGGCGAGGACTGGGCTCAGAGGCCCCAACTGCCCTCTGTCCTGCCCGCCACCAACCTTAATTCCACCTCCCAATTCCAGTGCCTGGCTAGAAGACTTTGTTTTCATTTGGTTTAGTCTGGGTTTGAGTTTTCAGGCCACACCTGGAGGTGCTCAGGGGCCACTCCCAGCTCAGTACTCAGGGTTTCTCCCCGTGGTGCCAGGGACACCGTGTGGTGCCAGGAATCGAACCCAGGTCCCCGAGTGCAATGCCTGTGCTCAGCCCACTGAGCTCCCTCTCTCTTTCTCCTCCCTAGGTTTCCGTGAACAGGCCCTGAAGAGACAGTATAGCAGACTGGGTGCAATCCCAGGGACCCTTATGGTCCCCTGAGCATTGTCTGGGGTAATTCTGAGTGCAGAGCCAGGACCCCCTGAGTATTTCTGGGTGTGGCCCCACCCCCCCCCAATAAAATAAAAATGAAATAGACTTTTGTGAATAGACCCATTCAGGAAGGGAGGTCACCTAGCCGCCTGCTGGCCCCTCCAGCTGTGGTGTGTGGACCCTACAACCCACTGCCCGTACCTCTCGATTTCAATCTTGCGGGGGCACTGGCCAGTCAGCACCAGGAAGGGCACCTGAACCTTGGGCTCGTAGGCCTGCAGCGGGAAGTCCGTGTCGGTGAGCAGCTGGGTGGTGGCCCCCGTGTGCTGCTTCTCCAGCATGTCCTGGAAGTTCTGCGGAATCTCAAAGGTGCTGACTGCAGGGGGCGGCAGCAGAGGACAGGCAGGGGCTCAGGCCAGAGCCCACAGCCCCAAGGCCAAGCACCAGGCAGACACCGGGTGGGCACAGAAAAACTGAGGAAGGACCAGGCCCTCCGGCACCTCCAGATCAGGTGCCTTGCCCCCCCCCCCCCATCCTGCTCAACAATTGCCCTCCAGGCTGCCCCAACACTGACCCCAGGTGTGGGATAACATAGCCTCAGGTACTTTGCATAGTTTATTCAGAGCCATGTCCTTTTTGTATGGACACAGGAAGACTTAGCAAATGCTATGCTTTTGTAACCTGGGAGTCATTTGACTCTACATGATATTTTCCTCCTGGGCATCTGTTCTCTCGACCTAAGCCTCAACTGCCCTTACTTCCTAGCACCCCCAAAAGCAAGGTCCCGACGAGGGACGAGACAGACCCAGGGCAAGCGGTGAGTTGTACGCTAGCCTGGCATCAAGATGGGCCTGGCCAAAGTGCCTAATGCTTAACTATAAGTTAAGAGCTTGATCATGGACAAATGTTGTCATGATCCAAACAGTGATAACTAGATTTGGACCCTGCTAGGGTGAGGAATGATTAATCTGGCCTGAGTGCTGTAGTTGAGTCTGGCAAGATGTTCCCAGGAGAGCTGCCTTGCAAGCCTCAATGTATCTCTTGCTATGTCCATACAAAAATAACTAGTATTAAGATGTTAATGAGTGTTTGGACTAAGGAAAGGAAAAAAACCTTAAGAGGTTTTTCCCTTAGGGCTTTGGAATGCCCTTAGGGAGTGTTCCCTTTGAACCTGGCTGCCCTCAGGAAGGGCTTTCTTATGTTGATTTTGCTACCTGGCTGGGTGTAGCCTAGAGGGCAAGGTGGGAGAGACAAGTAGGGAGAGAGACAGGGGATCCAGGAAGGCTGCAGTAGATCCAGAGAGAGGACGGAGCTGGGAGTGTGGGAGATGAGAAAGATGGAAGATTGAATAAACAGTAACTAATCAGCAACCAGCTTGGTCCTCGTTCTTCCTTCGCCTGCCCTTGGCCAATGGCCATCCCGATCCAGCCCATACATAGCGGTTCCAGAGCGCCGAACGTGGGCGGTGAGACAGAGCCGCCTGGAGAACCCGCGAGTGCACGCGCCCGTAGGCGTGCTTTAGTTTTTTACACCCAGGGGCCATAGCTCCAGCCAGGCAGCAAATCAAAGGAGCAGCAAGGACCTAACCAGGAAGGTAGAGTGGGCGCTCCCTGCCACCCAGCCTCTCCAGAGCACCCCAGTGTCTGAATACGATGTCTCAGGGACTTTTTCCAGCACAAGTGTCCTGGATACTGGTGGAGCGGGGTCACCAGAACCTGGGCCCTGGCTGAGGGCGGAGGTTCACAAAATGACCCACCCTATATGCCACCCAGGGCAGAAAGATTCACAGAACCTCTCTGGGGGTCAAGAGGTAGGCAGTTTGCAGGAGGATCCATCCTGGGGGTACCTCGGGGCCCCCACAAAAGCCACGGAGGCTCCACAGAGGCCACCTGTCTTCAGCTGAAACCCACTGTCTTACCAGGGACGTGGGCCCCATCCTAGTTCTCAGGACCCTGATCCCGGTCCTGAGCCTACAGGCTGTAGCAGCCTGGTCAGCCGCCCAGAGGCCCAGTGGAGCAGGCAGGTGGCACCCGCTGCTGGAAAAGGGGCCCCGTGAATCACCCCCATTCCTGTGGCCCACCCCCTCCACCAGCAGCCTGTCTCCGCCAGACAGAAGTCCTGCTTCCCAAGACCCTGTCACAGCCCCCCGAGGCACTGACCTTTGGGGGTGAACTCGTTGAGTTCGGCCACCCGCAGGAGGTCCTGTTTCACCAAGGGGCCACGGCAGACTTCCTGAAAGTAAACCCAGAGCCCTGAGCCAGCGTAACCCCGAAGGGACACGCGGACTCTGGAAGGCCCTCAATGCCAAGGGGCATCCCAAGGACACAGCAGTGGGGCTGGCCCAGCAGACTGGCACAGTTCCTGCCCAGAGGCCACAGGGGTAGCAAAGAGAAAGCATCCAGGGCCCCCCATGACCCCCCACAGCCATACAGCGCCCCCCTCCCCCAGACTGCTTCGGCCGGGGTGGGGTCAGTGCAAGGTTCAGCCACCACCAGGCCAGCGGGGATCTCTGTAGACTTCCCTCCCAAGGGCCCCTCTATCACCCTGAGTGTAGTGAGGACTAACCTGTTCTCATCTTTTCTCCCTCCACTCCCCTAAAACCTTCCTGGGGCTGACCAGGGTCACCGAGCTCTTCTCTCGTCTTCCCTTTCATCTTCCCCCACCCCCTAACCCTGCTCCCAACATTCTACCCAGCTCCTCCCCACTGGTCACACCTGTCAGGGATGCAGGCCTTTCTACTTTCTGTTTCTCCTGCCTGGCATGCCCCCCCCACTCCCACCCTCCCTGCCAATCTCTTCAATGGCCCCAGGATGCCTGCATCATCCAGATTCTCTCCCCAGTCAGAGCTGAGGATCAGGTCCCCATCCAAAGCCAACTCCCATTATAAAAGGGACACAGATGTCCCAACTTTGGGCTGAGTCCAGGGACATTTCACATGAAAAGGCTCAGTAAGAGCCGTTGAATGAATGGACAGATGGATGATGGACGGTCAGAGAGATGGATGGGTGGGTGGGTGAGTGAATAGATGGATGCACAGGTAAGGTGTGTGTCCAAGTGGATGGATAGCTGAGGGGATGGTTGGGTAGGGTAGGCAAATAGATGGACAGACAGACTGCTAGACAGATGGACAGACTGATGGAGAAGTGAACAAGTGGACTGTTGGAGAGGCGGAAGAACAGATGGACAAGAATCCACAAGGAGGGCTGGGGCTTGGTGGGGGGTGGCCGCCACGCTCACCCCAAGCTGTTCCAAGGATCCTGGCGTGAGGATATCCGAGTAGAAGCCACGCTGCTTCATCAGGGGATACTTCTTGTCATGGCCCATCAGGGGCAACTTCCGAGGCTGTGTCAAGTCTGTGGGGACGACTGGGGTCACCGGCAAGGGCACAGGGAAAGGTGGGGGTCTGGAGTCAGGGGTTAGAGAACTACTCCCCGCCACCACATCGGGGTCCGAGTTGTTCCTCAAGCCTTGCTCTTGGCTCCTGTCAGAGTTCAGAAGACTCCTCCGGGCCCCAGGAAAGCTGAAGATCTTCTTCCCCTGGGGGGCCTCGTCTTCTCCCTGGGGCTGCTCCATGCTGCTCCTGAGTGATGCCTGTCAGCACACCTAGAAGACACAGGCACCTCTGGGCCCTTGCAGGCCTCCACTCGCCCCCAGGCGCCAGATACGGGAAGCCTCATCTGCTGCTCCACAGCCTCAGCCCCTATGCTGGTTACAGGGCAGAGGAAGGCAAGGCGGGAGGAAGGGATTTCTTCATCTAGGCAAAACACAGTGCCAGGAGGGTCCCCCCAGCAGACACTAGCGTTTCTTGGATGCTGCATATAAAAGATGAGCCCCCTAGAGTCAGGACTGAGAGGGGAGAGTGAATGGTTCTACAGATGCCCCTAATTCTTTTAGTACTTACTATCCCTCCACCGAGAGAGAGACAGAGACAGAGACAGAGACAGAGACAGAGAGACAGAGAGAGAAAGACAGAGTGCTAAAACTAGGTTTCTCACAAGGAGAGAGGAGAGAGGAGAAGGGCCCTGTATGGTTGTCCGCCCCCCCCCCCTCAATTACTTTCAGCCACAAGCAGCTGGGGAGCCCTGAGCTCAGCGTGGCCTCTGCCACCCTGGGGTGGGAGTCCTCGCGGAGACCTGAGAGGGACCTCTGGGTGCCTTCTTCTGTGGGCTCTGCTGGGACATACCCCCCTGCCAGCCCACTCAAAGGCAGCAGGTCCGCCCCATGCAGACACCCTTTGCCCGAACCAAAGTAGCTCTCCTTGGCATTCCACGGCTGCTCTCGCTGGTGAGGCGGCCAAACGTATCCTAGGCCATGTAAGGGGTGGAGACCGGAGGGAAGCTGGGGTGTCCCCTTGGAGCTGGGATTGGGACTCTCAAAGGCTTGCTCTCGGGTGATTTTGTTCACAGACACAGCAGAAGCCTGTGGGTTTGCAGCCACAACGAGCTGAGGCCCAGTGGGCCTGGGGCCCTGCAGGGAACTCTGGGAGGCGCTGGGGACAGGTCAGAACAGTGGACACTTTTCAGCACAGGTTCTTGGAGGCAGCCAGCCACAGGGGGTGCATCGGGGAGCAGAGTCTTCAGGTTAGAAGGAATCAAGCTGGTAGAAGCTGGCTGGCCTTTGGGCTGGGCTGGGGGCTTCTTGCCAGAACCCCATCTGCCCTTTGTGGTCCTTCAAGCAGTCGGGTCACTGGTCCCCCCTTTTCAGAAATGGGCTCGGCAGCCATAGGCTACTGCAGCATTGCTGGGGAACTTTGCTCCAGGCATCCCTGCCCCCATCCTCTCTTCCGGCCAGTACAGCAAGATGCCCAGAGGACCCCCACACCAGCAGCCCCACAGGGACGGCAACAGTGATAAGCACACCGTGCCCAGCCACAGTGACCAGTGCTGCAAGCGCCTGGCTGCGTGGTCCTGGCAGGGACGGGGAGGCGGTACTGCTTGGTCCAGGTCCTGATTTCCTTTTGTCAAGACACCCCCTTTCCAGCTGAAATGTTCAGTGATAGTTGTTGCCCCTCCCCATCACCTTTTTTGGTACCAGATTCATCTGAAAAGCTCTTCTTCCCCAGAACCTTGGTCAATTTCTTGTAATGCTTCCCTGACCCAAGATTTCCCTGGTGATTTATTTTGAGGTCGTCAAAAGCCACAGTGGCTTGGCCAGGGCTTGCTCATCCACAATAAAAAAAAGAAACACTCTGCAAATGGGGCTGGAGCCATAATACAGCGGGCAGAGCACTTGCTTTGCACGCAGTCGGCCCAGTTTTGATCCCCGGTCTCCCATAAGGTGCCCTGAGTGCTGCCAGAAATGATTCCTGGAAAGCCCTGAGCACCCACTGGGTGTGGCTCCAAAACAAAACAAAATAAACCAAAAAAGAAACTTTGCAAACTCTTGTCCTCAGAGAGGTGGGCAGTGTGCATACTGCCCACAGCCACAACTGCTGTTTCCCTGTGGGTCAGGAGGGTCCGTGCATACCTCACGACCTGGACTGACCCCAAGAATCAAGCGGAGAATATCATTCTGTAGCTGGAGATGGGATCTGTGGGCAAAGGGAGGTTTCAGGTCCCTCTGGGCAGTGTCTTTGGTTCTCTGGCTCCTGGGGCATGGTGAGGGGTGGGCACAGGGCAGGTGAGGCAGGGTCTGGCCCTGTGGCAGAGAGAGGCATCTGTCTTCTGTCCAAGCCCCTGGATGATGGTGAACTCTGTATCAGAATGAGTTTGGCTGACTAGAGAGACAATGTTTCCAATAGAATGTCTGCCAGTCACTCTGGGCACTCCCTTAAGGTGGGACTCAGGGGTGGGATTTGTATCAGATAGCAGGATGACCCTAGCAAGCACAGGGTGGGAAAGGGTGAGTGTTACTGGGAGCCGAAGTAAAGCTCAGGCATCGTAAAAGTAAAACTGCTTCTTGTTTTTGATTCCGGGTCCCACTCGGTGATGCTCAGGGTTCACTCCTGGCTCTGCACTCAGGAATGATTCCTGGTGATGCTTGGGAGACGATCTGAAATACCAGGGATCGAACCCAGGTTGGCCACATGAAAGGCAAAGGCCATACCCCCTGTACTATTGCTCTGGTCCACAGTAAAACCTTTGAGGTGGGAACTGAGCCTGTCCTCATTTCTCAAAGGCTGGGAAAATGGGGCTCGGAGAGGTTAAGTGACTTGCACAAGGTCAATAGATCAAGGAATTTGGACTCTAATTACTCCTTCTGCCCTGTCAGATCACCTAGGATTCCTGTTAACTTAAGCTAGAGGAAATTTCACATTGACACAGATGAAGAAAGGTGTTTGATCCTGATAACAGATACTATTATCACCAGCCCATAAATAAGAAAATTAAAATCCAAAGAAGTCAAGGGTTTTGTAAAAGATACACAGCCAAGAATTAGCAGAATCAGAACAGAAACAGAGGTCTTTACTGCTGGTCAACCCCAAATCCATGTCCCTAGCCTGTTATCATAGGTTCTCTGGCTGTGCCCTGAGATTCTGCCAAGCAAACACCGGTGGGGGAAGAGGTGCTAAGCAGGAGAATTCTAAGCCACTCATCCTGATCCAGCAGGATTCTGTGTGAGATCTTGTTTGACAAATGGATCTGTGGCTTAGGAACTAGGGAAGTCTCTGCTTTTGTAGTCTAACTTGCAAACTGTACTGTAAGTGGGTAATCACTCCTCCCCCACTGCAGTTCTTCCCATCATTTTAGAGTGCCCCTGAAAACACACACACACACACACACACACACACACACACACACACACACACACCATGTTCCCATATCTATCTGAGGTTTCTCTCGTCAGTAAATAGCTTTATTTTCAATTGGTCGCCCTTGCCAAGTGGGCATGAGGGCTGAAAAGGCTGGAAATTTCCAGAAACACTGATCTTTGGAGCACCAGCACTTAGGCCCTGGCTTAGCAGATAGCTGATACTCGGAAAGTGCAGATGACTGAGGTGAGTAAAGGCATTCATCTCTGTGACAGCAGCGTGCAGAGGACAGAGGGGACCCTGACGACTCTGTCCAGAGCAGGGCAGAATCTAAGCTCCTTCCTAAGACACAGCGGGGGGCGGGGTGGGGGGTGGACACAGCGACGCCCACGAGAGGAGGAGGAGCCACAATCTCAGCGCGGGCCCGGGGACCCCCAAGTCCGCCTGGTAAGTAAGGTCAGGCACTTAGGCCAACGTGTGTCCACTGCTTTCCCACCACCCTAAGCTCGGGCTCCAGACTCCTCTGGAAGCAGGAATACGGAGCCTGGGCTTGAGATAGTCCTCTTTCCTGTCCATTTGCTCTCTCAGTGTCATTGAGGGATCCTGACTGTCTTTGCCCCATCGTCCCTCTGTCCCAACGACCTACCTACCTGGCTCCGGGGAGTGGTGTGGGGTCAGGCGGCGTCTCTAAGCAGCGACGCTGGGCTCGTTGCTAAGGGGCGGGACTTTCCGCCCACGGGGCAGCAGCTTCCTCCCGCGCCCCTCCCGGGTCAGCACGCCGGCCCCGCCTCCCAATACACACACACACACACACACACACACACACACACACACACATACTCACGCGCACACACAAGCACACTCACACACACACACAGAAATACACACGCACACGTACACACACACACTCCTGCTCCTCTGCACGCCCCCCACCTAGCCCCCCCAACACACACGCGCTCACACACACACACACACACACACACACATACGCACACACACTCCACCCTGTGGATCCCTGGCCCTGGGTGCTCCTGGCGCCATCCCTCCCAACTCCCCACCCCCACCCCCCCTTCTTCCAGAGCAAGGGATGGAAGAGCCAAATGCTAAGAGAACTTGGACTGAATGAATGCATCCCAGCGCCCCGCATGGGCTCCAGCCAAGAGTGATCTCTGAGTACAGAGCCAGGAGTAATCACTGAGCATAGCAGAGTGAACGCCCAGCCCCTCCGCCCCCAAAACAAGAACATGAGGGTTGGGAGGGAGCTATATAGCACAGCGGGTAGAGTACTTGCCTTGCACTTGGTGGACCTGGATTTGATCCCCGGCATCCCATATGGTCCCCAGAGCACTGCCAGGAGTGATTCCTGAGTGCAAAGCCAGGAGTAACCCCTGAGCATTGCCAGGTGTGGGCCAGAAAAAAAGAACATGGGGCATCATTGGGGCAATCAGCTGCAAGAGGTGGCATGGTCACAGCGGGAAGGGTCACTTCTAGTACTTCCACAGCCAAACCCCTCACTGCTGCCAGCCGCCAGCCCCACGCCGGCCTCCTGCCCTCCAGCCTCCAGGTGTTGCCTGCTCCAGGCTCCTCCCTCCAGTCCTGGACAGGGTTCACTCTTTTCTTTTATTTTGTTCAGCAAGATTTTACTGAAACTTAGAATGCTGTGAGGGGAGAGAGGAGGAGAAGTACAAGTTCGACAGAGAACACAGGCTTCTCTAGAGTGGAAATAGGCAAGCAAGGAAACCTCGAGCCAAGCAAGCGAGAGGCATGTTCAAGGGGGAACACGGGCTGGAAGAGCAAGCCGGGGTCATTCTTTTCTTGATGTGATATCAGTGATAAGGTTCTGTCCTAGGACCTGGAGCCCCCCTGATGTGGCCCAGGAATCTCAGAAGCAAT
The DNA here is from genome assembly GCF_027595985.1 of Sorex araneus. NCBI lineage: Eukaryota > Metazoa > Chordata > Mammalia > Eulipotyphla > Soricidae > Sorex > Sorex araneus. The sequence continues at coordinate 48,230,295 of NC_073305.1, read as the reverse complement.
TTCACATGGCGTGACTGCTCTGTGATTTCCTCTGGAGCGATTCCACAAAATGTGTGTGTAGAGAAGTATCAGGAGTTGCAAAGCAGGGGAGAGCCAAGAGCCGGGGACGTGGCTCAGTGGTACAGTACATGCCTTGAACCTGAGGCCCTGGGTCTCTGCATTCCTCCCTCCAGCCCCCCAAAAAGGGGGTGTGAAATCAGGAGGGATTTTTTTATTCTCTTGTTTGGAGGGGCGTTCCCAGTAGTTCTCAGAGGCTACTCCCCGCTGCATGGACCACGTGGTGCCAGGGATGGAATGCGGGCCTCTTGCCTGCAAGCATGCGTTCAGCCCTTTGAGCTTTATCTCCAGCCTGGAATCGGAGGGTGTTTGTAGGGGAGAGAGCTGGGTTACAAACAGAACAAAAGTTAAAATCACCCCCACCTCCACCCGAGAACCCCTGTCTGGGTCCCTTTCCGTGACGGGCCCCATTTCATAGGAAGGAGAACTTGGCTTGGGGAGACGCGTCAGTGCTGGGGGATGGTCGCAGGACCTGATGCTCATTACACAGATACCCGGGTTCACTTAGTTCACTTGGCATCTGAATAATGCCGGCTTGGTGCCAGGTGTGTACTGGGCACTTAGCAGCCAGATCTGAGCTAGACCCCACCCCTGTTGTAAGGTGTAAAGGAGGAGGGTCAGCGAGGCCAGGCTATATGGTTCCCGGAGGTGGGGTGTCGGCTGAGACCTGACACTGAGTCAGCCTTTGCCCAGGGGTAGGCTTCCTCATCCAGAACATTTCCGTCCACCAACTCCTATTTCTGGCCAGCTGCCATTCATCCTTCAAGAACTGATGCCATGGAAGCGTTTCCACTCCCACCCTGGCATCACACAGCGGCTTGCAATGATCATGCAGAAGGAAGAGCAGAGGCGAGGCTGGCCCCAGGTTCGTAAGAGAGAAAAAGACCCCCCCCAACACCCGTGCAGGGCAGCCTGGCCCCTCTGTGGGCTCCAGGACAGGCTGTGTACCCCACTTGGCCTTTGAAGAAACACCTGCTTTCCGATTTTGCTTGGCACTTCCCACACTGGGTACAGCTGTCCAAAAAGCTGCTGTCCCTGTCCCGGTTGCCAGGGCAACATCAGCCCATGGTGGGGCGTCGGAAAGGAGAGGGGTAGTGCGCTCATCCTGGAAGGTTGCCAGGCAACACCGTGGTGGGGGACATCACGGGCGCCGATGGCTGGCCTGTCCGCTTGCAGGAGGCCCAGTCCACACAGCCTCGCTCCACCACTCCTGCTCGTGGCTGTGCGCCTCAGCTGGGGCCAGGGGGGTTTCTACCAGCTGCTCTGCCAGCTCCCCATGCCTCCATATGGTAGAGCAGCTATGGGCCGCTCCCACTCTCCCTGGCAGGGGCTGTTGGTCAGTGCCTGCACTCCTGGGGTCTCGGGTGCTTATCCCCCTGCCAATGTCCCCAGAGGCTGGAGGCCTGGGCATGGCTTTAGGTTCAGGTCCCCCTGCTTTACCCGGAGGCCGCTGGGCTACCCGCTCCTGAGAGAGATCCAGCAGCTAGCCGTGGGGAGCGGAGCTGCTCATCCCTTTTCCTAATCTTGTTTCCTTCCTGTGCCCCCCATCTACTGTTACCATTATCACTATTTTCACCTGTGGCCCCCTTGGGATATCCTGGGGACCCTGGAGGAATCGCTGCTATAGAGGCTGCAAGGGCAGCCAAGCACCCTTTTGTTTGAGACAGGAGAGACTGTGCGGTTCCTCACAGATTTGGGGGGAATCCCTGAGCGTATCAGTGACCTGGAAGCTTGGGCCTGGACAGACACGCTGCTGGGGGCTCTGCAGACACGGGGTCTCGCATCCGGAGGACTGTCCTCCTCCCCCCCCACCTCCTGCTTCCTGCTGCCAGCACTGAGGTCCAGAGCAATGCTTCTCTGGCTGCAGAAATGAAAGCCCATGTGAATGGGCCTTCACCGACTGCCCATCTGGAACGAGGAGCCACAGGCATCCAGAGGGGGTGTCTAGAGCTCCCCACTCCCCACCTGCACCTGGTCAGCCTCCTGAGACCCCAGGACCTTTCTCTGCTTTCCCAGGCTGGGGTTCTGGTGTGAGTGGCAGGCTAGGGGGAGGGGGAGTTGTCAGAGAGGTCTGGGCAGCACCTGGGTTTCACCCTCCTGGGTGTCCTTTACCTTCCCTTTTCTGCCACTGGCCAGCTGGCCTCCTCCTTTTGTTTTATTTACTGTTTGAGCCACTCCCAAGGGTTACTCCTGGCTCTGCACTCAATAACTACTCCTGGCAGTGCTCAAGGGGCCATATGGGATGACAGGGATCAAGCCCGGCTTGGCCAAGTGCAGGGCAAGTGCCCTACCTACTATACTATCTCTTCAGCCCCTCTCTTTTTTTTTCTTTTTTTTAACTTAGGTATCATAATTTACAATAATATTGACATCATTATCAGTGTTTCCTTTGTCATTTGTGTTCAGTTTGATTTGGGAACCACACCTGGCAGTGCCTAGGGCTGACGCCCAGCTCTGTGCTCAGGGATCAGTCCTAACCATGCTCAGGGGATTGTATATAATGCCAAGAATCGGCCATGTCCCAGGCAAGCACCTCTCCCACTGTATTATCTCTCTGTCCCTATCGGCATCTTCTCTAAACTTTATTTTCCTTTGACCCCTGTGTCAGCTCCACACACGAGACTCTGAGCACCTAGGGAGGGTGGGTGAGAGTTTCAGGGGGCCAGGCTGAGCCCACTCCCTCCTGCACTCCTGGTGCTTCCCAGCTGGCAGCTCTGGCCTCAATTGCTTCCCTCTGGTGTCAGGAAGCCCACTCTGACCACCTCCCTCCATAGCTCAGGGGACCACGGCCCGGGCCGCTTGACGGGCAGGACATGGAGTGAGCACCGTCTGGGTCCCCACCCCTGAACACGGTGGCCTCTTCCCCAGCCAGCATCAGAAGCAGGGATCCAGGAGCTCCAGGTGACAGGACAGACTGACAGCGCCCCCTCGGCTGCAGACACTGTACTCCCTGGCTCCCCTCAGGTGCCCTCCATGGCCCTTGGGCCCTAAGGTGGTCTGGGAGCGGCCGCTGAGCAAACCAAGTGAGTGAGTGGCTGAGTTCATCTTGAGACACATCCCATCCCCACCCTGTATCCTGTCCACCCCTTCAGGTCTATTAAATGGGACCAGGCTGCCCTCTGACCTTTGGTCCCTCCTGGAAATGTCTGTGAACCCTGGGCTCTGGACAGGCCTCCTCCCTGCCTCAGCACATTGGGGACCACAAACCTCGCCCGGAAACTTCAGAGGACACCCATGCCGAGTGGGTGGAATACCAGGGCTTCTCCTGCCCCCAAGCCTGTATCCTCAGTGGAAGAAAGCCCCTGCCAGGGGGCAGTCTGGCCTGTCAGAGCAAGACAACCTGTGGGGAGGGCTGGGTGATGCGCCCCCACATTCCAGGAGAGTAAGCTGAGGCAGCAAGGAGAAAAGGCCTCACTCGCAGAACAGCTACTGCAAGGTGTACCCCGAGACAGACCACAGCCCTGGGAATCTTCTTCCCTTTCCTGGAGGGGCCACTTGCTGCCCCCCCACTGATCCCTCTGGGCCATGACCACCTGCCACACACACACACACACACACACACACACACACACACACACACACACACCCATCAGTGACTCAGCAGCAGCCAGGATGTGCTCAGCCCTAGAGAGTACATGCATGCTGCATTCACATGTGGGGAGCCCTGGGTCCCGTGCCTGGCACCACCAACCAGATACTCCCCTGTGAAGGGGCCTTGCCTTCCTGGATACTCTAGACAGACCCCAAGAACCTAGTGCTGATGGTCACCCAAGAACCTAGTGCTGACGGCTCCAGGGACCCTAGAAAGGCCTCTGGGGTATCATTCTCTCCCCAGCCAGGCTCCTCAGTGTAAAGAGTAGCAAGGTTTAAGAGAGGTGGTCCAGGGGTGGGCTGCAGACAGTCCCTCCCTGCAACCCTTCCCCAACCTGCTGCCTGCCCTAATGCGGCTCTGGGGACAGTCTGGCCTCTGCTTTCCTCTGGAACAGAAGGAAACTGGTTCTTGGAGGCTCCACAGGCAGGAGAGGCTGCCCCCATTCTACAGGTGAGAAGGCCCTGACGTGAAGCCTTGTCGGGTCAGGCAGAGCCAGCGCAGCAGCTGAACCCTGGCTCAAGACCTCTCTGCCTCCTCCTGGCTTCTTGGTCCTTCTGGTTGGCCCTGAGAGCAGGCAGCTGAGTACAGATATGGGCAGGAAGTGCCCTGGGGAGGGTGGAGGGATCTTGGATTGGCGAGCAGGTGGGGGGCAGCAGGTGCAGGACAATGCGGCCACCCAGGGAGGCCCAGGCAGCAGGTGCTGCGAGGAGGGGTTAGGCTGTCATTGTGTACCCGACTCTGGTGGGCCCCGAGCAGGAGGAGGTGACTATGAGCTTCTGGGCCACCCTGGCTCCTGCCCAGAGGTCATCCGGATGCCAGGGCGCAGGCACACAGCCAAGTCCCTCCCCTGGGTCTCAGCAACCCGCCAGGTTGCCATGACAACCAGCACTTTCATCCTTGTCCCTTTGTCTGGTTATGGTCCAGCTTTTGTGACCAGCCATAATTGAGGGGTGGGAAGAAGGGGCCTTGCCTCGGGACACACTCTGCTGAGCTGAGGCTGTGGGCCAGGTTAGGGAAATGCTGGGAATGCAGGAAGTGATGTTGGAGCAGCTGCGACCCTCCCACGCCCTCCCTGCCTCTCATTTACCACCCTGCGAACAGAGTGCAAACACCCGCATTTTCCTGGTGTCTTAGGCTGAAGCAGGCAAAGGAGCATGAACTGAACCAGAATTTATTAACTGCCTTATGTGTCTGGGAAAGCTTAGGCACAGAGACAACGCCGGGCCTGGCCTAAATCACACCACAGTGAGCAAGAGGCAGAACCAGGCCGACGAGGACCCTGGGACCTCAAGGCCTCAGGCCCCCAAACCAAACAGGAAGTTGAGCCCCACTTTTGTGGGTTATGGAGGAATCTGCACGTGGGCTGAGGTTTATGCACTTCCTGTCATTTAGTCCTCAGGCCAGCCCCAGGAGACAGAGACTCCAGTTGTTCCCCTGTGACAGGTGAGGATGCTAAAGTGCAGTGAGGAGAAGGAATGTCTTGCGGGACTAGCTCAGGGGCTTCTAGCCACCTGCCTTGCTGGTATATGCACATGAGTTTAAATGCCCACTGTCCCACATGCACCAAGCAACATCCTGGCAGCTCTGGTGTCTGTGATCTCTGTGTCACAAGGATCCCCATCTCCCCACAGCCACATGTGTCCTGGCAAAGGGGTGCCACCCCCAGCAGCACCAATAGAAAGACACATCTTAGGTGGCAATGTGAGCAATAACACGAATGTCCGGAGTGCAAAGATTCAAACCTGTAAAAACCATGCTACCTCCAATTTTTTACATTTAAGTATTTTTAATTTTAGGGTTTTTTTAATTAAATAACTGAGATACACAGTTACAAGGTTGTTCATGATTGGGTTTCAATCACACAATGTTCTAACACCCATCCCTGCATCACTGTACATTTCCCACCACCAATGTCCCCTGTCCCTCCTTGCACCCCTCACCCACAGTCTGTCCTTACGGCAAGCACTTTTCTTCTCCCTCTCTCTCTCTCTCTTTTGCTCTCTTTCCTTTTGGGTATTATGATTTGCAGTACAGGTACTGAAAGGTTATCAACTTTCAGCATTCCTATCCAGAGTGATCATTTCCAACCATCGTTGTCATAGCAGTCCCTTCTCTATCCTAAAATATAGGTAGTTAGGGCCTCCAGTTTTCTTTTTTTTTTTTTTTTTTGCTTTTTGGGTCACACCCAGCGATGCTCAGGGGTTACTCCTGGCTTTGCACTCAGGAATTACTCCTGGCGGTGCTTGGGGGACCATATGGGATGCCGGGGATCGAACCCAGGTCGGCCGCGTGCAAGGCAAACGCCCTACCCGCTGTGCTATCGCTCCGGCCCCTCCAGTTTTCTTTAAACGTCTGAGCACCAGGGCCATGAAGTGAGGCCTTAAAAAGCACATGTGTCAATGCTACAGTGACCCCAGGGAGCGGCACCATCACCGCTCATGTGCCTCAAGGAGAGTGGGCACAGCAGTGAGCGTGTGGACAAGTGCGAATGTCCACAGTGCCAGAGCCAAGTGTGTGAGTGCCACCCCCCCGATGCACAAGCCCAGCCAGCACCACAGCAGGTGAGCGTGCCACCCTGCCCAAGGCAAAACATCAATGACATACAGCAGGGAAGACACTTGCCTTGCACATGGTCAACTTGGGTTTGAAACCTGTCATCCCCTATAGTTCCCCGAGCCCCACCAGGAGTGAGCCCTGAGCTCAGAGGCAGGAATAAGCCCTGGGCACAGCCAGGGGTGGTCCAAAAACAAACGACAGCAGCAACAACAAAAAGCATCAACTATTGCACAGAAGGGAAGGGGGAATTAAATAATAATAAAAACAATACATGATCTATTTTGGGGGAAAAAAGGAATTTTTTTTGTCTTGCATTTTTTTCAAAATGCAATTTTGGAAATAAAAATTGCCTTGCATGCAGCAGACCTGGGTTTGATCCCCAACACCACATATGGTCCCTGAGTCCTGCCAGGAGTGATTCCTAAGTGCAAAGCCAGGAGTAACCCCTGAGCATTGCTAGGTGTGACTACAAAACAAACAAAACTTTTTTTTTTTTTTTATGAATCACCGTGAGAAAAGTTACAAAGCTTTCAGGTTTAAGTCTCAGTCATATAATGATCAAACCCCCATCCCTCCACCAGCGCACATGTTCCCCCCACCAAGAACCCAAATATACCCCTCTCCCACAACCACCCCCACCTGAGTGGCTAATGATCTTCACTTTATTCTCTCTATACTTTGAATACTTTCAATATTTCAACAGAGAGCTCACTATTATTATTCAAAACTTTTAAAGGAATGTCTTGGGTAGGAGATGAGCATGCTCATGCAAGGGTGGGGTAGGGGCGGAACTGCAAACTCTGTGAAGTGAGGAGAGAGGGCAAGACAGCGTGGTGCTTCTGGAAGACACTCTGTATTAAGACCCAGCCAAGAGCCCGGGCTGCTCCGGGGCGAGGAGGACCCATCCCAGCAGCAAGGAGAAGCCAGAGGGGATGCCTTCATCCAGACACGGGAATGGACGTGCAGGATCCGTCCAGAGCTTGTGAGATGCTCGGGGTCAATCCCAGCTCCTCCTCACCCCTGGCGGGTTCAGAGAAGACAGTGTGCCCTGCACACTGCTGATGCAGAGTGGGGAAAACCCCTGCCCAGAGCTCTCCCCTGCCCCCTTTCCTCTGGGTAGCCGACATGCTCTGAGATGCATCTACTTTAGGCAGGAACAGGGGGTAGGCGACGGTGCATACCCCCACATACACATTTCCCTCTCTCACTTTAGCCCCAGCCCTGTGGGCACGTCTGGGAGCCTGAGCCCACTCCAGGACCCACCCCAAGGCGTTGCAGATGCTGTCCCCCTCCAGTGCTCCAAGGCCCCCAGCTCTGCCCCTCACCGCCTCTAGTTCCAACAGTGCTAGGGCTGGGGACCGAGTCCAGCGCCTCACACTTGCAGATGTGTGCTCTGCCACTGAGCAGCCCCCAGCCCTTTCTCCCAGCAGCCCCCAGAGACCCCCCAACAGCCCCCCTTGCTCTTCTCGGGCATGTTCACCTCCCACTGTTCTCAGGCTGTGCAATCCCGTGGAGCTCATTGGCTCCTGGCACCCAGAGGTGCCCTTCTCACTGCCCAGGTTTGGGAGAGGCCCCTGTGAGCTTATATGACAGAGCCATGTCGCCTAGGCCATCTATCCTCTCTGTCCTTGGAGAGACCCCAAAGTGGGCCTGCACCAGCCTGTGTCCCCAACCTTCCTGCATGGCATAGGGAGACGCTCAGTAACAATGGCTGAGGCAGGATGGGAGCACAGCAGAAGCTGGGAGGGCTGTGTCCACAGGCAGCTGGGCAGAGAAGCTCAGTAGAAAGAAGGTTAGGGAGGGTCGTAATGACAGTACAGCAGGTAGGGAGCTTGCTTTGCACGTGGCCAACCCAGGTTCAATCCCCAGCATTCCTTACGGTCCCCCAAGCATTGCCAGGAGTGATTCCTGAGTGCAGAGCCAAGAGTAACCCCTGAGCACCACCAGGGGTGATTCCTGAGTGTAAAGCCAGGAGCGTCTTCCAGTCCTTTCTCCCAGCAACCCCCCAGAAATTCCTCCACAGTCCCCCTTGCTCACCTCTGAGCACCCCTAAATGTGCCTCAAAATAACAAGCTAAAAAAAAAGTTTTAGGGAGATGTTGGGACCAGCACTAATAGACAAGTGTGACCTCACCCCTCCCTGCACCTGCAAACAGGAGCCCAACCCCTGCCAGGAAGGGGCGGCATCTAAGGGGCATGTCCCTTGGAGCAGGTCCATGGAAACTTTAGTGGTCTCCCACTGCCTCTTAGTCACATTCCCTTGGCAGCAATCACTCCTGGTCACGCATGGTCAAACACAATGCCAAGGACTCAGACCATGGTCAGCTGCACGCCAGCCCTTGACACTCGTAGCCTCTCCAGCTCTGCATTCCCTTCCAACGAAGTCATAGCAATAGCTTTCCTGGGGATTTCTGAATAACGCGGGGGGACCTGGAGGCCCACCCCCAGCGCACCCACCTGCTGGTGCCTCTGTTGCCTTGCACACACACCCTCCCCATGTGAGAGCAGCAAGCTTGCAGGTGCAGGTGCAGAAAGAAGTGGGGCTGGGAGTTCTTGAAACTGCAGCTCCAGCTTCTCCGTGTGTGATCTCGGGGCTGACCCGGCTGGCCACTCCCCTCTGCATTTAGTGGCTGCCTTCCCAGCTCCTGGCAGGCTCCCAGACCTCTGCCATGGCCTCCCGCCACCCTCACCTCGCCAGCCCCACCACTGCAAACCTGCTGCACCACCAGCAGCCTCCTCCTCGGAGCACCCCCTCCACACCTGGAACTAATTAACTCAATGAGGCTGTAATGAGCTCCGTGGTCGGGAGGCCCGTTTCCCTTAATTACCCTAATCTGCTCAGAGGAAAGCAAGTGGAACCCGGGAGAGGGCCCCGTGAGGGTGGCAGTCACCGCCTCTCCCTGCAGAGGGGACGCCCAGCAGTGAGTGATGCCTGTCTGCCAGGCCTGGGGGGAGCAGCCCCGGGCAGGCTGAGCCTGACTCTAGCCTGTAGCAGTCACAGACCACAGAGGCTGTTCGTCCTCCTGCTGCTCTTGAGAGATACCCAGGTCCAGAGAGGTGTATGGCGTGCTGGAGGTCACACAGCTTACTAATTCATGGGGGTCAGGAGAGGCCGCCCCCAGACCCTCCAAAGGAGGCAGTTAAGCCAGGATGGGGTTCTATCAGGTGGAGCAAGCTCCTCCCACGTGGGCTGGGCTGTGGTGGACAGGGGATCACTGAACACTGGCCGCCCAAGTGGCCTGGGCAGTATTCTCCATCCCCAGTTGGGGCTTGGCTCCGAAAGCCAGCACTGCGGGGCTGAAGAGATGGTCCAACAGGTAAGGTTGGACCTTGCAAGCCGCCAACCCAGGTTTCATCCCCAGCACCCTGTCTGGTCCCCCAAGCACTGCCAGGAGCGAGTGCAGAGCCAGGGGTAAGCCCTGAGCACTGCTGAGTGTGACCCCAAGACAAAAACCAAAAAGCCAACATTGTCTCATCGACTTCTCTAAACCTGGGGCGTGGCGGGCTCACCTGGCCGCTGCCTTGGCCCCATGGAGGTCTCCCATGATTCACATACTGGAAACACTGGGCCCCACAGCTGGAGGGGCATCCACGCCTTTTGCAAAAGGAAACACATTTCTATGCTCAAGTTTCCTCCCTCTCCTCTTGGTAGTTCCCTCCCTGGATGACAGATTCGACCTCGCAACTCTTCCCACGCTGGTGCTGAGGCCACTCTCCACTCGGTGCTAAGGAGTGCACCATGTGATGCTTGGGACCAAATCCAGGGCTCCTGCATACAAAAAAAAAAAAAAAAAAAAAAAAAAACAGAAAAAAACACCAGCTCTTTGAGCTCTCTCCCCAGCTGCATCAGCTATTTCCTTGCTGCCTCCAGCCCTTTTTTGTTTTTATTTTAGGGTTACAACCCAGGGTGCTCAGGGTTTACTCCTAGCTCTGCACTCAAGGATCACTCCTGGCAGGCTCGAGAGACCTATGAGGAGCCAGGGATCAAACCTGGGTTGGCCACATACAAGGCAAATGCACTACCCATTATACTTTCGCTCCAACCCCCTGCCTCCAGATTTTCTGAGAAATAGACAATAGAATTGTTTCTCTCTCACCAGCCAGCCCATCCCAGCAACCCCCTCCCGTGAAAAGGCCACCACATTTGCTCATGTGCTCAAAAAGGAGCTGGGGTTTTTTTTATGTTGTTTTGGTTTTGGGTCATAGCTGGTGATGCTCAGGTGTTACTCCTGGCTCTGGACTCAGGAATCACTCCTGGCAGTGCTCAGGGGACTATATGGGATGCCAGGGATCAAACCTGGGTCAGCTGCATGAAAGGCAAATACCTTACCCACAGTACTATCACTCTGTCTCCTCAAGCAGGTGTTGAAAAACCGCCCTGACCACCCTCCCTCATGCCCCATGGTCAGCTCATCAGGGATCCCCACTTCCACCACATCCCCAACACCCGCCAACCCGCCACGTGCTCCAAATAGGCTTCCACCGTCTCCCAACAGGACATCCCTGCTCCCATCTTCCGGTCTCCAAATCTGGCTCCACAAAGTGACACCATGATTTTTTCTTCTTTTTGGGTCACACCCAGCGATGCACAGGCGTTACTCCTGGCTCTGCACTGAGGAATCACCCCTGGCAGTGCTCAGGGGACCATATGGGATGCTGGGAATCGAACCTGGGTCAGCCGCGTGCAAGGCAAACGCCCTACCCGCTGTGCTATTGCTCCAGCCCCATACACCATGATTTTTAAAAGTGAATTCCCACAGACTTTCTGTTGTACAAGATCGAGTCCAGGGGTCAGGGACCCCACCTGGGCCTCTGGTCTCCTCCGTGCTCTTTCTGCTCCTCACCTGGCCCGGATCCCGGGACCGACCCTTCCATGCAGCTCACATTCCAACACATTTCATCCCCCTGGTGCCTGCTGAATCCAGTCCAGCAGCAGCCCATGTGCCTGGGACAAGGGGCTGGGGTGTCTTCTGGGAGCCACGAAGAGGAAAAACCTAGGCCTTCCCACGAACATCTAAGGCTGTTTGTCTCCAGAACAGCCTCCTGGTCTCCTGGTCCCCACACAGATGGTTGACCCTGAGCACGTTGCCCCACATCTACCGCTCCTGCCACCCTGCACATCCTCTGAGGACCGCAGCCCTCGTCCCTGCAAGGCCCCAAAGCAGCCACACCTCCAATCTGGAGAGAGCGAGGAAGCGGCCTGGCCTGCTGCAGCCTGTATACTCGGCCTGGCCTCGGCCTGGCCTCTGCCCAGTTGGAAGATGCTCCCTGAGCCCGCGTCTGGCCGAAGCCGTGAGGTCAGGAGGTGTCAGTGGGGGGAGGCCCTTGTTCCCCAGCCAAGCAGTCAGGCCCACAGTGTTGAGCCCTAGTCAGGTCCAAGAAAATGAGCCCTGGAGAGGGACAAGATGAAAGCAGGGTCCCCCCAGCTGGAGGTACTGCCAATGGGGGGAGCTGGGCCCCAAACCCAGCCCCCCTAGGCAGGCTAAAGGGACTCCCCAGTTCAGAAGGGCAGAGGACCCTTTTGGAACTATCAGAGCTGTCTCCGCAGAGGTCCTGACCCCCTGGGCTGAGCACAGTGGGACCAGGCAACCCAGAAAGGGGCAGCACTGAGGGGAGGACAGCTGCGATGACCTCACTTCCAGGGAGTAAGGACAGATGTCAGGTTCTTGGGTTTGAGGGAGAGGGGACCCCCCAGGCTGGAGCCTCACTTCTGTCCTCACTGCCCCTGTTGGGAGGTGCTGGAGGCCCAGTTCCTGTGTCTGCAATGGCGGCCGCACCCATAGCCCCTGTCTCCTGACCCCGTGGGTGGGAAGGTCGCTGAGTGAGACTCTGGAAGATTCTGAGGGGAAGACTGGATGGATGGTGGAACTAGGCACAGGCGGGAGACTGGACAGGTCTGAGGGGACAGGAGTCTGGGGACACCCCCACTTTGAGAAGTCACAAAGGCATCCCTGAGCGGTCCCCAGGGAAGAACCCCAAGCCTCCTGGTTGCTGCTGGCCTGGGCCCGAGGAGTCTCCTGCCACCTTGAGCTGCCTCTTAGGGTCACCCTGCCATGTGGGCCCTACCCACTTCCTGCCCTGAGCCTCAGCTTTCCCACTGGCACAGTGAGGAAAATAATCACCCAGGCCAGAAAGATAGCACAGGGGCCAAAGCACTTGCCTTGTGTGCGACTGACACCATTTCCATGCCTGACACTGTATGGACCCCCGTGGCCCCTGGACACAGAATTGGGAGTAAGCTGCTAAGCATCGCTGGGTGTGACCTGGAAACGTCTCCCCCCGTGCCAAAATCTATAGTCATTGTCCAGTCTGGGGCGTCCCAGTGTTGCCGTGAAGGAGCAACAGACTCCTGAGAGGGCCACATGGCTGCTGTGAGCAGCAAAGTCCTGCAGAGAGAGAACCCAAGGGCTGGGGGCACTTCAGACAGAGACCTGTGGGGGTGGGGGGCGCAGAGGGACCCAAATGCTCTCAGGCTCCAGTCTCACTTGCGCTGGGGCCCCGCCTGCCCTGTGTGGTGGGGGGGACACATGAGCAGAAAGACTTGGTCAGGGGCCTCACCAGCCCTGGAACCTGCCTTTCTGTCCCCACAGACCCTCCTGTCCTGGACAGTGTGTCACCATCCCCCGGCCCCCACCACCACCCTCCCTGCCTTCCCCTCCACACCCCCAGCCTCCTCCAAGCAGAGGCAGCTGCTCTGGCCTCCAGGCTGGAAGCAGAATTGAATGAGCGTTTCCACCATGTCGACTCCCGCTGCTGGGCCCCTAATTGCATGTTGCAGCCATGTGATGGAGCCCAAGTTACGCCAATTATGTCATTACCCTAATTAAGTAAATACTGTATGTGCTAATTGGCTGAAATCTCTTCAGGAGATGGGCAGGGGGAGAAGAGCCCGTGTCCTGGCTCTCACACGGATGGGGGTGGGGGCACATTTCTCCCCCGTTCACTGGGTTCTGCTTACCCACATGAGGCTTAGAGAGGCCCTGGGCCTGGAGAGGACTGTCCACAGAAACCAGGCAGTGCTCACTGGGTCAGTGACCCCCCGTGCAGACCCACTTTTATGCTGGCAGGGTGAGGCTTTGAACAAACCTGCTTCCTCTCTCCAGCGGCACAGCCCCCACCCCCTCAAGATGCACTCAGTGTCAGACCAACCAAGCCCACTGGCACCCGGCAATCAGGCCCCAGTCCCATGGCCGCCCAGAGGCAGCAGGAGAGAGACAGGTTGACTGTGGAGCCACGCCTCAGGCCCTGAGGTCAGTGTCAGTGTAACCAGCAAAGGAACAGACAGGGCAGGCGTCCCCCAGAGCCTTGTGAGGTGGGATGCTCATGGGGGCTGGAGGGAGAGAGGCAGGGAACCAAGGCTTCAGTGCTCAGATTCTTTTTCAGGGTTGGGGGGCACCCCCGGTGACACTCAGGGCTTACTCCTGCCCTGCGCTCAGGGATCCATCCTGGCAGGACCTGGGAAACCAGATGCGGTGCTGGGAATTGCACCCAGGTCAGCCCTGTGCAAAGCAAGCATCTTCCCTGCTGTCCTAGGGCTCCGGCCGGCTCTCTTGACTTTCCAGGCCACACCTGGGTGGTGCTGGGCACTCCTTCTGATGCAGTGCTCAAGGGGTTGCTCCTCTCCCCATGCCCAGGGGGCCCACATGCAAAGCATGTACTCAGGACTTTGAGCATCTCCCCTCGCTGAAGGTGTGATTTTCAAATGTCAGGCTCCTCAGCAGGCCCTCGGGCTGGCTCTGGGCCCAGAGGGTGAGTAGAGGCAGCTGGAGGCCGTCTTCAGACTGGGTGTGCTCGGGCGCAGGAGAAACGCCCACAACGTCACAGAAGCACCGCACTGGGAACCCCGCTTTCCTGCTCCAAACCTCCTGGTGGGGTTGGCCATGCATCAAGCAGCCTCAGGGGGGTGCCGGGAGGCAAGAGTTCAAGACCTCAGCCTGGAGCTGGGGCTTCCAGGATGTGAATCTTCACGTGCCCATTTGAGGCCAGTGGCTGGGCCCGCCTGTGTGCCCAGGTGCTGCGGCTTGGGTATCCCGACTCTGCCAGCTCCCCCGCCTGCTGCCATCAGCCACAGACATATGCTGCCACTCCGCGCCCGCCAAACACCACCTGCTCGTTTGGGTGGGCAATCCCCGCCTCCCAGGCTGGAGGAGAGAGAGAGCCACTCGGGCCTAAACGACAGCCTGGGCCAAGCTCCCCGGGCCTCAGGCCCCATGGACAGGGGCCCCACTCGCTCATGGCCGTACTGGGCCTTCACTCGTTCCCCATCACGGCCTGCTTGCCCTGCGCTGCAGGAGACAGAACCAGAAAAATCTTTTCTTTCAGCACGGATATCTGCGACTCACAATGGAACGGGTCCAAATGAAATGATGTGTAACTCCACACACAGACAGCAAATGGGCAAAATATTAATGGTAGCTGAATATGGTCAAAGAATATGCCAGTGTCTGAATACTATTCTTGTTTTGTTTTTTTGTGGGGAGGAGCCCACCCCTTGCTCAGGGGTCACTTGTGGCAGTGCTCAGGGGACCTAACGCAGTGTGAGGTAAGTGCTTTAACCTCTGTATTGTCTCTCGTGGGCCAGAACAATAGTACAGCAGGTAAGGCACTTGCCTTGCACCCGGCCAACCCGGGTTCAATTCCCAGCATCCCATATGGTACCCTGAGCACTGCCAGGAGTGATTCCTGAGTGCAGAGCCTGGAGGAAATACGGAGCATCTCCAGGTGTGGCCTCAAAACAAACAAACAAAAAAAATCTGTTCTGTTCTCTCAGCCCTTAACACTATTCTTTTTTTTTTTTTCGGTTTTTTTTTTTTTTTTTTTTTGGTTTTTGGGTCACACCCAGCAATGCACCAGGGGTCACTCCTGGCTCATGCACTCAGGAACTACTCCTGGCGATGCTCAGGGGACCATATGGGATGCTGGGGATGGAACCTGGGTCGGCTGCGTGCAAGGCAAACGCCCTACCCGCTGTGCTATCACTCCAGCCCAACACTATTCTTATTCTGATAACTTTTCTGATAATTTTTCAAAGTTTGAAATTATTTCTAAAAGAACGTGCAAAAAGGAAGTGAGTAGCAGGAGGAAGGGAGAGAGGGAGGGAGGGAAGGAGGGAGGCAGGCACTTCCCTTGCTCCTGGCTCAGGTCACTAGACAAGGGTGGGATGGGCAGCTGGGCTGCTGTGGCCACGTCCAGAGGGTCCAGGAGGCATCCCTGCCAGGAGGAGTCAGGGAGCTGGCCTAGCAGTCCCGACTGGTGTGGGACTGAGGCTAACTCTTACCCCTCCTCTTGTCACAGACACTCTCCTGTTCTCCAGAGAATATCTGCGAGGGACAGAGAGGAAACTTTCCTTGCTCAAAATGTTTCAGGGTTTTGGGGGGTTTTTTTTGGGAGAGAGAGTGGGGAGTGGTGAAGGGGTGGTGTTTAATTAAGAGAGCACCTGGGACTCCCAGGCCTCTGAGGTCGAGAGACTAGCCCAGCGAGAGGCAGGGTGCCCAGGGCAAGAGGGATGGGCAGACTCTGGTGAGGGGCTCAGTCCCCGCGGGGCAGCGGAGGTCCAGGAGAGAAGTGGGTCATGTCCCCCTCTCACCAGTCTGCACTGGGCAGCCTACCCCTGGGGCAGTGGGGATGGGAGGAGGGGAACTATGATGCCTGTTAGGGGCCTCAGCTCTGGGCCCCCCAAGACTCCCCGCTCATCCCAGTCTCTGATCTGCTTCCCCCTAGGGCCCTCCCCCCTGCGCCCTGCTCCCTCCCGCACCCCCAGTCCCAGTCCAGTATTTGGACCCCAAATCACCTTGTCCCCCGAAGAGCTTCCTGTCTGCAGACTCCCAGGCTCCCCTCTCCCCGCCTCCCCGCTGCCTCCTGTGAACCTGGCCCTGCCCCTGCCCTCCCTCTGGGAGCCTCTGCCCAGCCAGGGTGGGCACTCAGAGTCCAGCACTCTGTCCTCACACCTTTGTTCCTCTCCGCCTTTGTCCCGCCGTTGCCCCTCCCCACCGCCTGGCGGGGCTGTGCCACTCAAGTCTGGGGCTGCCCCTGAGAAGCCTGGCATGGGACAGGGGGGCCTCTGCTGGCCACTGCCCCCCGCCCCGCGCCTGCCTCTCACCCCCGTCTCTGCTGAGTGCCCCTCCATCAGTCCCACTCTCGTCACCCCTCACCTCCGCCCCCTCCCCGTTTCCTCTCCCCTCTCCCCGTGGCCCTTCGTGCTGGGGTGTCAGGCTTTCTCTCTGGCGCTGTCTTCTCCCGCCCCTCTTCTCTCTCATCCTCTCCCTTCTCTCTTCCCCCTCCACTCCTTCGCTGCTGCTCACTCACCCTCTCCCTCTCCCGCTGCCCCCCTCTCTCTCCCCCACCTCTTTGTTTCAGCGGAGAACGGGCTCCTCGGGACAGTTCCCACACTGCAGAGCCTCTGCCGAGGAGACGGCGCCGTGGAGGTGAGCAGGGGGGACCAGGATCGGGACCGCCAGGCGCGGCAGCGGAGCTGGGGGGCACCTGGGGGTGGGGGGTGCAGAGGGAAGCAGCCAGTGCTCTGGCCAGGGCATGGGGCACTGCGGTCAGGGACCCGCTCAGATGCCCCCATGGAGCAGGGACCCCATGCAGAGGAGCAGGCGGCAGGCTGGGGGGCACAGCTGGAGGGGTGCTGGCGGGCTCTGACCCTGCCCCGATGCCAAGCTTCCACTGGAGACCCTCAGAGGACCAGCTGCATGGACAGGGGGGTACCCTGCTGGGGAGCGCTGTCCTGAGTGCCGGCCGAGGCTGGGGTCCAGGGCTGCGCGGGAACCGGCCTCTCGCTGGGCTGGGGCTGGGAGGTGGGCTGTCCCTGAGGACGTGACCCTACAAGCGCCTGTCCCTGGAGGTGGCTTGGTGACTGGCCAGGTGGCAGCTGAGGAGAGTCCCGTCACTGAGGTGGGGGGTGTGGTCACAGGAGAGGCTGGCCCGGGTCACCCCAGGCAACTGACCCCCAGATCCCAGAGCCACGTGGGGGGAGGGGCACTTCCTCCTGCAGGAGTCCCTAACCAGTGGTCCCCAGACAGGGTCCCCAGGAAACAGGTACCCCAAGTTACCAAAAAAGATTCAGGGCAGGACAGAGGGTGTCCTGTGATCTGCTTCCTGGGGTAACCTGAGCTGCTTGGGATAAATGCACGGAGAGGCTGTAGAGACAGATCAGGGGCCACAAGTGTGTCTGTGGGGCAGAGAGGGCGAGGACCCCTAAGCTGGGCAGCTGAACAGAAGCGGAAGTGGCCGGCCCAGGGTAGCCCTTCCCTCTCCCAGCTGAAGGGCTTGTGTGGCAGGAATTGTGGCTCTACTGGAGGCCTGGAGAATGGGATGGCAGGGAGCAGGGGGGACTTTCCCAGTGGGATACCTGGGCAGGCTGGTCAGCTCCTGACCACCTGAGCCCTCTAGCACCAGGATTTTCAGCTCCCTCAAGCTGCCTTGGAGCCAGCAGGTGTCCCTTCTCTCTCGCCAGGACTGGGCTAGCAGGGCCCCTGTTTGGGGCCAGCTCTCCTATCTCCCCTCTTCTCTGGCCAAGCCATCCCCTCGCATCTGGTCATCAACCTCAGAAGGAGCAGCTTGGGCGGAGGCAGCAGTGGAGAGCAGGATCAGAGCAGTGAGTGTCAAGGCCAAGGTGGTCCCCAAGCCCGCTCCCCGCCCAGCCCAGCCCAGCCATCCGCTTCAGGTCCAGAAGCAGCCTGTTCTGGGGGCACAGCTCGGGGCGGGGTGGGGGGTTAAGCTGGCTCTAACCTTGCCCTGATGCCAAGTTTCTACTGTGTGTGGGATCATGAGGGCTCCCCAGAAAGGGGGGACCTGAGACTCCCGTTCCGGTGAGAAGGCCATCACCCACCCAGACACCGTCCGTGCCTCCACGGCTCTATCTCTCAGGGTGTAGCTGCCCAGGTCCCTAGTTTCCCGTTCCTTCAAGGGATGACACTTTCGCCCAGCCCTAGGCAAGTCCCACCCCCCAGCATGCCCAGAGTCCTGTCACCCCTAGACGTGCCAGGTTGGGTACCATAGCTCTCCCCAGATCCCTCCCACCGGATCCAGACCCAGAGGGCAGCAGGCTGTGGGGCCATCTGTTCTGCAAGAGAAGGAGACTCTCTTCCTGGGGGGGCTGGTGGCCCCAGCTCAGCAGACCCCAAGGCTATGACCTTCGGGCACTGCCAGCCCCTCAAAGGCTCAGAGGCCGCTGCCAGGGCCAACAGTTCCAGAGGGCAGAGCCCCGTCCCCTCTTCAATCAGCACCAAGGCCGCACTGCTTGGAAGAAGATGTCCCTGAGCCAAGAGCTTCCTGAACTTTCCCTTGGAGAGGCCACTATGCCTCTCCTTCCCCTGCTTCCCTGAGCCTCCCCCTCGATTCTCACACCGGCCCCCATGCAGCTGCTGGGCACCTCTCCGGAGAGAGAAGCCAGGCCCTGTCCCCTGTGGACAGCGGGAGCCTGGAAAAGGGAGGGGGCAAGGCTAGAGAAGGACCCAGGACACACCGCAGGCTCCAGGGAGGTGCCCTACTGGCCACCCTGGTGAGAACCCACAGGGCGCTCTACTCATCAGAGATGGCCCCGCAGCCCAGTGACCCTGCCCGGCAACGCGTCCCCAGGAGCAGGGCAGCTGAGCTCCCAGCCCTGTTCCACTGTGGACCTGGAGAGAGTTGGCCAAGCTGTGGGGAGGGTGCTGCAGAGGGAAGGGGAGGAGGGTTTAAGCTTAGTGACACCCTTATCTCCCAACATGACACTCCTTTCCTCCTTGCATGCCTCCACCCCACACCCCTGCAATCAGGAAGTCCCCAGAGAGCTTCCTGCTCACGCTCCTTGCCCAAATCCTACCTTTCTGCCGAGCAAAGGGAAGTGTGCCCCACTGCTGGCACCCCTTTGCCAGTGGGCCTACCGACCTGGTTTGCTGCCCTTTTACTCAACAACCTTTTGGTTTCTTTTGTTTCATGGCCACAATGGCTCTGCTCAGGGCTTACTCTTGAGAGGGGCTCGGGGACCACATATGGTGCTGAGGTTCAAAGACTGTGTGCAAGGCAAGAACCTTCCCCACTGTACTGTCTCTCTGGCCCTTCCCAACACTCTGAGTGTACCCCACCGTGTGGGCCAGCCCTGGGCAGGAGCAGAGCCCTCCTGGAGGCTCACTCAGACTGGGAGTAGGATGAACTGGTACACACATGCCCACCTTGAAGCAAAAGCCCACCACGCAACTGCTCGCAGCTTCTCACACACAAAGAACCTGAAGGCCGGCACCCTGCATTAGGGGCTCTGAGAGGGGCCGTGTATGCTGTGTCCAACCCCCAAGTCCTTGAAATGGGTAGCAGAAAAGCTAGAGTGGCTTCCCCAGCTCCGGCTGAGCCCTCCATGGCCAGAGTTTACCAGGCTCCAGGGTGTGATCCGAGGGCCCCGTGGGCCTCTAGCAGGTGGGCACCCTGGTCCCAGGCCCAACCTGCATTGCAGACTGAGAAGCCTCCTCCAGCCTGGAGTCAGAGGGATCTGGCTGACCCCTGGGGGCTGTCCAGGTTCGTTGCCCAGCTGCTTTCTGCTCATATCAAGTGCAGAGGATGGAGGAACCTGTGAGAACAGAAAAGCAGCCTGGGGACCGGGCCTCCGCAGGGTGAGAGCCTCCAGCTGGACCAGGAAAACGCCCAGGGGTAGAGCAGATGTGAGCACAGGGGCCACGGGAGACTGAGCCAGGAGCCACAGGAGCCAAGCACTGTTCATGACTGAACACTGGTCACGGGCCACACTCGACACAAAGGGAGCAAACACGGAACCACATTAAATACACATCGCAGCTAGGCCCGTCCCATCTCCCTCTGAGGTACCTAAGGGTCATGTCAGGGTCAGGCTGATCCGGCCCCTAGTCTCCCCCACATACATAGGCACAGGGCTGGGCCAAGGTGGCAGGCATAGGGGCCCTCCCACCAGACCCTTGTCACTCCCAAGCCCCAGCCCATCATGGGTGTGTGAGCTGCCCCTCTGGGTGCTGACCTCATGGTGTTTATTATGCTCACCTTCCCTGCACACGCACGGTTCCCCATCCCGCACCATTTCCAACCCTCTCACCTGCTCATGCCTCGAACTTGACCCCTGGGGCCGACACTCATGCTCCCATGGGCAACGACTGAGGCAAGGGTAGTACAGAGCCAAAGGATGGCAGATGAGGCGAAATCATAACACAGACACGGCCAGGCAGGGGCACTCTTTCCTAGCATTAGGGCCCTGCTGGGCAAACTTGCCAGGACAAGAGAAGAGAGGGCAGAGCTCAGAGGGGTGCAACTCCCCCCAACACACACACACACACACACACACACACACACACACACACACACACACTCCCTGGCCTGAGAGTCCAGCTCCCTTGCTTGCTTCCCTTCCAATTCCCAGACAGCCAGTGTGAGCACATCTACTGGCCACTGCAAGGAGACCTGTCCAGAGTCCAAACAGAAGGGGAGGGTAAGCCAGCCCTGGCCTAGAGTCCCTTAGCGTCCTCAGAGAGGAGGGGATGGCTGGGGACGCGGGGGGCCAGCAGGAGCAGCCCCAGGCCTCGCTGTTCTCTATGGCTTTTTATTCCTATGTGATTCTACTGCTCACTCATATAGGGATTGGAGCCGTGGCGCACGGTGGGGGCGGCCAGCAGCGGGCTCGGACACTGAGCGCGGGGGCTGAGGACAGAAGCACGCGGCTGGCCCCCTGCAGGCAGGCTAGAAGCCTGGTCAAGGAAGCCACTCCTTCTTGGCTCTCCTCTATTATCCTCTCCCTGGCCAGCTGCATGATGGGGAGGGGGAGGGGGAGGGGAGAGGGCGTTGGGGTCCCCCAGCTCTGACCCACCACCCCAGCATGGAGACCATATCTGCTGGCACTAAACAGGCAGGGCTGAATGGGGCTGTCAGGACTGGGAAAGTGGGGTTGGCAGGAGGAGGAAAGGTTCCGTGTCCTGAGCAGTGAGCAGGGGGAAGCCCCAGAAAAGCAGATGGCAGCTCAGCCGGGGCAGGTACAGTCTATGGCTAAGGCCATCCCGCAACAGGGCCGACATCCTGGGGGGACCCTGGCTGGAGACACACATGGTTAGGTGTATCATAGACAGGGTCAGGGCTGAAGGGTGTCAGAGCCGCATACTCTGCGTTCCAGGTGTCCTCCCACCCCTGCCCGGGAGCCAGGCTCAACCCTCCCCAGTCCTGGTTACGTGACACAAGGAGAGAGTGGGCCCCTCAGAGGGCTGGGCCCCTTCCGGGTCTGGCACCGGGGATGCAGTCCACTGCACTCGTGCGCGGACACACACACGCACACGCAGGCATGTGCACAAGAACAGACACAGTCTTTGCTCCATGGAACCATGCACTGTGGACACACACACACAAACACACACACAGAGTCTTTGCTCCAAGGAACGATGCACCGAGAACCTAGAAAAGCGCATGGCCCTTTTTATTTTCAGTCCTTGTCTTACCCCTCAGGAAAAACAAGCTCAATAGCACAGCTGCCCAGGGGAAGATACGGTCAAGAGCAAAGGTCCTCAGGCACAGCCCTGCCAGGACAGCAGGAGAGGAAGAGCTGGGCCTACCAGTCGGCCTGAGGTGGTGAATACAGAATAGCGGCCCTGGGTGGGATGCGTGAGGGCCAAGTGGAGAAGGGGCTCTAGGTGGCTGATGCCCTTGGCGGCCCCAGGACCTGAGCCTCAGAAAGACCAAAGGCTTCACCGTGGCCGCAGGAGTAGGATGTGGGTGTCCATGACATTGGTGCCGGTCATCCCTGTGCACAGCAGGTGTGTGCCGCCCTGGAAGCGGCAGAAGAAGGTGTAGGAGTCATTGCGAGCCAGGAAGGCGGTCACGTCCAGGCCCTCTGCATCAGCCTGGCTGGCCAGCTCTGGCGTAGCCCACGCGCCAGCAGCCTCTGTGGGGCCATCCCGCCCATCGGTGCCCCCACTCAGAAACAACACATCGACAGGCCCCAGGGGTCGTCCCCCCAGCTCTGCTCCCACCCGCAGGGCCAGTTCCTGGTTCCGGCCACCCTTGCCTGAGCCCTGCACCTGGACTGTGGGCTCGCCACCAGCCAGCAAGCAGACGGGCCCCCGAGCCTCAGCCACAGCCTCCAGGGCGTCCCTCAGCTGCAGGTCCGGCAGCCGGAGCTCAGCCCCCAGCTCCTGGAGCTCCGTTTCCTCCTCCACAGAGGCTCCTGCCCTGTCCCCTGTGGAGAGACGGGCCCCAGCCACGCAGGCCAGCAGCCTGTAGAACCGGGCCACACACTTCACGTCACCCTGCATGGCTGTGGTCAGCACCACAGCCCGGTACCCCAGCGCCTCGGCCTGCCGCTGGGTCTCGGCCAGAGCCAGAGAGTTGGAACCAATGATCACATTGAGGACGTGGCCACAGGAGTGTGGGCCCCGGGGGTCGGAGTCAGCCCGAGCCAGCACCGTCTTCACTGAACGCGGCAGGGAAGCACGCAGGCCGTAGCGGTTGAGGATGTGCAGGCAATCCTGCACATTGTGGGCGCTGGCCACAGTGGGGCCACTGGCGATCACCTCCAAAGGGTCCCCTATCACGTCGGACAGAATCAGGCTCACCACCTGGAGAGGGGTCACAGAGGCCTGGCTCAGTTCCTCCTAGCCCTGACCAGAGATCCCCTGGGGATAAATTACCCCCCCACCCCCAAACAGCCACACACCCTCCCGCCACCTCTTTCTAAGGCCTCTTTAGGGGGTTCATAGAGCGCCCCACTGTGTGCTGCCCTCACCCTCTCTGAGGCTCCTCTAGCCAGCCCTGGGGACTTCCCTCCTGGGCCCTGCCGAGCTGAAGGCTGTGCTAGGTCCTCAGCTCCTGCCTCACGGGCCTGGCTCCACCCGCTCAGAGGCACCCGGGTACCTGGGCAGGGTAGGCGGCTTGTGCCAGTCCCCCGCCCTTGAGCTGGGACAGGGCCTTCCGGATGGTGTTCAGCTCCTGGATGGTGGCTCCGCGGGCTGCCAGCAGCTTGGTGAGTGTCTGCTTCTCCTCTAGGGTGACGGGCGGGATGGGTGCGGGCAGCAGGGCTGAGCCACCGCCTGAAGACAGTGAAGAAATCAGGCAAAGGGACTTCCCCACTTAGAGACTGGAAAGATGGGGCTGGGGTGCCCCCGTGTGGACATACAGTGACAACCTGCAGACACCAGATCCTGAGATTGTGCCCAGCCCTGGGGTCACCCAGATTTTCCCAGCAGAATTACTCCTAAGGAATTTGGAAAAAGGGGGAGTCCAAGGTGGAAGGAGAGGGGCCACTGGCGATCACCTCCAAAGGGTCCCCTACCACATCAGACAGAATCAGGTTCACCACCTGGAGAGGGGTCACAGAGGCCTGGCTCAGTTCCCCCTGGCCTTGACCACAGAGCCCCTGAGGATAAATTATCCCCCCACCCCAAACAGCCACATACCCTCCCACCACCTCTAAGGCTCCATATAATCATTGTCTCCATAATCGTCACGCCCAGTTTTTTAAAGCTCCACATAATGGTTACTCCCTACTTTTCTGCAAAAGAAAATCTGGTGGGCCAGAGAGAGCACAGGGGTTAAGGCACTTGCCTTGCGTGTGACTCACCCTAGTTCAGCCGAAGAGTCTGGGGAACACTGCCAGGAATGATCCCTGAGCAGTGCCAGGTGTTAACCTAAACCTTCCCTGGACCCCAAATACTTTGGTATAAGATCTGTGACGACTCTGTGGTGAGAGGTCACCTCTGACACTGGTATGGACAGTAGCAACAATGATGGCATTTGCCTCATGAGGTCCCAAGTTCAACACTCCCTAAGTGCCCAACAATGGTCACCCCAATGCTGACAGTTGGGGAGAGGACCCCACAGTTCAGGGAGGCCATGGAGCAGCCAGGGGCCATCGAGGAGTCAGTGCTGAGACTCCTCACCGCCTCACTTGCTCTGTGATCCTGGGAGCTGACCCAGTGGCCTCTGAGATTTGGGATCTCCCCCCCACACCTGGCACCCACACCTGAGATAAGCACAAGCAGCAGGTCATCGGCTGTGCGGTCCTCAGCAAGCTGCCGGATGGCCAGTGCAGCCCGCAGAGCATCACGGTCCGGCAGGTTGTCCTCTGCACCCTCAAATACCTGGATCCGGCTGTTCGGCTTCAGCAGCATCTCCCTGAGGGAGAAGACAGAGAGCAAGAGGTGGGATTCCCCCCAAAACAAATAATAATAAATCCCCATATGCAGGTGAGAGGGCACTAATAGAAAGCCCAATAAAAGGAAGCTAGTGAGGGAGGGAGGCCCCGATCTAGCAGATCCCCCTCCATACCGACCTCCAGAGAGGGAGTGGCCCCCCACGGCTCCTTACTGTTTGCCAGCGTTCTCCAGGGCAGCGCGGATCCCCTTGGGCACGCTGATCACACCCTGCACGAGATGCTGGCCCAGCAGCTCTTCGGCTGCAGCCGCCATGCCCAGCACCGCCTTGCCGAAGCCCACCAGGTAGAGGTTTTGCCGCAGCTGAAAGCTCCGGTCCCGCACCTTCAGCTGCCCACCAGCAGGGTCGAAGGACAGTGCCCGGTGCAGCATGGGGCCTGGCAGCACGGCACCCACAGAGCTTGCAAACAGCAGTTGCGCCTGTTCCGCCAGAGCCATGCTGCTGGCTAATCGGACTGCTGGGGCCCCCCAGAACTGCCGGCATAAGAGGGTTCGAGCCAAGCAAGGCAGGACCTGCAGGGCTGCAGCCATGCCCCACTGCACTCAGCACCTCTCGGCACCCATGGCAGCCTAAGGGAAGAAAGCGCTGGTGAGGCTGCAGCCAGGCCACGGACAGGAGCCCTCCACAGAGCCAAACCTCAAGTGCTCAGGACTGGGGAATCCCACAGCTGCTGCAAGGACAGGCCATCTGCTGGCCCCTACAGATCTCTTGAGGCCCACAGCTGCCAGATATGGCTTCGGTCGTTGGAGCCGTGTCCTGCTCCCTCTCCATGTCCTCCTCCTCTGCAGACTATGCACAGGCTGCTGGACACTCGGCTCCAAGTCCAAAGGTCCTATTAGCTGGCCCTCCTCTTGGTCACTCTCTTTGGCTGAAAGCTAATCATTCACAGAGGGAACAATTCCTATCAGAGGCCTCCTGCCCGCCCACTTACACCTCTGTACTTCTGAGCCCTCACCCAGGGGTAACACGCCTCTCTGGCACGCCTGCCTTGCCTTTTTGGCTGGAAGCAGCAGGCTGTCCCAGCAGCTGACCCCGAGCCTGCTGACTTCCAGTCTACTTAATGACATTAGTTCCTGGCGCTGGGCTGGAGAGTCAGGGGAGGGCGAGGTGCCTGCGGGAAGGCCGGAGGCCCCATGGGGCACACTGGGCAAGAGCACATCCTCAGCACAAAGGCTTGAAGAGTCTCAGTGCTTCAGGCCTGCTCGGCTCATGACCTCAGGCACTCAAGACTAAAAGCAGGAGATAAGGAGAAAAGATGGCGGGTTCAGTAGGAACTTGGAGGAAAGTAATGGGAAGGGCAGAAAAGCCAGGGCATGGGATTTCCTGAAGCAGGATGCCTAGGAAAGGTGAAAAACCTCCTTTTATATCTTCTTAATTAGAGGGACAATAAGTACTCTGCATTGGGCTTCAGGGAGGCAAAGGTAAAACAAAGGGGTGGGAGAAGAGCAGGATGTTTAAAGGGACTTGTCTGCACATACTATTTTTCCCTGAACAATTTATTTTTCCTCTTTTCCTTCCCCTCCCCTCTATCACCCATTAGCATGCAGGGCCAGTCCAGCAAGAGGCTTAGCCCCGCCAAGAACATGACTTCTGGCTCAAACTTATGTCTTGGGTCATACCATTACCCCCGGGACAGTCATGTGACTGGTACAAGAAAAGCCAGGCTCCCACGGTTGAGCCCAAATAATCATTTCACCCACTGGGCAGAGGAAAAGCTAAAAGAACGCTTAGGGCAAAGGTCAGAGGCTGTAGAGAAGGTTAGGGACAACAGAAAGAGCTCTTCTCTCAAAAGCTCTTAAAAGTTATCTTATTAGGTGCCCACCTGCCTGCTGCCAGCTGGTTAACATTAGCAAGGAAGGACAGAACAGGCTGTCAAAATCAGCTATCTTCCTCGGTCTCGTGTGCAAACCAGAGGTGGAGGAGGTTGCCTGATGCTCTTTCCTTGACTCCTTGGGCTCCATGGTCACCACAGAAAATGTGAACCCAAAGCACCTTGTTTATCTGACACTCAAAAATTTGGCAGTTTCCAGCTTCAGTCAGCTAACCTACATGTTTTGCCCCTAGAGACCAACCCTGCTCCATACTGCTTGTGAAAGGGTGAGTGCCCTCGGGTCTCTGAAAATGGCCTTGCTCTTGCCAGAGGGGCCCTGGAACTGCTCTCAAAGTCTCCCGGCATCTAGCAATAGCTGATTTTCACAGGCTGGGCGAACTTTATATGCATTTATTTCTCAGGGGGATAAAACCCTAGAGGTGCCCAAGGCTTGCTCCTGGAAACCAAAGTCCAGGATCAAGGCTGTTCAATGTCCAAGCTGCCAAGTAAGATACAGGGCAAGGCTTTCTGTAAAATCTGATTGCTGATAAATATCTCAATTTTTATGTAAGTATCAATTTCTAGATTAAAAAATAATTGGCGAAAAAAAATAAAATAAATAATTGGCGAGTATATTCCACTGTATGAAGCATACCTCTACGAAAAGGAAATTTTTAAATCCCGCTCTCGGGGCTGGAACTATAGCACAGCGGGTAGGGCATTTGCCTTGCAAGCAGTCGACTTGGGTTCGATCCCCGGCATCCCATATACTCCCACAGCCAGGAGTAATTTCTGAGTGCAGAGCCAGGATAACCCCTGAGCATCTCTGGGTGTGACTCAAAAAACCAAAAAACATAAATAATAATAAATTTTAAAATAAATCTCGCTCTCAAGGCAGCCCCTAACTTCCCTATGTGTTCCAGAGACTCGCCCAACCACCAAGTAGGGCTGAAGCTACTTCCGGCCTTCACCTGACCTCATATGCCCCGGAAGTGACGTCTCTTGGCTCGGGCCGTCAACCTTCATAAGGGAAACGACTGCCGCGCAATATCAGGTGATGACCCAAGATATAAAGGCCCGCGGCTGCCCGGGTCCCACTGTCCTCGGCTCAAAGACGGCTTCCATGCGCCTCGCGGCGCTGACCCAGAGCCCCGCAGTCCGGCCCGGCTTCCTGCGCTAGAAACCGGAAGTGGCTGTGGCTGGGCGGGGCGAAATGCGGAAATGCAGGGGCGGCGCGGGGCGAGCTGCGGTGGGAGGGGCGGGAGCGCAATCCGCGTGCAATGCCTTCTGGCCGGGGTTTCTGCATCTCCACGGTCAACTTAGCAGTAGTACAGCGGGTGAGGCGCTTGCCCTGCACGCGGCCACCCCAGGTTTGATGTCGCATGCTTATGGTTCCCCCAAGCACAGCCAGTAGTAATTCCTGAGTACAGAGCGTGGAGTAACTGCTGAGCACCGCCGCGTGTGGTTCAAAACCTAATAATAATAATAATAAGCCTTGGGTTAGCAGAATCTGTCCCCTCCGCTGTCCTCTAAGCCCAAGACTGAGCAATGCGGAGTCCTTAATGCCTCACAGTCGACCTCTTCTGGCTGCAGATTGTCATCTTTGGCCTTCAGTGCACCTGTAGTCCCGGAGTTGATGTGTACCCCTCCTCATGGGGTCACCAAAGACCATGATTGATTGGATCAGCAAAACTTCTTGAATAAGAACAAAACTGTTCTTTTTTATGACCTATATTTTATGATCTGTATATCCGCAAATCCCAGGACTCCCTTATTGCCTGGGCCTTACTCCCTCACCCCCTGCTATGGATATTAGTATTTGAATTCCTGACATAATATTGCCTTTATATTGTCTGCCATAAAGGCAGGGTGAGGACTGGGATGGGGGGGATACTGGGGACATTGGTGTTGGAAAATGTGCACTGGTGGAAGGATGAGTGTTTGATCATTGTATGGCTGAATCTCAAACATGAAGACTTTGTAACTATCTCACAGTGATTCCATTTAAAAAAGAAAGAGAGGGGCTGGAGAGATAGCACATCGGGTAGGGCGTTTGCCTTGCACGCGGCCGACCCGGGTTCAAATCCCAGCATCCCATATGGTCCCCTGAGCACGGCCAGGGGTAATTCCTGAGTGCAAAGCCAGGAGTAACCCCTGTGCATCGCCAGGTGTGACCCAAAAAGGAAAAAAAAAAAAAGAGAGAGAGAGAAAAAATTGCCTTCATATTGCACTAATGAAAATAAACCCCAATTCCAGAAAGATCTTCTAGGACCTAGGAGTCAGATGGTCCCTAGGGTGCCAACTAGTGGGAAGGGGGCGCTGGAGGTGCACATGAAGGAAACAGGTCGGAGGGGGCCCTGGTAGGAAAAAGGTTAAGAAACACTAGTTAGGGAAAGGAAAGGAAAGTAGAAACCAAGGACAATGGCCAGTGCAAGTGTGATGTAGAAATTATCTGAGTAATAGTTATATCAAAAGTCACCTTCTCATAAAAGAATAATCTCTTACGCAGAGATAACCACCACTTCTTTGAAATGGCACCTCTTTTGTGTATGACCCACTGTGTTGTTAACTCTGGGAAGAGTTAATATGTTAAGCTCCTTAAGAGGTGAAAACAGGAGTGATAGTCCAGCAGAAAGGGCATTTGCTTGCACACAGCCAACCCTAGTTTGATCGCCAGCACCTTATATGGTCCTGTGAGCCCATCAGCATGATTCCTGAGCACAGAACCAGGAGTAAGCTTGAAGTACTACCACCAGGTATGACCCCAAACAGGAAAAAAAAGAGAAAGAGGTGAAAACAATGCAGACCAACCCAAGACTCCTGGTACACTTTCTTTTTTTTTTTTTTGCTTTTTGCTTTTTGGGTCACACTAGGTGATGCACAGGGGTTACTCCTGGCTCTGCATTCAGAAATTACTCCTGGGGGCTGGAGTGATAGCACAGCGGGTAGGGCGTTTGCCTTGCACGAAGCCAACCCGGGTTCGATTCCCAGCATCCCATATGGTTCCCCCGAGCACAGCCAGGAGTAACTCCTGAGTGCATGAGCCAGGAGTAACCCCTGTGCATCACTGGGTGTGACCCAAGAAGCAAAAAAAGAAAGAAAAATTACTCCTGGCGGTGCTGGGGGACCATATGGGATGCTGAAGATCGAGCCTGGGTTGGCCACATGCAAGGCAAATGCCCTACCCGCTGTACTATCGCCCCAACCCCACTTTTCTATATTTCTGACTCATGCTTGGATTCTATTTGTTGTTTGTTTTGCTTTTTGGGGGGCCACACCCAGTGGTGCCAGGGCTTACTCCTGGCCCTCTGGTCAGGACTCACTCCTGGTAGGGCTCAGAGGACCCCGTGGGGTGCAGAGATCGAACCCAGGTCAACAGCATGCTTACTGTATTATGTCTCCAGGCCCTCATTCTTGAATTTTTTCCTCTGCAGGTCAGATGAACCTAGTACCCAGACAGGGACTAAGGAATATGGTCCTGATTAGCAATTCCTGATTAGCTACAAAGAAACATCACTACAAAGAAGATTGCTAGCAAATCATCCAAATTTTTTTTGTGACATGTATAATTAATGCCTTTGGGCTGGTTTAGATTACAGGCCATGTTACCAGGTTCCCCTCTTTTTTTCTTTGGAGAAGGAGAGGGAAGGAAGGATTGCAGGCTGAAAATTAGGGCAGCACAGGTAATATCCTTGTAGGAAATAATAAAAGTTAAGAAGAGGGTCAGAGAGGGGTTTGGAGAGGCAAGTGGGTAGGATGCTTGCCTTGAATGTGACAAAAGATTCCATAGGGTTCCCCAAGCACTGCCAGGAGTGATTCCTGAGTGCAGAGTCAGTAGTAAGACCTGAGCATTGCTGAGTGTGGCCCAAAAGAAAAAAAAAAAAAAAGAGGACCCGGGACCTAGGGTCTGAGTACAGCAGATTGGGTGTTTTTGCCATCCATCCACATGGCTGACCCAGGTTTGATCCCCTGCAGCATCCCAGATGGTCTCCTGAGCACTGCCAGAAGTAATTCCTGAGCTCAGAGCCAGAAGCAATCCCCAGGCAATGCTGGGTGTGACCCCAAAACAAAAGTTTTAGAAGGGGGTTAGAGAGATCATACAGGATGAAGGCATTTAAATTGCACCAAACCTGGTTCATTATCTGATATCCGATATGGTCCACCTTATGAGCCCCATCAGGAGTGATTCCTGATTGTAGAGAAGAGTAAGCCCTGAGCACTCCAGTGTGGCCCAGGAGTCAGAATAAAACAATAAAAGGGATGGAGAAAGGAAACACACCCCAGAAGAATGAGCATCTTCAGAGAGGAGAAATCCTTTTCCTAGGAGTTCCCTTGGCCTGGAGTTCTCTGTGCAGATAAGAGCTGTCCCTGGGGTGTTGTCCAGAGGGAAGTGGGGGGGGCAGAATGACAGCATAGCAGGTAGGGCATTTGCCTTCCAACCCAATTTGATTCCTGAAACCCCATATGGTCCCCCCAGCCCCTCCAGGAGTACTGCCAAGTGTGCTCTCCCCCCACCCCCCCCCCACTCTCACCCCTCCTGCAAAAAAAAGGAGGGTAAGGCTTTGGCCTCCAGGAGGTCTTCTTTCAGGTTATCATAGCCTTTGTTCCTGAGGGGTGACCAGCCTTCTCCATTTGGGGCCGGAAATCCTGGCTGTCCTTTAGTCTTATCAGGCCTTATTCCTGCTGAGTCATTTCACAGGGGAGCTGGTGCCAGATCTTATCTCAGTTTTATTACTTCCCTAAACTCTGTCATAGGGTCTCCAGCTACCTCTCCACTGATATTCAGGGGAGTTGCAGTACCTCCACTGAGAGCCTATGAAGAGTTCTGCTTTCTGCTCATGGAAACTAGCAGGGCCCGGGACTGCTGCGCCCCTGCAGCCACGTCCAGCCAAGAGAAGCAAGAGAAGCTCTAACCTCTCGTACGAGAGGCTCTGGATTCCAGTCCCAATACCACACATCCTGTCCCTAATGTCTCAGAGAATTTGCACCAGTTTGTCCCACACCTGCTACCCAGAGCTTCCAAGCACCTAGATGTGGAAGATTTTCCTCTGAGCTGATCCTGCGTCAGCTCTGCACCACGCTTGCAGGAGGTCCCTCTCATGCTTCTACCTCCTCCAACCTCACACTCAGTACTGAGGACACATCTCCAGGGCAGGCCCAAGGCTGGCTGTTCTGGAAACTCAGGTGGGGCTTTTTTATTGGTTTCAGGCCACACCTGGCTGTACACAGTGCTTATTTCAGCTTTGAAGGGTTCCTGGGTGGTAGGGAGTCAGGACATGCTGGGGGTTGCTTAGTTGGGAGGTATCTTTTGTCTGTTTGGTTTTTTGTTTGGGGGCCACAGCCAGTGATGCTCAGGGGTTACTCCAGGCTTTGCACTCAGCAATCATTCCTGGTGGTGCTTGGGAGGCCAAATGGAATGTCAGGGATTGAACCCAGGTTGGCTGTGTGCAAGGCAAGCACTATGCTGCTTTGCTGTCTCTTCAGTCTTCAGGCAGGATGTCAAACACTGCATTGGTATTTTTCTTAGAAGAAGGGTAGGGGGAAGAATACAAACAACTCAAAAGTTGAGCTATTGTTCAGCTCTGACTGGTGAATAATGGAGGATGAGAGTCTGCAAACACAGCAGGTTGGATTGATCAAAGGGATCTTGAACCTTTTGAAAGAGCTCTGTAGTTTTAGATATGGGTTTAGATACAGGCTGGGGGCAGGGAGTATGTGTGGGTGGAGGTGTCTCTCGAATTCTTCCTGACTCAGTATAGGTGTCTCTGAAAGGACTCTGTCATTCTCGTCCCCAAACCAGAAGGCATTGTTTATCAACAGTGGACTTTGTAAAGTGTAAATAATTACCTGCCCTCTGCCCCGGAAACAGAACTGGAGCTTTTGAGTCCAGAAGCAGAGCCTGAATCTGGAATCTAGATCAGGGTGATCTTAGGAAAAGAATTATTAAGATCTCAGAACAGCCATGGTCTTATCTAACTAAATGGAATTGAGAGCATGAATTTAAAGTGCATGTAGAAAACATGAAAGTTCATAAGTTTGTAACTGTACCTCATGGTCATTCACTAATAAAAATTTTAAAAGGAAAAGAAAAAAAAGAAAGTGCCTGTAGAGCAGCCAAGGATGTGATTTAGAGCACTTGTCTTGCATGTACGAAGCCCGGGTTCCATTCTTGGCTCTGAAAAGATTAATAAGTAAAGTGTGGGGCTGGAGAGATAGCACATCGGGTAGGGCGTTTGCCTTGCATGAGGCCGACCCGGGTTCAAATCCCAGCATCCCATATGGTCCCCTGAGCACGGCCAGGGGTAATTCCTGAGTGCAGAGCCAGGAGTAACCCCTGTGCATCACCAGGTGTGACTCAAAAAAGCAAAAAAAAAAAAAAAAAGTAAAGTGTATATAGAAAGGCTCAAAGTTGTGGCTAGACTATTCCTGTGCTGGCCCTTAATTGCTTTTAGCTCAAAATAATCCATACAACAGAGTGGCATGTTTTGGGTCATGCATTCTGTACTCCCTAGAGATCTAGAAACCCTCAGGTCACGCATTAGCTGAGGACCACTCTGTGTCCGCCACAGATCGATTCCTTGGGGAAATTAAACACAGCATGTAAGGTGGAAAAGATACACATCACATGATTGTATGAAGTCAGCCATAAGTTCCTTGCAGAAAGGAAGAAAACCAGATAATGCTTTTAAGCACCTATTCCTTTGATCATCAGAGTACAAAAAAAAAAAAAAAGAAATCAGGAAACCAATGGAAAATATGTTTCTATGAATAGAGCCATTGCAGGGGTTGGCAGCACAAAGGAGGTTTGTAAGTTTCATTTGCTGAAAAATGTTACCTCTGCTCACAGCCATTCTATTAGTGTAACTCTTTTTTTTTTTTTTAGCTTTTTTTGGGTCACACCTGGCGATGCACAGGGGTTACTCCTGGCTCTGCACTCAGGAATTACTCCTGGCGGTACTCAGGGGACCATATGGGATGCTGGGATTTGAACCCGGGTCGACCACGTGCAAGGCAAATGCCCTACCCGCTGTGCTGCCGCTCCAGCCCCATATTAGTGTAACTCTTGATGTATTTATTGTTTGTCAGTGCGAGAGCTCTCTTCATTGTCTTCGAGTGACAATTTAAGCACACCACTGCACCAAACTACTTAAGCCACAAATCACTTGTATCGCTTGTCATCCATTGATCTTCTATTTGCTCCAGTGGGCACCAGTAATAAATAAGGGGAAAAAAATAAAAGATCCTTTTCTGAATCCTGCTTAATTCTTCTTCCATGTGGGAATGAGGGATTGAACAGTAATTTTAAATCTTAACAGTTCTAGCCATCTTCCCCAACTCACCCGATGGGACCAGGCAGTAGACCTGAGGTCTGATGTCACCACCTGGACACACCCCAAGCTGGGAAGTAATAGAAACCAGTGTGGAAACAACTATTTTGAGGACAAGAAGGAAAGATCACTGGGATGAGCACATGTTTAGCATGCAGGAGGCCCAGGTTCACACACTGCAGAAAATCACTGGGTCTGGAAAGATAGAGAATTGGAAAATATGCTTAGCATGTAAGAAGCCCAGCATGGTCCCCAGAACACTGAAGGAAGGGAAGGAGGGAGGGGAAATGGTACAGGAAGTAAGGCCTAGCATGTGGCACTTGGACTACAACTCTTATTCAGTGTCTGAGCACCTTGTTTAATATCTGAGCGCTGCCAGGACTGACCCCTGAGAACCTCTGAGTGTGGTGAAAAAGGAGGAGAGGAGAGGGAAGGGGAGGAGAGAAGAGGAAAGGGGAGTAAGAGGACAGGAGAGAAAGGGAGGAGAGGGAAAGAAATGGCATTTTGAGGACCCGTCTCACCATCTGATCTGACTATCTGGGTTTTTTTCCCCTCCTGGTACATTTGGATCCCCTTGACCGGAGAAATAAACACCAACTTTCAAAGTTCAGCTTAGTTGTAGAATTTTCCATGTCAAGAGCAAGAATTTGCTAACAGCAGGTAGGGCACCTGCTTTGCACACAGCTCACCCAGGTTTGATCTCTGGCACCACATATGGTTTCCACCAGCACTTCAAAGAGGGATCCCTAAGTGTAGAGCCAGGACTAACAGCCATGAGCACCACAGAGTATGGCCCCCAAAACAAAACAAAGTAACAACAGCAATAAAGGGAATCCACCTAAAACATCTATTTCCTCTTAGTAAATTGAATGAAGCATTCATTTAACAATGTCAGGGAAGAAATAGATATATGTGAATTGTATTTGACAGTTGAAACATGCTATACAAAGTTACCACAGGCTGCAATTGCATTACTGCTTCACACCTTTGAGAATTTCATTCATGCAGGAGCACACATACACACAGAGCACTCCCAACAAAAAAAGAATCACTTTATTACTGTGAAGTATTAATCAAACTTCAGGGAAGGCTCACTAGCTTCTCTAGCTCAGACTTTTTTTTTTTTTTTGCTTTTATGGGTCACACCCGGCAATGCACAGGGGTTACTCCTGGTTCTGCACTCAGGAATCAATCCTGGCGATGCTCAGGGGACCATATGGGATGCTGGGAATCGAACCTGGGTTGGCCGCGTGCAAGGCAAACGCCCTACCCGCTGTGCTATTGCTCCAGTTCTTAGCTCAGACATTTTTTAAAAATGGAGGGGCTGGAGCAGAGCAGGTAGGGCGTTTGCCTTGCACGCAGCCAACCGGGGTTCAAATCCCAGCATCCCATATGGTCCCCTGAGCACCGCCAGGAGTAATTCCTGAGTGTAGAGCCAGGAATAACCCCTGTGCATCGCCAGGTGTGACCCAAAAAGCTAAAAAAATAGTAATAATAAAAAAATAAATAAAAATGGAACTAGGAACCTGGAAAGATAGTACAGAGGGTAGGGCTCTTGCCTTGCACGTGCCCAACCCAAGCTTGATCCCCAATGCCAACATATGGTTCCCTGAGCATCACCAAGAATTCTCCCTGAGTGCTGAGCCAGAACTAAGCCCTAAGTACTGCCATGTATAACCCCAAAACCAATCAATCAATCAATCAATCAATGTTGAAAAATGAAACTAGGGGCGGGGGCCGGAGCGATAGCACAGCGGGTAGGGCGTTCGCCTTGCACGCGCCCGACCCGGGTTCGATCCCCGGCATCCCATATGGTCCTCCAAGCACCGCCAGGAGTAATTCCTGAGTGCAAAGCCAGGAGTAACCCCTGAGCATCGCTGGGTGTGACCCAAAAAGCAACAAAAAAAAAAAAAAGAAAAGAAACTAGGGGCCTGAGAGATAGTACAACGTGTAGGAGGGTTGCCTTGCACATGGCTTATCTGGATTCAATTCCCCCATACCCCATATGGTTCCCCGAGCCTGCGGGGGTAATCCCTGAGCATAGAACCAGGAAGTACTGCCGGTTGTGGGTTGTGGCCTAAACACCCCCCCCCCAATGGAACTAGGACAAAAAAGCTAGCTTAAAGGGTTGCAGCTATGCTTTGCATATGGAAGCCCAAGTTTGATCCCAGCACTCACAGTCTCTGGGATACCACCAAGTAGCCCCCAAGAACTTTCAGGTGTGACTCTACAAATCTGGACCCAAGTAAGATACTCTCAGTTTTGAAAAGAACATATATGGCTTAGGACATTCCATTTGAAACTACCAAACGTATGGTATAGGGCTGGAGTGGTCATACAGTGGGTAAGATGCTTGCCTTGCACTGCAGACCCAAGTTCGATCCCTGGTACCCCATGGTGGTCCCCCAAGCCCACCAAGAGTGATCCCTGAGCACAGAGCCAGGAGTAAGTCCTGAGAACCACTAGATGTGGCCCCAAAGCCAAGAAAGAAGCAAATGATCAGGAAAATTATTTTACCTACAAAGAGATCTCAGACTGTAGGGATGCCTGGTTTCTACCATAAGAATCCTGTAGGAGGTTCCCTTCCTAGACCCCCAGAACAGTTATATAAGTTGGGTGGCTTCAAAAGGTAGAACACCATTGTTTCATAGCGGTGGCGGCTAGTTGCCCAGACAAGCTTGTGCAGGGCCATACTGCCTCTGAAACCAGTAGGAAATGGCATTCTCTGTCTCTCTCTTCTCAGACAGTCATAGGGGACTTAGTCCCCTTCTCCTCCAGTAGGGCTTAAACAAATGACACAGGAAACTATTCTTTTGTTTTTTTAATTAATTATTATTTTTTTTAATCACCATGTGGAAAGTCACAAAGCTTTCGGGCTTAAGTCTCAGTTACACAATGCTCAAACACCCATCCCTTCACCAGTGCACAGACACAGAAAACTATTCTGTTGTTTGGGATCAACAGAAAGGGATCTTTCCCAGGTAATACCACAGGGGAAGTAAGGACTTTAACACACTCTACTTTTCTTTCTGTTGCCTGTGGCTCAATAAAGTGGGGAGTGAGGGAGGTAGACTCAAGAAAGAGTGCTGCCTCCTCTTGGCTCGGCCCTCGTTGGCCCTCAGTGCTGGGGAAATGCCTGCTGTGGGTCAGGACCGGCATAATCTAGTCTAGTTTTGGCACAGGTGTCCTGGGTCTGTGGCCTTTCTCTCACAGAAAATAATTTCAGGAGGAGGCAAAATAGTGAAACAAGGGGCTGGAGCAATAGACAGCGGGTGGGTGTTTGCCTTGCACGTGGTCAACCCGGGTTTGATTCCCAGCATCCCATATGGTTCCCTGAGCCAGGAGTAATTCCTGAGTGCAGAGCCAGGGTTAACCCCTGAGCATAGCAGTGTATGGTCAAAAAAAAAAAAAAAAGTGAAACAAGGGTTTTTTACGGAATGAAATTTACTTAGAACGATGTGAGAGGAGAGAAAGGGGAAATGTGTTCAAAAGAGAATCCATACTGTCCAGAGTGGAAATTACCAAACAAACACAGAGATAAGCAAGATACCTGTTCAAAGCAGAACATGACCCAGGTTTGATCCCTTGAATCCCATATGGTCCCCTGAGCATCGCCAGAAGTAATTTCTAAGTGCAGAGCCAGGAGTAAGCCCTGAGCACCGCCAGATGTGGCCCCAAAACTAAAACAAAATAACTTAAAAACTTTAAAAAAATGTAGAAACAGGTAATACTACTTGCCACAGCATAGTGGTTCAATAAGTAAAAAAGAAGCAGACCTCTTTACCTATAAACTCATAGAACAGAAACCTCATTAGGGTTTTGAATGCCACTGCCATTGGGAACTTTTCTTTCTAATTAACCTTTTCCTTGCTAAACTTTGGGTTCAGTGTTCATTCTTCAGAGAATTGGAAAACCTGACTTGGTCAATGCAAATACAAATACCTGCAGTATCCCTGCATCAGTGGGCTCACTCCTGGTGATGCTCAGGGACCACGGGGTCAGAGATCAAAACTGAGGGGGCTGGGGCTGGAGCGATAGCACAGCGGGTAGGGCATTTGCCTTGCACGCGGCCGACCCGGGTTCGAATACCAGCATCCCATATGGTCCCCTGAGCACCGCCAGGAGTAATTCCTGAGTGTAGAACCAGGAGTAACCCCTGTGCATCGCCGGGTGTGACCAAAAAAAAACCAAAAAACTGAGGGGGCTGGAGCGATAGTACAGTGGGTAAGACATTTGCCTTGCATGGCCAACCTGGGTTTGATCCCCGGCATCCCATATGGTCCCCCAAGCAAGGCCATGAGTAATTCCTTAATTCCTGAGTACAGAGCCTAAAAAAGCTGAGAGAGAGAGATCAAGCTGGGCCTCCCACATGCAAAACATGTGCTGTAGCCATTAAGCTGTTCCTCTAGTCCAAGGAAATAACTTAAGCCAGGGAGCCGTGGCGAACCAGGAAGCACAACTAACTAGGAAGCCTGGCTAACCAGCAAAGTCTGTAAGCAAGCTTCAAAGAGAAGGGATGGGAGTCAGCTTTAAGATGGACAGAGTTAGAGTGATATAACAGTCTGCATATATTTAGTAATTTTCCAGAAAAACTCAGGCATATTTATGAGGGGGGGAAAGTGGGTACACACAGTTCAGGAACACATAGGAGACACGCATCACATATAGAGAAAAATCACAGAAATGTTACGGATTTTAACAAGGTAATAAAGACAAAGGTGCTTGGAGGTTAAGGATGACTGCCCAGCACGATCTCCACTACTCAAAACTGTCCAGCCAGAACCAGGATCCTTATCAGAGCACAGGTATGATAAGACTCTATCTTCAAAGCTAAACGAATGTAACAAGGTGGCTTCTCCCAGAGAGGGCTCATGGCTTCCTCCAAAGGACAGGCCTAAACCAGTATTGCTTTCTTAACTCCAGAAAATCCTGTGAAGGTGTTTTGTTGTTGGAGGAAGGTACAAGGTTGCAAAATTATATACTGAGCTACATTCCCTGGCCCCTGAGAACTTTTTTATTTGTTTTTTTTTTGCTTTTTTTTTAGGGGGGTCACACCTGGCAATGCACAGGGGTTATTCCTGGCTCTGCACCCAGGAATCACCCCTGGCGGTGCTCAGGGGACTATATGGGATGCTGGGAATCGAACCCGGGTCGGCCTCTTGCAAGGCAAACGCCTTACCCGCTGTGCTACCGCTCCAGCCCCAGAACTTTTTAATTATTTTTTTTCTTTTTGGGTCACACCCGGCAATGCACAGGGGTCATTCCTGGCTCATGCACCCAGGAATCACCCCTGGCGGTGCTCAGGGGACTATATGGGATGCTGGGAATCGAACCCGGGTCGGCCTCTTGCAAGGCAAATGCCCTACCCGCTGTGCTATCACTCCAGCCCCAGAACTTTTTAATTTTTAAGTAAAGTAAAATAGTTTTATTGGCAGGGGGAGGGCAGATAGGAATGCTAACTCTAAAGAGAATATGAGGTTATCCAGAGAGAAAAGTCGGGGCCTGAGCAATAATACAGCAGATAGGGCACTTTACTTGCATGCAGCACACCCAGGTTCCATCCTGGGCATCCCATATGGTCCCCGAGCATCACCAGGAGTAATTCCTGAGTGCAGAGTCAGGAGTAACCCCTGAGCATCTCTGGGTGTGACCAAAAAGCAGAAAGAAAAAAAAAGAGAGAGGAAAGTCAAAGGGCAAAGTCATGCCCTAGAGGACACCAGCATCCCTAGAATGTAATGTTGAGAATTTGCAATTTTAATTATTCGATTTTAGATCTTGGGCCACACCTGGTAATGTCTGATTTGTTTTTTGGGGGTTTTGTGTGTGTGTGTGTGTGTGTGTGTGTGTGTGTGTTTGTTGTTTGTTTTTTGCTTTTTGGGTCACACCCGGGGATGCACAGGGGTCAGTCCTAGCTCTGCGCTCAGGAATTACTCCTGGCAGTGCTCAGGGGACCATAAGGGATGCTTCGAATGGAATCAAACTGGGTCCGCCATGTGCGAGGCAAACCCCTGTGCTATGGCTCCAGCCCCCTGTCAGTGTTTGAGAGACCATATTCTGCTAGGGATCAAATCCATAGCTCCAGCAGGCAAAACATGGCCTCTAGCCTTAAGCTTTCTCTCTGTTTACGGGGGGTACACGGGGGTTCTTGGTGGTGGAACATGTGCACTGGTGAAGGGATGGGTGTATGATCAGTGTATGACTGAGATTTAAACCTGAAAGCTTTGTAACTGTTCTCACAGTAATTCAATTTTAAAAAATTAATTAAAAAAAAAGAATTTAAGTATTGCTTTTTGACACATCTACTTCGAGAATGAAGACCATTCTCAGCACCCAGACTGTCGACTTTCCCAAAAATGTCATCTCCCTCAAGGGACACACGGTTATCTTGAAGGACCTCCGAGGCACCCTGCAGAGAGATTTCAACCACATCAATGTGGAGCTCAGCATCTCCCTGGGCAAGAAGAGGAGGCTCCGGTTGACAAATAGTGGGGGAATTGAAAGGAAATGCCTACAGTCATGCTCGGAGCATGATCAAGGGGATTACACTGGGCTTCCGTGACAAGATGAGATCTGTGTATGTCTACTTCCCCATCAACATGCTTATTCAGGAGAATGGGTCACTTGATGAAATTCATAATTTATTGGGTGAAAATTATATCCGCAGGGCTCGTAGGAAGTCAGGTGTTGCTTGTTCTGGGTATCTCAACCCAGAAAGATGAGTTAATTCTTGAAGGAAATGGCATTGAACTTGTATCAAATTCAGCTGCTTTGATTCAGCAAGCCACAACAGTAAAAATCAAGGCTACATGAAAGTTTTTGGATGGTATCCATGTTTCTGAAAAAGGAACTGTACAGCAGGCTGATGAGTCAGATCTAAGTTTTCTGGCTACAGAAAGCAGGATACACAGGATGATTCTTCACACCTATTTGTGATAATGAGACGCGACAAAACTATATGAGTACTATCTTTAAGGAAAAAAAAGAATGTAAGTATTTTGGGGTGCCTCCCATGTGGTCCTCAGGAGGCTCAGCGCCTACTCCTAGCAATTCTTGGCCTAACAAGCCAATGGTTCAATGCAAGGGCTTAAAAATGTGTTGCTGCTCAGGCTCTGTGGTGCCAGGGATATCTGGGCCATTCTGGCAGTGTTCTGAGCGTTCAATGTGACGATCAGGTAGCTCCAATAGCTATGTAGTACTGGGGTTGGGACCAGAATTGCCCAAGTGCAAGGAGTGCACCTTCACCACTGTACTGTCTCTCCAAAGAGAGGATTGGAATTTAATGAGTTTGGGTTTTGTTTTTGTTTTATTTTGTTTTGTTTTGGGCGGTCACACTCAGCAATACTCAGGGGTTACTGTTAGCTCTGCACTCAGGAAGTATTACTTCTCGCAGTGCTTGGAGGACCATATGGGATGCCAGTGATTTAACCTAGGTTTGTCCCATGCAAGGCAAACATCCTACGCACTGTACTATGGCTCAGACCTATTTGTTTAGTTTTGGTACCAAACTCAGCAATATTCAGGGGTTACTCCTGGCTCTGTACACAAGAATCACTCCTAGCAGTGTCCAGGGTACCATATAGGATGCCAGAATTTGAACCTGGGTTGACTGCATGCAAGGCAAGTGCCCTACTCAATGTACTATCGATCAGGTTCCTGTAATTGAATGAGTTTTTAGGTGAGGGTAATGATGCTGAGTAATGAGATTTTGTCACTTGCAATGGTGCTAAGGAGACCGCGTAGTGCCAGGGACCTGAGCACCACTAGATGTGGCCCCAAAACAAAACAAAAAAATACTTACAATCATATATATAGATATATAATGTGTGTATATATACACACACATATATATGGTTATATATGATATATATGTATATTGTAGGATAACATAGCCTCAGGTAGTTTAGGTTTGTTGGGTTACTCCCGTTACAGTGCTCCTATTCCTCTTTGTTTATTTGTAGCTTCTTTCTTAGTGTTCTGTTGACTTGTAAATAATGTTTTTCTCTTCTTCTTGAGTCCTTTGCATAGTTTATTCAGAGCAAGTCCTTTTTGTATGGACACAGGAAGACTTAACAAAAGTTATGCTTTTGTAACCTGGGAGTCATTTGACTCTACATGATATTTTCCTCCAAGGCATCTGTTCTCTTGACCTAAGCCTCAGCTGCCCTTACTTCCTAGCACCCCCAAAAGCAGGGTCCGGACAAGGGACGAGATGGACCCAGGGCAAGTGGTAAGTTGTGTGCTACCCTGGCATCGAGATGGACCTGGCCAAAGTGCCTAATGCTTAACTATATGATCAAGAGCTTGATCATGGACAAATGTTGTCATGATCCAAACAGTGATAACTAGATTTGGACCCTGCTAGGGTGAGGAATGATTAATATGGCCTGAGTGCTGTGGTCTGAGCTTGTGGCAAGCTGTTGCCAGGAGAACTGCCTTGCAAACCTCAATGTATCTCTTGCTATGTCCATGCAAAAATAACTAGTATTAAGATGTTAATGAGTGTTTGGAATGGGGAGAGGAGAAAAAACCCTTAAGAAGTATTTTGCCTACAGGGCAGTCAGGAAGGGCTTTGAAACGCCCCTAGGTTGTGTTCCCTTTAAACCTGACAGCCCTCAGGAAGGGCTTTATTATGTTGATTTTGCTACCTGGCGATGTGTAACCTGGGGGCAAGAGGGAGAGAGGAAAAAGGGAGGAGAGAGATGGAGAGGGGCGGCAGGAGATCCAGAGAGAGGACGGAACCTGGAGTGCGGGAGATGAGAAAGATGCAAGATTGAATAAACGTAACTAATCAGCAACCAGCTTCGTCCTCGTTCTTACTTCGCCTGTCCTTGGCCAACGGCTGTCCCGATCCAGCCCATACACAGCGGTTCCAGAGCACCGAACATGGGCAGTGAGACACAGCCGCCCGGAGAGCCCACGAGTGCACGCGCCCCTCGGCGTGCACTAGTTTTTTACAGTATATGGCTGTGTATGTTACTAATTTTTTCTTATTTGGAGCCAAGAAGATGAGTCAAAGGACTGAAACACGCTTTGTATTCAGGAACCTCAGGTTTAATCACTAACACCACATTTCCCCTCCCTCTAAGTGCTCCAGGGAGAGACCTTGCTTCTAGCACCTAGCCATCAGTACCCCTGATGCAGATGAGGGTAGCACTGTAGCACTGTCTTCCCGTTGTTCATCGATTTGCTCGAGCGGGCACCAGTAACATCTCATTGTGAGACTTGCTGTTACTGTTTTTGGCATATCGAATATGCCATAGGTAGCTTGCCAGGCTCTGCCGGGCGGGTGGGATACTCTCGGCAGATGAGGGTACAAAATTACTTATTTGTATTTTTTAGCTTTTCTAAAATAATTACTCGTGTGAAACTGAAATAAATAAAAGGAATAATGATTTAAAAGGAAACAATTCAGTTGAATGCTCTTTAAGGCAAACTGATTTTTTCTCTTTTTTTGAGGAGTGGGGGCAGGGTTTGGACCACACTCTGCAGTGCTTAGGGCTTACCCCTAGCTCTATGCTCAGGGACCACTCTCGGCAGGCTAGGGGACCATATGAGATGCTGAGAGTATTGAACCCATGCCAGCCACATGAAAGACAAGCACCCTTCCTTCTACACAATAACTCCAAACTGTTTAAAAAGTTTTGTTGTTTTTGGGCCACATTCAGTGGTGCTATATTCCTAGCTGTATACACAGGGATCACTACTGGTGGTGCTTAGGGAACCACATGCGGTGCTGTCCATCAACTAGGTGTTGATCACATGCAAGGCAAATACCTTATCCCCGGACTATCTCTCTGATCCCTGATTTAGTGTGGTGGTGGTTTGAAGTCACACCTCACAGTGCTCAAGGCTTACTCCTGGCTCTGTGCTTAGGGATCACTTCTAACAGGCCTGCTGGGGGTAACTATATGCGGTGCCAGTACTTGAACCCAAGTCTCATGGAAGGCAAGAGCCATTTTTTAGAAAAAGTACATTGCTGCCTTGCATGTGACTGATCTGTATTGGATCCCCAGCATCCCATATCTCCTGAGCCCCCAGGAGAGATCCCTGAGAACAGAGCCAGAAGTAAACCCTGAGCACCACCAGGTGTGACCTCCCCCTCCCCCCCCAAAAAAGTATTTTATTGGGACTGGAGAGATAGTACAGCAGGTAAGGTGCTTATTTCGCATGCTGCCAAACTGGGTTTGATCCTTGACATCTCATATGGTCCCGTGAGCACTGCCAGGAGTGATTCCTGAGTGCAGAGCCAGGAATAACCCCTGAGCATTGCCAGGTGTGGCCTAAACTCCCCCCACCCCTCCCACCGAACCCATGATACTTTTTTTTGAGGGGGAAGGCTATACTTAGAACCGCTCAATGATCATTCCTTGCACAAGGGCTTGGAGAACCATATGTGGTGCTAGGGATCGAATCTGGGTCAGCTGTGTGCAAAGTAAGCTCCTTACCCATTATATTACTGCTCAGGCTTCAGCACCTTACTGTGGGGATCTAGCCCAGGACAGACCACAGGAATCTATTTAGCTTTCTTAAGACTCTTTTTACAGG
Source organism: Sorex araneus (assembly GCF_027595985.1). NCBI lineage: Eukaryota > Metazoa > Chordata > Mammalia > Eulipotyphla > Soricidae > Sorex > Sorex araneus. The sequence continues at coordinate 48,186,273 of NC_073305.1, read as the reverse complement.
AGCCCGCATTCTAGAATAACTTGATTTTCTGCCCCTGAGCAAGGAATTCAGATAAAGGCACCCCGGTTCGCAAGAAGGGTGGTGGTCAGACCAGATAACCAGACCCATATCACATGACCCGTATCACAAGACCCAGAACTGCCCCCAGAACCGGGACATTCCTGAATATTGGCGAGAATACTGGTCTCTAAAACCATAGGCTAAGGAGTGATGTCCTTTTAAATGGATTGGTTAAGAAAGTTTGCAATATTACAAATCTATTGGCTATGAAATGCGCGGGCTCTGCTGTAACGGCCGGGGAAGGCCTATATAAGATCTCCTTTGGAGAAGCTCAGGGTCTTTGGCCCAACCTGCTGGACCTGCGTGTCCGTGTAGGTGGCTGGACCCTGGCTAGCCAGTCTTACAATAAACCCTGCTTGCTGTTTGCAGTCTCTGGAGTCTCTTTGTCGTTATAGGGAGATCTTGATCCGCGCCCTAACACTTACCAGTTGTACTATCTGTCTGGACCCCACTGACTCATTTTTTTTTTTTTTCTATGTCTTTTTTTCATATAAATTATTTATTTTATTGAATCACCATGTGGAAAGTTACAAAGTTCTCAGGCTTATGTCTCAGTTATAAAATGCTCAAAAACCCATCCCTTCACCAGTGCCCATATTCCACCACCAAAAACCTTAGTATACCTCCCACCCCCACATCCCCCAGCCCCAAGCATGTAACTGATAAATTTCACTTCATTTTCTCTTTACCTTGATTACATTCCAATTTCAACACAAAACTCACTATTGTTGGAGTTTACCCCCTCCCCCCCAAAAAAAACAGCCTTACTGACATGGAAGCATTTGATAATTAGATTTCCATTGCTGAGAATGAAGAGATATGCAGCACTGACTCATTTTTGATGTCAGTTTTCTGATTTGTCCATGCCACTCCCCAGTGTAGACTGTCTTTCTGGGCACTGTTGAACTGGTAGCCAGAAGAGTTTCACTCTACACTTGATCTAGCCAAAAGGCCGAGAAGAGATAGTTTCTTTTTTTTTTTTTTTTTTTTTTGCTTTTTGGGTCACACCTGGCGATGCATAGGGGTCACTACTCCTGGCTCATGCACTCAGGAATCACCCCTGGCGGTGCTCAGGGGACCATATGGGATGCTGGGATTCGAACCCGGGTCGGCCGCGTGCAAGGCAAACGCCCTACCCGCTGTGCTATCACTCCAGCCTGATAGTTTCATTCTAACAAGACAAGAAGCCAGGTTAGAAATGTGAAAGTGAATTGAGCTCCATTTTGACCCTGCAATACTACTTCTGGGAATATATCTTGGAGATGCAAAAAAATACAGTAGAAATGACATCTGCACTTGTATGTTTATTGCAGCACTGTTTACAATAACCAGAATCTGGAAAAAAAACAAGTGCCCGAGAACAGACGACTGGTTAAAGAAACTTTGGTACAGCTACACAGTGGAATACTATACTATAGCTGTTAGAAAAGATTAAATCATAAAATTTGCATATAAGTGGATGAACATAGAGAGTATCACACGCTAAGTGAAATGAGTCAGAAAGAGAGGGACAGACATAGAATGACTGCACTAATTTGTAGAATATGAAGTAACATAATAGGAGACTAACATCTAAGCCAGTAGAGATAAGAGCCAGGAGGATCGCACCACGGCTTAGAAGCTGGCATCACATGCTGGGGAAAAGGCAGCTGGGATAGAGAGGGGACCATTAAGTAAATGATGGTTGGAGGATCTCTCGGGATAGGAGATGTGTACTGAAAGTAGACTATGGACCAAATATGATGGTCTCTTAGTACCTGTATTGCAAACCATAACACCCAAAAGGAGAGAGAGTAAGAGGGAATGTGCCCGCCACAGAGGCAGGGGGTGGGAAGGGATGGGGGGTGGCGGCAGGGATACTGGGAACATTGGAAGTGGAGAATGGGCACTGGTGGATTGATGGGTGAAACAAAATCATGAAACTTTGTAAATCTGTAACTGTATCTCAGGGTGATTTAATAAAAAAAAAAAAGAAATGTGAAAGTGAAAAGGTGAAATAGGCTGCACTCCTTTAGGACATTTTTTTTAAATGTAGGAGTACTGCAATTATTCAGCCATTGATGATCAAGGTGATTGAATTGGGCATGAACTCCACATTATATATATATATATATATATATATTATATATACACACTTTTTTTTTTTTTTTTTTTGCTTTTTGGGTCACACCCATCGATGCACAGGGGTTACTCCTGGCTCATGCACTTAGGAATCACTCCTAGTGGTGCGCAGAGGACCACATGGGATGCTGGGAATCAAACTCGGGTCAGCCACGTGCAAGGTAAACGCCCTACCTGCTGTGCTATTGTTCCAGCCCCGGAACTGTTTATCTTTGAGCTTGTTCCTGAGGCCTGTGTGCCCAGGATGGCTATATAAACCCTTGGCTGTAAGCCCTCAGGGTCAAGCTCTGACCTGCTTCATCAGGACAGCTCCGGCCCCAGCTAGCTGGAATAATAAAGTTTTGGTGTGTGTTTTGCAATCTGCTGGACTCTTTGTCTCTCTGAATACTGAGGGGTGGTCTCGATCCAAACAGTGTTTGTTCAGGGCACTGGTATTTTTATCAGGATAAGGCTGGACTAGCTTTTCAATAGGGTGGTCGCTTTGGGGTGTGAATGTGACTGCTGAGGCTTCCGGAAGTACAGGGAAGTGGGGTAGGTAGCTCATTCTGGCCCCGAGAAAGCCTGGAGATTTCATACCCGAATTTTCAGAAGATTATATCTTGGTGAGGTTCGTCCTGAGACAGTGGAGTCAGGCAGTGATTTTGGATTGTGGAAGTAAGCGGCTGCCAAGGGTTCTGCTTGGGCTGGCCCCTGGACAACCCACACCCCTGCGATTTACCCTCTGTTCAGCCATGCCTGGGTCTGAGATTAACTGTGGCTTTTGATCTCTTTTGAGATTTATTTATGGGTCTCTGAAATAAGGCCATTAAGTGAGCTTATATAGCTGAGCTGGAGGTGGTTGGTGGGCATGGCTCCCACATACCTAACTTTGGGCCGTTTAATTTCTTGATAAACTTGGCCCTAAGTTGTTGGGGTCCGGCCAAAGGCACAGCAGCAATTTTGGGGTGTCAGGAAGCTTGGAGACACCATCAGGTTGTTGATGCACTCACCCCGCAGGTACAGGTTGACCTGCTGGTGGCACCATACCCCCATGAACATTCTTAAAATATAGGGAAAAAATTACTTTTACGATCCAAAAATAACTCAGAAAATTAAGTCTTTTGAGACACTTCAGTTAAAACTAAGCAAAATCTGGAAAAGGTAAAGAAAATACAAAACTTGAAAGTTATTCTGCAAAACATTTCTTCTGGTTGACAATATGGAAAAATTACTTTGTTTCTGTGGTTGTTTTTGCAGGTTAGTTCAGCCTAAAATGGTGTCTTCCAGGGTAGATTCACTTCCCAGCTACTCAGGATGTGGCCCCAGCATTGTCCTTGTAGCCATTTAGCCATTCAAAGAGAAATCTACATTAGTCTTTCTAGCCTGAAGCAAGAAGAGCAGGGTGGGGGTAGGGAGTACTCTGGGGCACCGGGTGCTTTTCTTCCACTGCTTTGCAGTTTGGAAAGTTGCCATCCATCTGGACTACACTCAGCCTTTTTCCAGACCCCAGAAAAAATTATAGCCAGAAGCTCTGCTTTTTGTCAGGAGCAACTACAGCCAAGATTTAGCCAGGCTCTAGTTCTCTTGCCTCAGACAGTTCTTCTCTAAGTAGGAATTGTAGCTTTTCTTTTCTTGTTCTGCTTTTTTTTGGGGGGGCCACACCTGGTGGTGCTCAGGGGTTATTTCAGGCTCTGCACTCTGGTGGGTCTTGGGGGACAATATGGGATGCCAATGGATCGAGCCTGGTCAGCCCTGTGCAAGGCAATTGCCTTATCCACTGTACTATTATTCTGGCCCCACGGCATGAATTTAAAACTGTATTTTGGGCCCAGAGTTCATTCTTTGCTGGCAGGAGGTTCCAGATCCCAGTAACATAAATGGTCCCCTGAGCACCACCAGGAACTGCTAAGCACAGAAGGGTCTTTGAGACTGTGGGTGGGGCGCAACTAGCCGGAATTAAGAAACAAACACAGAAGGATTGTCTTGCGTGTTTGATGTACTAGATTTGATCTCCAACACCAAATAAGTCATTTATTTATTTTTTTCAGGTATTTTTTTTTGGGGGGGTGCCTTAAAAAAAAAACTAATAGGGGCTGGAGCTATAGTAAAATGGGTGGGCCATTTGCCTTGCATGTGGCTGACTGGGTTCTGATCCTCCAAACCCCCCTCCCCCCACTGCTGGGAGTAATTCCTGAGTGCAGAGCCAGGAGTAACCCCTGAGCATCACCAGGTGTGGTCCCAGAACCCCCCCCCCCAGTTGTTTAGGGGGAGCATAAATAGCTGGGCTCAGGGGTTATTCTTGTCTCTGTGCTCAGGGATCGTTCCTAGTGGGGCTTGGGGAACCACATGTGATGCCAGGGATCAAACCTGTGTCAGCCACATGCAAAGCAAGAGCCTTACCTGCTGAACCAATTCTCCTGCCCCAATTCTTTGTTTTTGGACCACACCAGCGATGCTCAGGGCTTACTCCTGGCTCTGAGCTCAGGGATCAATCCTGATGGTGCTCAGGAGACCATATGGGGTGCCAGGGATCGAACTCTAGTCAGTCACATGCAAGGCCAGTGCCCTACTGGCTGTATTATCACATCGGGTCCCCCCAGAAAAGTTATTTAAAATAACTTTGTCTCAACAAGCTTTCAAAACATGAACTTGCAATCCAAACAAGTCAGGACAGAACAAGCGCCGTGATTCAACTAAACAGTGAACCTATTGTGGTAATCATTTCACGGTTTGATTTGTAAATCAGATCATCAGGCTGCCAGTTTAATAGATACAGGGGCGCATATCAGCTGTTTCTCAATAAAACTGGAAAAAAAAACCCCAAAAAACCCAACCCGAGACATGCTGAAACTCTTTGCAGTCTCTGGGAGGTGGACAAGCAGCCGAGAGCCCGCCAGTCAGGAATCCATGGACTCACCGCCTGGGACACAGGGGACCTCAACACCTGCGTGCCTGCAGAGGGCGGTCAGAGGGGCTGTCGGGGGCGGGTTGCTGAAGCCCACTACGGCCCACCGGTTCGCAAACGCCCTCGGCCTTTCAGCCCCCCCAAGGCCGATGGCAGCCGCAAGGCGTTTCTCTGGGCTGGGGGACGACCGCCAGCTGGGTAACGACCGCCGTGGGCTCCCCAGCCGCGCCGCTGGCGGCCGCCGCGGTGACGTCATCGCCCTCCCGCCGCCTCTGCCGCCCCACCTCCTTCCCGGCATGCGCCGCGAGAGCCCCTCCCCCGCCCCCCGCCCGCAGCCGCTGCCAGTCGCCCCAAGATGGCGGACACAATGAGCAGCCGCCGCGCCGGTTGGGCGTGAGGCGACCGTGCAGAGAAGCGGAGCGCCGGGCCCCACAGCCCCCGTCAGAGGAGCGTCGCGCTAGGCGGACGAGGCCGTGGTGGCGGCTGCCCGGCTGTCGGCCGCTCCCTCGCTGGCCCCCGCCCCGCCCGGCTCGGCCCCTCAGCCGCCTGCGCGCCCGCCGGGCCCCGCCCCGGCCCTGCGTCGCCGCCGCCGCCGCCGCCGCCATGAAGCTGACCGACAGCGTGCTGCGGAGTTTTCGCGTCGCCAAGGTGTTCCGCGAGAACTCGGACAAGATTAACTGCTTCGACTTTAGCCCCAACGGGGAGACAGTCATCTCGAGTAGCGACGACGACTCCATCGTGCTCTATGACTGCCAGGAGGGCAAGTGAGTGCGGCGGCGGGCGGCCCGCTCCCCGGGCCCTCCCTCCCTCCGGGCCCGCCCTCCGGCCCGCGCCGGCCGGGCGTCCGGTTCTGGTGCTAAAATACGCCCGGGACGAGTAAGGCTGGCCCGCGTGTCTTCGGCCTGCGAGCGCCTCGGCATCGCTGGAAGCCCCGCCTTGACCTTGACCTTTAGGCGCCCCTGCTTGCCCCGGCCCGCCGCGTGCAGGGGGGCGGGGGGCTGGCCGGGGGCGGCGGCGGCGGCGGCTCCGGCTCCCGCGCCCGCCGCCCTCAGGGGCCGCGCGCCGCCCGCCGCTCCCCGGTGACCTCGATTCGGCCCTGGCAGCTCGCCTGGCCCCTGCCCCCGGAAGGCCGCCGGGGCCACCCTCTGAGCCGGCAGGGCTGGCCGGGGAGCCCGGGCAGGGGGCACGGCCCCGGGCGTCCCCGGACCGGCCCCCTCGCCTACTGTCCCCGGCCCGATGCCCGCGTTCGCCGTCAACTTTTTCACAGCGACCGAAACTTCCTTTTCGCCAGGCGAAACGAACTTGGCCGCCCCCGCCTGACCTACAGTGAACCCCCCTCACTGTGGCCCCCCCACCCCGTAGAACAAAGACAGCACCGTGGAACAATTTCATATATGTGTCCTCTCACACGTTAACGAAGTAAACTCTGTGGTCCACTTAGAGTGATCAGAATTCCGACTCTGAAATTTTTATGTTTATTCCATGGCCTTGGGAGACCGCCACACCAGTTTCTGAAATCTCACAGACCCAGTTTTTTTTTTTTCTTTTTTTGCGTTCACTCCCTCCCCCCACCGCCACCTTTCCCCCACTCCGACCTTGGCACAGGCCTCATCTGAGTTCCTTTAGAGCTGAAGCCCCTTTCTGCAGAATTTGGTTTCCCAGCCACCTTCCCAAGCCGACTTGCCAGTGTTTGGCGAAATTAGGAATTCGGTGGCTGCTGATGTTGTCCACTTCAGTAGTTTGTTATCTGTAATATTCAGAGTTTTCTTTCTTGAAGTCTTGGGGTTTTCTTCAGCTGTTCTTTTTTGCTGTTCATTTTGTGAAACCGATGTCTTCTGTAATCTTATTTTGGAAGTTGTCTTGTTATTTGGTTGCCTACACTAGTGGAGTTTTTGTTCTGAGCTTTAACGTGCTCTCCAGTTTTTCCAGTGGGGATGTGAAAAAGTATTATGTAACTGACTCTAGGCCGCCCACAGTTAAGTGGAAGTGTGCCTATAGTGGTGGGGTTGGAGGGCAGGGAAGCATTCTTATCTGGACGATGCTGAGTTAATTTAAGTCAGCGTTACTCATTTAGTAAATTTCAGACCAGATCTGGCCACTGAATAACTTGAAGAAATAGATTATAAGAAACTGCTCTGATGGGGGGGGAGGGTTGGTCCTAGGTTGTGGGGTCCCAGTTCTAGTTTGAAAAGTAATTTCAAACTGACCTTGAGTACTTAGTACTTGTACTCAGATTAAAACTTCTGTCTGGAACCTGAGGATGGAGATGTGTAAACAATACCCATTCAAAGCAAATGAATATTGTGATAGTATTTTTTCTTTACAGTCTGTGTTCAAAAGGGACATGATTTTGACTGTTGGAAAAGAAAGCTGGCAGTGTCTTCCCTCTACTCTCCCAGCGTACTAGGGATTGAACTTCACCCTGCAAGCCACGCTCTGTTATTGAGCCACATCCTGGAGCATGGATGACAATTTTAAAACAAAGTTCTAGCTTTATAACAATGCAGTTTATTCACATATGTAGCTTTTTTTTTTTTTGGAGGGGTTCTGGGTGTTGGTTGGGCCACACCTGACAATACTCCGGGATTGTTTCTGGCTCTACACTCAGGACTTACTCCTTGTGGTGCTCAGGACCTATGGGATGCTGGGATCCAACCTGGGTATGGCAGCTTGCAGGCAAGTGCCCTACCCGCTATGCTATTTCTCCAGATGGTAATGTAGTATTTTTACAGAATTACAAACCTAAAAAAAATTTTTTTTACCTTTTTCCAAAACTCCCAAAGGATTCAAAATTGGTTACATTTTGCCTAGCTTGCATTTTCTTTTCAGAGTGTGTGTGTTAGGTTTAAATTTGTAAGTTGGAGTTGTCAGTCCTTTTTCCTAAATACTGTCACTGTCATCCCATTGCTCATCGATTTGTTCGAGTGGGCACCAGTAACGTCTCTCACTGAGAGACTTAGTGTTACTGTTTTTGGCATATCCAATACGCACAGGTAGTTTGCTGGGCTCTCCGAGAGGGGCGGAGGAATCAAACACGCGGTGGCTGAGTGAAAGGCCAACGCCCAAACGCTGTGCTATCACTCCAGCCCTTTCTTAAATACATACTGTAGATTTCCTAAGCACAGGATATTCTTTCTTGCAGGGATAGCGTTGGGGATGCCCCTGTGGTGCTCAGTCCTTACTCCTGATACTGAATTCTGTTCACTTTGGGAACCAAATGCAGGACAAACCCTGGTCAGCTGCCACTGCAAGCTTTTAGTGTTTGTTGTGGGAGTCATACCTGGTGACTATTCTGACTCTTGCTCAGGAGTGACCCCTGGCCATGCTTGGCACCTAGTATGTTGGAAACTAAGAGGGATCAGCTGCTGGAAGGCAAAACATTTTAAAAACCCTGTGTTAACTCTCTGACCCCCAAGGATATTCTCTTGATTAGAGCACAGTAGTCCACTTTCCGAAATGTATTCATTTAGTATTGATAGAAGACTATAGGGCATGTTCTTTTAAATTTCCTGTTTTTTTTTTTTTTTGGGTCACACCCGGCGATGCACAGGGGTCACTACTGGCTCATGCACTCAGGAATCACCCCTGGCGGTGCTCAGGGGACCATATGGGATGCTGGGATTCGAACCCAGGTTGGCCGAGTGCAAGGCAAACGCCCTACCCGCTGTGCTATCGCTCCAGCCCCTAATTTCCTCAGTTTTTGACTTTGATTTGTTATGGGAGAATAGCCTGGTAGAGACCTGGGTTCTAGTTTGGCATTGTGACGCATTAATGTGAATTGGTTAAATCTCTTTTAGATACTAGCTTACTAATCCATGAATCAGAAATTTTGGGGGGGCAGGGGGAGCTCAGAGGTTTCTCCTGGCGGTGCTCAGAAGACCATATTGGATAGCAGGGATCAAACCTATGTCGGCTGTGTGCAAGACTAGCACCCACTGTACTGTTGTTCTGGCCCAGATTTAGAAATTGTAACATAAAAATTTTGCTGCGTTTGTAGATGAACATAGGGAGAAAAGTAATACTTATTTGTGAGGCATGGAATCTTTATTAGCATATTCTGTTAGAATTGGAGGGGGGTTAAAAATGTCTAAAGATTTGTTTTTAGTTCACAGCCTCCTCTGCTCAGGGATCACCTGGTGGTGCTTGATGGACCATATGTGGTACCAGGGATTGAGGATTGAATCGGAGTCTTTTTTTTTTTTTTGGTCACACCCAGCGATGCTTAGGGGTTACTCCTGGCTTTGCACTCAGGAATTACTCCTGGCGGTGCTTGGGGGACCATATGGGATGCCGGGGATCGAACCCGGGTCGGCCGCGTGCAAGGCAAACGCCCTACCCGCTGTGCTATCGCTCCGGCCCCAAATCGGGGTCATTTTTATGCATGACAAGCACATTAGTCCTGTACTATCTTTTTAGCCCTTAAAAAAAGATTCTTTTAAAAACTTTTTTTTCAGTTTGCTGTTCCTTTATTTTTTTTCAATGGAGTTAATTCATTTAATGATTTTCCAACTTGAATGTATGTATGTTTTGAAGTCGCAGAAGTCAGTTCTCAGGGCTTACTTCCTGGCTCTAAGCTCAGGATCACTCTTGGTGTGGCAAAGGGACTATATTTGAAGTGAATCTCAAGTTAGTGTTACTGGTAAGTTTGAGATAAATAGGTTGTGTATAAGTACTGAGTTTTTGACATATTACATCCTGAGATAAGGGCTTTTCTGGTTTCAGCATATTAGGGAGGCACCCATTGATACTCAGGGCTTATTTCTAGCAGGCTTGGGAAACCATATGGGGTGCTGGGAATCAAACCTGCATTATCTTCAAATAGGCAAGGCAAGAGCTCTACCTGCTCTATGCTCCTTCCTCTCTGTCTTCACTACTATAGAATACTGAAATACCAAGCTCAAAAAGCTGCTCATGGGGCCAGAAAGACACAGCAGGTAGGGCACTTGTATGCGGCTGACCCAGGTTTGTCCATCTCCAGCCCCATACAAGGCCTGCTAAGTACTCTGAATCACTGAGCACAGACTGAAGCCAGAGAAAGCCCTGAGCATGGCTGGGTGTGGCTCAGCCCAGTCCCCCTAAGGGAAAATAGGAAGAGGCTTTGTTTTTTGTTTTTAAGCCACACCCATTGGTGCCCAGGACTACTCCTGGTTCTGCCCTCAGGAATTATTCCTGGTGGTGCCAAGATTAAACCTGGATCAGCCTTTTGCAAAGTAAGAGACCTAGTCACTGTTCTGTCTCTCCAGACCCCAAGAAAGTTGGTTTTCATGGATTTAAAATAAAATAAAAAAAAAGAGTCAGTTCTAGTAAAAGCAAGCATGAATTCATTGCACCCTCGTTCCCTCAGTCTCTGGTATAACACTCTAGTGTTATGGCAAAACCTAGGATAGTGGGTCACACCCAATGGTGCTCAGGGCTTACTCCTGGCTTACTCCTGGTTCAGGGATCATTCTTGGTAGGGCTCTGGGGACCATGTGAGGTTCTTGGGATAAACCTAGGCTGGTTACTTACAAGGAAGCGCCCTACCTGCTACAGTGACACTCCAGCCTGCCCAGGATAGTCTTTAAACTAACCATTTTAGCTAATCTTTCAGTGGTGTGGAAAGTTAACAACATTTGGAGTTAAAAATCTTTTTTTTTTCTTCTTTTGCTTTTTGGGTCACACCTGGCAATGTGCAGGGATTACTCCTGGCTTTGCACTCAGGGATCATTCCTGGCAGCGCTCAGGGAACCCTATGGGATACTGGGAATTGAACCCAGGTTGCCCGTGTGCTAGGCAAATGCTTACCTTCTGTGCTATCGCTCCAGCCCCTGGAGTTAAAAATCTTGACAGGAAATAGGTTTTATGTTGGATGGAAGCTCTTCACCTGACATTGTCAAAGACTGGAAGTGCCAGTGACTAACTTTTTCTTTCTTTTTTTCCTTTTTGGTTTTGGGGCCACACTCAGTGGTGCTGATAGTTCTCCCCCAGCTCAGTGCTCGGAGTTGCCCCTGGAGATGCTGAGGTCTGATGCATACAAAGCATGGGCTAGCATGTTAAGCTCTTTTTCCAGCCCATGATTAACCTACTTGGGGATACTGTCTAGGTTGTGCTCAGGAGACCTGGGGCTCCACAGTGGATAACTGAGCTATACCGATCTGGTTGTTCCTGAGAATGTGGTGATGTTCAGGTTCTCTGTAACTGGAGACTTACCCGGGTCACCCTGGCATGCTTGGGGGCCTCGGCTAGCTTGGAAATAAATCTGTTTTTATGTGAAAGTTGAGAAAAGAGGCAATGACTCATTTTGGTAGGGAGAGTTTTAGACTTGTTTCCTGAAATTTTTAGCAAGTGTGCTTTTTCCCCCCCATTTTGGGTCACACTCAGCGATGCTCAGGGGATACTCCCGGATTTGCACTCAGGAATTACTCCTGGTGGTGCTTGAGGGATGGGATGTTGGATATCAAATCTGGGTCAGTCATGTGTAGGGCAATTACCCTACCTACTGTACTATTGCTCTGGCCCCTTTTGGCACATGTTTTGGACTTGTAGGCTAGAGAAGAGGATTCTTACTCAAGCATAGGTAGCATTTTAGAAAGTCAGGCAGGGGCGCCAGAGTCACAGTACAGTGGGTAGGACATTTGTCTTGCACATGACCAACTCTGGGTTGGATCCCCCATACTCCATATGATCTCCTGAATTCCTCCAAGGTGATCCCTGAGTATAGCCAAGCGTGCCCCCTATTGCAAATGGGCAGTTTTATAACTGGTTTCAGTTTGATAAATTGATTTTTGAAGTTTATTTCTAAGTTAGTGGCTTAATTTCCGCCCTCATTTCATATTTGATACATTCCTGTGTCCTTGTTTATTATATTATGACTTGTATTATTCTGCGTGCCTTCTTCCCAAATAGATGTACTTTTTTAAAATTTTGTTTTGTTTGGGGAGGCCAGCCTGGTGGTGCTTAGGGGTTATTCCTACCAGTGCTGGGGGGATCTTTGCTCCAGCCCTGAAACAGATGTGCTTTTTTTCTCAAAGTATACTTTCAAAAATTGTAGTTGAATAAAGTACTTTTGGGGGCCAGAGAGATAATACAGTGAGTTAAGTGCTTGCCTTGTACATGGACTACCCAGGTTCGATTGCCAGCATCCCATAGGATCCCCTAGGCAGCACCAGGAGTGATTCCTGAGTGCAGAACCAAGAGTAACTCCTGAGAAATGCCAATTGTGGCTCAATACCAATTGAAAAAAAAAGTAGTTTCAGCCCTCAGGTTTATTTATCTAAGTTTGGCATTTGGTATTCAGAGGTGAAAGGCTTCTTAGAACAATTGTATTTGAATAATTTCAGTTTTTTTCCTTCACTTTAGAAAGAAATTGTTTTCTTCCAGTGTTACAGTTTGCCAAGAATCTTTACTCTTGTGGGGATATAGGAAGGGAATAAAGGTCTCTAAATTGTCATTGGTACTTTGATGGTGGTGAGTGCAGTAGCTTTGCACAATATCATAAATTTTATTTATTTATTTTTTGTTTGTTTGTGTTTTTTTGGGTCACACCTGGCGCGATGCACAGGGGTTACTCCTGGCTCTTCACTCAGGAATTACCCCTGGCGGTGCTCAGGGGACCATATGGGATGCTGGGATTCGAACCCGGGTCGGCCGCGTGCAAGGCAAATACCCTACCTGTTGTGCTATCACTCCAGCCCCAATATCATAAACTTTTAAACACTGTTGTAACCATAGTACCTAAGTTATAATTTTTGGAAAAAGAATCCTCACTTAGCCACATCTATTTATTTGTTTATTTATTTATTTATGCTTTTTGGGTCACACCTGGCGATGCACAGGGGTTATTCCTGGCTCTGCACTCAGGAATTTCTCCTGGCGGTGCTCAGGGGACCATATGGGATGCTGGGAATCGAACCCGGATCGGCCACGTTCAAGGCAAATGCCCTACCTGCTGTGCTATCACTCCAGCCCCACTTAGCCACCTTTAAGTTCTCTTTATATGAAGATTCCAGATTTTGGTCATGAGAATTATCTTATTTTTTTTTTTAATCCATTTTCTTGTTAGGCCAAAGAGAACCCTGTACAGTAAGAAATATGGCGTGGACCTCATCAGATATACTCATGCAGCAAACACCGTTGTTTACAGCTCTAACAAAATAGATGGTAAGCATGCCTTTTAAGTTTTTTCTGTATTTATTTAATGGTGTTGGGGATTAAACCCATGTCTCCTGCATGGAAGGCATGCACTTTATCACTGAGCCACATCCCTGGCCTTAGCAAGTTGCTGTCTTCAGGTGTTACGGTCATGCTTTATTTTGTTGCATAGTTTATGGGATCTTTTAAGTACTGCTTTGATTATAGTAACTTTAAATATTTTCCTATATTGTTGGTAATGCTAGTTACATCATATGACTGGAAAAGCTGAACACAAACTACCAATATTTTTGAAGGTCTTGAAGCTGATTATGAAAGATCTCTAGTTTAGAGTGGAGATTTAGAATAGGAAGCAACAAGTTGTGCTTATGGTTTGTCATCATGAAACTTAAAAGACTACTTTTAGATCAAAGGAAAGAATACTTGACACAAATGATAGACAGTGGAACGTTCCTATTCAAAATACATAGATTTGAGAGATTTTTTCATAAATATATCAGCTATTATAATTCAGGAGGACTGAGAAGAACCTTTGGTGTATGTTGAACTTTTTATGATCTCTTGGTCATAAGGGACAGTGTACTGTCCTTATCATTGACTCAGGAAACATCTGAAGTTTTGGGGCCAGGGAGATAGTACAGCAGGTAGGGCTCTTGCCTTGCATATGTGTCCAACTCCGGTTTGATCTTGGCACCTCATATGGTTCTCTGAGCCTCACCAGGAATGATTCCTGAGTGCAGCTGGGTTTGGCCCAGAAGCCAGAAAATCTGAATTTGATTCCTTTTTTGCTTTTTAATAAAAATTAATATCTCTGAAAGATAGTTGTTTATAGAAATTAAATTTGTGGATTCCTTTCTCTAATAAATGATTTGTTTTTAACCTGCATTTTCCCTGAGGGAATTCATTTTCACTTGATGGATGGTCTAAGTAATTGACCTTGCATGTTAGGACTCTATATGCTTATCTCACTGATTTATTGACGGTTGCATTTTTTTTGCAGCAAGATTTTTCTAATATTCAACAAGAAATGTTTAGACTGCTATTTTGGTTATGTGTATGTCAAAGCATATGAGAAAAAGTCTCCTTGAATGAGTGAGACTTTTCTGCGGGTGCATAATTTTTAGTAAGTGTGTCAGTTCTACTTTTCATACCTCTAATACAGAAGTAGTTTTCTAAGTGATAGTGCAGTTACTGCTTTTAGACAAGAATATAAAATATTGAAATTCTGAGGAAGCACATCTATGTGATCATCGAATGATTGATATATTGTGTTGGGCTTTTTGGGGGGTGATTAAATGAGGATTCTCCAAATATAGTGCAAGATGAGCAGATTTGTGGCATTTGCAGCTTTGCTGCCATGCCACCACTATGAGGATGTTGCCTTTCCTGTCTCAAGTACATCCTGAAGAGTTCCTCCAACGCTCCGTTTCCTTTTGCCTGATTCCAGGCTGAGGTAGTAGTTTGTACAGTTTGAGGGTCTATGATACCACCCGGTATAGGAGATAACTGTACAGGCCACTGCCTTGCCAGGAACAGCGCGCCAGCTACCAAGTGGGGCGGAGAGGATGGCGATTCTCTGCTCATCGCTGGGAAATCAGGTAATGGGGAGGAATTCTTTTCTGCTTAGGGCAGGTGAGTAGTTCTAGCAGTGGAATAATGAAGACATTGCATTTGTTATTTGAGCAATTTGAAGATGTTTTCAAGAAAAACAATGTAGAATTCACACACATAATGGAACCCAACAAAGAGTGCCATTTTTTCCGTTTTCTGATTAAATGCCTTTCTATTAGAAAGTTTACCTCTGGGGGAACTGGAATGGTAATCCAGTAGGTAGGGCATTTACCTTGCATGTGGCTGACCTGGGTTCAATCCCTGACACTCCATATGGTCCCCTGAGCACTGCCAGGAGTGATCCCAAGTACAGAGCCAGGAGTAAGTAAGCCCTGAGCACTTCTGGATGTGGGCCCGAACTCCACAGACCCGAAGAAAGTGCCTCTGAACCGTTGGACTTAGTGCTATTCAGTCTCTATTCCTGTGCTCTGTTTGTCATAAAAATGTTTTTTCTATGCTTTCCTTTCTGAATTTTGGCAGCATTTTCTGTTGCCTCTTTCTCAGTAATTGTTTCCAATTGCTACATTTTTATGGGCATACTATTTTCCAGTTCATTTCCCCCCCCCCATTTTTGTTATTTTTCTTTACCTTTTTCAGATGCATCTTTTTTGGGGGGGTGAGTTATTTTGATTTTAGGCAGGATTACTTCTAGCTCAGTGCCCATGTAGTGGGGACCATTTAGTACTGGGGATTGAACCTGGCCTTGCATGCAGAACATGTATTCCAGTTTGTGAGCCCTCTTTCTGGCCCAGAATTATTTTGTTTTTCTTTGTTTTTGGGCCACACCATGTGGTACTCAGGAGTTACTCTTGGCTCTGCACTCTGGAATCACTCCAGGAACCATATGGGATGTTAGAGATTGAACCCAGGTTGGCTGTGTACAAGGCAAGAACTCTAACTGTTGTTTTATCTCTCTGACCCCTTGGCCTAGAATTTTTTTGAGTATTTATTTCTTCCAACACAGATCTAGATTGTTCCTTTCTTTGATAATTGTCGAAATCTTACAGTTATGATTTGTTACAGTTTGAGTTTTAAATGTCTTAAGAGCTTTATAACTGAAAAATTCTTGCTTATTTTAGCGTGTTTTTCTTTTTCTTTTTGGGTCACGCCCAGCAATGCTCAGGGGTTACTCCTGGCTCTGAACTCAGGAATTACTCCATGCAGTGCTTGAGGGACCGTATGGGGTGCCGGGGATCGAACCCGGGTTGGCTGCATGCAAGGCAAACGCCCTACCTGCTGTGCTATCGCTCCGGCCCCTATTTTAGTGTTTTTAACTCACTTATAATGCATATGGCTCTGATGAATGATTTGGCTAATTTGAAAAGTATTAGTAGGGGCTGAAGCTATGATAGTGTGGTAGGTAGGGTGCTTGTCTTGCACATGGTGGACTTCGGTTTGATTCTGGCACCCCATAATGCCATCACCAGTGTGACCCAAAACCAAAAAAAAAAAGAAAAGTAGTAGTAGATTACTTCTTTTTCTGTTCTGTTTATTTATTTATTTTTTAATTTGGTGGGTAGAAGGTGCTTTCAGGTATGTTCCCAGGACTCCCAGCCCGGAGTCCTTTCTCAGTGACTGTAGTCCAGTAAGCTGATGATGTGAGGTTGCTTGGTCCTGCTGCATTGCTGGGCACCACACCTGTTACCATTCAGAGGACTACATGGGGGTCAGAACAACTGTACAGCAGGCCTGAGTTTCGATCCCTGGCATCCCATATGGTTCCCTAAGCACTGCCAGGAAAATCCTGAGTGCAGAGCCAAGAGTAACCCCCGAGCATTGCCAGGTGTGGCCCACAAACCAAATCACAAAAAACACAAAGGACTACATGGTGCTAGGGTTCCAGGGTCAGTCACACTCCAGCAAGTACCATAATCCCCCTGTGGTTCATTTTGCTGTTTTTTTTTTGTTTGTTTGTTTGTTTTGTTTTTCATTATTTAATTTGGGGGTGAGTTGGGGGACTGGGTACAGGGAATCAAACCCAAGTCTGCCTCATGCAAGGCAAGTGACCTGCTGCACTATTACTCAGGCTTTTTTGTTTTGCTTTTGATAAAAACATTTTAATATTCAAATGAGATTAAGAATGGTTGGCATGTTACTGAAATAGCTAGACAAATATTTTATGCCAGAGCCCAGCCTAATCCTTGGCTTATCACATCTTCTTTGGACTTGTTTCTACTGCAGCCAACTATTTTTCTTTCCATTCTTTGAACACTAAAAACTGTTTTAGGGGGTGGTTGGTTTGTTTTTTGGCCTGGATATATTTGCAGAACAAGTTAAATTGTAACTATTCAGAATCCACAGATTGGTAGTGAAACAATGACATATCATTTATTTTTGTTGGTTTTTTTTGTTTGTTTGAGGCTTTGGGCTACACCTGGGCCAGGGGTTACTTCTGGCTCTGCACTCAGGAATTACTCCTGGTTGGCCCTGGGGAACCATATGGGATGCTGGAGATTGAACCCAGGTCAGGCACATGCAAGGCAAGCTCATTCCCCACTATATTATCTCTCTTGCCCCAATAATGACATTGTAAAATAGTCTATGGCCTGTCAGTTTAAGAAATCCACTTTTGTATTTTGTGAAGTCTGTATGTACCCATTCTTCAGCTGTGGAGAGGAGTATTCACCGTTGCTTATTCACACCTTGCTTGGGTAATGAGGGAAAATGAATCCTTTGATCTTGTCTTTTCTAGATGAAAATGCAAGTAAAATCACTTTTTAATGGTAGGATATCTTCATACCTTATCTTCTTGCAGATACTATTCGCTACTTGTCCTTACATGACAACAAATACATTCGATACTTTCCTGGACATAGCAAAAGGTAAGATTCAGTGTGCAGAAGTAGTTTTTTTGTTTTTTAATACCCAAGGCTATTCATAGAAAGAGATTTTATTAGTGAACTGATACTAGTTTCTCACTGTATTGTTATTTAGCATTCTTCTTATTTTCCTCTGTGTTTATTTTTGTTGTTGTTGTAGGCCCCCCTCTAGCTGTAATCAGGGAGCCATGCAGTGTGGTATGGGGGGGTAGGGTGTCTAGGACCTATGCTCTTCCACTTCCATTCATATCCTTTGAACTCCATTTAACTTTCCCTAAACAGCCAGCTCTTGATTAACTGAGATTGTGGAGGCAGTGTTCGGATGGATGGTGTGAAATCTCAGATAAAACCTAATTAGAAAAAAAATGCAAATTAAGTATACTGAGTGAGAACTAAATAGTAAAAGTTGGATCTGTCATTAAGGATCCCAAAATTTCAGATCCTTGGACTTTGTCTTGTACTAAGTTCCTACCTGGCTGGCTGGGGAGTTTCTTTTCCTATCCCTATAATAAATTCAGAACCTTAATAAATGGGTCAAGGTCAGCGAGAGTAGAACCCTAGCTTTCCTTGCATGCAGCTGACCTCGGTTCAATCCCTGGTGCCCCATATGGTCCTTGAGTCTATCAGGAGTGATCCTTGAGCACTGACACACTTGTGGCCCAACCAAAAGGGAAAAAGAAAAAAAAGGTTTTTGGTTTTTTTTAAATATACACAATGTTTTTTTTTTTTTTCTTTTTGGGTCACACCCAGCAATGCACAGGGGTCACTCCTGGCTCATGCACTCAGGAATTACCCCTGGCGGTGCTCAGGGGACCATATGGGATGCTGGAATTTGAACCTGGGTCAGCCACATGCAAGGCAAACGCCCTACCTGCTGTGCTATCACTCCAACCCCTACACAATGGTGTTTTGAGCCATACCTGGCAGTGTTCAGGGCTTATTCCTGTGTGTTTGTTTTTTTTTCTTTGCTCAGGAGTCACTCACTCCTGGTGGGGCTGGAGGGATAGCACAGCAGGTAGGGCGTTAGTCTTGCACGCAGCAGACCTGGGTTTGATTCCCAGCATCCCATGTGGTCCTCTGCGCATCACCAGGAGTAATTCCTGAGTGCATGACCCAGGAATAACCCCTGTGCATTTCCGGGTGTGACCCAAAAAGCAAAAGAGACAGAGAGAGAGAGAGAGAGAGAAAGAGAGAAAGAGAGAAATCCTGGAGGGCTCAGGGAAACAAACATGAGGTGTCCAGGGATTGAACCTAGGTCAGCCACATGTAAGGTAAGCGTCCTACCCATTGTATTATAGCTCTGGCCTCAAAAAGAGTCGTTTTTGAAGGGCTGGAGCCATAGTACAATGGGTAAAGTGCTTGCTTTGCATATGGCCAACCCAGGTTTGGTCCTTGGCATCCCATATAAGTCCCCTGAGCACTGTCAGAAATAATTCCTGAGTAGAGAGCCAAGAAGTTGTTCCTGAGTGTCAGTGGGCCTGGCCCAAAACCAAAAAACAGCAAGCAAAAAAAACAAATTAAAGAGTGGGTCATTCTTGTGAATGAAAACTTCTAGTATAGGTGGGCCCCTGTTACAGTAGGCCTCTGCTCTGCATAAACATGTTCCACATAAAGATCTTAATGAGAATACAGAAAATGAAATAAAATAGTCTTTTGTTTTGAAAGTTGAACTTTTCTTTTCTTTTTTTTTTTTTTTGCTTTTTGGGTCACACCCAGCGATGCTCAGGGGTTACTCCTGGCTCTGCACTCAGGAATTACTCCTGGCGGTGCTTGGGGGACCATATGGGATGCCGGGGATCGAACCCGGGTCGGCCGCATGCAAGGCAAACGCCCTACCCGCTGTGCTATCGCTCCGGCCCCGAAAGTTGAACTTTTCTAACTCTGCTTTGTAATCTATCTTCTACCTCAACTCCCCCATTTTTTTAATGCAATTTTTTGAGTTTGGCTGTATGTTAAGTACATTTCCCTGTAGATGGTAATTTAATCATTTGTTATATCCCTTGCTTTTATTTGTAAATGTAAATACCCCTTGAAAAGTTACAAAACCTTAAGAAAAGGTTGGTGGAAAGTATCACTTCTTATTGATTGAGCAGGATTTTTGTTTGTTTGTTTTGTTTTTGATCACTCCTGGGAATGCTCAGGGGTTACTCCAGATCCTGGCTTTAGAGTGAGGAATCACACCTGGCGGTGCTCCAGGGACCAAATGGGATACCAGTGTCAAATGTAGGTTGGCCACAATATTCCAATTATTGCAAGTACTATCTAGCCATAGGATAAGAAGTGCTTACATTGCTGAAGATAAGAGGTAGCAATCAGGAGTGGATAGTACTTCGGGTAGGGTGTTTGCCTTGCACACCCAGGTTTGATTCCTGGCACCCCGTATGGTCCACTGAGCATACCAGGAGTAATTGAGCACCACCAGGTATAGCTCCCCCCAATTGTTTTTTAACTTTTTGAGGGTTTTGTTTGTTTGTTTTGCTTTTTGGGTCACACTCAGCGATGCTCAGGGGTTGCTCCTGGCTCTGCACTCAGGAATTACTCCTGACGGTGCTCGGGGGGTAATATGGGATGCTGGGGATCGAACCCGGGTCGGCCGCATGCAAGGCAAGCACCCTACCCAATGTACTATTGCCCTGGCTCCCCCCACCCCAATTTTTTTAAAGGCAGCTGATGTAGCTTCAGGCAAAGCTTCATGGTTCTAGAAAAAGCATAGCTTTATGAAAAATATCTTTACTATTTGTGGATTAATACTTGTATGTGTGCAGTTTGTACATTTATTGTTAAGAAATATGCAGTTTAGGGGCTGGAGAGATAGCACAGCGGGTAGGGCGTTTGCCTTGCACGCGGCTGACCCGGGTTCAAATCCCAGCATCCCATATGGTCCCCTAAGCACGGCCAGGGGTAATTCCTGAGTGCAGAGCCAGGAGTAACCCCTGTGCATCGACAGGTGTGACCCAAAAAAAAGCAAAAAAAAAAAAAAGAAATATGCAGTTTATTATATTTCAGAATTCTTTCCAGTATTCCAATTATCCAACTTCTTGACCTCCTGATTTTTAGTAGTGATTTGTCATTTTTTATTTTATTGATTAATTTATTTTTTTAGAACCTCAGGGTTATCTAAATTGAACTTGGCTCTGTGCTCAGGGATCACTCTTTGCTTTTTGGGTCACACCTGGCAATGCACAGGGATTACTCCTGGTGGTGCTCAGGGGACCATATGGGATGCTGGGAATCGAACCCGGGTCAGGCGCGTGCAAGGCAAACGCCCTACCCGCTGTGCTATCGCTCCAGCCCCAGGGATCACTCTTAATGGGGCTGGGGAACCTTATGATATCTCAGGGATGGAGCCCCAGTTGGTCTCTTGAAAGGCCAAGCACTAGCACTTTGCCCACTGTATTATCTCTCTAATCCCAAGATCCCAAATGACTTCTTAATTTCCTTTCTTCTTTGGAATGCTTTTTTTTTTCTTTTAATTTTTTATCCTTGACAATATCACCTCCCTCTTTTTTCCTATCTCTCTTTTTTTAAATTGTTTTTGGGCCACACCCAGCAATGCTGCGGAGTTACTCCTGGCTCTACACTCAGGAATTTCTTGGCATGCTTGGTGAACAATTTGGGATGCTGAAGAACAAACTCGGATCAGCTGTGTGCAAAGTACTGTCTTTTTGGCCACTATTTTTGAGCACATCACCCACTTCTTTTTTCGTCAAGCAACAATGAATAATCTGCATACACCTACCTCCTCATTAACTGTTTACATCACTTTTCTTCTAGTCCAGAATCAGAGACTTTTTTCAAACATTTTTACTTTCTTAGTTGCCTTTAGTTATACTATTTTTGGGTGTTGATTCTCTCAGTAAAAAATTTATCCCCTGTGGCAGCTTTTTGCTGATGGTCTTTCTCCTTTTTTGCCATTGGTCTTTCTCCCTTTTTCCTTTCATTTTTAGGCTATATCTACTGTTGCTTAGAGGCTATTTCTAGCTTGGTGCTTCTCCAAGCACTCCTGACTGGGCTGTCCTGTGTTTTATTAGGTCATGTGGTACCAGGTTTCCTATATGCAAAGCATATGCTTCTGCTTGCTGAGCCATCTCTTTGGCTTTCTTTGACCTTTTTTTTTTTTTTCCAAACCCAGTGATGCTTAGGGCTTACTCCTGGCTCTGCACACAGTAAGTACTCCTGGCGGTGCTGGGGGAACTATATGGGATGCTGGGGATCGAACCCAGGTTGACCGCATGCAAGGCAAACATCCTACCTGCTGTACTATGGCTCTAGCCCCCTTCTTTGACCTTTTAATGGTTAAATAAACAAGGATCTATTCTAGCTTTTCTCCTCAGTATTTACTCAAGTGTCTCTATCAGTCTCCATTTCATCACCTCAAGTGGCTTCTTAAATCAGTATTTTTTTTGGGGGGGGTGTTGGGGGCCATACCCAGCAGTGCTCTGGGATAACTCCTGGCTCTGCACTCAGATTAGTGTGCATTCTGGCATTTTTCAGAGGACCATATGGACTGTTGGGGATCAATTCTGGATTAGCTGCACTCAAAACAAGTGGCCTACCAGCTGACTATTGCTCCAGTCCCTAAATCAGTATTTGTTGCTTGTGTCTATCATTTTAAGACCTAGCTTTTCCACCCCCCTGTCTTATGAGTATATATGTAGATGTCTCTCCAATGCTGCTACCTGATAGGTCCAACACTCCCATCATTCAATTCCTTGGGCCAGTTCCTCTCAATATGCCTCGTCTTTCTTCATCTTTGGGCAATTCCTTAGAATCAAAGTTTCTATTGTCTGTTAACTATCTTTCCCTTACTGTCATATCCAATGTGTTGCCATGTTTTAGTGATTCTGAGTTGAATAACTTGTATTCCTTTCCTCCATACTCATTCTCCTCTGCTTCTGTCTAATGCTCTAAGATGAATTACTATCAAAATCTAATTAACCATCCAGCTTTATTTAGGACCCTATAATACAGTTCTGCTCACTTCAGTCCTTCTTCAGAAAGTCCTCCATATTCCTAATCCTTCTCCATGGATTGAGACTCAACCTACTGTGAATATGACCTATTTCCTAGTGGCATCACTCCAGTTCAGGTGATTTGTGGACTTGCTGAACACAGTTCTCGTATTTTCCTACCTGGCACCTTCCAGAAAGGCATCTTCCATCAAAACTGTCGACTTTCTCTGACCCTTTATTAGAGTTATAGACTTAAGGTTCCTTAGAGTTGACAATAGTTTTCTCTTTCTAGTCTCTGTACCTCAAAGCTTTAATAACTTTGCATGACACCAAGGTAAACCTTTTGTGAGAAAGGGTATTTGTTTACTTGTTTTAGGCCACACCTGAGTCTGCTCAGGGCTTACTCTTGGCTCTGTACTCAAGGATCACTCCTGGCAGGCTCTGGGGACCATAAGGGGTGGCAGGAATTGAAACTAGGTTGGTCATGTGTGAGGCAAGCACCCTGTTCTCTGTACACTCTCTCCAGTCCCCCAGAAAAAAAAAAAAATATATATATATATATATATATATATATATTTTTTTTTTTTTTTTCTTTTCAGATCTCACTTGGTTATACCCAGGTGCTATTCCTGGCTCAGTGCTGGGGGACATTGCTGGCAGTGTTTAGGAGGCCCGGTGGTGCTGGGGACTGAACCCAGACTTCTGCATGCAAAGCAGGCATATCCGCCTGTTGAGCTAGCTCTCTCGCCTTGGAGACATAGTTTGATTTGGTAGCTTTAGTTGTCTTTTTTTCTTCTTCTTCTTTTTCTTTTTTGGGTCACACCTGGCGATGCTCAGAGGTTACTCCTGGCTCTGCACTCAGGAATTCCTCCTGGCAGTGCTCAGGGGACCATATGGGATGCTGGGAATCGAACCCGGGTTAGCCACGTGCAAGGCAAATGCCCTACTCGCTGTGCTACGGCTCCAGCCCCGGTCTTTTTCTTTACAGTTGTTGTCTTTGATTATTTCTGATTGCTTGTGTGTATTTATAAAGATGGGGTTTGGAATAATAGATGGGAGTGGTTTGGCGCTCGTCTCAAATTTTTAAAAATATTTTAATTCAACTCTAATTTATCTTGATGCATTGCAGAGTGGTGGCCTTGTCCATGTCACCTGTGGATGACACTTTCATTTCTGGGTCTCTTGATAAGACCATTCGACTCTGGGATCTCCGGTCTCCTAACTGCCAGGTAATGATTCCTCACACTTAAACTTCAAGTACTTTGTATAGGAAGCACTGCCATCAGTCTCTCTCTCAAAGAAGGGTAAAACAGTTGTTCTATCCTGGGATCCCGAAGTCTTTTTAGACTTGGAGGGGGACTCTATCTGGTAGATACCTGATAATTTAGCAAACACAATTACATATTGTATATTGCATCCTGTGCTGTGTTTGGTTTTAAAAATTTTACCTGAAAACATGCGTTTTAATTTTAATTAAATGGTTATAAAATTACTTATAATCAGTTTGTACAATGATCTCTTTTTTAAAAGTCTCATTTTGTTGATACTTGCTTTTTCTGTTGTTGATACATTATCTACAGTTGTTGTAGATAATTCTGTTATAAAATATTATAAATTATTTTAAAATAATTGTTATTATTTTGTGCCCCTTAGCTTTCATTGGAAGAAGTAAATTATTTATTTGCTCACTAATTTTTTTTCCTTAATTCTTCTTAGGGTCTCATGCATCTACAGGGCAAACCAGTTTGTTCTTTTGATCCAGAAGGGTTAATTTTTGCTGCAGGTGTCAATTCTGAAATGGTCAAACTTTATGACCTTCGCTCTTTTGATAAGGTAAATCTTTGAATCTTTGAGCTGTCTTGATTATTTTGGAAGATTTGAAGGTTGAGATGGACAGTTAAAAGCCTTATCTATAATAGAAGTTTGTGCTACATACTAGAAAGCATAGGAACAGTGATTTGTCCTCTGGTTCCTCAAGTTAAAACTATGAAATGTAAAGGGATAGAAGGCTTGGCTCTGGTAAAATGACATTTCTTTGCTGTGGACTAGGAGTGCTACTTTTATATTTTTGCAGGGGCCATTTGCAACTTTTAAGATGCAGTATGATCGGACCTGTGAGTGGACAGGACTTAAGTTCAGCAATGATGGCAAACTCATCCTCATTTCTACCAATGGCAGCTTTATCCGGCTTATTGATGCTTTCAAGGGAGTAGTGATGCACACATTTGGGGTGAGCTGACAGTCTGAGTATCACTGTTTCCATTTGGCTGAGAATTGTACTGTAATTAAATGGTGGAGATCTAAGACAAAACTTTTTCCAGAGCAGTAACCCTTGAATGCTGACGCATTTCTTATCCAGTGTCCTGAATTTGGGGTTTAGATTTTTTTTAAAATGAATTTTCTAGCAGTAAGGCGTTTGCCTTGCACGTGGCTGACCCGAATTTGATTCCTCCGCCCCTCTCAGAGAGCCTGGTAAGCTACCGAGAGTATTCCGCCTGCACGGCAGAGGCGGCAAGCTGCCCGTGGCATATTTGATATGCCAGAAAAAAACAGTAACAACAAGTCTTATAATGGAGACTTACTGGTGCCTGCTTAAGCAAATCGATGAACAACAGCATGATAGTGCTACAGTGCAGGGTTTTTGTTTGTTTGTTTGTTTGTTTGTTTTTGGGTCACACCTGGCAATGCACAGGGGTTACTCCTGGCTCTTCACTCAGGAATCACCCCTCAGTGGACCATATGGGATGCTGGGATTAGAACCCGGGTCGGCCGTGTGCAAGGCAAACGCCCTACCCGCTGTGCTATTGCTCCAGCCCCTGCAGTGCAGGGTTTTTTAGCTACATCTAACATTGCTGAGGGGCTTCTACTAGCTCTACTTGAGTGTCAGGTCTAGCAGTCCTCAGAGGGTCATATTGCAATGTGTAGGATCAAATGAGGGTTGGCTTCAAGCAAAGCAAAGCACCTTAAAATCTGTACTATCTCTCAGGCCCTTGATGTAATAAAATTTTTGTGTGCTTACTCTTTTTTTTTTTGGGTCACACCCGGCGATGCACAGGGGTTACTCCTGGCTCATGCACTCTGGTGATGCGCTCGGGGGACCACATGGCATGCTGGGAATCGAACCCGGGTCGGCCGCGTGCAAGGCAAACGCCCTACCCACTGTGCTATCACTGCAGCCCCAGATATAAAACTCTTAACCATAGCATTTTCATATCCCCATGACTGTGGACTCTGCAACAGGGGATGAATTTTGGAAGGATGGTGACTGAATTTGCAACCATGGTGGCACTGTATGAGTTCAAATTTTTATGAAAAGGAAGATGCTATAGATGCTGAGACAGTGGTCTGGGCACCTAAATTTTTCTGTGGATGACTCTTAACAAACGCTTTTTTTTCTTTTTAGGGTTATGCCAACAGCAAAGCTGTCACCCTGGAGGCCTCTTTTACTCCAGACTCCCAGTTTATTATGATTGGTAAGCTTCCTTTATCATCACTGGCACTTTTTCTTTATATTATTGTGGGGGGACTGTAGCAACAGCACAGAAAGTTTGCTGCTTTCTTTGTGTCTAACACAGGTTTGATCCCTGGCATACTGCATGGTTCCCTGAGTACCACCAGGACTAATTCTTAAGTACAGAGCCAGGAGTATGATCCAAAAACATATACATACTTTATTTATAACATGTATAATTTTTTTTACTATTTTTATTTTTTACAAGTTGCTGTTTACACAACTATATTACATTTGTTCAGGTTTTTATTTTTACTAATTCTATTTTTTTAAAGTTAGTATTTACATAACTTTATTTTTCCTTTAAAATTTTCCCCTTCCTTTTTAGTATGTGTCCCACATTTAGTTGTGGTGCTCACTGGAGGTTATACAGTTCATTGTGATGCCAGGGATCAGGCTTGAGGCCTCATACCCACAAAGCAGGTACTCTAATTCTGAGCCATAACCCTGAGTCCTATTTATTATTTTGGTAGATGTTCTCAGTGTTAGTGTTCTGTTAGAGAATGTTATGCCAAGTCTGGGTTTGATCTCCAGCACCACAAAAAAATGGAAAAATATAAAGAACTTTCCGTGATGTATATTTTTTTTGTCTTGGGGTGGATACCTAGTGGTGCTCAAGGATCACTCCTGGCCACTGCCAGGGGATTATATACGGTGCTGGGATCAAATCTGTGTGTGTTATTTGTAAGGCAAACACCTTACCTGCTGTACTAGCACTCAGGCCCCTTACCTTTTGTACTATCTTGATTTTACAGTTTTTTACTGGGAAATGTTAATAATATTGATTTCCTTAGCCAGGGCAGCAATAGAGTTTATACAGTTACTGTCTTATTAATAATACTAACATAATTGTACATTCAGTTGGTCTGTCTTAGTGGCTAACTGTTGGTAGAATAATTGTGATCCCCATCCCTCTTTAAATGACAAAACTAAGTGATTAAGAGGAAGTTGATTTACAAAGTTAACAAAGAAATCAATTCCCAAAGTGACGTTTTTCACTGCTGTTTCTTTCTCTCTTTCTACTGAGGTCTGTATCCTGGTTTGGTCTCAATGCTTGTCCTTTCCACTTGTCTTTGTATTGTGTCTTGAGTTGTATTTTCCTTGACTGTTTTCTTTAGGTTCAGAGGATGGCAAGATCCATGTTTGGAATGGAGAGAGCGGTATAAAAGTAGCTGTGTTAGATGGCAAACACACAGGCCCCATTACCTGTTTGCAGTTCAACCCCAAGTTCATGACCTTTGCCAGCGCATGTTCCAACATGGTATGTGAACAGTGAGGAATGTCCTCTACATAGAGACCCTTTCCTTTTGGGGTGGTGGGTGCTTCTACAAGCACAGCAAGCTGGTTTTTAAGTAGGTCTATCACAAGTTCCCAAATACATGTTCTTCAACTGGTGGTGACTTCCTTGTTTTCACCTCCTGTTATCTCTGATTGAGCTAGTCATTTATTTTTTCCACATTTTAAAAATTTAAAGCATTATGATTTCAAAGCTTTTTATACTTGAATTTTAGGCATACAATATTGCAGCATCAATCCTACTACCTGTGTCAACTTCCCTCCACCAGTGTTCCCAGGTTCCCTCCCATATCCACCCACGCCCCTCATTTAATTTTACTGTTCTTCCTGTGACTTGGGATAACTTCTAAACTCCCTGGGGGCTGGAGTGATAGCACATCAGTTAGGCATTTGCCTTGCACGCGGCCGACCCGGGTTCGGTTCCCAGCATCTCATATGGTACCCCTAAGCATCACCAAAAGTAATTTCTGAGTGTATGAGCCAGGAGTAACCCCTGTGCAACACTGGGTGTGACCCAAAAAAAGCAAAAAATAAAATAAAATAAACTCCCTGGGAAATCTCACGCCATTTTTTGTTGTTCTGGCTTCTAGCTTGTGGGTGGCTTTTTATTTTTTTTTTTACTTTAATGGTATGGGGGCTAGGAAATGTAGGCCACACTGAGCAGTGCTCAGTGCTAGGTGACATCTAGTTTTGTGCCCACATTACCTGGGACGATGCTTCACTGCTTTTTGCATGAGCGGTGAGAGGGGAGAGGGACCATACCTGGTGATGTTCAGGACTTATTCCTGACTCTGTGCTCAAGTATCGATCCCAGGTGAGCTGCATGCTAGGTCCATGCCCTACCTGCTCTACTACATCTCCAGCCCCACTTTTTTGCCTCTTAAAATACTTTGAACCAGGACTAGAGATATTAGTATAGGGGTTAAGATGCTTGCATGAGGCTAACTCCAGTTAGGTCAAAACTCTGAAGTATAAAGACAAGATAGGCCCTAAGCAGTGCCATATATGACTCTAAAAAACAAAGTAAGTCTAAAACTCTGAACCAGCCCTTTTTTTTGAGGGGCATGCCCATTGATGCCAAGGGGTTACTCCTGACTCTGTTCTGAGGAATTACTCTTGGCAGTGCTCAGGGGACCATGTGGGATGCTGGGTGCAAGGCAAGCACTTTACCTGATGTACTATCTCTCTGGTCTTCCTTGTTTTGGATTTTATTTGTATTTGAGGGCAACACCTCATAGTGCTCAGGGCTTACTCCTGGTCTGCACTCAGGGAACATATGGGATGCAGGGGATCAAACCTGCGTCAGCCGTGTGCAAGGCAAATTCCCTATCTGCTAGCCTATGATTCCAGCCCATGAACCAGCCTTTTAGGCTGCAACTTTCCTATTTTTCATTCCTTTCTCTTGATACCAGATTCCTCAGAAAATTTTATAGTTGGTCATAACTCACTAGGATTTGCTTGGGGCAAATAGATAATAAAGTGGGTAGGGCACTTGCCTTGCTCATGGCTCTCCTGGGTTCAATATTTTGTATCCCATATGGTCCCCCGACCTATCCAAGAGTGATCCCTGAATGCAGATCCAGGATAAGTCCTGAGCATAGCCAACATGTCCAAAACCTTTTTTTTTTCCCTCTTCAGTAAAATAAAGTTTCAGGGAGTCTCTTCAGCTTCTTTATCGTTCTCTTAAACTTTTCTACCTTTTCAGAATGAGGTATTTTACTACCAACCTGTGCAGTCATGTTGCCCCCTCTTTAATTTGAATGGGAGAATATCTGATGGTGCTCAGGATATACTTCAGCTCTGTCTGTTGTAGTTGCTCCCAGCTGACTGGGGGAGCATGTGGTGCCAGGGATTGAACCAGATTTTTCACATGCAAGGGATCCACTCATCGTGTTGAGTTGTCTCCAGTGCCACTTCTTTAAGAAAAACAAGAAATTTGTCAACAAAAATTTCAGCAAACATATAATTCTGGGCCAGAGAGATAACTATGGCTAGTATACATGCTTTGCATGCGGAAGACCTAGGTTTGATCCCTGGTACCACCTCGTATACTGAGCACAGAGCCACAGGTACCTTCTGAGCACTGGTGGGTGGGTTTCGTACTGCTGCCGTGCCTCCCCCCCAAAAAAAAAATCGGTCACTCATTTTTAATAACTCAGGAAGGAAGGAGCCCATGTGAGCCCATGTAATTCACCCCATCTGGTGAATTAGCAGTGAGATCATGTTACCCTGATAATAGATTGAGCATCCCTTCCTTATTGGATCACTGTAGAAGGCAGATAGTCGTGGAGGAAAATGTTCATTTTCAAGGATAGGCATGTTTACTTCACAGATTGCCACTTAGTTGGACCTTGAAAGGGGGCCACCAGTGATCATTCCTCCTCCACATTTGGGGCTAGACATCTTCATGCTCTGGAGAGAAGGGTAAAAAATATGACTTAGCAGTGAGGAGAGAAACCAAGCCTTTTAAAGTTGATTTATGTTCTCCTTCCAGGCCTTCTGGTTGCCCACCATTGATGACTGACTCTGATGCTACTCAGCTGTTTCTGTGCAGTGAGGGTGGCCAGCTGGAAAAGACTCAGAGGGGACTGAGATGATATTGGGACAGGATTGTTTGCCTGGGCCGGAGAGCATCCTTCCACGTGGCCTTCCCATGGATATGCTGTACATCTGCTCAGAAGAAAAAATCACTTTGCCAAGCTACTTCAGAAGGACTCTTGGTGCGGCAGATGTGGTCGGGACACAGATTTTCCAGTTATTGTTGCACCAAGTTTCTCCAGAGAAGTGACCAAATTCATTATTAGGCTATAGTGGGGCCCTCAAGATGCCTTCAATTTTGAATGTATTTGCTGCTGAGGAGCCGGTTAATTCTGCACATCCCTTCCCCACCCCCATAATGCATGGGAAGCCACAGTTCTGGTTTTGAGATGCTAGGGCAGCTTAGTGCCCCTTGCCCTAACCCTGCATGTCTTGTTACTGGGTTTCCCTGTGTCATTGTGGCATTATTCCACAGACATCATGTTACTTAGGTGCCAAACATTTATAGAAAATAAGTTTTTATGTATCTTGGGATCATAAAAGAACCTACAGATGGATCTTAATTGGCAGAAAGCCTTTCAAATAAGTCATAAGGGTGGGTGATCTGGGCATGCTTTGGGTGTTGGGTGTTGAGTGGGAAAAGGCCCACAAGCCTAAGGAGGGTGGGGAGAGCAAATAAGATCCAAAGATTGAAGGCTACCAGTAGTTTGGTGTGGTCCCCCATTACCAAGGCAAACGCATTGTCCTCCAGGGTGCCTGCTGAGCTTGGTCATGTGCTAAGGCAAGGTGGGAATTGTTTTGTACATGAGAAACATCATGCTTTTTTGTGGGCCAGTTTTGTGGAGTAAGTCTGAGTTGTTTACACTGATGCCTTCCATGCCCACCACAAATTGTGTACATAATCAATCTTTTCCCCCAGCTCTCAACTAAGAGCTGGCTCTAGGCCTGTGTTATATGTTATATTTAGCCTTTTTATATATGACCTGGGATTTCTGTTTGTAATTTAGTGTGTGGACCTTCATTTAACTCTTATGAGTGTATGTGCATACATACATATGTATATGTGCATATACATACATATATTTATATATATATATATATATAATACTTGTTCTCAGAGTTCAGCTGAAGAAGATAGGGTTCTACAGCCCAGGAGAAAGACTGCATCCTTGCTAATAGTGTTTGCCACAGTGTTAGCCTTCCCTATTATCTTCTTCCCTTTGGGAGACTGGATGAAGCAAAGCTTCAAGTGTTTGCTGTTCCCGTGGCAGCTAATTGAGGGTCTGAAGAATGACTTCCTTGTATTCAAGCCGCACTTTGGGGTCCTCACTGCAGTATTAGCCTCCCTTTTGCCCAGTGATGCTCTATCTGCTCCTGTATATGTGAGTTACTTTTGCATGCCTTTTGTATCTGGCTTACAGCATTTGGAGACAAGATACTAGATCCAAGCATTTTCACTTTGCCAATTACAGGTCATTCCTGTCCACCTGGTATATCTGCATTCTTCTTTTCCTTGCTGCTTTTTGGGAGAGGGAACATTCCTGATCAAGGTTTATTTGGTCTCCTGCTGGCTCATGGCTTTTTTGAGCAGGACAAGTGGCCTGTTACTTCAGTAAGTTCCAAACATTTAAGCAGCTAACACATTTCCTGCAGATCTCAGAAACAGGCTGTACAAGGTTAGGACTTCCCCAAGAGTACATAGCTTCTGGAGAAAACAAACTATTACTGTCACTCTTCAGCTATAGGGATAGACTGAATTGCTAGCAGTTCACTTTTTTGTATCATTTTGGATTTTTTCCAAGTGACTCCTAGAAACTTGTAAAGGTTAGGAAATTGCACAGGAGCCAGGTCTCCCTGCCCAGATTAACAGAGAGCCTTGAGGTATGGGAAAAGTGCATCCTCATGTGTTCCTTTAGTTCTCTGCATCAAGAAACACCTTGATCTGTGAAGCCACTCCCAGAAGGAAAACTCCCCTTGACAAGCCTTCATTGTTAAATGACTACATGGTGAGATAGGGTGTCATCTCTGTGTAGGAAGAAATTAATTTCACTTGAGCTAGAAAGGCTCTTCCAGTAAGTCCAAATGTCTCATGAACCTCTGCATTTAGCAACACATTAAGTATTGTAATGTCAAGACCCTTCCATGATGACCATGATGCTGCTGCTTTGAAGCCAGTAGCAGTGTCTTAAGTCTACAGCTGGCAGCTGTAGTGCTTACATCTTCTAATTGGAGGCATTGGTTTTGTTGCTGATCATAATACTCAGTAACTAATGTTCCCTAACAGTGCTGTTAACATCTGGCCCAGGTTTGAGTAAAGCTGGGGTCCAGGGCCGAGGTTGCCCCTGAGCATTGGGTAACCCATATCCCTCTGTCTCGTTTGATAAATTGGTCAAAGGGCTTTCCTGCTGTGTTCCTGTTGTGGGAGCACCAGTAGATGGAAGCTTACAGCAACAGAACTGCTTGCTACCTCCTGTTAGCGGGGTAAATGAGCTAGGTTTCTTTAGATCAGCAGCTGATAGACCTACATTTTTGCTAGAAAGCAAAAATAGTTTTGTCCTCTAGATCTATCTCCAGGGTAAGTGCCATTTTGTCACATTTTGGATTTTTGACCATTCCTTTGACTTCTTCAAACTTAGAGAGCAGGTACATACACCTTTCCCAGACTAGATTCTGCTGCTTCTGCAATACCATTCACAATGTGGTTGGCTCTGCTTTCTCAAGAGAGGAGAAAATTTAAGGAACCAAAGAGTATAAAAGTTCTGGTAGGAGTAACTGTTAAGAGCGAGTGCTTAGAAACTGTGGGCTAACAAGAAAGGATGCTTAGTAACTTATCTGCAACCAGAGCAGCTACCAATCATGACTTGCTTAACAACAAAGACCTGAGTTTTCTTGTACAATGCTCAGACCCTATGACATTGAAAAATAGCCACTGTCAGGCCTTTATTTGTGGTACCTATGACTGCAGAGCTGACACCTGAGTTGGGAATAAAAGGGAAAAAAATTACAATGGGAAGTGACCAAAAACAATGTAAATAGGACACAGTCAAGTGAAAAGAGAGTCCGCAGGGGACTCACCAGGAACCAGAGATGCCTCCTCAGCGAGAAGGGGCTGCTTACCTTAAGAGTCAGGGTCAAAGCCACTGATTCATATGTGACGCTGTACTACTCAATCACCAGCCAGTGGGGTATTTAAAAAAATGTACCAGTTGCACTCATAATGCTTATTAAGAAAAATTTAGGAATTTTAAGAATAATTGGTTTGCCACCCAAATGCTACCACTGTTTATCTTTTGGTGTTAAATGTTCTAGACATTTCTGTGCATAGATTTTTGCTGTGTTTACATAGTTGTTATTCTGTATATACAATTTTGTCCTTTTTGTACTTATAAACATTTTTTCCATGTTGCCAATCTTAATCAGTTTTTAGGTTATAACCTCTCCCATTGGGTTTCTGTAGTTTTTGTTGACTTTTTATCATAGAGTTGGGGGAGGGATAGGGGTTTCTCCTATTAGTGTTTTGGCTCACACTGGCTCACACTGGTAATGTTGTAGGGGTGGATTGTTGGGTTCCCTGGGACTGCCTCTGATTGTTTCTAGTAAGCCCTGGACCCAGCCCTCAGAATACAGCAGCCCGAGTCTGCTCAACACCTGGCTCTAATAAACCACTTACAGGACCAGCCAGAGTATAGTTGAGCAGGTAGGGTACTTGCCTTGCATGTGGCTGACCCAAATTTAATCCCCAGCATCCCATGTGATCACCTAAGTACCATCAGGGGTAATTTGTGAGTGCAGAACCAGGAGTAACCCTGAGCATTGCTGGGTGTGTGCAAGGGACAGTTCTACCCCTCAAAAAGAAATGAGTGTCTGTACTTCAAAGACTACATATCTGCCACCAATCAAGGTTTCCTTGCATCCCTGTGCCTTTTATCTTTGGTCAAATTGGTAGCCTCTAGCTGGATTAAGGTTTGTTCTGTTTAATCCTGGTTGGGGGGAAGGGGGGCAAGATAATGGTGCCTCTTGTTTTTGAGACTCTTGCAACAGATCTGGTAGAAGGCTTGACCAACTGGTAGGTAACCCATTGTTAGTCTGTTGAGTTGCTAACTAGAGCTGCAGGGTCTGCTTTTTGTTCCTGGGTTGTGCCTGGCAGTTTAGAAAAATCACATCTTGCTCGTACAGTGCACAGGGATCAAGCCTGGTACACTGAGCTCTCTCCAGCTGTCAGTCTCTTGCCAGGTCCTTTCTGAACCAGAGAAGATAACCTTGGGTGTTCCATTTTGCCCCAGTTCTTGGAGGTCTGCCCAGGGCTCTCTGCCTTCTGCACAGCAGTGGAGGGGAAACCCAGTTCTTGAGTGGCAAGCTAATCATAGGTTCTCTTGACAAGACTGCTGGGGGAGGAGAAACCCTCTCGGCTCACCACACGGTAGGAGCGCCTGCTGCAGCAGACACGGGTCCATATGCCTGCTGTGCGGCTGAACTCCTATTATGGCTTGCTTGTTGCTAACAGACCCACTGTGCCCACTCCCAGGCTTCTGTCTGTGAGGAATAAGCAGTTACTGGGCTGGGTCAGAAACAAAGCAAGTATGCTGTGGAGGCAAGCTGTTTCCGCAGTTGACGGGGGAGTGTGAAGAGGCATACATAGGATGCTGCCGCACAGGATGTGCCCACACTTGGCGGGTGGGGGAGAAGAGATTACTGCTGAGAAAAGAGGAAGTGAAGCCCCTGTAGGCATTTACCAGCTGCCTAACTAGACCTGGAAAAGCTGCCCAGGCTCCTGGAATCAACCAACAATTTGCCAGAATCTGAAGGGGCACAGAATTGGACTGATTAGGACTCTTAAAAGTAAGAAATTAAGGGGATGGAACGGTAGCACAGCGAGTAGGGCATTTGCCTTGCACGCACCGACCCGGGTTTGATTCCCAGCATTCTATATGGTCCCCTGAGCACCGCTAGGAGTAATTCCTGAGTGCATGAGCCAGGAGTGACCCCTGTGCATGGCCGGGTGTGACCCCCCCCAAAAAAAAAACCCAGGAATTTAAGAAGGTTTCCCCATTTCTACCCTGGAAAACAGAAAATGAGAGTATAAAATGGGTTGGAGGGGCAGGGATAAAGCTTAATTTAGTGGAGCACATGCCTGGCATATGTGAGCCCTGACCTGTACCCCCAACCTCCAGTGGGGATAGCCCTGGTATATAGCCTGGTAGCCAGCACCATCAGGCCACTCATTAACCATAAGACCACACTGATAGGCAGAGGATTACCAGGAGTAGACCCTATGAAAGTTAAATGGGGCAGGGCTGAAACAATAGTACATCAGGTAGGATGTTTGTCTTGCATGTGGCCAACTCGGGTTTGGTTCCTGGCACCACAGAAGGTCCCTCACCTGCCAGAAGTGATCCCTAGGCGCAAAGCCCGGAATAAGCCCTGAGCACAACCATGTATGGCAAAAACCACAAAATCAAAATGGACAGGAAAGAGCTTCTCTAAGCTTCCCCCAAGAGTTAAATATGCAGATTTCACTACTTCTTGGCCTTTTCCTTCTAGGCTGCATGCAATACTGGGTTTTGAGCGGCCTTAAAAGATTTCATCTAGTTCATCTCAGGCCAAAGAGAAAGTACAAAGGCTGAGCATTTATCTTACATATAGGTGACCCAAGTTTGATCCCCCATACCACATATGGTCCCCTGAGCACCACCAGGTGAGCCCCTGACCAAAGGAAAAAAATTAAAAACTTATCTCACTTGAAAACTATAGTAGTATTCGGGGAAGCTGTGCCTTGCAATTCAACAAGACAGCTTCCTAAGCAGCCTTGACAAGTGCTAGATGATAAAAGTTTTGTAGAGATGAAATTGCAAAGCCAAAGCCCCAGCTAAGTCTAACAACAAAATTTAATTAAGAAACTAGGGCTGGAGTTCAGAGACTCAGTGTGGGTGAGAGGCCCAGGTTTGATCCCTGGCACCACACTCTCTCCAGATCATTGTCATTGTGAACCCCTCCATTCCCTAAAACACTAAGCCAGTCCTGGTATCTTAAGTCTAGAGCTCATGGGATAGTAATCGCCGTCTGTACCCTGGACAAAGGTTCTCACTGGAGTTCATCCCACACTGGGAATTTAGGGAGACCACTAAGAAAATAGTCCTGTGTATAGGAGACCTGCTAAGGTGGTGCCAACTGATCTTGGAAGATAAGAGCAAAAAGAACTGTAGGGATCACGGGGCCAGAGCAATAGTGGAGCGGGGTAGAACTGTCCCTTGCACACAGCCAACCTAGGTATAATCTCTGGCATCCCATCTGGTCCCCAAACACTGCCAGGAGTATAT
The DNA here is from genome assembly GCF_027595985.1 of Sorex araneus. NCBI lineage: Eukaryota > Metazoa > Chordata > Mammalia > Eulipotyphla > Soricidae > Sorex > Sorex araneus. The sequence continues at coordinate 48,150,034 of NC_073305.1, read as the reverse complement.
TCCTGAGTGCAGAGCCAGAAGTAAACCCTGAGCACTGTTGGGTGTGGCCCAAAGAACAAAAGGGAAAAGTAGAGAGTAGACAGACATTACATGCCTCGCATCCCACAGACCCTGGCTGAATCACCTGTATCCCTTAGGGTCTCTCAAGCACCTCCAGGGCTGTTCCTGGGTACAAAGCCAGGAATAATCCCTGAGCACCACTGAGTGTGCCCCCCCCCAACCAGTGTATTGTAACAGTAAACTGTATAGGAACTCACTGCCTTGCATGCAGCCTACCCAGTTTTGATCCCCGCGCCCCATATGGTCTGCTGAGCCCGCCAGGCATGATCCCTGAGCACCACTGGGTGTGACCCAAAACCCAAACCAAAGGACTCACAAGGGCTCTTCTACACACAGATTTAATAATAGGGAAGTGATGAGGAAGCAAAACAAAGGCACAGTTTGTGTATCACCCTAGAGCAGGGCGGGACCAGGAAGCAGTTATAAGGGAATCCCCATTCTGCCACCTCCTCTTGCCCCTCTTTGTTCTCCCCCAACTTGAGCCCCCACAGTGCCTCTCCTGCAGAGTGGGGAAGAGCAGGAGATGAGGTGGTCCTCGCTGATGAAGGTGGCCTCTCGGCCCGTGGGAGGCTCCAACAGCTTCCCAAGGCACCTCGCCCGGTTCTGAGGGCCGGGGAGGAAAAACCCTGATAATCCATTGACTGGAGACCTCCAAACACCTCTGCCCCTCCTTGGTCAGTACTCTTAGACTGGGAGGGTTCCCATTTGAGTGGGTTGTTAAGGATTCTGAGGGCCTTAAAATCAAAATGAGGGGGCTGGAGTGATAGCACCAAAGGTAGGGCGTTTGCCTTGCACGAGGCCAACCCAGGTTCCATTCCCAGCATCCAATATGGTCCCCTGAGCACCGCCTGGAGTAATTCCTGAATGTAGAGCCAGGAGTAACCCTTGTGCATTGCTGGGTGTGACCCGAAAAGCAAAAAAAAAAATAAATAAAAATGAATGCTATGGACATCACTCTGTCCAAGCTGGGAGCTGGGCTGGTCTCTCCATAGTTCCTGCTCATCAATTCTCTTGGAACGGGGGTATGGGGGTGGTAACATGAGAACCCTATGCTGTCTGGGAGCAGGACCAGCAGGCTCTGCTTATGTGTCTGTGTGTGTGTGTGCGTGTGGGGGGGTTTCCTGTTGGTCAGGGTAGAGGGATGTCCACTGTGCAGCTGGCCCTGGAGTGCTGCTGGGAAGCGTTGTCCAGATCTTCAGTGGCCAAGGCTCCCATGGCCCTGGCTGTGCAAGGGAATCACGAACACAGAGACATCGTCGTAGGACACCTGGCCTTCCCCTGTGAGACCGTCATCCTTCCCCTGTGTCTTGTATATCAGCATTTGGGCCAACTCTGAGAACCTGTTGAAACATCCCTCAGCTGGGGCAGTGCAGAAGCAAGGCCAGCCCTTAGGGAGAGCTCACGACGCAGGGCTGGATACTTAGGGGAATAGGCAATACCGTCTGAGGGGCCAGGCAAGCCACAAGCCTCGAAGGACCATATACGTTGGACCACGGGAGTCTAGACCCAGAGACTTTAGGACCGACAGTCACTCCAGGAAGTTTGAGCCCACCCAGATTCTGGCCACCTTCCAAGCCACACTCACTCCAAGTCTACTACTTAGTGTGCCCAGGCCGGTTCCCAGCAGCAAAGTACCTGTGCGGGTCCTCTTGGTTGCCAGGGAGAAAGTTCCGTACCAACTGTGCCACCTGCTCATTGGACAGGACATCCCAGAGTCCATCAGTTGCCATGATGACCACGTCGTCCTCCTGCAGCTCCAGCTGGTCCACATCCAGCACAGTCACCTACAAGTCAAGCCTGAGGATTCTCAGCGCTCCCACCAGCTTCACTTGCCCAATGGGGCAGATGGAAGCTGAGTGGGCTACTGCCCTTTTACCTGTGGGACAGACAGCAAGAAGGGCTTCAGCCGGATGTTTGTGTCCAGGACTCTGAGTTGATGGTCTCCCAGGCCCCGGGAGACTGCCAGTGTTCCCAGTAACCGAGACTGGGGATGAGGGAGGTATGAGGTGACAGCAGTGTAGCAAATGAATAAACAAAGAACACAGGTCAGCTTGGGAGGCATGGGTTAAGGAAGAACCATCGTTTGGTCTTGGAGCAAACCCCGGGGCCCAGCCACAGACCCCCAATAAGGAACAAAGGGATTCCCACTTCTCTGAGGGGTAACTGGAGAGGGACTCTTGGAGGGGGGACATTCACTGACCTGCCTCCCCTGTCCTTGAATTAGTGGGTACTTGAGATCCGACTTCTCCACACACTTGTAGCTCCTACCAGGGGCAAAGTCCATGTCAACCCAGGCCCTACCCGCCACCTCAACTCTCCTGACATATTACCCACCCTACCCAGGTTAGAGAGAACTGTCCTTGGCCACACAGCGGGGCTAGACCCTAGCATTCTCCCTCCCACTGGAACAGGCAGTGCTCACCAGCCACTCATGTAGTAGTCCCGGAACAAAACCTTCTGCCCCAAATCATCTGCCTTCAGCCTCCGAGGGAACTCCAGTCGAGTGAACTCGCCAGCCAAAAGCTCGGGGTAGACAAAGGCCTGGGGTGGGGAGATGATGCTCAGATCAAGCGTCCTCTGGTGGCCCTCAGACCCAGGAGTTGGAGTCACACCTTCCCTATGCCCAGGTGCCTACCAGGTGCTGGATACGCTGTCGCTCAGTTTCAGGGGTGAACTCTGAGCTCAGAGGCCGTACCTCCTCTCTCCGCACCAGGATGGCCCTGGATGGGGTTGGGGAGGAGGGAGAGATCTGTGGCGCAGTCTCCACCCTCGCCCCTAGCCCGCCAATCCCTCCACCCATCAGGAACGTGCTCTGCCCAAGCTTATCCCGTGTCCAGGGCCAGCAGTAGGGGGCCTTCAGACTCAGCCCTTCCTGGCATCTGATGTCCACCCTTAGATTCAAAACACTGACTCAGGGGCTAGAGCGGTAGCACAGCGGGTGAGGCGTTTGCCTTGCAAGTGGCCGACCCGGTTCGATTCCCAGCATCCCATATGGTCCCCTGAGCACCGCCAGGGGTGATTCCTGGGTGCAGAGGCAGGAGTAACCCCTGTGCATTGCCAGGTGTGACTCAAAAAGCAAAAAAAATCAAAACACTGACTCAGGCAGTCAGTCCTACCCATTCCCATCCCTCCCTTTCCAGTCCCATCTGGGGCCTGTGCAGCAGCACTACCCCATCGCCACCCATACCCCACACCCCCTTCCGGCCGGGGCTCACTCACCTGCTATCCCCGGCATTGGCCACGTAGAGCTTTCCCTGCAGGAACACAGCCACCAGGGCTGTGCAGCCGCCCACCTGGCCTGATGCTTCCAGCTCCCGCCCGATCACCTCATCCTGGGGCAAACCGAGGCTGCCTTAGCTGCTGCTTCCTTGCCACCCAACCGTCCTCCCAAATCCCCACCTACAGTTCACTTCCCACCAGCAAACCTGGCAGTCCCACCCCAAATCTAGCCATGACCCCAGAAGCCCTGTCATCAGGAGTCTACATAGGTAATTCTTGCAAAGAGGGAAGTTTTACTCAGAATGTTGCGGAAGGGAAACCCAGCTCCTTGTACCCTGGACAACGTAGGCGCTAGGGAAGTGGAGAAGGTGTGAGTAGGACAATGACTCAATCTTGTCCTCGCAGTCTAAAGAGCAGGTGAGCTCCACTGTGTGCGGGAGTACCCCACCACCCAGAGCTCTTGAGGCCCCCCCAGCCAGAATCCACACTCACGCATTCCTGGAAGGCGCTCTCCAGAGCCCCGATCACCAAGTCTTCTGCCCTAATGCCCTTTTCCTCCACAAACTGGGGATCACTCGGGCAGACACAGCGGCCACTGAGGTGCATGGGGGGTTGAGTGGCCACCAGACCGTCTACTATGGCCTCCAGCTGCCGGCGCAGGCAGGAATGCAGCGTGTTGGCAGCCAGGATGGCTGCAGCCGGACCACCATGCCCATCAAACAGGGCCCAGTAACAGCCGTTCAGGAACTGGATGGGAAGGACGGAGCATCAGGCTCCACCAGGCTTCCCCAACTGTCCCTGCACAAAGCAGGAACAGCAGGACAAGACCCTCAGCCTGGCCTCTGGACAGACCCTCACCCCCTCCAAGGGCTCGGGCCTGGCTGTGCTCACCTCCTCTGGGCACAAGGTCTGCCACTCCTGGTCCTCATCAGTCCCAAATTCACATCTTCGTATGCACAGCTTCCCACAGGAAGCCTGATCTTCATTGAACTCGGATTTCTCTGCATTGATGATCCTGAGGGTAGAGTCAGGGCTGGGTTCCCCATATCATCCCTAACACACATCAGGATAAAGACCTGATAAGGGGCCAAACAATAGTACAATTGTGGGAAGGACATTTGCCTTGCAGGCAGGCAACCAACCCAGGTTCAATCCCTGGCATCCCATGTGGTCCCCCCAAGCAGGAATATGGAGTAATGACCAGGTGCAGATCCAGGTAATCTCTGATCCAGGTTACCTCAACAGGTAAGGCCAGTTGAGGCCCCAAAACAAAAGACCTGTTAAGTTTCCTGAGGCTTGAGCAAAACTCTGCCCAGCCCCTGCTACCTGCCGGACGGGAAGGTAAGGGCAGGCAAGCTGAAGAGATCTAACTCTTGCCAGTCCCCCCCCCCCATCTTAATCACAGTTCCTGCCCCGACAGCGGCCAACAGCACGGTGCATAGGGTGGTGAGGGCACGGAGCACTGCCCAGACCCAGTCCCTGCTTTCCGGGGAGGCTGGAGAGCACGTGCTTCCCGACCCCATGCCCTCGGGGAGGCGGTTGGAGACCCCAAGAAAAAGCACCGGGGAAAAGGTAGGAAAAAAGAAGTGAGGGCAACCGTGGTGCGTCCCACGGCTGGGGGCGGGGGCGGCAGCTGCAAGGCCGGCTGACCCGGGGCCCGGGGCGGGATCTCCGGGGCCCGCTGTGCGGAGGGGCGCGGGGGGCTCGCCCCGGTGGGCACTCACTCGGCGTAGCCTGCGTTCCAGGGCAGCGCGCGGCCCCGCGCCGGGCTGTGCACCGGCCGGGCGCCCGGGCCGAGGGCGGCGTCGGCGCCGCGCAGGAAGCGGGGCCGCCGATAGGGCACCGGGCTGGCGCGCGGCCTCGGCGGGCGCGGCGCGGGCACCGGACCCCCCGGCAGGAAGCGGCGCCGGAACCAGCAGGCGGACATGGCGCGGCTGCCCCGGCCCGGACCATCACCGCGCGGCCGTCCGGGCCGGAGGAAGGGGCCGGGGGCGGGCGGGGCCGCAGGCAGGGGCGGGGGCTCCTAAGCCCCACCCCCGAACTCGGCGTGGCCGGGGCGAACGCCACCCAAACTCAGCAACCCGCAGACCTTGTCCTCACCCCCACTTTACAGGTAAGAGCATAGAGGTTTTCCCGAGAAAGCAAGACAGACAGACAGGCAGACAGACAGACAGACAGAGAAAGAGAAAGCAAGAAAGGAAAAGAACGAGAAGGAGAAAGAAAGAAAAAGAAGAAAGAAAGAAAGAAAGAAAGAAAGAAAGAAAGAAAGAAAGAAAGAAAGAAAGAAAGAAAGAAAGAAAGAAAGAAAGAAAGAAAGAAAGACAAAATATAAAAGAAAAGAAATAAGATAGTGGCCTAAAGTGATGAGGTCGCTTGCCCGGGTCACGCAGGCAGGCTTGTCCCCATTGGTGTGCAGCACTGGCCTTTGGCAGGGAAATTCTGCCTTCTCCCCACCCAAAAGAGGCGTGTCTGTCCCAGCGCCGCCCCTCCTCCAGCCTCTGGCTGGGGCGGGACATTACAAAAGGGAAAATGAGAAGCAGGTGTACTCAGTGGGGCCATATAATGAGCCCCTGTGCACCCTCTCCACCCTCGCTCAGCGCCCCAGGGGGTTCCTTTGTCCCCTGTCTTATTTTCCTGCTCCAGAAATGCAGCTCTGCCCTCTGGGTGGGCTCCACCAATTCAGACCTGGACTAAGGGAAGTAAAAGACTAATCTGGGCCACAGCACAATGGCGCAGCCCATCAGGTCCGCAGTGAACTTTGTTTTGTTTTTGCTTTGTTTTGCTTTTGTTTTTCACATCCAGCCATGCTCAGGGGTTACTCCTGACTCTGCACTCAGGAATTACTTTGGGGGACCATATGAAATGCTGGTGGTTGAACGGCACGCGGGGGTCAGCTGTGTGCAAGGCAAATGCCCTACCTGCTGTACCATGGCTCTGGCTTCTCAGCAGCAGAGAACTTTGGCATCCTTTGGTTACCAAAACCCAGCCCAGCCCCCTCGGCAGGACTGCTGCCCCCCTTCCTCCCAGAGGACTTGGAGCCCAGAAGAGAAGGGAAGTGGCCCAAAGCCTGGGGTGTGCTGGTTCCATTCTGAGGGTGCAGCTGACTCAGACCCACAGCCCAGCCTGGGTTTCTCTCTTCCCCTTTCACCCCCCAGGAAGGACAGGGCGGGGCCAAGCTTCCTCCTGGGCACCAGCCCTGCCCTGAGGGGGCTCCCCTTTCCCCTAAGAGGAAGGTTTTGGGGCAGGGAGCTGAGCCTAATCCCCTCCCACAGAGAATCTATTTCACAGCTGCTGGCCAGCTTCCTGCACCCACTGTGGGTGGCAGGCGAGGTGCCCAAAGAGACAGGTTACCTGCAGGGCAGGCGGGAGGAAAGGCAGGCAGAGGGCAGAGGGCACCAGAGCTGTAACTCACCACTGGGACAGAAATGGCACAAGGACCCAGCACGGAGCTGGGTTCATTCAGTAGGGGGTGGGATGGGGTTACTTGCTTCTCCCCACCAGCCAATGGCTCAGAGGCCTCTAAAGCCTAGAAGCTGCCTGTTTTCCCAAACCCGTTCCCTGGGGTGGGGTGCAGGGAGGGCTGGGCTCCCCAAGTCAGGGCTCCTGTCCTCGAAGATGCACCCTCTGCGCTGGCCCCCCCCAGCTGTGATGTGCTCCCAGCCTGTGCAGCCCCATGGCGGTGTTCTCTGCCCTGTTCCAAGGTGGCCTGAGCATGTCCTTAAGTGTCCCACCTCCCCCCACCCCCTGCCCCCCCCCCACAACCCCTGGCTGCACGCAGTCCCTGCCTGGGACTCCAGACCTCTCCCCGGGTCACTCCCTCACAGCTTCCCGTGGTCAGAATCTTATTTCCTGGGGCCCCGACAATTTGATAGAGTTTGTATTCTGCCTTTTCTGTTTACATATCTTGGTTTAGATCTCTGTTTTGTTCAATGTCTTTGGACTGTCACCGTTGCTGAAATTCAGCATCTCTCGCATTCCCAGACCTTCAGAGTGGCCTGTGTGTGCCTTTTCCTCTCCCCAGAAGCTTCTGATTCTCATCTCCGGTGTCCGATGCTATGCTGGGGTTCCTTGGAGTGGGTCCAAAACCTCCTGGGGGTCTTGAAGCTCCTTCCTCCCCAGGGACACTCTGACACCCTACTCCCAGCTGCTGGAGTGAGTGCAAGCCTGTCTCCTCCTGGCAGGACAGAGAGAACAGGGCAAAGTAAGCCTAGAGAAAATGGAAATATCTTGATGACATCTTTTTTCCATTCACAATGCACATAGTTTTCATTGAGTCTCATTACTGTTCTTTTATTATTATTACTTTGTCTTTTGGCTTTTTTTGTCATACCAGGTGATGTTCAGGGATTACTCCTGGCTTTGCATTCAGGAATTATTAGTCCTGGTGGTGCTCAGGAGACCATATGGGAGGCCAGAGATTGAACCTGGGTTGGCTGAGTGCAAGGCAAATGTCCTACCTGCTGTACTATTGCTCCAGTCCTCATTACTGTTCTTAATTACATTTATTTTGCTTATTTTCTTGAAAGATAGTACAGCCAGAAAGGTACTTGCCTTGCACATGGCCAACCTGAATCCAATTCCCAGCGTTCCATATGGTCCCCTAAGCACCACTATTTTCCCCACCTGCACCAGGAGTGATTTCTGAGCACAGAGCCAGGAGAAAGTCCCAAACATAGCAAGGTGTGCCCCCTGTATACACACACACACACACACACACACACACACACCTAGATCCCCCTCCCACATACACACACGCACACACATACACACAAAATAAAAGGAAAAGAGAATCACTATCTTAGAAAAAATAACCACAATACCATGTTCACTGCTGCATTATTTACAGTAGACAAATATTATAGATACACACAAGTGAATATTATACAATCATAGAAAGGACAACCATGACAGTTGTGACTACACAATTGGGCCTCAAAGGCATCACACTGAAATAAGTCCAATACAGAACGATGAAGATTGAAGATGTCCTTACATGTGAAATCTAAAAGAAAGAAATCTTAAATTCATACAGAAAAGGGGGACGGGGTGCGGGTGGGTAAAATGGATGAAGGTGGCCAAAAGCTACAAATCTGCAGGTATAAGATAAAGAAGTCAGGGGAAGTGAAGTGCAGGAGAATGAAGATCCTTCACAACACTGAACATTGAAAAATTGCTGAAACAAGAAACAAAATTGCAACATATGAGGTTTAGGAGGGGGATTTACTGTCTCAGTATTGGGCTTTTTTCATCTGTCCCATCATTAAGTTGTATCCTTGAGGGAACACAGGGTTATTTGCCACTTATATTTCATTTCAGTGGTTGTCCTTGTAGAGTCAAGGAGGGGGGGCCAGACACTCCCCAGGACTCATTTGCAGAGCTCTGCACAGCTCTCTCATCTTTCTGCCTGAAACTGGATCTCAGCAGAAGGGGCCGTCTGGGTGCTCACTAGCCCTTGGGCGTCTTGCCCACATCCCAGAATCTGAAGTTGATCTGGATCAGGCTCCAAATGGTCTCTCAGGAAGTTCCCTTCTCTGGCTATGTCCTCACCACTGAGGTGTAAAATACGGATAAAAGCACCACTGAGGGCCATTGCCCAATAGAACTTCTTATCCTGTGGCTGTTAGAACCTCTTGAGCAAAGTAAACAAAGATTCTCAGGTACGCTCATGCCATATGACCTTGGCAAATCACTTTGTGGCTCCCAACTTCAGCGTCTGAAAATACTAAGCACACCTAAATGGTAGAGGATGCAACAGACATACGTGGCATTGATAAATGTGAAGAAAGTATACGAGGGTCAATAGTACAGCAGGTAAGGTGCTTGCCTTGCACACAGCCAACCTGAGTTCCATATGGTCCCCCAACACCCCCCCAGGAGTAATCTCTGAGCAAAGAGCCTGTGGCCCGTAAACCAAAAAAAAAAAAAAAAAAGATTCTCTCTAGTGATGGGTATCTTTAGCATTGTTTACCATGAATCTGTTTTCCTGTCCAGTTCCTAATTTCAGCTGCTAAAATGGGTTTTTGTTCCATGGACCTGCCCAGTTCTCCCATGGAGGTGCTCAGGTCTGAGAACAGCATCACCTCTGTGATGCTGACCCCATTTGGAGTGTGGCAGGATTGGGCCAGGCTCCAGCAGGTGTCCTAATGAGCGGATCCTCCCAGCCAGCCTGCAGGACCACGTATGGTGTGTTTCGTGGTGATGCTGGTGCCCGGGGTTGCACAGGCACTATCAGTTCTCCTTCAAATGTGTGTGCCTGGCACCTGGCAGAGGAGACACTCAGGCTCTGCGGCCAACAGAGACACATCAGCGCTGCCCAGTCAGGGTAAGTAGTGTAATAGTGAGCTGGGAGCATAAGCTGGTGCCAGACTTGGGGCAGGCCCCCTTACTCCATCACCATCAAGCCCCAACCCCTCACAGCAGCTTCCCTTCCAACCTGCCTGGCCCATCCCAGGACTGGATTAGATTGGACAAACTTGGGTCATATTTCCGACCCCTCTGCCCCCCACTGCACACAAACACAATCACAGTGGCCGTTATTGGCTAGCAGAGAGCAAGGCTGCTGGCAGTGGGGCCAAGGCTTCTTTAGGAGTTGGGACGCTCCCCACTCACTAAATTCTAGATCTCCAATTCTGGGGCATTTGCAGCTCCCTCTTTTGGCAAAGCGTTTTCCCCTCTTTTTGCCGCATTTCCACTCAAATTTCGCCTCATTTGCTTGCTCTATGGTATGTCAGTCTGGGCCCCAAGCAAGAGGTAAGAATCTGTAGGCCAGGTCGGCCTAGAGAAGCACCGGAGGTGCTCAGGAAATGTCCCCTTGGACGTGCCACACTACCCAGATGCAGACTCCCCCTCTTTCCATTCCCCAAAGGGGACAGAGGCGAGTCCCCATACATTGACAAATGGTCTGGGGTGCATAAAGTTGCGTGTGTTTCACACAGGCCAACAGAATTAGAGTGCGTGCGCACACACATACACGCGCACACGGGGGCGTGCATCTACGCACGCTCGGCCACACGTGGTCTTTGCCACGAAGCCTGGCGCAGGCGCAGGGACGCGTGGACGAGGCCCCCTCCGAAGCCCCAAGCCTAGGATGGATGCGCCCCCTGCGCGCACGCGCAGCCCCAGGCCCCGCCTCCCCCGGCCTCGCCCATCGGGGGCGGGGCGCGCTGGGGGCGGGTCCTGCGGCACCGCCCGGGAAGCAGCGCGAGGCTGCCGGCCGCCGCCACATCCTCCTCCTCCGGGTCCGAGCGAGCAGAGCTGGGGCAGGGCCGAGCCGAGGCTCCGAGGGCGCGGGCGGAGCAGGGCACGGAGCCATGGCGCACCAGACGGGCATCCACGGTGAGGGCGGATGCAGAGCGGGCAGGGGGCTGAGGGTCTCCGCTGGCGGCTGCTCCTCCTCCTTCCCGGCTCTCGGCCCCTATTTCCTCCCGGCTCAAACGGGGAAGCTTCCTGTTCTCTTTTGCAGCCGCGGCTCGCCTGTGGTGGGCGCATCTGGGGTGGGCCGACTTGAGTGTGCATAGCCGGGAGTGGGTGTATATGTACGTACCCTGCTGGAGTGCAAGCATCTGCGTACCCATCTGGGCACGGATCTTACCGTGCATGCCCATCTGTATATTTTTGCCCCTTTCTGGAGGTGGGTGTACCCGGATGTGCACAGCTGGGAAGTGTGCACACATCTGGATTGTGCGTGCCCAGGGTCAGTCATGCATATGCTCTAAAGGCCAGTGGGATGGACCCCATCGCATGCAACCATCTTTGGATATCCGTGTTTCGTGACTGTGTACACACGTCTGTGGGTGTCTGTTAGTGCGCACTCAGGGTGCATCTCAGTGTGCATTTGTTGCCATGGATGCATGTACCGGATGTGCCTATGTTCGACTTATATGGGTTTGTAGCTGAGTGAGGATGGGACCTTAGCTCCTCCCGGGCTCTTGCATAGTCCCCCAGACTACAAAGTGGGATGAAGAGTTGCCCATCTGACCTTGACCTCCCATCTGTCTCCTTTGTCTCCCTCCCCCACCCCCACCCTCCTCTCCTGAGTCAGCCCCAGGCAGGGCTGAAAGTCCAGCTCCAGGAGATGCTGAGAAGAGAATTCATATAGAGGGCTCGTGGGTGGGGGTCCCACCCTCCATGCCAGATGTGCTTTCCACCCTTGGGCTGGGAGGGAAGCCAGTCCCCAGGAACCCAGGGTGTCTTAGCTTTACCTGGCCTGCGAGGGCTGCCGGGCCTGTGGGGGGAAGCCCAGGCGACGTGCCCAGAAAGTGAGGCGGTTTGGCCCTCAGCCACTCCTCACACCACACCCGGATCCCCGCCCGGGGCCACCTCCATCGACCCTGCTGACCGCCTGGAGCTCGCTTGCGGTTGTGGCATTGTGGCTTGGTGGCTGGACTGCCTTGGTCGGTGCTGGCCCCGCAGGCTGGAGAAAACTGGGCCCCAGCAGGAGCTGGAGGGGTGGCTTCCTGACTCAGCCCCCCAGGAGGGAGCAGCCTGGCCTGCCCCTTCCTGCCCCTTCCTTCCGCTTTGTCCGGCCAGTGCAGCTGCCTCTAACAGGGACCTGAGAAAAGCAGGCTTGCTCCCCCTGCTCCGTGCACACCTCGCCCCCCACCACCCATTTCCGTGAAGAGAGGCAGGCCTGCCCCGGAGAGTCCCTGCACCCCTCCTGCCTTTGAGCAGCCCCTTCCCATTTCTGGTCCAGGGAGGTGGCAGGAGAGCTCCCCGGATGCCCAGATGCCACCTGCCCTGACCACAGGTGTGAGCCTGCTGACCTCCCGCAGGGCAGACCAGGGGACCTGTAACCTGAGGCTCCTGGGGGGGGCATGAATTTTTGATGTTCAAGGCTCCGGTGTCCCAGGCCTGGCCTCTGGATTATTGATGGGGGGGAGGAGGCATGGGTGTGGGGGCCAGGAGGGCAACTCTCTCCCCTGCCAGGTGTCACTTTGCCCTGGTAACCCTAGAAGGGGCGCATAGCCTCTCCCTTGGGGCTGGCATCTCGGTCTTCCCCTCCTGAATGTCTGAGCAGCTCAGCACAGGGACAGAATCGAGGTTGCAGCGAGCGGAGGTCCCCAGCTCCCCCTGTTTTCTCACCCCCCCACCACGCTGTCACCCACATTGGCTCCGCCCTGTGGAAGAGCTCTAAGTGCAGTGGGGTCAGGGGTCACGCGCAGTGGGAGAAGGTGGAGCCCCAGAGCCCAGGCCGTGGGGACCACCGGCTAGGGGTCTGCACACTGACAGTTTTCACCCAGATGCCTTAGGGTGGCAGGCAGTATGAGGGGGTCCGGCTCAGGGTCACCCAACACCAGGGGCCCCTGAGGACATGACCCCATTGGGTTTGACTAAAGCCCCCCCTCATCCCCAAGATGCCCAGTCTGAATCCTATAATTAGTTTCTGACCTCATCCCTCCATCTGTGTTCCCACAGAATTGCCCTGGCCCCTGGACCGCTGCAAGGTCATACTGGCCTGGCCCTTGAGGCACCCAGAGACCCAAGTAGGGCCCAGCCTTGGTTTCTGCACCTGAACACGGGGATCACTGGCTCCCTGTAGCTCCAGGTTTTACCATGAACCTCCCTTCATCATTTGGGTCCCTTGATCATTGGCTGTTGCTTTCCAGCTCCTTGACAAGGACCCAGACAGGTCTGTTTAGGGCTAGTTACTGAAGCCCACTTCTCCAGGAAGCCCTCCAGGCTAGCACTTCCTGGCTAGTAGACTGGGGCTGGCTGTGCGTGCAGGTGTGCCAGCATAGACTTCGTATCACCTCTTGGCTGTTATGCCCTTGGCTGTTACACCCTTTCTCCCAACTCTGCATTTGCTTGTGTGTTGGCTAGCACTGTGGACTCTGTGTGTGTATTTGCATATCTAAACGTGTGTGTCCATTTATGTTTGACCAGCTGTGTGTTTGTGTTTGAATGTATTTGTTTTGGTTTGGGAGACACACCCAGTGATGCTCAGGGACTACTCCAGGCAGTGCTTGGGGGACCGTGAGGCGCTGGGGATTGGACTAGGGGTGCCAGCATGCAGAGCCTGCACCCCAGCCCTCACAGCATATCCACAAGCTTCTGATATTCTGCCTTCTCCATCCCACACAGATGCCAGACTGGGTCGGGTCCTGTTGGCCCATCTGCCGTGTGGCGTGTGTGTGTGTGTGTGTGTGTGTGTGTGCACACGCGCGCGTGTGTGCAAGTGCACTGCACATGAGAAGCATTGGTTCATATGTCTCAGCATCTGTGGGTATGACAGTCCTAGGAGTACCCCAGACCAGCCCAGTCCTGGGGGTAGGTCGAGGACAGTGGTAGCAGTGCGGGGCCTGGCCAGAGCCCGCCCTCTCTTTGGGGGTCTCCCTAAACCCTGGCCGACTGTCACCAGAGCCTCCATAGCCAGCTGCCCGCCTGCCTGCCACCTCTGCTGACTAAATTTGGGACATGTGTTCATCGGCGTCTCAGGTTCCGGGTCACATGGGGGACCGTATTTAACTCTCGCACGGCCCCCAGCCCCTGCAGGACGCCACCGGCCCTAGTGTGTCCCCACACTGTGCTCACTCCACCATGTTTCTTGTTCTCGTAGCCACTGAGGAGCTGAAGGAATTCTTTGCCAAGGCCCGGGCTGGCTCTGTTCGGCTCATCAAAGTTGTCATTGAGGACGGTGAGTGCCCTGTCAGGCGCGGGCTCAGGCGGGGGCTTGTTCTGCCTCTCAGAATCAGGGAGCCGTGGAAGGGGGCATGGTCTTTACCCCATTACACAGAGCAGGGAACGGGAGTGGTGTGGGTGCCGTGCCCCACAGCTGTGAGCTGTCAGAGGGGCAGAGTGGGGGTGGGATGGGGGCAGGACACTGCCCGCTGGACCGGGTGCCTCTTCCTGGCCTCGCTGCTGACCAGAGGAAGCCCCAGAGACTGGGGTCATGCCCTTGGGAGGTGCCCACTCACCTCAGGAAGAAGGGGCTCCTGTCCAGCTTGTTTGAGGGCAGGCTGGGAGGATTCTGGTGTGGCTGGGCCTTGATCCTGGCCTGTAGCGTAGGGAATTACACAAGGAGAGGTTCTGGGGTATAGGACGTGGGGACTGGGTGAACGTGAGCTGCCAGGGCCAGGTTGAGGAGGGAAGGATGGGTAGGGGAAGAGGACTGTGCGAAGGCAGGTAGCTGCGAGACGGGATGGGATCGGTCCCCCGGGAGGTCTTTAGCTCCTCTTGGGAGCCAGGCAGAAGTGGGTCCTTTGAGGGCCCCCCACTGAATTGGTGCCCTGCCGACCTTTCACATGTTGAAATGGCGCAAAGCAGGGTGTACCCAGACCAGGGTTTACCCCAGGTCTCAGGATCAGAGCTGTGCTCTGTCCAGGGCCCCCAAGTTCAGTTGCTCTCAGAGGTTGCGTCAGGGTCATGGTAGGGGGTGATGAGTGAGGCTTCCTGGGACAGCAGGCCTCCCTGCCCCCCTTAAAGAGCAGGAGGCCCCTACGGCCGGGATTCTCTCCCCATCTACAGTAGGGTCCTTTGGGCCCCAGGAGTGCCTGGAGGTTCCAGCCCCTCCCAGACCCCCCAGCCAGCCCCTGCACTCTTTTCTGACTGTGGCTTTAGCTCTGGGTTTTTCTTACAGAAGCCATCAATTTTACTGGGTTTTTCTGTGTTTGTGTTTGTGTTTGTGGGGGGGGGGGGGGCCGGGGGAGGCACACCCCTGGTGCTCAGGGGTTACTCCTGCTTCTGCTCTCAAGGATTGCTCCTGGTGGGGCTTGGGGAACTATATGGGGATTGAGCCCGGGTCAGCTGTGTGCAAGGCAAGCACCCTACCCACTGTACTGCCTCCGCCTCCTTGAATTATACTTTTTAAAGTATTTTGATTCATTAATTTATTTTGGGTTTTGGAGTCACACCCAGTGGTGCTCAGGGGCTATTCCTGGCTCTGTGCTCAGAGATCACTCCTGGCAGTGTCCACGGGACCATGTGTGCTACTAGGGACCAAGCCTGCTCTTTCTCTGGATTGAAAATTACCTTTTTATCGTGACCTCCACACTCCAGGGGTGCTAGGGGGCCCAGGGCAATGCCTGGACCCGGCAGTGCCCTGCTCCGCCGAGGGGGCTCCATCTGGTGGTGCTGGTGGGGAGGTGTCCTGGCGTGTCGGGCTCAGTCTCGTGCTTGTCACGCACCCAGTGCTGCGTGCTCCTCATGTGCTCGATCCTTGAGCTCGCTGCCTGGCGCCAGAATTCAACTTCTTTGTAAACCCAACCAGTTTGAAAATGCTGGCAGTGTGGGGCTGGAGCGATAGCACAGCGGGTAGGGCGTTTGCCTTGCACACGGCCGACCCGGGTTCGAATCCCAGCATCCCATATGGTCCCCTGAACACCGCCAGGAGTAATTCCTGAGTGCAGAACCAGGAGTAACCCCTGTGCATTCCTGGGTGTGACCCAAAAAGAAAAGAAAATGCTGGCAGTGAATTAAACAGGGTTTCTAGTCTTTGGAGTCTTCTCAGACTGATTGCTGAGCCCACAAGCCCTGAATTCGTCCCAATTCTGGGAAGGTAGATGGGGCTGGAGCCTGCAGAGAGGAGGTGGGCTTGGCTCACTGGGACGCCAGACAGCTGGACCCCATGTTCACTGCAGAGGGCCTAGTGGTACGGGGTGAGGAGCCCTGGCCGGGCAGCGGCTCTTCCCTTCACCCGGTCTCCCTCAGGCCAGGGCCTCTGCATTAGGGTGGGGGTGGTGCATGGCCAAGGCCGAGTCTCCAGGCAGGGGCCGAGAACCCTGCACAGCCTGGGAAGCAGCCCGCGTGGGGCAGTGTGAGGGCTTTGGATGGTCCCTGTGGAGGGCCGGACAGCCTGCACCCCCGGCCTCTCCAGGGCCCGGTGGTGGCAGTCTCCTTGTCCTGCTACTTCTGCTTCTGGAGCAGGAAGTGACATGCCCTGGGCTGGGGTGAGGTCCAAGTGACATGCCCTGGGCTGGGGTGAGGTCCAAGTGAGCACCCTGGAGTGTGGTGTCCCTGAGAGGGACAAGTGGTGGTGGCTGTGGGTGCGAGTAGTCTGTGTTGGATCCTTCATGGATGTTCTCAAAGCCCCTCTGTGCATGGATGTGCATGTTTGTCTATGATGGTGTGCATGTCTGCGATGGCATGTGTGTCTGTGAGGCCATGCATGTCTGTGAGGGCGTGCATGTCTACGATGGTGTGCGTATATGTATGATGGTGTATATTCGTGCGTGTGTGAGGGCATGCATAAGTGTGATGGTGTACGTTTCTGTGAAGTTGTACATGTGTGTGATGCATGTGTGTGATGATGATGTGCATATGTGTGTGTGATGGCATGCATGTCTGAGGCCATGCATGTCTATGAGGGTGTGCATGTCTGATGGTGTGCGTGTATGTATGACGGTGTGTGTGCATGCATATCTGTGAGGTCATGCATGTCTGAGGGCATGTATGTCTGCTGTGGTGTGTGTGTAGGTGTGATGGTGTGTGTGTGTATCTGTGAGACATGCATGTGTATGATGACTTATGTTTCATGAAGCTGTACGTGTGTGATACATGTGTGTGTGTCTGCGATGGTGTGCATGTGTATGATCGTGTGCATGTGTGTGATGGCATGTGTGTGTGTGATGGTATGTGTGTCTGCGATGGCGTGCATATGCTGTGCATGTGTGTGATGGCATGCATGTGTGTATGATGGTGTGCATGTCTGCGATGGCGTGCATGTGTGGGGTGGGGTTTCTGTGTGTGTGATGGCATGTGTGTGTGTGATGGTATGTGTGTCTGCGATGGCGTGCATGTGTGATATGCTGTGCATGTGTGTGATGGCATGCATGCGTGTATGATGGTGTGCATGTCTGCGATGGCGTGCATGTGTGGGGTGGGGTTTCTGTGTGTGTGATGGCATGTGTATGTGTGTGATGGTGTGTCTGATGACATGCATGTGTGTGATGGTGTGCGTGTGCGATGGTGTGTGTGTGATGGGTATGTGTATGTGATGGCGTGCATGTATGTGTGATGGCGTGTGTGACTGCGATAGCATACATGTGTGTGATGGTGTGCGTGTGTGCGTGCACTCCTGGGCTGGGCTGTCTGACTCAGCCTGGGGTGGAGGCGGGGCAGTGGCTGAGACTGGGCTCAGCTGTGGAGTCGGGCTGCCTGGGAAGTGGCTGCACCTCAGCTCACCCTAACTCTGTCCCCAGAGCAGCTTGTGCTGGGGGCCTCGCGGGAGCCCGTGGGCAGCTGGGACAGAGACTATGACCGGGCTGTGCTGCCATTGCTGGACCCCCAGCAGCCCTGCTACCTGCTCTTCCGCCTGGACTCCAGGAATGCCCAGGGCTTCGAGTGGCTCTTCCTCGCTTGGTCGCCTGATAACTCCCCTGTGAGTCTTGGGGACCCGGACCCAGCCCCAGGAACAGGGAGTGGGGGCAGCTGGCTTTGAGCAGGATGTCAAGCCTGCCCAGAGCTGGAGAGGGACCAGGGATCTGGGCTTTGGGCTGTGTGAGGGCGCCCCCTGCTGTCTGCACCACCACACTGCAGCCTCCCCTCCACATGGTGCTCTGCAGACCTGGAGGCTTTGTAAGCTGCGGGAGGGGCAGCCCGGCCTCTGGGGCCCATGGTGCCTCTGCCCTCCAGGTGCGACTGAAGATGCTGTATGCGGCCACACGGGCCACGGTGAAGAAGGAGTTTGGGGGCGGCCACATCAAGGATGAGCTCTTCGGGACTGTGAAGGTAGCCCCTGGCCCAGGGTGGGATGCCGGGCCTCCCACCCGAGGGTTTGGTCTTAGGCAGGGTCCCTGGGCAAGTGGGTGCCTGGCTCGGGGGGAGAGGGAAGGCCTGGGGAAGTGCAGGGCCTCGAGCCTGGCAGTGCCCGCTCACAGCCGTGTGCCCGCCCGCCAGGACGACCTCTCCTTTGCTGGCTACCAGAAGCACCTGTCGTCCTGCGCGGCGCCCGCCCCGCTCACCTCCGCCGAGCGAGAGCTGCAGCAGATCCGCATCAACGAGGTGGGCCCTGCGGGCAGGCCCGGGCTTCCAGGCGGGACCCCCGGCGAGGCAGGCCAGGGGTCTTGCTCACTGCCACCACCCCCAGGTGAAGACGGAGATCAGCGTGGAGAGCAAACAGCAGACCCTGCAGGGCCTCGCCTTCCCGCTGCAGCCCGCGGCCCAGCGCGCCCTGCAGCAGCTGCAGCAGAGAGCCGTCAACTACATCCAGCTGGTGGGGCCCTGCCTGCTCTTCCCCTGCCCCCTGCCCAGCCCTGCCCACCCCCGAAACACTGCGTGTCCACATGCCACCCTGGTTCCCTCCAACCCCTCACCCCGAATCCTGGACTTCCTCCGGGAGGGTCCCTATGCAGTAGAGTGATGCCTGCTTCCAAGGGGCCTCACTGGCGGCCTCCCACTGAAGAGGGGTCAGTCCAGTGGACATCTCTCTCTGAGGTCGCGGGTGGGGGGTGGGCACTGCCTCGGACATGAGAATTCTTCCTGCTGGAGTTTCCCGGGCTCAGAGTTCCCACTGGGTGAGGGGTGGACTTTTCCTTGAGAAGGCCTGGGAGGATGGTCCAGGGTGGGGGCTTCTGAGCAGGCTCGTCCCTGCCCGCTGCTGTTTCCCGACGTGTTTGGCCGCCAGGCTTCCCTCACCACCCCGTGCCCCTCGGCAGAAACTGGACCTGGAGCGGGAGACGATTGAGCTGGTGCACACGGAGCCCACAGAAGTGGCCCAGCTGCCCTCGCGGGTCCCCCGAGATGCTGCCCGTTACCACTTCTTCCTCTACAAGCACACGCACGAGGGTGACCCCCTTGAGTCTGTGGGTGAGTGGTCACAGCAGGAGCCCCCGATGTGCCAGGGCGGGTCTGCGGGTGCCCAGGTCCGCCCAGGCTCACGCCGCCGCCCCCACAGTGTTCATCTACTCCATGCCCGGCTACAAGTGCAGCATCCGGGAGCGCATGCTCTACTCCAGCTGCAAGAGCCGCCTCCTCGACTCCGTGGAGCAGGACTTCCGGCTGGAGATCTCTAAGAAGGTGGGTGTCAGGCGCCCACCTCCTCCCACGGGGACGCAGGAGGCCTGAGACCGCCCAGGGCGGGGATGTCCACGGGACTGGGGTGATCCCGAGCTGGGTGTTGTCCCTGTGCAGATTGAGATCGACGACGGGGCGGAGCTGACGGCCGACTTCCTGTACGACGAGGTGCACCCCAAGCAGCACGCCTTCAAGCAGGCCTTTGCCAAGCCGAAGGGCCCGGGGGGCAAGCGGGGCCACAAACGCCTCATCCGCGGCCCTGGAGAAAACGGGGACGACAGCTAAGGGGCCGGACTGAGCCATGCAGCGTGTGGACAGCGGGCTGCCCCCCCCTCGCCCACCTCTACTCAGCCCTGTCCCAGGGTGGGGCTGCTGGGGGGGGCAGCTCCCCAGGCCCCCCTGGGCCACCTCTGTGACCTCCCCCGGCCTCCTCACCCACTTCTCTGTGCCCGGGGCACCTCGGGGCCCTGCCCAGCTGGCTCAGGGGAGCTGGTGGGGGACTGAGGGTGAGCCTGGGCTCCAGGACACAGATGAGGGGCCCAGTACAGACCAGAAGCCTGTGGCCACTGGGCAGGGCTGGAGAGTCACTGCAGGATGAGATGATTGAATGCTGTATTTTTTAAAGAATAAAATATTTTTAAATCAACACCTGAATTTGACCTGAGGGATCACCTCTGTCTGCGACTTGGACGGCTGTGGCTGTGCATGGAGCTGCCCCTTGAAGCTCAGAAGGGGCTGTCGGACTCCATGTGGATATGAGAAGGGGGCATCTGGGCACACTGTGGATGCTGACACAAAGGATCTGAACGTGAGACCCTAAGACAGCACCAGTTAAAATATAGGAATAAAATGCTTGGGCCGGAGAGATAGCACCACAGGTGGGGCGCTTGCCTTGCACACAACCAGCCTGGGTTCAATGCCCGGCACCCCACATGGTTCCCCAAGAGTGATCCCTGAGCACAGCCAGTCCCCTCCTCCCCACCAAAAAAAGCTTATTCTTAGTATCTTGGTCAATTTTACAGGGCTAGTATCAAGGCACGGACAGAGCTGGTTCCTTCTGGAGACTTGGGAGAACCCATTTTCTTGCCATTTGCAGCTTCTAGAAGCCGCCTGCTCTCCTTGGCTTGCAGCCCCATCCCCATCTTCCCCATCAGAGGTGTAGCCAGCCTCTGCACTCTGCTCAGAAGTCATCCCCCTCCATCCTGGTGTGGTAGGGACACAGGATGACCTCCGGGAGTCCCGATGTGCCCCCCTTAACCACACTACAAAGCCGTTCTCGTGGGCAGGGAACCTGGCCACCAGCTTCAGGGGTAGGACGTGGACCTCCTTGGTGAGTCCCCCAGCCTGCTGCTGTCTTAGCTCTGCTCACTGGGTTTCCCCAGCCTTTCTGAGGTCAGAGGCAAGTGTCTGGACAGTTGCCTGCTGTGTCCAGCCTGGGGACATGCACATAGCGACGGCTCTAGGCACTCATCAGTGCTCAGGCACCATGCCCTTGGTCACAGGGACTAGGGGAGACCAAGATGCCTTCCTTGGACCCACACTGGGCAGGCCCAGAACTTCAGTCTCTGCCTCGGGGCTTGGGGTTGGTAGGCAGGGCTGGGGGTCAGCGGGGATGTTTGTGGGATTCAGCTGCTGAGTGGCCACTGTCCTTACTTTGGTGAGCACATCTTATTTTCTATTTGGGGGGTTTGAGGTCACACCTGGCTACTCTCGGGGGCTACTCAAGGCTCATTGCTCCCAGAGTTAGGGGACCTTCCAGTGCTGCGAACTGAACCTGGGCCTCCCACATGAAGAAGCACATGCTCAGACCATTGAGCCATCTCTCTGGCCCCCGGGAGCATGTTTGACCCCGGGTCTCAGGGCAGTGTCCCTTCGCTGGGGTCCTGGGATGTAGAGAGGAGAGCCAGAGCCCTCACAGGAAGGCAGAAAATGTCAGCCCTGAGAGTCAGTGCTGGCTGGGCAGGGAGGCTGCCACTTTCCCTGCAAGGTCTTTGGAGCCTGACTGCTCTCACCCCACGCAGGTGTCTGTGGAGAAGTCGGTGTGGCACCTGTGTGTCCCACCAGAAGCCGGCACTCACTCTCGCAGCCTGGCCGGAGCTGGAGATGCGAGGTCAGCCAGCCCTGGGCTCTGCTGCCAGGGCCTGTGGAAGCCGCCCACATCAGGGACAAGGCAGGGGGCCAAGGACCCCGAGAACTCAGGGCCTGGGGGTGTCGGCAGGGCCGGGGTGGCAGGCACAGAAAGGTCGGGCGGGTCTCAAGGAAAGGGTCCTGAGCAGGGACTTCAGGGGCCCAGGGAGGCATGTGTGAGGACGGGGGCGGGCCCGGCCAGGCCAGGGGACAGTCCCCTTAGAGGCAGTGGGCGGCGGGTGTGCAGCCAAGTGGGGCAGGAAGTGGTCAGGGACGCCCGAGGCTGTGTTCTCAGCAGCAGCCCTGAGGCAGTAAGGGGCCACAGAGCTCTGCAGGGGGACCCTCAAGCGAGCGAGGGCTGCGGGGCATGAGACAGGGTGAGAGCAGAAGCCCCCACAGGCTGAGTCTTGGGGGCCGGCAGGGATGGTGGCTTGGCCGTGGGGCAGGGACTGGTTTTGCGCGAATTCTGAGGGGCCCCGGGGGACTGGCTGAGGGTTTCTGGGTCATGAAGTTTGGGGCCTGAGTAATCTCAGCTCCAGCACCTGGAAGCGACCAGGGCAGGCTTGGGGGAGGTTTGTGCTGGGACATCAATGCAGGTGCCCGGAAGGGCTGGCGTGGAAGCAGGTGCCCCCCACCCCCAACCCCCGATGGGGCTGCAGGGCTGGAGTGGGGCCTGGGCTGAAGGTGGTGCACGGTGAGGAGTGAGGTGAAGGGTCCTCCTGGCACAGAAAAGACTGGCGGGTTGACCCAGCCCTGCCTGAGTTAGCCCTCACAGCCCTAACTGGGCTCTGGGCCTCTGCCTCTCCCTGGACATCCCGGAGGACAGGTGTGCATCTGCGGGGAATAGGGCGAGACTCAGCTGCGGGCACTGGAAAGAGGAAGGAGTGAACGCCTGCCGTCTGGCTATGTAAATAGTTTCTGAATCATTGCAGCCCTCCCCCGGCCCCCGCAGCCCGACCCGGGAGGGTTGGGAGTGGGCTTCCTTGGGGACTGAGAAATTCTCACTTCCTCTGTTCTCATTGCTGCAGAGGGAAGGGACCCGGGTTAGGGACATCTTTCCTGCGGCTGCTGCTGGCTTGGCAGCTGGACCCCCTGGAGAAGCTCCGCTTGCTGTCATGGTAGGAGCCGGGACGGGGCAGGCTGTGCCGTGGCGGGAGTGGAGTGGGGGCTCGAGACTGGTGGGAAGCAGCGCCCGCAGACAGCAGGGACCAGCCCCTGTCTGGTGTGCTCAGTCCTGCACACAGCCTGGCCAGCCGCTGTGTGCTGGGCGGGGGGTGGGCTGGGCGTGAGTCCCCCCACTGTGCCCCAGCTGACCCCCGGCTGCTGCCCCTCCTTAACTCCCAGCCCCTCAGCAAGGCGGATGCACTGGGGGGGCTGAGGTGGCGGAGCCCGCACTGGTCTGTTTGGGCTGGGGGGAGGCTAGCCTGGCTGCCCGCAGGAGACCCTCCTTCCGGCCTGGGTCTTGGCTGGAGTGGGCAGGTGGCTGCAGGAAGGGGGGCCAGGCGCTGCCTTTCTAGAATGGAAAGTGAAATGGCGACAAGGAAGAGAAGAGAGAAGTAGGGCAGGACGGCAGCGGGGCCGGCGGGCACAGATGGGGTTGCTGTAGCCCCCTGCCTGGCTCTCCTGCCCCAGTGGGGTTCGGTTATGAGAGAAGGTTCTAGATCCTGAGTCTGGGTTGCAGCTCTCAGGGCCAGGTCTGACTCTCATTCTGGGGCGAATGCTGGCACTGAGACCTCAGTCCAGGTTTGCTGAGGGGGTGGTCTTGGGAGACCCTGTGAGGTGGGCTGGCCAGTTGGTCACTGGGCCTCGCGCTCACTCTCCACCCCTGGCCCCTGCAGGGTCCCCGCCGGAGCGCCCGGCACCCCTTATCTCTCCTGGTCCAGGTGGTGACCCTGGCCGAGGCCCTGGCCCTGGGCACACTGCCCGCCTTCCTGCCCTGTGAGCTGCAGGCCCCAGGCAGAGTCAACTGTGACTGGCTCTTCCTGACGTCGGTGCCCCACTTCTCAGTGGTGGCCCGGGCCAACGTCACCAGCCTGTCCCTGCGTTCCAACCGGATCCACCACCTCCACGACTCTGACTTCGCCCACCTGTCCAGCCTGCGGCGCCTGGACCTCAAGTGGAACTGCCCGCCGGTGGGCCTCAGCCCCCTGCACTTCCCCTGCCGCATGACCGTCGAGCCCCATACCTTCCTGCGCGTGCCCACGCTGGAGGAGCTGAACCTGAGTTACAACGGCCTCACCCATGTGCCCCCCCTGCCCCGCTCGCTCGTGACCCTGTCCCTGAGCCGCACCAACATCCTGGTGCTCGACCCCATGCGCCTCACGGGCCTGCCCGCCCTGCGCTCCCTCTACATGGACGGCAACTGCTACTACAAGAACCCCTGCCAGCGGGCAGTGGAGGTGCCCCCGGGCGCCCTCTTGGGCCTGGGCAACCTCACCTACCTGTCCCTCAAATACAACAACCTCACCAGGGTGCCCCGTGACCTGCCCCCCAGCCTGGAGTCTCTGCTGCTGTCCTACAACCACATTGTGGCCCTGGGGCCCGACGACCTGGCCAACCTGACCGCCCTGCAGGTGCTGGACATGGGGGGCAACTGCCGTCGATGTGACCATGCCCGCAACCCCTGCACCGAGTGCCCCAAGGGCTTCCCGCGCCTGCACCCCGACGCTTTCGTCCACCTGCGCAACCTCCGCGGGCTGGTGCTGAAGGACAGTTCTCTCTTCAGCCTGGACGGGCGCTGGTTCCGGAGCCTGCGCCGCCTGGCCGTGCTGGACCTGAGCGAGAACTTCCTGTATGACTGCATCACCAACACCACGGCCTTCGACAGCCTGCGCCAGCTGCGCAAGCTCAACCTGTCCTTCAACTACCACAAGAAGGTGTCCTTCGCCCGCCTGCAGCTGGCCCCGTCCTTCGGGAAGCTGGTGGCCCTGCGGGAGCTCGACATGCACGGCATCTTCTTCCGCTTGCTCAGCCGCGAGACGCTGTGGCCGCTCAGGAGCCTGCCCCAGCTCCAGCGCCTGCACCTGCAGATGAACTTCATCAACCAGGCCCAGCTCCCCGTCTTCGGTACCTTCCGGGGCCTGCGCTTCGTGGACCTCTCCGACAACCGCATCAGCGGAGCAGCGGCCCCAACTGGCAACTCCGAGGGCCGGGAGAGGCTCCGGCTGCCCCCCAGGGCCCTGGCGCCGGGCCACCAGCCCCTGCTTGGCGCTAGGCAGCAGTTCATGCCCAGCTGCCAAACCTTCAACTTCACTCTGGACCTGTCCCGCAACAACCTGGTGAGCATCCAGCCCGAGATGTTCGCGCAGCTCTCGCGCCTGCAGTGCCTGCACCTGAGCAGCAACAGCATCGCGCAGGCCGTCAACGGCTCACAGTTCACCCCGCTGAGCCACCTGCGGGTGCTCGACTTGTCTCACAACAAGCTGGACCTGTACCACGGGCGCTCGTTCACGGAGCTGCCGCTGCTGGAGGCGCTCGACCTCAGCTACAACAGCCAGCCCTTCAGCATGCAGGGCGTTGGCCACAACCTCAGCTTCGTGGCCCAGCTGACCACCCTGCGCCACCTCAGCCTGGCGCATAACAACATCGACAGCCGCGTGTCCCAGCAGCTCTGCAGTGGCTCGCTCCTGGCCCTGGACTTCAGCGGCAATGACCTCAACCGCATGTGGGCCGAGGGAGATCTCTACCTCCGGTTTTTCCAGGGCCTGAAGGTCCTGCAGGTGCTGGACCTGTCCCAGAACCGCCTGCACACCCTTCTGCCACGCAGCCTGGACAACCTCCCCAAGAGCCTGCGGGTCCTGCACCTCCGGGACAACTTCCTGGCCTTCTTCAACTGGAGCAGCCTGGCCTTCCTCCCCGAGCTGGTCGCGCTGGACCTGGCGGGAAACCAGCTGAAGGGCCTGGCCAACGGCAGCCTGCCCAACGGCACCCGGCTGCAGGCGCTGGACCTGAGCAGCAACAGCATTACCTTCGTGACCCCCGGCTTCTTCGCTCCGGCCTTGGGGCTGCGCGAGCTCAACCTCAGCGACAATGCCCTCAAGACGGTGGAGCCCTCGTGGTTCGGCGCCGTGGCCGTCAGCCTGGAAAGCCTGGACGTGAGTGCCAACCCCCTGCACTGCGCCTGCGGCGTGGCCTTCGTGGACTTCCTGCTGGAGGTGCAGGCTGCCGTGCCCGGCCTGCCCAGCCGGGTCCGGTGTGGCAGTCCCCGGCAGCTGCAGGGACGCAGCATCTTCACGCAGGACCTGCGCCTCTGTCTGGACGAGACCCTCTCCTGGGACTGTTTCGGCCTCTCGCTGCTGGCCCTGGTGCTGGGCCTGGCCTTGCCCCTGCTGCACCACCTCTGCGGCTGGGACCTCTGGTACTGCTTCCACCTGGCCCTGGCCTGGCTGCCCTGGCGGGGGTGGCGGCGGGGCGCGGGGGCCCTGCCCTACGACGCCTTTGTGGTCTTTGACAAAGCACAGCCCGCCGTGGCCGACTGGGTGTACAACGAGCTGCGCGTGCAGCTGGAGGAGCGGCGGGGGCGCCGGGCGCTGCGCCTGTGTCTGGAGGAGCGTGACTGGCTCCCGGGCAAGTCCCTCTTCGAGAACATGTGGGACTCGGTCTACAGAAGCCGCAAGACGGTGTTTGTGCTGGCGCACACCGACCAGGTCAGCGGCCTGGTGCGGGCCAGCTTCCTGCTGGCCCAGCAGCGCCTGCTGGACGACCGCAAGGACGTGGTGGTGCTGGTGGTCCTCAGCCCCGACGGCTACCGCTCCCGCTACGTGCGGCTGCGCCAGCGCCTCTGCCGCCAGAGCGTCCTCCTCTGGCCCCACCAGCCCAGCGGCCAGGTCAGCTTCTGGACCCAGCTGGCTGTGGCCCTGACCAGGGACAATCGCCACTTCTACAACCGGAACTTCTGCAGGGGCCCCACCACACCCTGAGGTCCCAGGGCTGGGCGGGCGAGCCCTTCCCCCACGCCCCGCCCCCCGCTGTTCCTCCTGCTGCCTCCCCCCCCCCACCCAGTTACTGCACAGGATCAATAAAGGCCACATAGGGCCTCTCGAATGACCCGCAGCCCCCACAGAAGAGGGCACTGAAGGAAGGAGGAGTGCTCAGGCTTTTTTTGTTGTTGTTTTTCAATCTGGAGGGAATAAACCCACTTCCCATGTGTGTGAGCCACACACTTTACCACATCCCTGGTCTTTTCATTTTTTAAAAAAATAGGAATGGGAGCGGGGCGGGGGGTGAGGGGGTGGGGGTTGGGGAGGGGCTGGGGGCAGAGCTGTAGTACAAAGGTTAGGGCATTTGCCTAGCATGTGGTTGTGGCCACCATAACCCTAGTTCAGTGGCCAGGTCCACATATGATTAGTCCCTCAAGCCTTGCCAATAGTGGTCCCTGAGCACTGAGCCAGGAGGAGGCCCCAAGCATAGCTGGGGGTAACCCCAATACTTTAAAAATACACTTAAATAAATGTATTTACTTAAAAATAAATAACTATTTTACTTATTTTTTAGGGGGACAAGGGCCACAGCCAGTGACACTCAATCTGGCATTTCAGGCCTGGCAGTGCTGGGGGCCTTCGATGTGCAGGGGCTGTGCAGGCCAGGGACCAAAAGGGTAGGCATGCTTCCTTCCCACCCCTTGAACCAGCTCCAACCCTTCCCTCTCCAGGCCTCTTCCTCTTAGTTTGGGCTTAGATGGACTTTTATCTGGTTCTGGAGGATCAGGGCCAGGGCCCAGATACTAAGGCCAGTGCCACGAGGAGCCAGTTCCTCCAGGCCCTCTGAAAGTGACGGGGACAAAAGGTGATTGGAAGGGAATTGTCAGGGAGCCCAAGCAAGAGCCACAGCATGTGCAGCCGCCTGGGCGGGGGATGCCAAGGGCAGCTGTGTCCGTGGAAATCTCCAGGGCACCCGAGTCAGGGGTAAATGAGGGCTTGGTCCTTCTTCCCCCAGAGCAGGCTGCATCTGCTGCCTTTATTTTCTTAGTTGTTTGTTTTGGGGTCACACCCAGCCGTGTTCAGGGCTTCATCCTGGCTCTGGGCTCAGGGATCACTCCTGGTGGGGCTCGGGGAGTCACAGATAGTGCCAGGGAGCAAACCCAGCCTGGCTTCGTGCAAGGCGAGCGGCCTCTCTGCGGTACGACTCTCCAGTCGCTCTCTCCTGCCTTGAGCCCCTCCCAGCGTGCTCTGCCCTAGGGACCCAGGCTAGCTCAGCGTCCCTCTCTCGGCCTTAGGATCTGACTTCCTTGTATGCTGGACTGAAAATACCTGGGGAGCAGGCAGGAAAGCTGCTATCTTGGGGAATGTTCCTGACAAATTGATCCAGTGTTGCGCCCGAGAGCCAGTTGCGCCCTCTGGTGGCCAGGCCTGGTGCCCTGCAAGGAGACTGGCCCGGGTCAGGGAGACCGTGTGTGGGAGTATCATCCAGCAGCAGGGAACTTGGAGCCATAGAAGATTCTAGAGGGAGCCAATAATCCATCCATTTCTTGCAAGGCAAGAATGCCCTACCCGCTGTGCGATCGCTCCAGCCCCCATCCGTTTCTATTTCTACCTTGAGTTCATGCTGGGTCTCTGTTCTGACACCAAAAGGCCACCTAGGTGAGGTGCCACACTTGGTACAAAGACGGGGCCCCCCTTCCCTGCCAGCTTTAGGGCTTCGCCCGGAACCAGCAGCCTCCTCCATCGCATAGTGGCACCTGCCCTCTGAGGAGCCAGGGAGACACAAGCATCCAGAGTGTGGGGCAGCAGGAGAACAAAACGCCTGGCTAGCCAGGCCTGCTCTGGGCCTCTGCAAGGAAGCTTGGGACAGATATAGACTTGGCTAATCTTGCGGCCGGAGTGCGGGAAGCCCTGGGCCCTCCTTCCAGGGCTCAGCTGGAGAGAGGCACAGCTGCCTTCCTCTTTCGAAGGGGCACAGAGGCTCCTCCTGCGGTCTCCTGGCTCCTATGAGCTGTTTTCCTGAAAGAAAGCTAAAAGGAGCATCCCTGCACCCCCCTCCCTCCCTTCCCACCCCCACGGGGAGTCGTGTATGCCCTGGACTGCTGGGAGAGGCCTACCTGTCTTCTGAGGGAGCAGGTAGGACCTGACCCTGCTACTTCCTCGGCTGGTGAGTGGGAAGAAGAAAACAAGAACTGCTCTTCCCCCGGCAGGAGACGTGTAGAGGCTCCTTCTGAGCAGCGCTGAGCTGGTCCGGGCACAGCAGGAACCCAGACAGGAAGCAGGGCCCTATCTGGGTTTCTTGTCTGTCATGTGGGAAGTTTTCCTGTCTCAGAACAACTGGACCTGCTCCCAGGCCATGCCCAAGACACCCACAGTGCTCAGAACCTGTCAGGGAGCCCGCAGGGAGGAGGGTTCTGCTTGGGTGAATCTGGGGCCCAGGTCTAATGTTTGGCTGTGATGCAGAGGACAGGAGGGAGGTGGAGCTCCCCTGGGACTCTGGCCCGCTGGGAGGGGCAGAAACTGGGCCCCGGGGCAGGAACTGGGCCCCGGGGCAGGAACTGGGCCCCGGTGCAGGTGGGGACGAGGCAGCTTCTGCTGCATGGGGTCAAAAACAAGTACCCAGGAGGCCTGAGAGAGAATACAGAGGTTAAAGCGCTCCCTGACATGTGGTGGGCACCAGCCAGGGTCCCCTGTGCTCTTCCAGAGCTGACCCCCAGGGCCAGAGTGATAGTACCCTGCCTTGCATGTAGCTGACCCAGGTTTGATCCTTAGCACCTCCTGAGCCTGCCAGGAGTGATCCCCATGCATAGAGCCTGGACCACTGACTGGGATTTCAAAGAGAGAGAAAGAGACAGAGATAGAGAGAGATACAGACAGAGACAGAGAGACAGAGACAGAGAGAGATAGAGAGCCAGAGACAGAGATATAGAAAGCAAGAGAAAGAAGAGAGATGGAGCGGGAGGGAGGGAGCGCGAGAGAGTGCTCAGGACTGGCCCCAGGGCTTTGCTCCACCCCAGGACATGTGGATGGTGAAGCTATGTCGGGTGAGCTGGGGAAAAGGCAGACGTCAGGGCACAGACCTGGGGTGAGCACCAGCACTGCCACTGGGATATGGGCAGAGTCTTCCCCTTCAGAGCCTCCGTCTGCTCATCTGTAAATGGGGGTGGCTGGGGCAGCTCTGCAGACTGTTCAAAGGCTTTGTGGTGACATGTGTTAAGAGCTGACACACCGGGCACTGGCTGTCACTGTGCAGTAGGGCCACCTTGCTAAGGGAACGTCCATAGTTGTCTGTCTCTAGCCAGGGGCCCAGAGAACACAGAGAACCAGGCTCAGAAGTGGGTGTGGGGGCTGGAGCGATAGCACAGCGGGTAGGACATTTGCCTTGCACAAGGTCTACCCAGGTTTGATTCCCAGCATCCCATATGGTCCCTCGAACACCGCCAGGAGGAATTCCTGAGTGCAGAGCCAGGAGTAAGCCCTGTGCATCGCCGGGTGTGACTCAAAAAAGCCAAAAAAAAAACCCAAGAAGTGGATGTGGTCAAATCAGAAGCCTGGGAATCGGGGAGCAAGAGTCCTGTGGTACTCCTTGTCCTTCTTGCTTTGGGGGACCAGTGAGTTTTACGAGACAAACAGCTCAGAAAAAGCTGATGGGAGGAAAACCTAAATGTGAGGCAACCCGCTGCTCAGATTGCCCACTGTCCCCTCCAGGACACCTTGTCATGCTCCCCTAGGTTTCGAGATCTCTCAGGGAGCTCCCACACATGCTGCATCTCCTACCAGATGCCACGACAATGTGCCTGGCAAATACGCTCACTGTGAGTTCAAAGTGTGGGGGCGCGATGCGTGAGTTTGGTGCCGAGAGTCGCCTCCCTGGCCCCCTCAGCAGAGGGGCAAAGAGACGGGGAACCACAGACTGGTGGTCGAAATGCGAGCTGCTAGCATACTTATGGGACATCCGGGGGGGTTGAGGTATAGGACTGCGTGTAGATGTGGGTGATCATTCACAGAGGTAAAGCATTTCGGCAGAGGCAATTCTCTTGGGGGCATTAACTCAAGGAGACACTCTGTCTCCATCTCTATTGCTTTCCCCCCCCCTTTAGTTGTACGCATTAAACAATTCAGTTTACTTCTTATTAATACTTGCGGTTATTTGGGTAAAAAAAGTCAGACATATAGATTCCAAAACTTAGTTCTCTGGGCTCTGAGTGCAAGGCTGCTGGCTTTCTCCTATAAATCCCAGACTATGTCCTCAGGCCGGTTCAGCTTGTTCTTCCCCATGGGAGTTCAAGGCCCACGGTGGGACGCCCCTTTTTGGGGTGTTAGGAACTACAGCAGCTGAAGCTTGAGTCAAGTAACTATATGCCTAGGAGTAGATATATTTCAGAGTCAATCAACTCCCAAATATTAGGAGCACAGCATTAACGACCTTTCTGTGTTTAAACAACATTGCTCTATAGTAAAATATGAAAAGGCTATAGGGGAAATAGAAAAGCAAGTAATTCGCTTCAAATACAAAATCCAGAACCAGGGGCTAGAGCGATAGCACAGCGGGTAGGGCGTTTGCCTTGCACGCGGCCAACCCGGGTTCGAATCCCAGCATCCCATATGGTCCCCTGAGCACCGCCAATAGTAATTCCTGAGTGAAGAGCCTGGAGTAACCCCTGTGCATCGCCGAGTGTGACCCAAAAAGAAAAAGAAAATCCAGAACCACCAGAAATTTTGGCTTCTAAGTAACCAAGACTGACTTGAGGAATTGTGACAATGAGAAGTAAAGCACGAAGGAAGCGTTAAAGATAAACCCAGGAGATCAGGGGGGCTTGCAAGAGCACTGTAATCTTCTCTGGGGAGAGGAAAAGGGGCAATTCACTGTTCAATTCAATGTTTAGGGGCCTAAACATTTACAAACTCTTACGCAAATTTTTTTTTAACAATTTGTTTGAAAGCTGTTCATCAATCCTCACCTTCCTGCACTTCACTCTGTCCCCTGGCTTCTGACACCCTCTGTGGCCTTGGGGAGGAAAATGTAGTGAACAGCCCCACCGGGCGACTGGTCCTGAGCCGAGAGAGGAACAGGCCTGTGGGAGCATGGGGAGCAGAGCGTGGTGGTGGAGCCCGGGTCCTGCGCCTGCAGCTCAGATGGTGCCCGGGACGGGAGTCCTCAGGCATGTGGCCGCTGCTGGGTTACGTGAGGGCTCCCTCTCTCTCTCTCTGTCTCTCTCTCTCTTTCTCTCCAAGGAGGGGAGTGAGGCCTTGGCCACTGGCTCTTCCCCTCAGCTCACATATTCTTTCTAATCAAGCTGACTGGCGTGTTACCTTTGGTCCCTGGGGGGCTGGGTGTCCCCCAAAGGCAGGAGTCGGAACCCTAAGGTGGTGCCGACAGTGCTGGAGGTGGGCCCTGGAGAGGACAGGCCCTGCTCGCCTCACCCCGCCTCTTCGCTTCATTTCCAGACTTTGCCTTCACGAACCGAAGGTGCAGCCATAGGCTTAGGACTCGAGGCTCAGAGATGGCCAGTGTTTCAGAGCAATAAAGCATCATTTTTTCTGGATGTACCACTTTTGTTCGGGGGCCATACTTAGTGGCACCCGGGGTCTACTGGAGTATTATTTGGGGTCACTCGGGGACTATAAGACATAGGGGATTGAACCTGGGGGTCCCACATGGCCATCTTCCCAGCCCTGTATTATTATCGTTTATTTAGGCCACCTGATTTACAATAGTGTTAATGTTTTAGGCTGACAATGTCATTGTCACACACTCACCAATGTGCCAACAGGCTCCCATCAGGGAGTCTAGCTACCTCTTTAATTCTTAACTTTTTTTTGGCCACACACAGAAGTGCTGCAGGCAACTCCCTGTTTAGACCTTGGGGGCTTCCAGCAATGCTGAGGGGACCATGCAATGCTGGGGATGGAACCTAGGGTCTCACACATGCAATACTTCTGCCACTAGCCACTGCCCCCATCCCCATTAAGTCCTTTCTTGTTCCCCGCTCACCTGAGTAGACTGAGTCTGTTATCAGGGCCACCATTTGGTGTTTTGGTGTGTTGGTGTTTGGTGTTTGGTTTTAAGTAAAACACCCTTACTGTGTTTCTTTTGTTGTTGTTGTTTAGTTTTATTTGGGGGCTAAAACCAGCAGTGTGGGGGCTGGAGCAATAGCACAGTGGGTAGGACATTTGCCGAGTTCGATTCCCAGCATCCCATATGGTCCTCTGAGCACTGCCAGGGGTAATTCCTGAGTGTATGAGCCAGGAGTAACCCCTGTGCATCGCCAGTTGTGACCAAAAAAAAAAAAAAGAAGAAGAAGAAGAAGAAAAAGAAAACCAGCAGTGTTCAGGACTACTTCTTCCTGGTTCTGCACTCAGGAATCACTCCTGGCAGTGCTAGAGGAATCACAAGGGGTGTTGGGGATCGAACTTGGATCAGCTGCATGCGAGTGCGAGGCAAGTGCTTTCCCTGCTGTGCTATAGCTCTGGTCCCTACTGTGCTTCTTGTCTGTTTGCTGTTTTTGCGCCATACCTGGGGATGCTCAGTCCTGGCCCTCACTAGTGCTAGAGTGGCCATGTGGATGCTGGGGGTCAAATCTGGGTTGGCTGCATGCAAGGTAAGCATCCTACCTGCTGTACTATCCCTCTGGGCCCCCTACTGTGCTGCTTTATACTCCACACGAGTGAGATCAATCATAAACGTAACCTTTAAGTGCACTGGGGAACCCAAACACTGACATGACTCACTTTATCGCAGTGTTGACTTTATTGCAGCCTATCTCTAGATGGGCTCTCTCTCTCTCTCTGAGGCGTGCCTATAATTACCTATATCAGGCTGTGATATAGGTAATTATGGCCCATGGCCTTAGGGAGACAGACAGAGAGCTCTGTCTGCACATGTTGAATGTGCAGGAGGCAGAACTGCTCTGGCTCCTGGCCCGAAAGTTTGGGCTTCCTGGTGGGCTTCTGTGAGAAGCACGTGTGCGTTTTTAGCCCCATCTGCACTGTTTCATGACAGCTGCCCACATACAGACAGCACCTCCCTCAGGGCACATTTCTTCAGTGCCTGCCGTGTCTTGGGTGCTATGCTGGGTGATGAGGCTATACAGGGGCGAGGAGGCTGGGAAGACCATCAGCTGTTTAGACCATCACTGGGGCCAGCGGTGAGTGCTCTGAAGGGCAGCACAGGAGGTCATGGGAGCGCAGGGCACAGGGGCCTCCTGAGGGCCTGTCCTGCAGGAGAGGCAGCCTCACCTACATCCAGGGTCAGAAGAGCCAGGCAAAAGCCATGGCAAGCATCAAAGCCTGGAAAACGGAGAGAACATGGGGTACCTGAGACCCAGAAATGCCAACACATGACCAGCGTGACCCATCGGGGTGAGTGGGACTTGAGAATGGAAAGCTGCATGGCTTCGTGGTCCCAGAGCCTGTCCCCAGTGCCACCTGCCTTTCTGAGCTCTAGAATTAGTCCCCCTTAGCCCGACTGGGTCCAGTGGGAGACTTGGGTGGCTCTCAGACGAGGGCTGTGATTTGATTTCTGGGCACATGTACACACCATCGCCAGAGTTTACAACGGCAGGTGGATGCGGGGCCGGAGAGGAAGCTCCAATCCCATTTTCTAGTTCCCAAAACCCATTTAGTATCTTGTCCTCTACACTCAGATGGGACCGGAAAGATGGTACAGTGGGGTTTGCATGCAGGTTTAATCCCCCTAGATCCCATCTAGTCTCAGAGTTTGCGAAGAGTCATCCCTGGCACGGAGCCAGGATTTAAGTCCTGAGCACAACAAGGTGAGGACCAAATTAAAAAAAAATGTTTAATATCTGAGTGTGTGCTCTTTTTGGCTTTGGGCCACACTCGGTGGGGCTCAGGACCTCGTCCTGACAGGACTCTGGGGACCATATGGGGTGTAGGGATTGAACCCAGGTTGGTCATGTGCAAGGGAAACAACCTGTTGTACTCAGATACTAATTTTTTTTTCTTTTGGTTCACACTCAGAGATGCTCAGGGCTTACTCTTGGCTCTGCACTCAGGAATTACTCCTGGTGTTGCTTAGGGGACCGTTTGGGATGCCGGGATCAAACCCAGGCTGGCTGTGTGCAAGGCAAATGCCCTACCCCCTGTCCTATCCCTCTGGCCCCTATTAAATTCTTAAGAACAGATACTATGTTTGGGTCTTAGCAAAGACTGAAAAGTAATGATGATTTATTTCAGCCCACTGAAAGCTGATGGCTTCTTGGGTTGGAGGGTGGCAGGGGAAGCAGAGGTCACAGGTGACGGTCGTAGGATGAGGATGGGGCAGATATTAGTGGCCTGACCTGAGATGTGTTTGAGGTAGAACTTACAGAGCTTGCTAAGTCTCCTGAGGGATGCCAGCTGACTCTGAGGGGCAGAGGAACTGGGGAGACAAGGTCAGAGTAAGGAGGGGAGTGGGCACACAGGTGCCCTCTGGAACAGCACGCTCTCGGAGTTTGAGGGTGGCCAGCAGTGGAACCGAAAGTAGGAGACTTAGGTGGGGGATAGGGCTCAGTGGACGAAGCCAGAGTGGTCACTGTCCAAAGGACCCAGTTCGTAAAAAGGGAGAAAACTATAGGTCAGGGGTATGAGGGCTTAGAAAGCTGCAAAAGGGCAAGGCCAGCCACTGGGAAACAGCGCCAGGAAACCTGAGCCAGCCACTGGATCTGAGAGAGGCACGGAGAGTGGCCGCCACCGGCCACGGGAGTGAAAACACAGTGGGCGGGCGGCAGCCAAGAGCAGGGGCCAGACTGGCGGGAGCATCCCAGCGAGAGCAGGGAGCCGGGTGTGGGGCCAGGCAGAGGCAGAGGGCCGGGACATGACTCCGCAGTGGAGCACACACCTCACATCGTGAAAGGTGTGGGCTCAGTCCCTCACACGGGACCGGGTCCAGAAGACACGCCAAGTGGGAGGAGTCCCGGCGGGAAGCCCTGCTGGTGGCCTCCAGGGTGCCTGGCTGGGGCACAAGCTCGGCTGCAGATGGGCTAGATCCGTGATGCTTGACCTTTCCCGGCCCTCGGCTGCCTTCTGGCCTCTGCTCCCCCCCACGCCACCCCACCCCACGGCTTATCCTTATCCTTGACCCCCATTCCCATGATGTTCACCCGTGGCTCCAGTTGAGAGTCTGGGCTAGAGGATGCGGCAGTGACAGACAAGTGGTCCCTTCCTGTGTGGCCTGCATAGGCAGCCAAGGCAGCGCCTGGCGGGGAAGAAGGGGACACCGCTGGGTGGGGCTGCCTGTCCACTCAAGGGGAGGTCAGACACACCACGAGAACCCAGCTGCGTACTGGCCCACCTTCTTTCAGAGTCCCATTGCTGGGGCACACTGGGGTCAGCTCAGTGTGGCCCCCTCAGTAACTAGGGGCAGAGGGGGGTATCCTATATGTTGATACCTTTTTGATTTTGGACACATTTTACTTTCCTTTGAACATTTTGGATTTGGGGCCACACCCCACGATGCTCAGGTTCTGCACTCAAGAATTACTCCTCATGGTGCTCGGGGGAACCATATGGGGTACCAGGATGCAAGGCCAGCACACAACGCACTGTATCACTCCAGTCCCTATAGTCTAAATATAAAGTAATTTTTGTTTTTTCGCTACACTTGGCAGTGCTCAGGACTTACTCCTTTCCCGTGCTCTGGGATCACTCCTGGCAGTGCTCAGGGTACCATGTATGGTACCAGGGATCAAACTAGGCAAGTGCCTTAACCTTGTACCATCTCACTGGACCCAAGGAAATGATTTATTTTTCCCACCCAGCGGTGAATAACAGGAGGACCCGTCACGTAAACAAGAATTTATTTTCAGGATTATATTTTTACTTATAGACTAAATTTAATATAATTTAATTCACATATAAAGACAATCTGGAGACTCTGTGGCTGTGGCGGGGCCGCTGGAATGTCTCGGCACGCTCAGGCCTGGGCAGACACCAGCTTGCTCATGCCCGAGAAGAAGGACTTCTCTCTCTCGCTCATCACCTCGAAATGCAGGGGTCTCCGGCAGAAGTTGCACTCGGCGGAGGAATGCGGCTTGAGCTCCAGCCCCACTCGCTGCCAGGTGGCCAGGAGATTGTCTGTGAGGAGAAAGTGTTTGACTTAGCGGGGCGGGGGTAATATACCAAAGAGAAATGAAAAACCACATCCGCAAGAATATCCCAAACACAAACACTTATAGCAATGTATTTTCGTAACAGCAAAAACGTGGAAACCTAAGTGTTCACCGACCGATGAATAAACAAATATGTGGTATATCTGACATGAGAAAATTATCTGGAAGTGACAATAAAGGGCGAGAGAGAACGCAGCACAGGGGGGAAGGTGCCTGCCTTGCACACAGTTCAATTCTGAGAACTGAATATGGTACCTCAGCACCAGCAGGAGTGATCCCTGAGCCCAAAGCAAGAAATAAACTGAAGAGTGCCCCAAAACAAAACAAAAAGAGCCACAAACAAAAGCAAAAACAACAAAAAAACCCGAAAACAAAACAATAAAAAAACCCAAACCCAAGTAAATACAAAAAATAGCATACCCCAAACCCGAAATCCCACAGGAAACAAATGCTGGGACCTGCTTCACCATGGTGAGCCTTAAAGACATGCACAAGGGCCAGAGCGAAAGCACAGCAGGGAAGGCATCTGCCTTGCAAGTGGCTGACCCTGGGTTTGAAACCCACCTCCCACTCCCACCCCAGACCCCCTACCCCGCACTGGCATCCCAGATGGTCTCCCAAGCACCACCAGGAGTGATTCCTGAGTGCAGAGCCAGGAGCAATCCCTGAACATCGCTGGGTGCGACCCAACAAGAAAAAAAAAAAAAAAAGCTCAAAAAGCAGCCAGGTTTGAGGGGCACTGATTGTTGCACGGGCCCATTTATATGAAATGTAAAGTTCACACAAGTCCAGGCCCTGAAAGTGAACGCTTTTGACAGAAGCTGGTGACAAGAGAAGGCTGAGGACTGCTACCAGACATGGGGTTCTCTCTGGGGTGACGAAGCTGCTCTGGATGGAATCAGAGAGGAGTGAGCCAACATTATAATGTACCTAAAAACCACTGCATACTTCTAAAGGGTAAAAGTTATCCTATGTAAATGGTGTCTCAATAGCTTGTTATGAAATGCAGAAACAAAACCCGACTCTGGTTTTACTTTACAAGCCTACAAGGAAGACGCTGTTCCAAAGTTGCTGCACTCTTGAAACCGAGCCTCCCTGGAAGCAGACCCACGTCCAGGTGGGGAAGGGGTGCCCAGGTAGGCACTGGACCTTTGAACAGAGGGGCTGGAGCCAACATCCCTCGGTGTCTGCCTTGAGGAGGGACACGGGGCAGAGGTGGTGGACTGGACTGTAGATGTAAATGGTATAAAGTGCTGAGTAATGCTCTTATCAGCAGGGATTCGTCTCGCGCTTGGCTCCAGGAACAGAGAGAAACACAAAGCCCCGCTCAGAGTGCCAGGAGCCTCGAACCCCCATCTCTCTGTGTGGCCTTGTCACTATGATGGGGGTAGAGGGGGCTTAGCAGGTCATGATCCCATACCCTCCTGAAGTGAACCAAACAGACTTTTAGAGTTCCATAACATCTGAGGGTACGCCTAATTTCTTGGCGGGGGGGGGGGGGATGAGGCTGTGGGGATCAAATCTGAATGCTTTACAAGTGCTGCAAGGAAAGACACTGCTTTGTGCAACTCTCTGGTAAGGCACCAGAGCACCCCATACTCACCCAGGAAGTAGTTCATCATCTGTGGAGTGTGGTGAGGGGTGGGAGCGATCCGAAGGAGCTCCTCCCCCCGGGGCACCGTGGGGTAGTTGATAGCCTGCACGTAGATGTTATGCTTGCTCATCAGCTCGTCACAGACTTCTGTGTTCTTAGCAGCATCTGCAACCTAAGTTGGTGACAAACAGGAAGGTCAGCACGGGGCCCCTATGCACTCGAATGGGACACAAACAGGCCTAGCGCTTGCGGCGGGAAGAGCAGAGTCTGTTTCAGAGCTGACTGAGCTGAAAGCCAAGTTTAGGCTCCGCGAGTGTTCCCCAGCGAGCTCTGCCTCACCCCGTGAGGGGCAGTGCCCTGGAGGAGACTATTCCAGGGCCCCTGCTGGTTCAGAGGCTTCAGTCTGGGGGTGCGGGGGCAGCAAGCAGGAGGGAGGGTCAGCGGCTGCAGCCAGAGGCCATTACCCGCACAGGGATGATGTGGCTGGGGCAGTGGATGACCGGGAGGCCAGCGTCCATCAGCATCTGCCTCAGGAGCTTGACGTTGCGCTGATGCTGGCGGCGAAGGGCCTGGCCCTCGGCGCTCTTCAGGATGCGCACGGACTCCAGGGCTCCGGCCAGCAGCATGGGCGGCAGGGACGTGGTGAAGATGAAGCCCGCTGCGTAGGACCGGACGGTGTCCACCAGGGCACTAGTGCTGGCGATGTACCCTCCGACACATCCAAAGGCCTTGCCTGGGGGAAGAGCACCTCATTCATCACAGCCCCGACCCTCTGCACACAGCGGGGCGCTGGGGCCTCTCGGCACAGCCGTGCTCTGAAGGTTCCCGGGACTCTGCAGTCGAGGGACGGCCACACGTTTCTGCAGGGGACACAGTCGTCCAGAAGTCTTGCCCAAGCAAGGTGCCCCTGTGGTCCATACCGGCCATGCTCCTGGGGGCAGGGACCCAACCAGGGGCTTGAACCCTCCTCTCACTGCGAGCTCTACCCCCAAGGCCGGACCGTGACCCCACTGTGACATAAGTCGTTTGGGCGGGACTAGTATTATTTCCTATGTAAATAAACACTATACTCAGAGACAATTCATATTTTCTAGGTAAATATGAACATGCAGAACCACTGGGGTGGGTTTAGGGTGCGATTCAAATTTCAGTCCTAAGTCCCTTTAGATAATCGCTCTCTCGAGTTTCAGGATTAAGGGCTCCCCAAGAGTCCTCACGGATCTTAACATTCTGTTCTCCAGGTAACATTCCTGTGGAAGCCCAGGAGGGCTGGGTGGGGAGAGGCCCCGGCAGTGGGAAAGTTCCTCCTCGTCCCTCCCATCTCACAACACCCAGGCCTTCAGAGCCCACTGAGAGCCCTTTAACGAAAAGAACCGCTGGGGTTTGGAGACGGGAGGCCAAGTGCTTCTCCCCGGCAAAGGAGCTGCCGTCTGTGTTCTCACACCAGCCCTCGCAGGCTCACTTCTTTCTTTTCAGCCTGCCCAGCCTAGTCAAGCGCAGCATCTATGCTGCTGGCATCTTAGAATTACTGCTCCATGCAGCTCATTACGATCTTCGTTTGGAAATCCTCAATTTTGTACAGTTTACATAATTTTCAGCCTTTAGAATCTTCATAGGCAAAGAAGGGGTCTAATTATTTGCATCCCAACCCCATCTGTGTGCCACCCAAAACTGAGCTGGGTCCTACTATCTCCATGACATCGATTCATGACCAGGGGCGAGAGAGCTGGCACACCCGCTAAGACACTTGCCTTGCACGTGGGGGGGGGGGGGGGAGGGAGGGAGAGAGGGAGGGAGGCAGGAAGGCAGGCAGGCAGGCAGGCAGGCCGGCCCGAACAGGTTCACAACCAGCCCAAGGTCACAGAGCTGGTGAGTCTCACTGAATCCAGTGGGTGACAGAGCTCTGAAAAGGGGGCCCAAGAAATGCTGCCTCTCAGCAAGGGACACAGGGCGCCACCAAGGAGCAAGGGTGGCCTGGGAGGGCCCCTTGAAGTTAGCTTCAGAGCCTGGTGCTCCCTGACGTCCAAACCCTCAGGCCTAATGGCCGTTCTAGGGAAAGACGAAGAGAACAATTCTCACCATCAACACAAGGGATCCACCAAGTCACAGAGACAAAAGGCTGTTGTTATGGCATATAATCAAAGTTATATGCTAAAGATGTAGCTCAGTGGTAGATGCTTCACATGTGTGAAGTCCTGGGTTCGATTCCTGACACCACAAAAAGCTAAAGACCAAAAGTTAGGGCCAGATCCATAGTATAGTGAGGAGGACGCCGGCTTTGAAAGCTGACCTGGATTTGTTTATTTATTTATTTTTGCTTTTTGGGTCACACCCGGCGATGTACAGGGGTTACTCCTGGTTCTGCACTCAGGAATTACTCCTGGCGGTGCTCAGGGGACCATTAGGATACTGGGAATCAAACCCAGGTCAGTCACATCAAGGCAAACACCCTATCCGCTGTGCTATCGCTCCAGCCCCTCTGACCCGGATTTGATCCCCAGCATCACATATGAGCCTGGCCCCACCACCCCTCTTGGCACCGCCAGGACTCATCCCTGAGTGCAGAGCCAGAAGTAATCCCTGAGTACTGCCAGGTATGGACCCCTAAGAAAAAGTTTTTTAAAAAGTTTTTAAAAAGTCAAAGCAAACAAAAAACACTCACATGACAATGCTTTTTTTGGGGCACACCTCATACCTGATGATGCTCAGGACTTACTCTCAACTTTGCACTGGGGAATTACTCCTGGCGCTGTTCAGGAACCAATGGGATGCACACAGTATCCCAGGAAGATCGAATGTGGGTCAGCTGTGCGCAAAGCCAACACCCTCCCCACTGTACTACTGCTCTAACCCCACAAATGGCATTTTTGCTGTCTTCAGCTCTGAAACACACTTGATTCTGAGAAGCATGCCTCCACGAGCGTTGCTATCACGCTCTCATCACTTGGGAAAATTAAATTCGGATGAAAAAAGGCTCAGGATTTCTATGCTGTTCTCACTGGCTCCAGTTAGACCAGTTAGACCCTGGCCTTGCAAGGATAATTAACCCGGATAGACGACAGACGGAGCGCATACACACCAAGTGTCCCTGAAATGATGTCCATTTTGGGCATGATTCCATCCCGGTCACCAATCCCTCCACCTCGGGCTCCGTACAGCCCCACTGCATGGACCTCATCCACAAAGGTGATGGCTCCAAACTCATGCGCTACATCACACAGCTCTTCCAGCGGGCACACCGCCCCTGAGGAGAGAACACAGATGAGTGAGAGGCCACTCCCAGAGACTGCTGTTTTAAGTGTCAGTCAGAGCAATGTCATTTACATTCAAAGGTCTGTTTCTGTTTGTTTCTGTTTGGAGGCCCCACCTGGCAATACTGAGAGCTTACTCCTGGCTTGGCACTCAGGAATCACTCTTGGAGGTGCTTGGGGGAACATACAGGGAGGCAAGAATGGAACCCAGGTCGGCCGTATGCAAGGCAAAGGCCTTACCCTGTACTCTCTCTCTGGTCTTCTAAGGCCTCATTTTTATTTTTCTTCTTAATCTTAGGCACTGTGGTTTACAATATTGTTTTTGTTTTGTTTTGGGTTTTGTTCAGGCTTTACTCCTCGCTCTGCATCCAGGAATCCTTCCTGGAGGGCTCAGGAGAACATACTGGGTGCTAGTAATTAAACACGGACTGGCCATATGCAAGTCAAGTGCCTTACCCACTGTTCTATCTCTCCCGCCTCTAAACAGCACTCTCAAATGAAACCTACTTTTCATTTCAGGTTCTAGCTTGGGGCCAGAGAGAGCTCCATAGGTTGTGCTGTGCTTTGCCTATAGGACACCTGGGTTTGAGCCCTGGCACCCCAATGTCCCCTGATCACCACCAGGAGCAACCTAGAGTATTAAGCTGGGAGCAGCCCCTCAGCACCACTGGGAGGGGCCCCCAAACCACACAGAAACAGCTTGGCCCTACTCAGACTTACCATCCATGGAGTGGACAGTCTCGAATGCAACGATCTTGGGGACCGAGGGGTCAGATCGTTGCAGCAGCTCTCGGAGGTGGCTGACGTCATTGTGGCGGAAGATGTACTTGGGCACTCCGCTATTCCGAATCCCTTGGATCATGGAGGCGTGGTTTCCAGAATCAGAGTATATCTCACAGCCTAGTGGATAAAAACACTGTTTATTCCAAGCTCTACTAAAGACAAACCATTTCCTAGAGTCAGACTTTCAGGGTTTTTCCCTGAAAGCATCACTCGTACCCAGCTGAGAAAAGACAGTGTGCCAGTTCCTTCCTGCCACAGAAAATGACAAGATTTTCTGAGAAGGCCCACAGGTGTAGAATAACCCAGATACAGGCAATTCATCTGCTGTCAAATCTGGCTGCCTCATTCCAATACTAACAAGTTTTACTCCAAAAGCAATCAAAAGATAACTACAAATGATGGAAAAGACCTAAAACGCAAAGCACAACTGCAGCAATTAACTGAAGGACAGTCCTTTGAATCTGGTTCTTCGTTGGTATCATGTTCTACTAGAACTTATAATGTGCAATTAATGCTTAGTGCTCAATTCAAGAACAAATGCTCCTAGTGCTAGAGTTCCTAATGACTTTTTTTGCATATTATTTTATTCAAATACCAGTCTGATTACACATCATCAGATGTAAGCACTGACCATAAATACCCGCTCCTGTCATTTAGACCAATCCTCCCATAGCTGGTTTTCCTGTCTGCACCAGGGGTAGACCCTATTGCAGAGAGGAAAGGCCTTTGTCTGGGTTTATGCAAGATGTGTAATCAAAAACATGAAATAACCAGCTGTTAGAAAGACAGAAGCTCTGAATTGCTGTAGAGCTCTGAGCACGGGTTGGAGAAACCAGCAAACGCCGCTGTACTATCACTCTGGCCCCCTAAACTTCTTTTTAACAGGTCATTCCTGGCAGCACTGGGGATCTAACTCAGGGCATGCACATTCCATGTCTATCCTCTACCATCTGCGCTATATCCTTGAAGTAAGCCAGTATTTTGATGTTGCTCAGATGCTGAAAAAATAAAGATTCCTGTAACAGGTTTCCTTACTTGGCATCATTTTAGCCAGAGTGTAGAGGGTGGAGTCATTGGCCACAAAGCAGGAGGAAAACAAGAGTGCCGCGTCCTTCCCATGGAGGTCAGCCAACTCCTGTTCCAAGTCCACATGAAATTTGCTAGTTCCAGAAATGTTTCTGGTACCACCCGCTCCAGCACCATGTTGCTTCAGAGTCTCCCTAGAGAAAAGGCAGGCAGAAAACTGATTTTTTAGTTTTGAACACTATGAAAATTGTTTCCAGGATCTAAGAGGCTGTAAGATGTTATTTTGGGGGTGGGGGTCACTCCCAGAATGCTGGAGGTATACATATAGTGCAAGGACTGAACCCAGAACTTCTTCGGCAAATCGTGCGTGCCAGCCGTCAAAACCACCTGAGTGATTCTTCCACGTGAAACATGGGCTCAGACCGCTTTTGGACTGGGAGGGAGACAGTGTCCACACTGGGTACCACTGCCACTAGGGTGCATCGGGAGCAAGAGCTCCTTTCGCAGTCTGAGTGTTGGGAGTAAGCTGTCAGTCTGCTAGGGTGTTTCTTCTGGGATGAACATCTCTCTCCAATGAACTGACAACTGTCTCTAGAGGATACCCCGGACGGTGGTTACCTAAGCCCTCCGAGACCAGTCACATGGTGTCAGGCAGTATCTGTTACTAA
This sequence comes from Sorex araneus, assembly GCF_027595985.1. Taxonomy (NCBI): domain Eukaryota; kingdom Metazoa; phylum Chordata; class Mammalia; order Eulipotyphla; family Soricidae; genus Sorex; species Sorex araneus. Next base: position 48,106,327 of record NC_073305.1, on the reverse strand, counting down.
TCCTTGGACGTCGCTGAGTTTAGCAGCAACAATCTCAATCCTCCCTGGCCAAGGCAAGCCTCCTGATGGACATGGGATCTGCTAAACCTTTTCACGGTTTGGGGGTCACACTGCTGGTGCTCAGAGGCTACTCCTGGGGGATCAAATGTGGTGCTGAGGACAGACTGGGATTGGCTGCACGCAAGGGAAGCACATATTCTTTCCAGTGCCTCTGAAGATATGCTTAAAGGCTAACATTTGGCTCTGGTATACTTTCAGCTGCTGAATATTCCCTCCCCGAGAGATCTAAACCATGTGAATCGTCAGTGTCTTTCCAAGTAATGTCGGTGGCTAGTGCTGGCTGGGGGCTACTTACATGACTGCCCCACACACCCGCGGGTGGCGACTCATTCCCAGGTAGTCGTTGCTGCACCAAACAGACACCTGCTTTTTGGTAATGAGCGAGTCAGAGTAGTCATCTGCCATGGGGAAGATGTGCGCCCTCCGGTTCACAGTTTTAAAAACTCGATAGGTATGGTCGGTTTTTTTCTCATCAATTTTCTTCTCGAAGAAACGATCATATTGAAAAGTAGAAACAGCTAGAAACCAAACCAAGACAGTAGAACCTGGTGGTTAAGAAGCACCCCTGGACTTGGGGAAAATCTGGGTTCCAATCCACTTAGGGCTAGCAGGGAAGAGTCTGGGCAAATGAAACACTCGCCTGGGCGTTATTTATTCATTTAGTTTTGGGGTCACATCCAGTTCTGCTCTCGGAGACCACTCCTGACAGGGCTCAGGGACCATATACGCAGCTGGGGATCGAACCCAAGTCAACTGTGTGCAAGGCAAGTGCCCTACACTCTGAACTCTCTCTTCGGTCCCAGACCCACATTGTGTCTGCCTCAAACAGGCAGAAAGCAAAGGCCCACAAGAAGGCTCAAGTGGCTTCAAGTGCTTCCCTGGCTGGCTCAGGGCCAAGAGTTGTCCAACGGTGACAGCTCCCCAGGGGCTGTCTCATGCAAGAGACAATGAGACTCCTGGTGACAGGGTAAGGAAGAGCAGGTAGGTCACCACAGGGTTTGTCATCACTACAGCTAGAGCAACAGATCTGGCTTTTAACTCAATTTTTTGAGTTGTTTTGGGGTTTGTTTCTGAGCCATATCTGCGGGACCATGAACTCCTGCCCTTTGAGCTATGACCCCAGGCTTCAATTTTATGCTTAATCTGCTATATATTTAGGTTAGAAACGCCCTCCTGGGGCCAGAAGAGAGCACAGGGGTTAAGGTATTTGCCTTGCATGAAGCTGATCCTGGTCTTATCCCAAGCACAGCACAGGATAAAATCCTGGTCTTATCCAAGCAATACAAGGAGCAACCTTTGAGCACAGACCTGGGAGTAGTCCCTAAGCACCATGGAGAGTGGCCCCAACCCTCCTGCCCTCACAGCCAAATAAAACAGACCAAAAACCCCCTCTTACCTCACACAAGAATAATGAAACTTACATTTTGGCAAGTTATCCTGAAGAAGATGGGACACTCTTTCTGGCTTTTGTTTCCGCATGATATCCTGAAAGTTCTTCAGCAACCCGCTCTGCTCCCCACCATCGGCCTTCACACTAACTGCACCGGGATTCTCTGAGGTCTGAGCAACCTCTGCAACAAAAGCAACACAAGAACAGTGAAAAACCCTGACTGAGTTCACCACACCTTCCTGGAATGTTGTAGAAATTCACCTGAGAAGACTGACTATAACCTGTTATTTATAAGTGCATAAAGCTTTTCTTCTTCCCTTTCAGTTATGGCAGTTATTTTGATTCTGGTGCCACACCCAGTCAGATTCAGGGGCTACTCTAGGTTCTGTGTCATGCAGCGCTGGGAATGGAATCCAGGCCCTCCTGCATGTGAAGCATGAGTTAAGCCATCTTTCTGGCCCCCGTTTTAATTTTATTTTGGTTTTGGGGCCATGCCAGGCAGTGCTCAGGGCTTACTCCTGGCTCGGTGCTCAGGGGACTGTATGGGATGACGGGGATCACACCTGGTTGGCTGCATACAAGGAAAGTGCCCTGCCGGCTATAATATTGCTTTGGCCCTTCTGGTCTCATTTTAGTAACTGTAACAGCCATCACCTACTGCTGTTTTAATATCAGTTATTAGTCAGTTTTAAAGAACATTACAGTCCAAAGTTCTCTAGTTAAAGGGTGGGAGAGAGTACAGTGGGTAAAACCCGTCTGATCCCTGCACCAACCACACGTATGCCCTCCTGGTCCAACTCTCTCCCTCATCTCAAAAATTTTTTTTTTCTTTTTGGGTCACAGCTGTCGATGCACAGGGATTACTCCTGGCGGTACTCAGTGGACCATATGCAATGCTGGGGATCGAACCCAGGTCAACCACGTGCAAGGCAAATGCCCTACCTGCCATGCTATCGCTCCGGCCCCCCTCATCTCAATTCTCTTCACAGAACAACAATTATAGCCATATAAGCCACACAAGCCACTCTTGAGAGTGGGTTTTTCTGTCCCTCTTTGCTAATAGGATCTTGCAAATACTCCAAGGATAATAGCCACAAATGAAATCTCTTGTTGCCACTTAATGACCATCAGTGAGACACACAGCCTGGGAGGCCCAACACCATCACTTATCACAGTATCATCCCTTTTATCCTTTATTCCACCTGTGGTTGGTCTGAGGGCTGGAGAGATAGCACAGCAGTTGGGCGTTTGCCTTTCACACGGCCGACCCGAGTTCGATTCCTCTGCCCCTCTCGGGGAGCCCAGCAAGATACCGAGAGTATGGAGCCTGCACGCCAGAGCCTGGCAAGCTACCCGTGCGTACTGGATATGCCAAAAACAGTAACAATAAGTCTCTCAATGAGAGACGTTACTGGTGCCCACTCAAACAAATCGATGAGCGACGGATGATAGTGACAGTGACAGTGGTTGGTCTGAAACAAAGGGCAGTAGACAACAGCTTATGACTGCAGGATACAATAAAAAATTAAGCAATTACAGGGTCCAGAGAGAGAACAACAGGTAAAGAGCTAGCTTTGCATGCAGCTGACCTGGGTTCAAAACCCAATATCCCATATGGTCTCTCTCGAGCCCCACCAGGGGTGATCCCTGAGCTCAGAGCCAGGAGTAAGACCTGAGTACCGCTGGGTGTGGCTCAGAAACAAAACAACAATAAATAAACAAAAAGAAATGAAGCAGCAATTACTATAAAAACTGTTCATGTCCTGAACACACACAAGGTACCACACTTTGCACTACAGTCCTTTATATTCACGACCCTCCTCCTTGGCCCTAAAAGAGGAAGGTACCAAATTGCACCCTAACATTACCACATACACAAACCTGGGGATCCAAAGCACACTTCACTCTTCCTAACAGTTCACGTCTCCGGCATTTACCTTTCCTCACAGTGTGCATCTCCTGCACGTCCTCTTGAAGCTCGAGACTGGCTTTGCGGAAGACGCTGCTGCCCTTCTGGTTCATCTGGGCGGCCAGGAAAGGACATTTGCTCGCAGTGCCCTGGCTCGTAGCAAGAGGTGGGTGTCCAGATGGAAGCTCAGAGCCCTCTGAAGTCAGCGGGGATCCTTCAGGGGCCTTCTGAGCCACCTCGGGTTTGGCAGTTTTGTCTTCTAAGGGAGAGATGAAAAGACACACATCAGCTCTGGTTTCCAAGCACACCAAAAACCCACTTTGTTCCTTCTCTAATTGTCTTGGAAACACACTTTATACTTAACTCTCCCACCGTCCACACTTAATTTTTCTTTTGTTAATGTAACCATTTTCCCATCTGTCTCACTGAAAGAGTTACCTTTAGGCTAAGAGTTAAATGGCAAAGTTGAGCAACCCCTCAAAGTCATTGGCCTTCTCCGAGGGGCTGGAAAGAGTCCTATGGGAAGGCAGTAGTTGCCCTGCGTGTGACAGACCGGGTTAGATCACCGGGGCTATGTAAGATTCTCCCAATTCTGCCAGGACGAATCCTAAACACAGAGCACTGCTAGGTGTAGCCCCCAGATACAACAAACACAAACAGTGGGGGCCTGAGAAGTACAGAGGCCAAAGTGCGTCCCCTTCTTGTGGCCAACTGTTAGACCTGGCACCACACAGCCCCTGAGCACCTGCAGGGGACTGAGGAACCCCTGGCACCACAGGGCATGAGCAGCACCGCACCCTGACCCTGACTCTGGCCCACCAGCCCAGCTGGCCAGGAGTCACCATAAGTAGCCCCCAAGATCCTCATCATGCCCCCCCCCAAAAAAAAACCTGTTGTCTAAGAGAGTTAGAATTATTAGTATTCGAAGAAAAAAGATCTAAGAATATTACAATCACTTGTCTCATTTTTCTCATCTAAACGCACCAGAGGTTCGCAAGCTTAATTATGAACTGGTACCAGTTCATAATGCTCTAGCTATAATGACTCCCCTCGCCCCTTGAGCAAATCCATTCACCTTCCTTCTAGGAAAGTCTTTCTTCATCATTCTGGAATATTCCTGTGAGTCATAGGCTAGCCTTTCCCACAACCTGGGTAAGATGTTTCATCAAAATCTTCTATAAAGGAAAGCCAGAAATAATCTGAAGCTCATTTCATTCATTATAAAACACAAATTCGTTGTAGAAGTCTGGAGGAACAGAAACAGTGCTATTACTCAAAAACGTAACCGCTGCGGCATCCACTACACTTCACCCCGTGTACAGGCTCCTTTCTCCTCCCCTTAGCTGTGCTGGAGAGCACCGGGTAGGCTCAGTGCAGGGCGACCCCAGCAGCAGGGCTGCCAGGGTCACACTGGGCAAGGGAGCAGGTGGGGGTGGTGCGGGGCTGCATCTGTGTCTGAAGTCCCTGTGTCTGGAAGGCAGGAGCTTTACCGAGTCAAATCTGGTACCCCCATACAGATTTTTGTTTGTTTTAGGTCACACCTGGCAATGCACAGGGGTCACTCCTGGCTCTGCACTCAGGAATTATCTCTGGCGGTGCTCAGGGGACCATGTGGGATGCTGGGAATCGAACCCGGGTCAGCTGCATGCAAGGCAAATGCCCTACCTGCTGTGTTATCACTCCAGTCCCGGATTATTTATTTTTTTTAAGTTTCACTTATTCTGTCCTTTTCATTATGCAGATCCGTTTAAACTATCATCACTATCACTATCACTATCACTATCCCGTTGCTCATCGATTTGTTCGAGCGGGCACCAGTAACGTCTCTCATTGTGAGATTTATTTGTTACTGTTTTTGGCATATCCAATATGCCACGGGTAGCTTGCCAGGCTCTGCTGTTCAGGCTCCATACTCTCGGTAGCTTGCCGGGCTTTCCGAGAGGGGCAGAGGAATGAACACGGGTTGGCTGAGTGAAAGGCGAATACTCTACCGCTGTGCTATCACTCCAGCCTTGTTATTGATATTTGTAATGGTTGCATGCTAGTCTGTCAAAAGAACCACATTCCACCCATCTATTCCTGCAATGCTAAGTGGTAGAATTGTGAAAGACAAAGAATTGCTCAGTTAAAGCAAACAAACAAAAAAACCTGACTTGCTCCTGAACAATGGCAAAGAGAAAAATCCTATGAAGATTAAATCCTTCCTTCTTAGAGAGTGAAACATTCCGTCCTTGCAAATCCACTTCCAGAGGACACACCTGAACAGCCCTAGAAGGCCAGATACTCTTTTGGATTAAGTGAAATATGAAAAGCCTCATCCTCTCCTGGCACAGCCAGAGCAAAACTTAATTCTAACCTTTTGTTCCTGTTTCTGTAACACACCCAGGGGTGCTCAGGGGCAACTCCCAGTGCAGTGCTCTCAGGTCATTCCTGACTGCTCCGGGGACGGTGGGGCGCTGGGAATCAAACCTGGGCTCCTGTACACCAAGCCTGTACTGGGTTCCAGTCCCTTAGCATTCTCTCTGGCCCAACTTTGATCTCTTCACTAAAAACAAAATAGGAATTCATATATAAAATAAAGATATATGTGTTGAGAGAAAGTACTCCTTTAACAAATATCAGATGAATCCATTTATGTTAGATTTCTGGAGTATTCAAGTCACAAAGACAGAAAGAAGAATGCATGGGTGGGGAGGAAGGGGGAAGAGTTTAATGGGCAGAGTTTCAGCTTGGGATGAGGAGAGTTCCAGAAACTGCACGGTGAGACAGAAACAATATGAATGTACTTAACACCACTGAACTGCACAGATGGCTGAGATGTTAAGTTTTGTGTAATGTGCATTTTACCGCAATGAAAAAAAAATTCACAACTTTCAAGGCTAAAATCTTCCACTCAATTTTGCTGTGAATACAAAACTGCTCTAAAAATAGATGATTAATAATTTTAAAAGGGCTAACTACTTACTGAAAGATAGACAGGAATAGAACACTCCAGCTTTATGCTTACATGAATGAGGCACAATGGAGTGTAAAAAAACACATCACGTGGAACACTGTCCACACTTTTGGTGTTTTGTTTTTGAGTCCTATCTGGATGCTCAGGACTCCTGGCTCTGTGCTCAGGGATCACTCCTGACAGGCCCAGGGGACCATACGGGCTGCCAGGGATAGAACCTGGGTTAGCTGTGTGCAAAAGCAGGCGTCCTACTGCTGTACTATGGCTCCAGCCCCTGTCCGCACTTTAGGAGCGTAAAACTAAAATGCCTAATTTGGGTTAGTGGGGTTAGGACAATCACAGATTTACTTGAGAAAATGCATCTGAAGAGGCTCATGCCCCACTGTGGGCTGGAAGGCCTGTGGCAATGGCCAGTGACACTTACTCTCGTTGGCCGGTGGGGTTTCTTTGACCTGTTGGCAGTGAACAGCTGAAGTGGTCAGAGCCCGAGGGGCTGGCTTGGCCCCAACCTCCATCATTTTGGGGCAGTTTTGGGCATAGAACAAGAGAGATTTGCCCGCCTTCTGCAGAAAGGCCTGGGGTACCCGGGATAAGAACGGGCAGCGGCGGACGACGGTCTCCATATCCCGGAGGTACACTGATCCTGTAGAAAGATGAGTGACATCAACACTTGATAATAATCAGGCGAAATACCACTAAAAGGTCATTGTGCTCCAGTGTCACCAGCCGGGCCCCCTGGACTACCAACAAGGTCCAGGCAGAATTTCTGAGGACAGTGCCACGGAGGGCAGGAAGGGAGGGGAGAGAGGCTTGGCCACCAGGTCACCCCCAGCTCTATTCAAATGCACCTGCGAAGTCACTTTACCTGGGAGGCTGGGACACGGACAGGACTATGAATAGTCAAGGGACAAGTCGGGAACAGGTTCGGGAGGTACGATTGCTCCCTCCACCGGGGCAATCCGCAGGCAGATAAGACACCCTGGCACACACCCGGATGGGGAAGCCAGGCCAGGGAAGAAGTTGCTGTCACCCATCCAGGCAGCCCCCACCCCAAGCTAGAGGCAGGGTCCCAGAGGGGGCCCCCAGGTCCCTGATGCAGGATTTCCCCCAGGTCGTGCCCCTACTTCTCGGTCAGCTGGGCAAGGGAACAGGCTCGCGGGGGGAGGAGGGCTAGCAAGGGGTAGGAACCGGGGGAGGGGGGCTGTCGAGCGGAAGGGGGTGGTCGCGGCCTGGGGGATCGCGGGTTTGGGGAGAGGGGAGCAAGAAGGGGCTCTCAGGCCGCCGCCAGGTAGCTGGGGACGGCCCGGAGGGCGCAGAGCGGCCCGCCAGGTTAAAGGTTGCGAGAAGAACCTTGCCCCACGGCGGTGGGGGATGGGGGCTGGCAGGCCGGGCTCCCGGGGCGCCCCCCACCCTCGGCCCGCGCCGCAGCCAGAGCGCGGGCCCTCACCTGCGCGGGCAACGCTGTGGAGGAAGCGGCGGCGGCGGCGGCGGCGGCGGCGGGGAAGCCGGGCCGAGAGGAAAGAACTGACCGTTGCCCTTGTCGGCGACGAGCCTCGGGGCGCGAGCGGCGCGGCCCTAATATAGGGCGGGAGCGCGCAGGGCGCGTGCGCGCGGGGCGGGGCGGGCGGGCTTGCGCGTGCGCGGCGGGCGGGGCGGGGTGGGGCGGGGCGCCGGTGACGTCACCGCTTCCCCGCGTCGCTTTCCTCCGGGGCAGGGCCGTGCGCCGGCGACTTCAGCCGCGCCCCCCACTCCCTGCGGACTGCCCAGGGTTTCAGAGCAGCGCCGGCCCTTGGTGGGGCTGCGGGGCGGGAGGAGGCCGGGGGAATGCCACTAGGGCTTTCAGAACAGGTTTCTCGGGCCGGGGCTGTGGTTCCGGACTAGAGCATCAGCAGCCTCGCAAGTCTGAGGCCCTGGGTTCAAGCCCCAGGCGGGAATTGTGGGGGTGGGAGGGGGGTGGAGAGGGGGAAGTTTCCTTGCACAAATGGAAAACTAAGCATTCTGGACTAGGTCTTAAGCGGATTGCCACCCCACCCTCCACCGACTTGAGGGCTTTCTGAGGAAGGTGCGGCAGGATTGCGCAAGGACAGAGCTAAAGGACTCCTTCGATGCCTGAGCTCAGAGCGAGAATAAACCCCCCAAAATTGAAAAAAGATGGAGTTAGTGAGGATGATGGAAAAGGGGCTTGAGAGTGAAGGAGCAGAAGGGGAAACTTGTGTCACTTTCTCCTTTGAGTTGAAGGTACTTAATCTGATCCAGGCGAGGAAGGAACACGGCTGACCAGGGCTCCCGGGTGGGAGGACCGGGAGGTGGTGGAGGGCAAAACTTAACAGGGCCAGCATGAGATTCCCACCGGACACGTGCTAGTTAAGATTTGTGCTTTCCCTTGTCAACTTTGCAACACTCCTTGCTGGCTACACTGGGCCTCGGGAACCAAGGAGAAGTGGGTTGTGCCTCTTCTGAGTCTTCCCCATACCACACCACAAAGTCAGGTTTGGAAAACCCCTTTCGGTGTGTCAGTCCATCTCTTGCTCCCTCCCAGCTTAAATATGGGTTAAGTTGGCTGGCCTGTTCCAGTTTGGAACAGCCCTACACCCCCCCCCACACACACACACACTCTCTCTCTCTCTTTTTTAATTTAATCACCCGTGAGATGCAGTTACAAAGTTGTTCATGATTAAGTTTCAGTCATACAGTATTCCAACACACATCCCTTCATCAGTGTACATTTCCCGCCACTTCTGTTCCCGTGTCCCTCCCCACATCCCCCAGCCTGCCTCTATGGCAGACACTTTTCTTCTCTTTTTTTTTTTCCTCCCCCTTTCTCCACTTTAGGCACAGTGGTTGGCAGTACTGTTACTGAACCCCTTCATTTCATGCATTTCACTTTTCCTCTTCCTACGCCACTCTTGAGGAAGGGCATGTCCAGATCACTCCTTCCCGCCTCCACTGAGAAGAATAAGAGGCACAAAGTCCAGTGTGATGTGAGCAAGGCGGGCCCGGGTACTGCCCAAATCCAACCAGCTCTGAGGCAGGCCGAGGGGCATCTCCGCTGTGGAGGAAGCAACTGCATCACTGGTGCCTGGAATCATTCTAAGAACCCAGCACAAGGGCTGGGTCCTGGGAATCCCCAGCTAGGATCTTCTCTCTTCCTGTTCACATGCCCATAAACAAACCAGAAAGTCACAATAAAGGTCAGGCTGGACTCCGACTGAGCATGGCTGGAGTGTGCATGGTCAAGACTGCCCTGAGTGAACGGCCCATCCACAGGTTTCCTCTCTGGACGAGCAGAATTCTCATCTCTATTCTGTTGACCTCGCAGGCTGTTTGGCCAGAGGTAAAGCAGAAGCAGAAAGAACTGGTCACTTTGAGGTGCAGCTCTGAGTCTTGGACCTGGGCTCAGTTTCCTGGTTATAACACGCGCCCGATTCTTGGGCGACAGGCAGGAGGGTCAGGGGAAGTTAGGAGTTTCAGAGGCTTATTGTTTACCCAAGAAGTCACAGGTCCTCTGGGACTTTCCTGTTTAATGGAGAGAAAGGTTGGGAAACAAAGCAGACTCATACAGAAAGTGAAATAGGATGTTGTAAACAATTCCAGATGGAAGAGGCAATTGCTCCAGCCGGCGCTCAACACAGCCAGAAAGTCTTCCAGGGAAGAAGGGCCGTGTGCAAGGGGTGTTCCACAGGGCTGGGAACGGCCCCGGCCTGGCCTGGCAGTGGGGTGGGGAGACGGTGAGTAAGCAGAAAGCAGGGCGGCAAGGCGGTCAGACTGCACGGCCATTGGAGGCCCCAAGCCCTCAGGCTCCCCCAGCCCCTTCCTGCTCCAGACCCCTCTAATCCTGGCAAGAATCTGTGTTTTGTGCGGGAACCACCATCCCCACACTGACCATTCAGGAAATCGGGCAGGGTATCTTGGGGTCAAGTGCAGCCAAATGCTTCTTGAGTGGTTTCCGGTGTAGGACCTTGGAAGATACGGACTAGGGGCCTGACTTCTTTTGTTGTTGTGTAGTTGTTTGGGGGCCATACCCGGCGATGCTCAGGGGTTACTACTGGCTCTGCTCTCAGGGATCATTCCTGGCAGGCTCAGGGGACCATATGGGGTGCTGACCGCACTGGCCTAAGGGCTGGTCACACTGGCCTAAGGCGGGAGTCTAACCCTGGCTCTGCCCTGTCTCTGACCACGTTACTCCTGCCTCTGGAGGTGGGAGCAGCCCTCCTGCCTCTGCGATGAGTCTGGGGGACTTATTCTGGCAGATCCAGGATCTGTTCCCTGGGACATCCGGTCCCTCCTCCCTTCCTTTTCCTTTTTTCCCCTCTATCCTTTCTCTGTCTTCTCCCTGACTTTCCTCTTCCCTTTACCCCCTGGAATGCAGCACAGACTCTCCTTATCAGCGTGGCCCTGGGCAGGGGAGCTCAAGCAGCTAGGGTTCAGGCAAGGTCAGGCCCCACTCTGGGGATGACGCTGGGACCTGGCCTCCCCCACTTCCGCCCTCCCCCCAGTCTGCGTCATCAACACCGTCAGGGGCTGCTGCACTCAGCTCCCTCCCAGAGCTCCAGACAGAAGGAAAATGCCAGTCCCAGAGCAGGAGTTTATTCTTTCCACTCAGGGCACCCCAAGCTCATACCAGCAGGGGGGCTGCTATGACGGTCAAACAGAGAACAAAGGGCAGTAAGTGGGTTTCCTGTGGGTCTCAGTTTCCATGCTCTTTAGTCTTGCGCAGAATCCTTCCACTTGAGGAGGTCACTTGGCTATGGGACAGCCTCAAATATAGACCAAACCTCCCGCCCATGTTGCTAACCCTCGCTCTGGTCCTGGCCTCTGGCCAGCGGTGCTCCTTGGGGAGTTAGGGCCTATTTGTGGAGTGGGGAGTCAGGGGTGGGATGGGAGTGGGGGCAGGGAAACTTGCAGAGTGGCCAAAGTTTGTTGAGACAGAAGTTTCTGGAGGAGCTCAGCTCTAGCCTGGGAGGCAGGAAATGTGAGCTCTAGAAAAGGGGAGGTCGTACAAGTGTGTTCGGATGATGCCTTGCATGCATCTCACCCTGATTTGACCCACAGCACCACATGCTCCCCACCCAGCAGCTCTGGGTGAAGTCCTGGAGGGCCTGAGCACTGTGGGAGTGCTCCTCCTGGTCCAGGGCACTGTAGGCCTGAGCAGCACTGCATTCTCAGGTTCCAGTGTGCAGCTGTCTGACTCAGTTGGCTGAGTGTCACTGGGAGTGGCCTCTGGGCCCCTGAGCACCTCTTGAGAAGCCTGCACACCCCCTCCCTGCAAAAAAAGAAAGATAGTACAGGAGTAGGAGTACGTAGAGATAGTACAGGGGTAAGGACCTGCCTTGCCTTGAATACTGCTGGCCTAAGTTTTGGTCCCTAGCACTATATGTGGTCCCCCGAGCACCACCAGAAGTGATCCTTAACCATGGAGCCAAGAGTAAGAAATGAACACTGCTTGACGTGGCGCGCAATAAATCATGGGATGGGGGTGTTACCGGCATGCTCTCCACCCAGATGAGATCCGGGGCAGCCGAGAATGGCACGGCCCCTCTGCTCCTTAAAGACTATGATCCGGGAGGTCTACTAACCCGTTTTGGTACCCTGAGGCTTCTGACCAAAATGCATCTAGACTGTGAACTGAGCTAAAATAACAGAAATCCAAAACCGTGCGCAATGGAAAACAAATTATCCAATGATGCCTTTTCAGCAGGTTTGATTGTTGGGGAAAAATTCCAAATAATAATAGTGATTTCTCTGTTGAAATATTGAATGTATTCAAAGTATAGAGAGAATAAAGTGAAGATCATCAGCCACTCAGGTGGGAGGGTAGGGGTGGGAGGGGGGTATATTGGGGTTCTTGGTGGTGGAACATGAGCATTGGTGAAAGCATGGGGGTTTAATCATTATATGACTGAGACTTAAACCTGAAAGCTTTGTAACTTTTGTCACGGTGATTCAATTAAAAAAAAAAAAAAGAAATGAACACTGCTGGGACAAATGAACAAAACCTGAACAAAGTGTCAATAAGGGACTAAAGAGATAGTATAGAGAGGGCAGGGCACTTGCCTTACACACAGCCGACCTGGATTCAATCCCTGGCACTGCATATGATCCCCTGAGCATCACTAGGTGCAATCCCTGAGGGCACAGCTGCACACAGCTGGGTGTGGCTCAGAAACCAAAAGGAAGAAGTGTGAATGAGTTATCAACATTGAACAATCGGGTGATGATTAAACCCAAACTCAGACACCCTCAGTCCCTTCTAGACTCTGCAGGCCTGGCACCCTGGGGCTGGCAGAGGCTGGATGTCCTGTTAGACTTCTCAGCTGCCCTTCCTCTGGTGGGCTGCCCCGAGGACACATGGTGTCTGAATCATGACACCTCCCTGACCCAGGAGGCCTCTGATCATGTGTCTGCGAGCCTAACCCCTTTCAGAACCAGGATGTCTGAGGCCCAGAGAGGAGCAGGTTTGCTCAAGGCCATGTAGCAAGGGAGACCTGGGGTTCAGGGGGGGTCCAGGGGGCCTGCCTTCTCGTTCACATGCTGTGCTCCTCTCCTGCCCATGGGTAAGGCCAGAGTAAGCCCCGGGGAGTGACTCTAGGTAAGAGGGAGAGCTGAGCCCACGCCCTGGACCCGACATCAGGAGTGATCCGGACAACAGTGATGGGTGTGAGCAAGGGTGCTAGGTCAGAGGGTGGGGTTGGGCCTCTCCCCCACACCAGAATTGGAGCTGGGACTGAGTGAGCACAGCCAGGCTGGCATCCCCAGTGGAGACAGGGAGGCTGGAACTGCTCTCCTGGAAGAGGTGTGCGCAGAAACCGGGACCCCGGTTCCAACCAATCTTTATCATGTGATTGGCATCCATCATAGGACCTTTGTTTCTTCTGGCTCTATAGACATTTATTTGGTTTGTGGGTCACACCCAGCAGTGCTCAGAGGTTACTCTTTTTTTTTTCTTTTTGGGTCACACCTGGCAATGCACAGGGGTTACTCCTGGCTCTGCACTCAGCAATTACTCCTGGCGGTGCTCAGGGGACCATATGGAATGCTGGGAATCGAACCTGGGTTGGCCACGTGCAAGGCAAATGCCCTACCCTCTGTTCTATTGCTCCAGCCCCTACTTTTTGTTTTCTTTTTTAGGCACTGTGATTTACAATATTGATAGTGGCAGGGTTTCACTCAACATCAGACGTTCTAACACCACACACTCCATAGGATGCCAGTTTACCCCACCATTGTCTTAGTGTGCCCCTTCATCCTATTTGCCTCTACAGTGATATGCTTCCAGCTAATGACCAGTTCTCAGCTTCTGCTGCCTTTGAGTATTTGTTGTTTTCCTAGCACAGTGGTTTAGGGCATTTGCCTTGCATGTGGCTGACCTGGGTTCGACTCCTCCACCCCTCTTGGAGAGTCTCTCGCCCGCACGGCAGAAGCCTGCAAGCTACCAGTGGTGTATTTGATATGCCAAAAATAGTAACAAGTCTCACAATGGAGACATTACTGGTGTCTGCTCAAGCAAATCAATGAGCAACAGGATGACAGTGACAGTTTCTTAATGTCTCATACACGAGGCAGATCATTCTGTGTGTCCCTCTCCTTCTGACTGACTTTACTTTTCAGCATGATGCTCTCCAGATCTATCCACATGGTAGCAAGTTGCATGATTTTTTCTTTTCTTTTGGGGTAGGGGGGCATATCACACCTGGTGATGCTTAGGGGTTACTCTTGGCTCTGCACTCAGGAATTACTCCTGGCAGATGTCTTTTTCAAATAGAGTTTTTGGGTCCTTGGGTAAATGCCAAGAAGTGGAATTGTTCAGATGGGAGATCAACTTTCTGAGAAATGTCCATATTGTTTTACAAAATAAATACTGGACCAGTACATTCCCACCAACAGTCGCAGAGGGTTTACTTCCAAACACACCCCTGCCAACACCTGTTGCTTTTGTTCTTTGTGTGTGTGCCAGTATTGCTGGTGTAAGATTCAGGGGCTACTCTTGGCACAGTGCTTCGTGTTGTTACCTGTGGTACTCAGGGCCCATGCAGTAATGGGGATCAGATCTGGACCTTCAGCAGGCAAACCCTGCATTCAGCTCATTGAATTACCTCTCTGACTCCTATAGAAATATTTTGTTTTGGAGTCAAATCTAGTGATACTCAGGGGTCACTGCTGGCTCTGCACTCAGGAACTATTTCTGGTGTGCTCAGGGGACCATATGAGAGACAAGGGCTCAAACCCAAGTTGGCCTGTGCAAGGCAAGCATTTTACCCACTGCACTATCACTTGGGTCCCTTGTTTCTGTGTCACATCTGGCAGTGCTCAGGGATTACTCCTGGCTCTATGCTCTGGATCAGTGGCTCTATGACTGGACTCAGGGGACCATGGGTAGTGCTGGGATTGAACTAGGACTGGCTACATACCAGCCAAGTGCCTAAACCTCTGTACCATCTCTCAGTTCCTCCTTGTATGAATTTAAAGCCCTATCCAGCACTTCTACCCAGATATAGGGTTTGAAACAAAGGAAAGTGAGCAAGACTCTGAGAGGCGCTGGATGGACAGGGCAGTGAGGGCAGGGGTGGGGTGGGAGGAAAGTAGTAAACAATATAGTGAGTGAGTATGGCAGCAATGCCAAGTCCATTCCAATATTAGCCCTGGCACTGCAGTCACTGAAGTCCCTTTGAAGTGACTCTACAGGGCAATGATTTGCCTCATACAAATAGGGACAAAAGCTCAAACTGGTTAAGTAAGTTACCCAAGGTCACCCAGTCAGCTGGTGGGGATCAGGGCTGACCAGCTGGCTTTCTGCCTGGGGGCACAGGGGTTCATGCTGGGTCCAGGGTTAAGGGTTAAGGGGAGCCTGCAACGGTTTCATGTCTCCAGTGGAAGCATTCCTATCTCTTCTATTCCTTCCTTCCTTTCTTTCTTCCTTCCTTCCTTTCTTTCTTCCTTTCTTTCTTTCTTTCTTTCTTTCTTTCTTTCTTTCTTTCTTTCTTTCTTTCTTTCTTTCTTTCTTTCTTTCTTTCTTCCTTTTTTCTCTCTTTCTCTCTCTCTCTTTCTTTCTTTCTTTCTTTCTTTCTTTCTTTCTTTCTTTCTTTCTTTCTTTCTTTCTTTCTTTCTTTCTCTCTTTCTCTTTCTTTCTTTCTTTCTTTCTTTCTTTCTTTCTTTCTTTCTTTCTTTCTTTCTTTCTTTCTTTCTTTCTTTCTTTCTTTCTTTCTTCTTTTCTTTTCTTTTTTGGGCTACATCTGGTGATGCTCAGGGTTTACTCCTGGCTCTACACTCAGGGATCACTATTGGCAGGACGATTTTGGGTGTCAGGGATTGAGCCCAGTCGGTCGCATGCAAGGCAAACGCCCTTCCTGATGTACTATCACTCTGTTCCCACATTTTTCTATTTCTGGGTAATGTCTGGGCCCACAGCCTGGAGTGTCCAGCCAGGCAGCCCAGCTCCAAGGGTGCTTACCCACTTCTGGAGCCTCCAGGTGGCTGGCCGTGGTCTTGGGCAGGGGGGGAAGCAGAATTCCTTCCGGCCCCTTGCACTCTGGGAGGACTGAGCCTCTGCTCACTGCCTCAGCAGCTGAGGGCCTGGCTGAAGCGTGGCAGAGGCCTTCTCCCCACCTCTTCTCTCCTTAGGCACCCTTAGGAGGAGCCACAGGGACTCTGGGCTCTGTGGGTTTCCTACCCTACACCCCAGAACTCAGGCTCGTGGTGGCGAGCAGCAGCCCATGGCCCTTCTCGTTCCCACCCTGTCTTTCAGTGTGAACCGGCTTGGCAGACCTGCAGCCGTTGTCCTGTGGGACTGTGTCTCCTTGGAAGCGCGGCTGGCTGTGTGTCCTGCATCTCTCCTGAGGTCCAAGCCCTGCAAGTGCGGGTGGCCACTTGCTGGAGTTCAGTTCCCTGCGTCATCCTCTGGGGGCTCCTGGGCGAGAAGCAGCTGGCACAGGAGCTTCCGCTCCACCCCCACTTGACAGAAGGATGGCTCTGTGGTGGGCAGAGGTTAATGTGCCCACATGGCTGGTACCCAGGCTTTGGTTCAGGACCTGGAGCTGTGACGAACAGCCACAACCAAATGACCGAGCTTCAGGGACAGAGAGTATCCTTGATCCCCTGCACGGACTGCAGACCTTCAGCCAAGGCCCCGTCGCGAGGAGACGCAGAGATAACACGCGGCAACCTCCAGTTTGGGGCCTTAGATCTGCCTGAGTTGGGGCCTTCGATCTGCCCCCACATTTCAGGCTGTGCCACTGTCATTTCCACTGACCTGGAAGTTGACCCCTTCAGAGGAGAGGCAGCCAGCCTCCTCTGCGTTTGCTTGCTCAGTTCCTCTCTCCATACCTATAGGTGCATGATTCCCTTTCTCTGGAGAGCCCTGATGGGGACACTGTACTCATGGGGACTCTGGGGTCTTGGGGAGGGATGGCCTCCTGTCTGGAAAGTGAGCAGCTCCCGCAGTGCTGTACATTACCCAAGTGCAGTGCTGTACATTACCCAAGTACAGCCTGTACTTCAGGGGGCTGCTGGGCCCCCTAAAGGAACTGAAGGGGCTGGAGCAATAGCAGCGGGTAGGGCATTTGTCTTGCACTCGGCCAACCCGGGTTCAATTCCCAGCATCCCATATGGTCCCCTGAGCACCGCCAGGAGTAATTCCTGAGTGCAGAGCCAGGAGTGACTCCTGTGCATTGCTGGGTGTGACCCAAAAAGCAAAAAAAAAAAAAAAAAAACCAAAAAAACCTAAAGGAACTGAAGGTTTGGGCGTAAGTTTCAGAGCTGGAGTCAGGGTTTCAGCCAGCCCCCCGCCCTTGCCACCTCCCTCCAGGTGACCCCACCTTGTCACCCACCCCTCCTTGCTGGGACCCTTGTGGCTTAAGTACCCAAGGAGCCAAGGAGTGTCTGTCTAAGCCCTCACCCCCAGTGGGGGAGGTGAGTGCAGAGCACAGTTGGTGCCTTGAGCAAGACCCACAGGTTTGTGACATGCCAACGCTCACCAGCCCTTCAACTGTCAGGCACGGGCAAGCAGAGCAAAGGAAATCACAGAGCAGCAGAGCTGGCTCCTTAATGACCCCTTTGCCCCGGAGCCTTCCTCAGCCCCACGTTCCAGCCTGCAGTCCTAGAGAGCTAATCCTTGTGTAGCACAGACCTGGGACCCGCAGCACAGAGACTTGAAGGATCTAGAAGGGAGTGCAGTGAATCAGGGGCCATCACATCTCAACACTCATCAATATTTTCCCCAGGAGCCTCGACAGGTTCACAGGGTTTTCCTTTCCCTGCACCCCAGTCCCCCACTTTTTTGTTTAGTTTTGTTTTGGTGCCACTACGGTGGTGCTCAGGACTTACTCCTGGCTCTGTGCTCAGGGATCACTCTTGGAAGGCCCGGGAGACCACATGGGGTGGCGGGGATTGAACCCGGGCATTTATGAGTGGTCAGAAAAGATGTTTCTTCATGCCAACCTCTTTCTTGAGATAAGCGCTGCTGTCCTCACGGCTTCCTCTGAGGAGCTCGTTTCCTGTTTCTCAACATTCACCAGTTCATGTCCACAGCATGTCCAGCTCTGCACTTGTGAAAGAAAATCTACTCCTCTTCGTTGGTTCCTAGCTTTTTGGACTTAACGCTATAGCTTGGCTGGGCCCCCACAAGCAGACAGCAAGTGTCTGTCCTTTTAATCTGCTCCCTTGGACTCCCCTGCACCAGTACTCACTGTTTATTAACCCCTTCCTCTCATTTGCTGCTGTGCTGGAGTCCGTGGCCAGTCTTGAACGTGCCTCCTCTTCTGGGTCTCTGTGGGACATTTCTCTGTGGGGCTTCCTGTGGGACATTGGAAGTAAGACTCTGATTTTGGCTTCCTGAGCCAGGGGACTAGTGCAAAGGAGGCCAAGTGGTGCCGAGAGACGGCCCCAGAACTGTGAGCTTAGAGGGCAACTTTGATGAGCAGGCTTCACCCAGGTGAGGTTGACCCTGAGCTCCAGGCCAGGTGACTGTGCAGAGCCAGCCAGCAGGGCAGTCTCACTGTGGCATTGCCCAACCTCGGGAGCCATCTGGTGCCATACCACCACCTGATTATGACACGGGCTCAGGGCTTCCCGCCCGCCAACGGCCGCCAGCCCCCCAAACCCTGTTCCTCTTTCCTGAGCCACCCACACTAGGGCCAGTTAGGATTTCCCCATTCTTGCTCTGACCCAGTGGGTGCTGAGGGTCGGCCCTAGTGCCCAGGAGGTGCTCGGGGACACGTGTGTGTGTGTGTGTGTGTGTGGGGGGGGGGGTGACTGGAGGATTATTTGCTGCCTGCCTGAATGGGAGGGGAAGTAAGGGGGAGGAATGGACGTAGCAGGGCTGGGCCGTGTGCAGGGGATCACACTTGTCCCTTGGCGGGGCAGGTCATGACAGCCACGAGGAGAGTGTGTGAAGCTGCATGCAAGTGGGAGTCAGCAAGTGGCCAGAGCTGGGCAGGGGAAGCTGAGTGTGGTACTGACCGGGGCCCCCACCAGCCTGGGCATTTGTGGGAGCCCATTTATGGCTCCCATCCCCCACCACACCACCTGCCTTCCTCAGTCTCCATATAAGCTCACGTGTGACCCTCATTTATGGCAGCCCCTGACCTTGCCCTGGGGTCTGCGGGCAGCGTTGTGTGTCCAGGCCCCACTGAGCCATGGAGTGAGCCGGGGTAGGGGAGGAGGCCCGGTCACAGGAAAAGTGGCAACCTTGCCCATCCCAGACCTTCCTCCTTTGCCCCTCTCCTCTGCGTCCCTTCTGTGGCCACTACATCAGAAACTGACCTGGGCTCTGCCACACACTGGCACTCACTTGGTCTAGAGCTAGTTCCATTTGTGAAGAGTTTTTCCTATAGCAGCCAGATAGCTACCAGCTGCTCTGCTCTGGGGTGACAGTTCAGGTCTGGGAGTGCTTGGGTCATGTTTCTGCCGGGGCTGGGACAGCCAGGTGCTCTGTCAGTCCAGTCACAGGCGCACACATAGCATAGACCCTTGCTCTAATCCACATGTGGCCCCGGTGCTGCCACTGAGTCACAAAAACCCCCTGCGTGTGATTGCATGTCCAATCATGCTCATCACGGGGACAGCGGCCCCTCCCTGATGCTTCAAGGTTACAGGCAGAGACACCAGCACATCCCCAGACATGAGGTCACACACTGTTGGGAGCAGGGCAGGGTCATGGGGGTATGTGCTGCTCCCTGCACCCCTATCTCTAGCCAGTCCCTGGGTGTGGCATTTGGTCCCCACCCCCACAAACATCCCTGTGCTGCTGGGGCTCCCATGAGCCCTGGCCGATCCTCCCCCTGCCAGTCTCCTTGGTGGCACCTGTTGGGGGAATGTCCTGTTGACCCTTGACCCTGTCATATCTGAAAGCTGACCCAGATGGACCCCAGCAAGGTCCCTGGGGCATGACAGTCTGCAGGTGACCATGACACACCCTTCTAGAAGGGCCCCAGTTTCTCCACCTGGTTAAAGGGACATGCTCTGGGGATGGCAAGGGTCTTCTGACATCAGGGTGAGGACAGCTGTGACCTGTGGCCTTGTGGTGTTTCCTGACCTGTGAGCCCAGGAGCAGGGGTCTATCCAAATGCCATGGCCTGAGATCTCTCTCTGGTACTGAGCCTAGCCGGGTGCCACAGTCCTGCTGCCCAGCTGCAGACAAAGCTGCCACCTTGGAGAGATGGCCAGCTTGGAGACAGGGGCTGGAAGGACTAATACCTGGGCACAAGCAGCCTAAGAATGCGAGGAACCTTCAGAAGTTCTGGGAACTCTGCCCCAGTTCAGTTCAGGAAGGCGGGCTCAGGGGCTAAGGTCCACGTTTCAGGGACAATCTCGGTCCTTATCTGCTTCACAGTTTAGGTCCCAGGACAGCTGGGATTAGTATGGAGTGACTCAGGGAAGATCAGTGGGTTGGTTTGCTGGTCACTCGAATTCTGGCAGAGTCCCCAAGGAGACTCGGGTCCTTCACAAGCATTCCCTAGCTGCCTGGCGTGGGTGGGGCTCAGGGCACTGCCAGCTACATAGCCTGTCCACCAGCAAACAGGTATTCTCTGAGGACGTGGCCAGAATACTGCGGGTGGACAATACAATTCAGCTGGGCACAATGTCTGGTCTGGTTCCTGCTTGTGGCTTTGACAGCCTTTATCCGGCTGTGACCTGCAAGAGACTTTGGGAGAGTGGGGGCACGTGGCATGCTCCCCATTTCCCAGCTTCAGCATTGTCTCAGAGCCTTGGCTAACTCAGGGCCCGCAAGCCGCTACTAGAGGGGCATCTGCCACCGCATGGGGCTCTGATCCCCACTGGTGGCCCAGGATTCCAGCCGGTACCCCGGAGAATCTGCCTTTCTACAAATTCAAGTGATGGGGCTACAGTGATGGTACAGCAGGTGGGGCGTTTGCCTTGCACGCAGCAAACCTGGGTTCAATTCCTGGCATCCTATATGGTCCTTCAAGCAATGCCAGGAGTAATTCCTGAGTGCAGACCCAGGAGTAACCCCTGAGTGTCGCCAGGTTAAGTCAAAACAAAAACAACCCCCCCAAGGAAACAAACAAAAAATTACTTCAAGCGACCACTATCTGAAAAAAGGCAGCTATAACTGGGCGGACAGTGGGAGGTACCCTTCTCCTCAGAGCTTTCAGGGCTTCCCCACTCGGTAGAAGCCCAACTGCTCAAGGGCCCCCCATCTCGGTGACACCCGCTTCCAACACACATTCATTTTCTGTCCTTTCACCCAGCTGTAGATCTTCTTTCAGGGTCGGAAGTTCTTCCAGTGGGGGGGGGCCTTCTGCTGGTCCTTGTCCCACTGGGGTGGAGGTGTAAGGTGTAAGGTGAAGACCCGAGTTCACCGTGCTGCTTGGACCTCAGGGGTTGCTGAGCCACCCCGCAGTGCTGGGGGCCTCCAGGGCCAAATCTGATGGTGCTCAGGGGACCATGTGGCACTGGGGATGGAAACCCAACCAGGGTGGATGCATGCAAAGCATGTGCCTTAAGCCCTGTGCACTCTCTCTCTGGCCCCCACCATGACCCTGCTGTTCTCCCTGGAGACTCTTGCCCTAGGCCTGGGGGTTCTCCTCCTTCCTTCTCTTGATTTTATCCTGATCCATCTTTGTGCTCCTGCTCTTCCCAGTTGCTCTGCACAGCGACCTGAAGGTCAGCCAGGCCACCTCATTCCCAGTCTGTCCCAGGCGGCCAGTGCACAGGGCTAGCGCAGTTCAGGGGCAGAGGAGTGTACAGTGGGGGGCAGGAGTATGTGAGTGTGCATGCACACAAGTGTACATGTGTGAATGTGTATGAGTGGGAGTAGCAGAGTCTGTGTGTGTGACATGTGTGTGAATGAATGTGTGTGCATGTGTGCCTGTGCCTGTGTGTGTGTGTGTGTGTGTGTGTGTGTGTGTGTGTGTGTATAAGCCACCAAGCCCTGAGCAGCCCAATGGTTCCAGGGGAGTTGAAGTTTGGTCCTCCCAGGTCAGCCAGGGAGCCGAGTTTCTGGGGGGCTTGCAGTGGGGCTCATGTATGATGCCAGACTACTTCTGGGGAGCTCTGGGCAGAAGGCTGGAGGGTGCTGAAATGGTTCTGTAGGCTGCCAGAGTCTGACACCAGCTCTGTGATGACCATTATCGGAGTCAGACTTCGTCCTCTCCTTGGGGCACTCTGTGTTCCTGACGCAGCTCCTGGGGTCACAGCAGTGCAGACAAACTTAGTTCACCTCAATGTTCATGGTGACCTGATGAGCTCAAAGGGTGTCCTGGGGCAGCAGCCGGAGCTCTGAAGAACCAGGCTGACCTTTCCCGCGGCTCCTGCGGCTCTGGTCTGGCTGGTAGGAAGGGTGAGCACTGGCTTGTGTGCACAGGTGTTTGGGGAGGGAGGGGCAGCACAGGCGCCCACTGAGCCCCTCCTCCGAGAAGCTCTTTCGGCAGGGGCCCTGGGGCCATGGTTCTGGGCTCTGCCTCTCATCAGTTGGCTGTGCTGCCTGCACTCTGCACTGCCTCCTCCGCCTTCACGTCAAGGCTGTGGGTTTGCAACCTTGGCTGTGGGAGCTATCTGTAAATTTGCTCACGATGTTGGGATCTTCAAGGAATTTTCTGCTAAGCAGGCTTTGAGTGAGGGTGGGGTCTTCCTTCACCCCTATATGCTATCTCTCTAACCCCCTGTTATTTTGTTTTAATTTGGCTGGGGGCCACATGCTCAGTGGTGCTTGGGACCTACTCCTGTCTCTGTGCTCAGGGGTCACTCCTGCCAGGGCTTAGGGGACCATATGGTGTGCTGGGGATGGTTGGCTGCATGCAAGGGCACGTGCCCTATCTGCTATACTATTGCTCTGGCACCTTTCTGTTATTTCAAGCTCGGCGCTTAGTGAGCATTTGTTACAGCAGTCCTGAGCCATAACAAAGCTTCTGTGACCTGTCCATTGCACAGGAAGAAGTGCAGAGGCTTTTTCTGTACAACTCAGTGCTACAGGAGGGATAGGACCCCAGGTCTGAACAGTGCCTGGCCTGAGTTCAGCATGTCTCCTATGGTTCGCCCTAAGCTGTCCTTTCCCTTAGTTCACCAATGTCGGGCTACTCCTCCTGGCCTATAGTAAATAGGGTACGGCAAAAGCAAGTTGTCAGTTACCCACTGGAGAGACAGCACAGATAACACCACTATGGTCCCCAAGCACTGTCAGGAGTGATCCCTGTACACAGCCAGGAGTAAGGCCTGAACACACCTAGGTGAGGCCCAAATACCTCCCACTGGGGAAAAAAAAATCATCAGCTTTTTGTTGCTGGCACTATTCTAGCTCGTCCAACACCCCACGGCCACCACCCCATGGCTCTCAAGAAAAGGGAAATCTAGTCATCCTCTGTACCCAAAGGCCCTGCGCTGCCCCCACCTGGCCCCAGTCACCCTTAGTGCTTTGGGAGCAGCCAGCCTGTTCAGCGCTGGGCAGGGCTGGTGTCTCTATAGCGCCCTCAACAGGGCAGTGGATGCAGGTACAAGGCAAGCCTGTCCACAGGACGTTATTCTCCCACAGCCTCACCACCAG
Source organism: Sorex araneus (assembly GCF_027595985.1). NCBI lineage: Eukaryota > Metazoa > Chordata > Mammalia > Eulipotyphla > Soricidae > Sorex > Sorex araneus. The sequence goes on along the minus strand of NC_073305.1, from coordinate 48,083,016 downwards.
ACTCAAGTCCTAGAGGCTCAGAGACTTGCCCAAGACCACAGGGTCAGTCACAGGCTAGGTCAGCAATGTCCAAAATAGGCCCAGTCACATGGATGTCCAATTTCCTAGGCACAGATGACATTTCTCAATCAAATTGATTAAATAAAGCTTAACATTCAACCTAATTATTTATTAATTGAATTTTATGATTTCATCTACTTGTCAAGCCCTCTGGAAAACTCCATCTTCTTTATAGTCTGACCAGATGGGTCAGCCACTCCCTCCTCTTTGAAATATTGCAACTATAAAGTAATATAGAATACAAACTGGAACCAGACAAACCTGCATTCAAAAATAAATTTATCCAGTTATTATCCAGTGATCTGGATAATATCTGTGAGCAATATCAAATTACAGGCTCTTCCTGTGTTGTTTTCCGGATCTATACACTAGAAAAAGTAAATATGCTTATTTCATAGAATAAAGAGCATTAAATGAGCAAAAAGACACACACCAGAACTTTAGAACAGTGCCGAATAAACAAGTGCAGCAACAATCTCTTTGCTTCCAAGTCACACCACATTTCTCAATAGCTCTCTGGTACCTGCTTCGGAGAGAGTACAGATGGAGTACAATAAAACTTTTTTCTCTTTTTTTTATACCGTCCCACTCCCCCGCCTCCCCCCCCCCAATAGAGTCAGGTATTAAAGCCAAGGTCTCACATAATAAAGAAGACGGAGATTTCCAGAGGGCTTGGCAATCTAGAGGTTATTATCAGTGATTTTCTTTTCTTTTTTTTTGGTCACACTTGACGATACACAGGGGTTACTCCTGGCTCTGCACTCAGGAATTACTCCTGGCGGCGCTCAGGGGACCATATGGGATGCTGGGAATCGAACCCGGGTCGGCCGTGTGCAAGGCAAACACCCTACCCACTGTGCCTACTCCAGCCCCGATTTTCTTTTCTTTTTTAAAATTTTTGAAGTGACTTTATTTTCTCCACACCCAGCAGAACTGGACAGGGGTACTCCTGGAGATGCTGTTTTGAGCTGCTTGGAACCTGAAGTGCTTGGCGGTCACCAGGGCCACACCGTGAGGTGCTGTGCTGTGCTTAAGATCAGACTTAGGTCCTGAAGTGCTAGCCATGCTCTTTATTCTCGAGCTGGCTCCCTGGCCTCAGAATTTTTGGTGATTTTTATATAGTGGTATCAGTGTTGTGTGTGGGTACACAGCATTCTCCAAAATAAACAGGAGAGTAAACATTCACTGAATGAAGAAAAGTTTACAGGAAGTTTAACTGTGAAGGGAAAGGGGAAACCACCTCAGAGCTAGTAAGTTAAAGGACCTAGAAGAGCTTTTGTTGGTTTTGAAGACCACTGCATTAAAATTCTTTTTAAAAAAATTTTTAATGTTATGGGGCTGGAGTGATAGCACAGCGGGTAGGGCGTTTGCCTTGCACTCGGCCGACCCGGGTTCGATTCCCAGCATCCCATATAGTCCCCTGAGCACCGCCAGGGGTGATTCCTGAGTGCGGAGCCAGGAGTGACCCCTGAGCATCGCTGGTGTGACCCAAAAAGCAAAAAAAAAAAAAAAATAATAATGTTATCAACTTTTACTCCTTGCTCTGTTCTCCATATTTGAACAGTTGCTGAAATCCACTGGATTTGTGATGTAGTTCTTTCACTATTCTGAGTTCTGTTTTTAGTTTCCTTCTCTTTGGGGTGACAAAGCTGTCATGGGCTGGAGTGATAGCACAGCGGGTAGGGCGTTTGCCTTGCATGTGGCCGACCTGGGTTCGATTTCCTCTGTCCCTCTCGGAGAGCCCGCAAGCTACTGAGAGTATCCCGCCCGCACCGCAGAAGCTGGCATATTCAATATGCCAAGTCTCATACTGGAGACATTACTGGTGCCCGCTCGAGCAAATCAATGAACAACGGGAGGACAGTGCTACAGATTTCATCTAATAAACCTTATGAACTAATTTAATTATTAATTAAATAAAGCTTAAAAGTAGCTCTGTTCTTTTTCTTCTGTGCTGGGGGCTGGGGGGGGGCACAAACCCAAGTCTCAGAAGTGCAAACAATGAGCATGCTTACGTGCTTCACTGCTGAACCACATCCCCAGAACTTAATCTTTTAAAGGAACTTGTTACTTTCTTGGGGGAACCACATGCATCTGTGGTCAGGAGTTATTCCCAACTCTGTGCTCTGGTGTTACTCTGGCAGTGCCCAGGTGGGAGGGTGGGTCTCCTAAATGCAAATCATCTACTTTGCCCCCTTCTTTTTTCCCTTTTGAGGTTTCTATTTCTATCACTATCACTATCATCCTGTTGATCGTCGATTTGCTCGAGCAGGCCCAGAAATGTCTCCATTCGTCCTAGCCCTGAGATTTTAGCAGCCTCTCTTTACTCGTCCTTCCCCATGGTGCCGCATTAGAGGCTATTTCAGGGTCAGGAGAATGAGACCCACCATTATTACTGTATTTGGCATATGCATACGCCATGGGGAGCTTGCCAGGCTCTCCCGTGTGGAGGTTTCTATTTATTTATTTATTGCCAAACCAATCAGTACTCAAGGACTCCTGGTGAAGATAGGGGGACTATATGGGACGCCAGGGTCAGTCAGCTGCATGCAAGGAAAATATCCTAACCACTATACTATGGCTCTGACCCCAACTCTGGTCTTTGAGCCACCTCTTTTTTTTTTGTTTGTTTGTTTTTGTTTTTGTTTTTTTGTTTTTGGGTCACACCCAGCGATGCTCAGGGGTTACTCCTGGCTCTGCACTCAGGAATTACTCCTGGCAGTGTCAGGGGACCATATGGGATGCTGGGATTTGAACCCGGGTCGGCCGCGTGCAAGGCAAACGCCCTACCCGCTGTGCTATCGCTCCAGCCCCCTTTGAACCACCTCTTTGGCCCTGGGACTTCCTTTTTTGATAACAGCTGGGCCACTCTGGCCCCCCTCTCCCTCCTTAGACCATATGAAGCAAAGGCCTAGAATCTCTCTTGCTAGAGTTTGTGGGAGGCAGGGCGGGGGTATGTTCAGAGATAGGGAGACAGGGACTCAGCACATGGGGGCAATCCCCTATCCCATGACCTGAATGCTTGCGCCTTCACTGCTACGTACCAATTCAAGTTGTTGTAACTGGCTATAATAGTATATAGTTTAAGAAAACATCATCCATACACTGTTGGACCAAGTAAGGGTTAAAAGTTTGCAAGTGTCAGACCCTGAAATTTAAGTGCAACCATTTGTACTGACTGTGTAGCTCCCTAACAGACCCTGATCTGACAGCAACCTTCTGCGCTGCTAAGGTTGTGCCTTGACCCTGAGCTATGGACAGAAACATTTTGCTCCCATGTGATGTGTGGCTGTATCTGTATCTTGTCTCCATTTTTGATGTATGACCGCAAAACATATCATGTTTTAAACATGATTAAAATTGTAGCTAATCTTGCAAGATTTTTTTTTTTTTTTTTTTTTTTTGCTTTTTGGGTCACACCCGGCGATGCTCAGGGGTCACTCCTGGCTCATGCACTCAGGAATCACCCCTGGCAGTGCTCAGGGGACCATATGGGATGCTGGGATTTGAACCCGGGTCGGCCGCGTGCAAGGCAAACGCCCTACCCGCTGTGCTATCACTCCAGCCCCAAATCTTGCAAGATTTTAATTGCCACTCTGGGATGCAGTTTTAGCAACCTCCGTTTTTGAATCATTTGTCGAATGGGTTAGAGTCCCATGACCTGTCACAATCCTTGGGCCCACTGCAATGAACTAAGTCTATGTCCTACTCCCCTTCTGTGTCCCCCGCTTTCTCACTGAGTTATGGTGAACTAAGGCGTGGCAACCCCTCCGGGTAACAGTCCCAGAGACCTCTGGAGTTCACTGGTATGCCTGTCCCCAGGGATTCCCCCAGAAGCGCTGTTCATGCCACCCTACACTGTTTGCAGAGAGGACAGACAGGCAGAGCAGGATGCCTACCCGAGGGGCTCCCCCAGGCTCCTGCTGGAAATGGTGACTGCAGCTGAATGGGAGAGCAGGGCTGAGCCAGGCTGGCGGCTGTGACCCTTCAAACCTCTCCCCCTGCTTTGAGGTGAGCTGCCTTTTGGGAAGACCGATCTGCAGGAGCACTGCGGCAATCTCACAGTGGGGAGCCCTGAGACCCAGAATCGCACTGTGCTTCTTGGAGAGGTCTGGCCTGCAGGGGTGAGTCCCCAAACAGGCAGGCCTGGAAGCACAGCCCCATCCTGAGGTCGCCTTTGCTCATCTCATCCCTCAGAGGGGAAAGCGTGGCCCCCAGCCCTTTGAGACCAGCCCCCAATAGTCAAATCTGCACTTGTGGCCCTGATTTGGGCCTTGTTTTACAGTATTTTTTTGTTTGTTTAGTTTTTTTGTTTTTTAATCAAATCACCGTCAGATACAAAGCTCTTCAAGGTTGGGCTTCGGTCTGTAATGACAAACAAGAAGCTGTAGGTAATGAAAATTACGAAATTGTAACGAAAACTAAGAAAATGTGTTGGGAATTGAGAAACTGAAACGGACCTCCTAAATAAAACAAGAGAAGGGAGGGAGAAGCATTCCTTTTATGACCCCAATTAATGGAGTTAAGGGCCCACGGGATTTATGGGAGTGTACTGTGCCTGACAGATTTATGGGTGTGCACAGGAGATAGTACCTGAAGGCCACACCAAATGGGCAAGATATACCGACACTGTTTCCTTCTGAGCACCTGAAGGCCGTACCATGTGGGAAAGATGCTATGATTGTTTTTTCTTTTGCCAGTTACCTCTGTATCTTCCGTTTCACTGATAAGAATGTACGTGGATTGGGGCTGGAATGATAGCACAGCGGGTAAGGCATTTGCCTTGCACGCAGCCAACCCGGGTTCGATTCCCAGCATCCCATATGGTCTCCCGAGCACTGCCAGGAGTGATTCCTGAGTGCAGAGCCAGGAGTAACCCCTAAGCATCACTGGGTGTGACCCAAAGAGAAAAAAAAAAAAAGAATGTACGTGGATTGTAGCCCACCTTTAGAAGATAAAAGAGAAACACTCTCAGCCAACAGGGCTCCATGTCTCTTTCTCTCCTGACTTGGGGGCGCTGAGCCACTAATAAACTCACTATCCTATCCTGAGCTGTTTCTCTCTCTGTTCATTCATGGCTCGAACCAGCACAAGTCATACAATGTTCCAACACCCATCCTTCCACCAGTGTACATTTTCCTTTTGCCACTTCACCCCATCCACCCCAGCCTGTATTTATGAAACACTTGTCTTTCTCTTTCTCTCTCCTTTTGGGCATTATGATTTGCAACTCAGTACAGATTTGCAACACAGATGTTATCATGTTTGTTCCTTTACCTACTTTTAGCACATAGTTCTTATCCAGAGTGATCATTTCCAATTATCATTGGCGTAGTGATCCCTTCTCTATTTCAGCTGCCTTCTCTCCTAGCACTTGAGGCAGGCTTCCAACCTCCGTGGAGCAATTCTCCTGGCCCTTGTTTCTATTGTCCTTGGGTATTAGTCCCAACTGTTTTTTTTTTTTCCTTTTTTGGGTCACACCCAGTGATGCTCAGTGGTTACTTCTGGCGGTGCTTGGAGGACCATATGGGATGTTGGGGATTGAACCCAGGTCAGCCATGTGCAAGGCATACATCCTAACTGCTGTCCTATCGCTCCAGCCCCACACTGTTTTTTTAACATCTCACAAACAAGTACAATCATCCTATGTCTATCACTCTCCTTCTGACTCATTTAACTCACATATGATACTCTCTGAGTCCATCCATTTATAAGCAAATTTCATGACTTAATTTTTCCCAGTGGCTATGTAGAATTCCATTGTGTAGATGTACCAGTGCTGGCATGGATGTGGGGATAAAGGGACTCTCATTCATTGATGGTGGGAATGCTGCCAACTGGCCCAACTTTTTGGGAAAACAATATGGGAATTCCTCAAAAAGCTAGAAATTGGGCCTTGGTTCATTGTCAACCTCTTTAATTGCTCCCCAGACACTCCAAATTCATTCCCACCAATCAGATCTTTTCATAGTCTGTCCTGTGCCCTGGAAACATCCTTCCTCTTCTCCCCTTTCCCCCTACACCCTCTACAGGTGCTATAAAACTTAGATCTCCTGCCTTTGTAGGGAAGCTGTTTGCCTTGCCCCTACCGCCTTCTAGCCAACTGAGAACAAGCCCTGCGGCTCACAGACACTATTGCCATTTGTGAGCAAGTTCGTTGTGCTCTATTTATTCAACAAATATTTCATTATGCCCCACTCTGTGCACGCCCTGTGCTGGGTAAAAGAGTATACCACGGTTCCCTGGAATGACATTCTCAGGCCCAATGAGCACTGCATTTCCAGGCCACAAGACACAGCAGGCCTGAAAGCAAAGCCGGAAAGAGGAGGGAGGGTGGCCTATGAGGAAGGTGCACGGAAACTCTCTTCCCTTCAGGGAAGACTGCCCTGAAAAGGTGACTCTTGAACAAAGTCCTCACAGAGGTGACAGTTTGCACCAAACAGTAGTCAGTGCAAGAGATCCAAGACTGGACTGTGACCAGCATGCTCCTGCTCAGTCAACAGAGAGAAGGTCCATATGGCCAGAGTCAAGAGGCCAAAGGTCATAGTAAGAACACACACACACCACACACATCATAAGACACTCATTACCCATTTTTCATAAAATCAGAGAGGGAATACATATATATATGTATATATATATGTGTATATATATACCTTTCGGAGAGCCCGGCAAGCTACTGAGAGTATCCCGCCTGCATGGCAGAGCCGGGCAAGCTCCCCAGGGAATATTCAATAAGCCAAAAACAGTAACAATAACAGGTCTCATTCCCCGGACCCTGAAAAAGCCTCTAATCATTGGGAAAGATGAGTAAGGAGAGGCTGCTAAAATCTCAGGGCTGGGATGAATGGAGACATTACTGGCGCCTGCTTGAGTAAATCGATGACAATGGATGACAGTGGTGTGTATATCTATCTATCTATATATATAGATATATTTATATATCTATACATATCTATATATGTGGGGTTGGACCACACACGGAAGTCGCTACTCATAGCCTGAGCTCAGATGTGTCGGCTGGTGGTGCTTAGTGAACTATATGTGGTGCTGGGGATTGTATTTGGTATTAGCAGCATACAAGGCAAGTGCTTTGTTTTGGGGGGCCACATCCAGCTGTGTCCAGTGCTTACTCCCAGCTCTGTGCTCAAGGATCACTTCTGGCAGTGCTCAGAGGATCATATGGGGTTCTGGGGATCAAACCTGGGTCGGCTGCGTGCAAGGCAAGCAAACTCCTTACCTGCTGTACTATCTCTTCAGCCCCACTTTTTTTGTTTTTTGAGGCAACACCCTACAGTGTTCAGTGGAAATTCTGGGCTCTGTGCTTGGCTAGCTCTCAGTCATGCTCAGGATCAAACCGGGGTCATCAGGGAAGAAGGCCAGTGCCTTAATCCTGTACTGGCCCTCATCTGTTTCTATATTTGGCTTTGGTCCTTCCAGGTCCAGGAAGTCCTGCTCCTCCACCAGCTTAGGGCAGCTTTTCCGGGTTGATTCAGACGCTGGCTTGCCAGTCCAGGGACACACTGCCTAGTTTCAGGATGCGGTGAGAAATTACAGGGCCTGGCCGGATCCTTATCAGTGTTGGAGTCTAGCCACGTCAGGCTCTCCACAGGAGGTGATGGAAGGTTCCTGAACCTGGAAAAACATCTGGTCCAGGCCAGTTCCAAGTTGGGAAGATGCCCAGAGTGGAGCAAAGGTCTAGTGACAGCATTAGCTCTCAGGAGCACAAAGTGAGCAGAGAGGGCCTCTGGTGGCTTGATCCCTGTACTGTCTCCCCTTCTAAACACATAAACGTTTTAGGGATAGGAGAGATCTGCCAGGGGGACCACATACGGTCTCCTGAGCCCCTCCAGGAGCGATCCCTGATCAGAGCACCAAGAGTAAGCCCTGGGCACCTCTGGGCAGGGCCCATAAACAAAACCAAAAATAAACACATAAACGTTTTAAAACGCTTTCTACGGGTCAGGTGGCCAGGCTGTATCACTCATTCCTTTAAATTAAAAACGGGAAAACCGAAGCCCACAGAATGCGGGAATTTCCCGGAGATCACACAACTAATTAAGGGGAATAACTAGATTATGCTACTCCGTGAACATAATTCCGAAATTCTAAACTGACGCATGCTCTAAGCGCGTTCGGAGGAGCGAACCGTTTAAGGAATTCCCAGAAGATGAAGAACAAGTAGCGTGCGGAGCAAAACCAAACCAAAACAAGACAACGAATCTCGCGGGCGCTTTAAGAGGACACGAACACACGACCCACGTGCCTTCCACTTCCGGAACCCTAACCGCATTCGCTCGGGTCAACCCCGCCCCTCCCAGAGCATCTTGGGAAATGTAGTCCTACTCCCCGCAGGGAGCCATAAGAATGCGGGCTCCTTGGAACTTCATTTCCCAGAAAGCTGCGCTCGCTGGGCTCGCCCGGGCAACGGGCTGGTGGGGGCGAACCTCTCATTCCGGACGTTTGGACTTTTCAGAGGGGATGACAGACGGTGGGCAGAGGCCCTGGGCAGCGCCACCCGTAGGCTGCCCGGCCCTGCGGACCGGCGCGCAGAGAGCGTGGAGCCGCCGCCCAGCTCTGCTTCCGGCCGGGGGTTAGGCAGCGCGGGCGCCGCGGTGGGCGGGGCGCGGCGCCGCGACCCGCGTTGCTATTGGCGGCGGTTGGGGGCGCGGAAACTGAACGGCCGGCAACGGTGGCGCTCGCCCGCAGGCCCGCTATGGCCGGTCCGTGCCCGGTGAGTCCTGCGGGCAGCGGCCCGCCGAGCCCTCGTCTCTCCGCGGGGCCGTCCGCACAGGCCTGGAGTGGGGGGCGGGTGTGGCGGGGACGCGGGCGATCCAAAACGGCCCTGGGCGGCCCCTGCCTACGGTGCGTGCGGGAGGCTGCGCGGGGACCCCCTGCACCCCCTAGCCCTATGCGGGCTGCCTCTGCCCCTGCCCGAGCTCGGCATTCGCATCTTAGCGGGGCCACACTGGTACCCTCCGCCTGGAGGTGGCACTGGGGCCCGTCTCTGGCTGACGCTGGTCTGCAGGGTCTCACCTGGATCAGGCGTCGCCTCCTTGAGTTCCAGGTCCTTACAGACGACGGGACCGAGCGTTCTAAAGCCCCTCTGCTTTGGGAGGGGTCGTTCGGAACCGGCCTGGCCTTGCCCGGCGGCTTCCAGGAGGTGACCACTTGCATCCCACCAGGGGCCTGGCGGCCTGAGCTGAGATCCCAGACTGAGATTCAGGCCTTTCAATGTTATTTATTTATTTGTTTTTGAATGATTGGGGTTTGGGGCCACGCCTGCGTTGCACAGGGCTTATTCCTGGCTCTGTGCTTGGGAATTCTGGTCCCCCGCCAGTACTTTACTCCTTTTTGTCTGAATACTACTCTGTTGTATGGATAGACCATATTGTGTTTCTCCATTTGTTGGTGAGTATTTAGGGTTGTCCACTCTTTTTTTTTTTCCCTCGGCTGTTATGAGTTATACTCTGTGATGTTGAGTGCTTTCAATCCTTACTGGTGTATACCATGAATTGCTGGTCAGTTTTCTTTTAGGGAACTGACAAACTTTTATGAAGTGGATTCCCCCCCCCCCCAACCCTTTATCTGTTTTTAAGATTGAAAAAAGGTTTTTGTCTATTCTGGCTATCACATTTTTATATGAATTTTAGAATCATCTTGCCATTTTCAGGGATGGGGTGGGGGAAGGGCCTTGGATTGATCATCTTGGGGTTGTGTGGAATCTGTTAGTCCGTTTGGGAAGTTACTGCTTCTTGTTTGTGTTTTAGGCCGCACTCTGCTGTACTCAGGGCTTAACCCCTGGCTCTGTGTTCAGGGATCACTCCTTCTAGGGCTCGGGGGAACATAATGGGTGCCAGGGATAACTCTTGGATTGGCTGCGTGCAAAGCAAGTGCCCTAAAAATCGTACTGACTCTCCAGCCCCAGTGACTGCATCATAATATCAGGTTTTCCAGACTCTGGGCATGGCAAGTTGCCCTTTTTGTTGTCTTTTGTTTGGGGGCCTCACCCGGCTATGCTTGATACCCCGGATCTACACTCTGATTACTCCTTGTGGCTCTTGGGAAGCCATATGGGTTTCCAGGGACCAAACCTGGTTTGGCTGTGTGCAAGGAAGTGCCTTACCTGCTGTGCTGTGTCTCTGGCTTCTCCGTTTATCTAGATCTTTCTAAATTTCTTTTAAAATGTGTGTGTGTGTATGGGTGGAGGGGGTGTTTTGGGTCAGTGTTCAGGGCTTACTCCTGGTTCTGTGCTCAGGGATCACTCCTGGCAGTGCTTGGGGGACCAAGTCAGGTGTTAGGCACAGAAACGGGTTGGCCACATGCAAGGCAAGCGCCCTCCCCATTGTACTATCTCTCTGGCCCCTTTTAAAGTATTTTGTACTTTTCACTGTAGACCTTGTAATTCTCTTGTTAAATTGTTCCCCAAGTATTCTTTGTCCTGTAGTATATGTGGAATCATCTTACTTTTTTCAGATCATTTGTTACTGATGAATCGAACTATAATTATGTTTTGTAAGTTGATCTCATATCTTTCACCATGCTAAACCTGTGTATTAGCTCTAGTAATGTCTTTTTGGTGGATTCTGTAGGATTTTCTGAGCCTTTGAAACTCTCCTGGATGGGAGAGGAAGTGTCTTGCTCCTAGGGAACCCCCTTCCTCCTCCAGGCTCCCCACCTCTGACCCTGGCTCTCCCCCAGGAAGACCCCTCGCTGGAGAGGCATTTTAAGGGCCATCGGGATGCAGTCACCTGCGTGGACTTCAACCTCAGCACAAAGCAACTGGGTAAGGAGAGGCATCTTGGGGCTGGAGTGATAGCACAGCGGGTAGGGCGTTTGCCTGGCACGAGGCCAACCTGGGCTTGATTCCCAGCATCCCATATGGTCCCCTGAGCACCACCAGGGGTAATTCCTGAGTGCAGAGCCAGGAGTAAACCCTGAGCATCACCAGGTGTGACCCAAAAAGCAAACAAACAAACAAACAAGGAGAGGCTGTGTGTGTGTGTGTACAGTATGGCAGGGAAGTGGGGGGCGGCTCTGAATTGGTGTGTGTGTGGGGTGCAGTATGGCAGGGAAGTGGGGAGGGCTCTGTCTAGAGCCAAACTTCTTTTTTTTTTTTTGGAGCCAAACTTCTTAAACTGGCTTGTAATCCCTCTCAGGCCATTTCCAAGACTGGGGGAGTCGTGAAAAATAAATTTCTGGATGATTTACAATAAATAGTGTTTGATTTGTGTACCAGTTTTGTACACCTCTATTCCTGGGGCCACAGGAACATTCCTCATGAAATGGGGTCTCGAGTGGCCAAGTTAAGAAGCCCAGACCTGCGGCCTCTGTGGGAGGTCACTGTGCAGGGCTTTTCCCTGCCCTTTGGGTCTGGCTGAGGAGTGGGCCCTACCCAGGGGCTCTTCTGCCTCACGGCTTATTCCTGTCGCCACAGTGGAGGCTCCTGCGTGTCCGGGAGCCTGAGTGGAAGAGAGCGGGGCTCCCTCCTTCTCTGCCCTCACGCTGCTCCCTCAGGGCTTCATCCGTCACTTCCTCATCCTGTGAACGAGACACCTCCCTCCCCGTCCTGTAGTGGCTGCAGACTGAGAGGACACTGCAGGCAGCTCGGGGACCCCTAGGTTTCCAGTTGGTGCTCAGTGTTGGGGTGGCTCCTGAGTGTTGGGAGGACACGGTGGGTCTGTGGGGAGACCTGGACCCCAGGCAGGGGAGCTTTCCTGGAGACCCCCTTAAATGCAGCCCAGGGCCGGCTCCCCGTGTCCCACAGCACACGCAGCTGACAGGCTTCCAGGCCCTGGGAGTCTGTCCCAGGAGAAGGCAGAGTGGGGCTGGCAGGGTGCCTCCTGGTTGCTCCTCCGCCCCGTCCCTGTCCCCACACTGTCCTGTGAGGGCTCCGGGTCATGGCTTCCCAACTCCTCCCAGCCAGTGGCTCCATGGACTCTTGCCTCATGGTCTGGCACATGAAGCCCCAGACACGTGCCTACCGCTACACGGGCCACAAGGACGCCATCACCTGTGTCAACTTCTCCCCCTCGGGACACCTGCTTGCCTCCAGCTCCCGCGACAAGACCGTCCGCATCTGGGTACCCAACGTGTGAGTCATAGGCATTGTGGGTGATTAGGGGATGTGTATGTTTCCAGGGCCTCGTGTACAAGGCGAGGACCACATACCTGGCCCCTGAGTTAGAATTTTGGGGGGCCCTTAGGACCGGCGCTGTGGCCCCAGGTCCTGCTTCTGGCTCTGGATTGATCGCATTTCCTGGGAGGTGCTTCAGCTGGGGCCCTCCTCTGTGGGCCAGGAGTGGGGTTTTGGACCCAGACATCCTGCAGGGGATTCCCTCGGATGCTGTCACAGCTCGGGGTGGGCTGTGCTGTACCTGCGCGGTGTCTGGCTTCCCTCAGATGGGGTGCTCAGACCTGGACTGGCTCTGGGAGGGGAGCGGGCATTGTGGGCGGTGCCAGGAGGACCCTGCCTCATTCTTTCGGCTTTTCTGACTGGATGTGGGTCCCCGCAGCAAAGGCGAGTCGACCGTGTTCCGTGCCCACACTGCCACTGTGAGGAGCGTCCACTTCTGCAGTGATGGCCAATCCCTGGTGACCGCCTCCGATGACAAGACCATCAAAGTGTGGTCAACGCATCGCCAGAAGTTCCTGTTCTCCCTGAGTCAGCATATTAACTGGGTGCGCTGTGCCCGGTGAGTAGCCGCCGCAGAGCAGGGCACAGGGGGCAGCGGGCGCCAGCATTGTAACCTTGGGCAGGGGCCTTAGCACTCTAGAATCTCCCTGAGGGCTAGAGTGCAGGCCCTGTCTGGGGAGGTCCTGAGTTCAATCCCTGGCGCCTACTTTCCTGAGAACTGGATATGGCCCTGGTGGTCCCCGGGAACTGCAGTGGTGACTCTGGTGGCCCCAGCATTGCCTGACTTGAGCAGCACGGCACTGCTGGCCCGTGCACTGGACCTTGGGCCTGCACAGCTGGGTCCGGGTATTGCTGGACATGGTTCCCTGGTCCCCTGCCTGCTGCTTGGGTAACCCCTCAAATCCCTACTAAAAGTCCTCCCGAGCCTCCACCTCTTTCACTCTGAAATGGGAACAAGGATGGCTCAGACCTTCTGAGTTGTTGAAAAGCTTCACTTGAACTCATGTGTGACAGGGAAGTTTGTTTCCTGGCCAGGCCCAGGTTATCTTGGGCCCTGCTCAGGGTAGCGATAGGAAGAGTGTCGGGGCCACCGCGCCTTAGGCCTCCTTTTCCCTGAACCCTGCAGAGCTTGGTGGCGTCACCCACACTTTGCAGATTTGGACACTGAGGCCTGGCAGTGCCCTAGCTTGCTCAGGACACATGCAGGGTTTGACCAGGCTGGGTCTCTGACCCAGAGGCTTTCTCCTTTCCTGAGGGGTGGAACCCAGGCTTCTGTGGGGCTGATCTGAAGGCTGGCTCTCCCTTTGGGGGTGGGGTCATCGCTGTGGGCACGGGGATGAGGCCTTGCAGTGCCCTAGACTCAGACACACACCTCCAGCATTCTGTGTTCCTTTACGGTGACTGGCGTGTCAGATCTCTGATGGAGTGAGGCCAGGGGTCTGGGGATACTTGGAACCCGAGGAAGTCCAGGGACCCCTTGCAAGTTACTTACTCCCCACTGCACCAAAACTGTTTTTTTTTGGGAGTCCTGAACACACTGAGAGGCCTTGTCACCAGACTCCTGAGAATGGGAGGGTTCAAGGACAGCAGGCGGGGTGTGGAGGCCACACTGGGCCTTTGGTTCTCCAGGCTCTGGGCCTCCTGGCCTCTCGTTGTCAGGTGGTGTCTTGCCGCCCGATTCTCAGAGTCAGTTGTGGACTCAGGAGTCGTAGTAGCTCGCGCAGTTAGCCTGTCGATGGCCACATGCTGTGTGCCACGCTCGGGCCTCGGGCATGACACTGCTCCCTGCTTACCCCCGGGGCGGGGGCCACTCCCATGCAGTGTCACTCCACAAAGCAGGGTGCATAGCTCCCAGGGACTCCAGGGTCATCCAGCGGGCAGTGCAGGCTGGGTGGCTGGCGAAGATGGTGGTGCTGTGAGGTGTGGTGTGACTGACTCCTGTCCCCCTGGTTCAGGTTCTCCCCCGATGGGCGCCTCATTGTGTCCGCCAGCGATGACAAGACCGTCAAGCTGTGGGACAAGACAAGCCATGAATGCATCTACTCGTACTGTGAGCACGGCGGGTGAGTGCAGGCCCCATCCCTGCCGGCGAACGATGCAGGGAGGAGGGCATGGGGGGCAGTGGTGGGAGCCGGCAGCCCGCTCACCTGCTCCCCGTGACCACATCATTCCCTCTGGAAAGAGCTCTGCCTCCTCTCTCTCCCCCAGGAAACAGGACACTTAGCTTCAAGGCATATATTTTTCTATTTTGGGGGCAGGGGGTAGGATGGAGGGCACATCTGGCGGTGCTCAGGAATTACTCCTGGCAGTGCTTGGAGGACTGTATGGGATGCCAAGGATTGAATCCAGGTCAGCTGCATGCAAAGCAAATGCCTCCCCGCAGTACTCTCGCTCTGGCCTCAAGGCATATAATTCTTCAGGTTTTGGGGTCATACTGGCGATGCTGTGCTACTCCTGGCTCTGTCTTTGGGTCATCCTGATAGTGCTCAGGGGACCGTGGCATGCTTGGAATCCTCTGAGTGTCCTTCGAAGTGTGACCATTGAGCTGTCTCTCTGGTCCCAAGGCATGCAATTTGGGAAACTTTTCTATTTTCTCGTTCTCATTCTGACATGTCTGTGTGAAAGCAGTTGGCCCAGAGTTGTGAAAAGCATCTTAGGGCCTGGAGAGATTGTACAGGGGTTAAGGTGCTTGCCTTGGGTGCAGCTAACCCTCAGTACCACATATGGTCCCCCAGCCTCCCCAGGAGTGAGCACAGAGCCAGGAGCAAGCCCTGGGCATTGCCAGGTGTGGCCCTAGGATCAACCGCAAACCAAAAGCCCTCAACAGCAGTGCACGGTGTACTGGGCTGTAACTGAGGGCCAAGGCCCTGTGTGGCTCCTGTGGTGGCTTTGTGCACACTGATCACAGCGGGACAGAGAGGGGCCTGTGTTTGAGCTGGGGCTTCCCGTCTCCTGGGCTCCCAAGGGAACTGTGCTCTCGGTCTCACTTAGTTCTGAACGGGCTCCTGCGAGGCCCCAGCCCAGGCATCACGGACAGGGATACTCCCGAGCCTTGGCCTGTCTCCTGGGGAGAGGCCACTCTGGGCCCTGCTGCCCTTGGTGTCTGGGCTCCTGCCCCCAGCATTGGGGTGGGTAGCAGTTCCCACACCGCGAACAGACGATCACCTTCAGTGTGAAGACACTTTCTGTGGTCTCTGGCGGGCTGGGTGTCGGGCCCTGTTCTCTGGCCAGCCCGTCTCTGTCCCTGTGGGCTCTGTCTCACCCTTTCCTCGCTGCCTCGCTTCGGCTTCTGACAAAGTGGCCAGTGTCCTGGGCTGAGGAGAGGGTCAGCAGGTACTCGGAAATGGGAAAGTGCTGAAGGCTCCCAGGTTTGTTCATTTTGTTTTGTTTGTGTTTTGGAGCCACCCCTGACAGTGCTCAGGGATTACTCTAGGCTCTGCGCTCAGTGACCACACCTGGGGGGGCTCAAGGGACCATAGGGGTGCCGGAGACTGAGCTCAGGTCAGCCACGTGCAAGGCAGGTGCCCTGCCGACGGTGCTGTCGCTGCAGCCCCCATGTAGCAAGTGGCATCTCTATTCCAGGTTTGTCACCTACGTGGACTTCCACCCGACTGGCTCTTGCATTGCTGCTGCCGGCATGGACAACACGGTGAAGGTGTGGGACGTGCGGACTCACCGGCTCCTGCAGCATTACCAGCGTGAGTGCCCGTGGGCAGCCCTGAGAGGCAGGGGGGCAGCCAGGCATCCGTCACGGCTGTGGCGCCTAAGTGGGCCTGTGGTCAGTCCTGGTCAGAGGGAGCCGTCCTGATCTGTTGGGGTCTCTAGGGCTGGATTGGCTTGAGACCTCGGCCTGAGAGATGGAGCCAGGCATCCCCCAGTCATTGGGTGTCCACTCTGGAGAGGGACACGTCACTCCTGCTGCAGGACCCCAGGGGCCCCTCCCTGTGTCTCTGGCCATGGCTCCGTGTGAGGGCTACAGCTCAGGGACTGATGCCGCCGGCCTCCCCCTGGGAAGGAGGCTCTGCCCGCCGGGCCAACTGGCTGCCCTTGGCCTGTGGTGAAGCACACAGGCCTGTCAGAAGAGGTCATCACGGGGGTACGTGCTCGCATTGCACACAGCTGACCCCCGTCTCCGTCCTCAGCACCACGTTGGTCCCCCAAGTGATCCCTGAGCATGTCTGGGTGTGACCCAAAATAAGCAGAAAGAGAGGTCAGTGCTGGCCACTGCATGTCCCCGCCCTGTCTTCTACAGATGTGGCTCTCTGGGCTGGGCGTGGCTCCGGGCCGGCCGTAAGCAGCAGCTCTTTGTTTTTTTTTTTTTTTTTTTTTTTTTTTTTTTTTTATAATTTATTTATTTTTAATTAGAGAATCACCGTGAGGGTACAGTTACAGATTTATACACTTCTGTGCTCACACTTCCCTCATACAAAGTTTGGGAACCCATCCCTTCACCAGTGCCCATTCTCCACCACCCGCAAACCCAGTGTCCCTCCCACCCTCCCCAATCCCATCTCCCCCCCACCCCACCCTGCCACTGTGGCAAGGCATTCCCTTCTGCTTTCTCTCTCTAATTAGCTGTTGTGGTTTGCAACAAAGGTGTTGAGTGGCCGCTGTGCTCAGTCTCTAGCCCTCATTCAGCCCGCAACTCCCTTCCCCCACATGGCCTTCGACTGCAATGTAGTTGGTGATCGCTTCTCTGAGTTGACCTTTCCCCGGAACGTGAGGCCAGCCTCGAAGCCATGGAGTCAACCTCCTGGTACTTATTTCTACAGTTCTTGGGTGTTAGTCTCCCACTCTGTTATTCTATATACCATAGATGAGTGCAATCTTTCTATGTCTGCTCTCTCTTTCTGACTCATTTCACTCAGCATGAAACTTTTCATGCCCATCCACTTGACTACAAAATTCTTGACCTCCTTTTTTCTAAGAAGCAGCAGCTCTTTGTATCTGCTTGTAGCCCGGGGAGGCAGGTGGCAGGTGGTCACATGGGCGGGGGAAAGCTTTGGATGGGAGGTGGGGTGGGCGCCCATGTGGGTGCGACCAGGATGTGATATCAAGTATCGGTGTGCCGAACCTGCCTGAGAGCAAGTGTGACTGGTCTGAGTCGCTCTCACCCAGGGTGTGGGCATGGGGCCACAGAAGCGCCAGGGTTCGTAGTAGGAGGCCAACGAGGGGTCCTCAGGGCTGAGACCAGAGTGGGCAGAGCCAGGCGTGTTGCTGCCACAGCACTTGGTTGAAGTTCCCCGAAACCCCCTCTCCCCCCCCCCCCCCCCGCTGTCATTCCCGAAGGTCAGTCCTGCAAATGGGAGAGAGGTGTGGAGAATGAGGTGGGCCGGGTCCGAGGTCTCCCTGGATGCCCCCCAAATGACTTTCCTGCTTTTGAGGATACTGCTCGGTTGGGGTGCTTGGGGAGAGTTGGGCGTGTGCACTTACGCCAGCTGTGACTTTAGGCTGGTCACCGAGCCCTGGACCTTAGCACTGCCTCCGGTGGTGTTGGGAGCGTGAAGGGCGGGATCTGCGGTGGACCCAGGCCCCCCAAGTGACTTGTTAACTGCCTGCTGGAGTCAAAAGTCAAAGCCCGCAGTACCCGAGACCACCACTAGGTGGCATGGGCCAGCCACAGGAACTTGGTGTGTGCAGTTGGGAGGCGGGAGAGCGCCCTGGTTTATCCCAGGGGCTGTTTGAGACCAGACCTGCACAGTCTGCGTGCGCGGAGGCCCTACCCTTTGTTCCTCTTTAGGCTTAGAGGACTTTCTCCTGCTCTGGGCCTGGCCTGGAGGTGGGCAGGTGGGCAGTGCAGAGGGGTACTTGGAGGGAAGGGAGGCATGTGAGGGAAGGACCAGGACAGGGAGCTGTGGGAGAGGGCAGGGGTGTGGGTAGGAGTCCAGCTGTGTGCTGTGGAACGGGGCTGTCTGGGGGTTGGTGCAGAGCCCAGCGGGACACTCCCACCCACCTCACTGCCAGCGTCCCCTCAGTCCCAGGCTGGGGCCCTTCCACCAGTGCTGCCTGATGGTTCAGTGGTTCAGGGAACGGGTCCGGCCCCACCACACTGCTCAGGCCCACCATGTTGGGGGCCACCAGGACCCCCTGGGAAGTCTCTGGAGGTCACCAGGGCAGTACATGGCGATGCTCCGGGGAGTGCAGCACAGGGGCGCAGAGCCTAACACCTGCTGGGCGGGGGTCCTGGCCCAGAGGCGGCAGGCAGGGCTGCTGCCCACCGGTGCGCCTGTGAGCCGGCCTCTCCCCCACCCCTCATGGGAGCGGTTCAGGGTGCCTTTTGCTTCTGGCAGCAGCATCAAAGCCAGCAGGTCGCTGGGTGCCAGGTGTGCGTCATGAAGCCCTTATGTCTGGGCTTGGCGAGGCACAGCAGGCCCAGAGGGCACCCGCCTGTGGGCTCCTGCATGCATCACTGTGCACCCCCTGAGGCAGGGGCTGGGCAGCCTTGGGCCTGTGTCCCCAGCAGAAACTTGACGTTGGAGGCCTGACCTAAGTTGGGCAGAAATTGGGGGTGGGGTCAGCAGCCAGGCCCCACAGCTGTGCCCACAGCAACCTGCCCTCCCGTCCCCACTCTGGGTCATCCATGGCACCGTTGCCCAGGACTCTGACCGGAAGCTGGCCGTCACAGGGCAGCTGAGCCCTGGGGGTGCTGGGGGGGTGTGCCTGCTGAGTTGGCGGGGCCCATGGGTGATGCAGACAGCCTGGAATGGGGGCTGGGCCTGGGGGCTGGGGCCTCCTCACCAGTTCTGGATGCTTCCGCCTCAGTCTGGAGGCCGGCAACATGCCCACCATGGTGTGAAGTGGGGCTCAGGGCCTCCCTGTGGGGCACAGTCCCTCCTTAGGGCCCTTGCGGGGGGCGGGTGTGTGTGTGCCAGGCCAGCCCTGCCTTCCCTCACAGGTGCCCGCGGCCAGGGGTGGTGGAACAGGAGAGTGAGCCCTGTTCCAGGCTCAGGACAGCACGGGTGCTGGCATCCTGGCCCACACTGGGGGGCCGGGGTGACAGGGCACAGGCAGTGGGCACACGTGACTGTCCCTGAGGCTGGCCTGCTGTTTGCTGAGGGCCAGGCTGGACAGGACTGTCTAGGGCTTCCTGCTCACCCCCCACCCACTTCACTGCCAGCGGCCCCTCAGTGCCAGTGACTCACCTGCAGGACGGAGCTGGGGGGACGCGCTGTCGTCGGCCCTCTGCGGCAGGATTCGGGGCACTGAGCCGGGGCTGGGTGGAGGTGTGCTGAGGAGCAAGGCCCTGTCTTCCTCCGCCCCCAGGGACAGCTGCTCCCCGCGTGCCCCTCCCTCCCCAGCCCTTCTCTGCGCCTGCACACGTGGACGACACGGTCACTCTGTGTCTGCTCCCCAGAGCCTTCGTTATGGCACATGTGGAGTGTGCTGGTCCCCCCCCCCCACTGTGGCCCCGCGTCTGGGGGTCTCTGTGCTGGGCTGCTCTCAAGCTGGCTTGTGTGTGTGGCCTTCCTGGAGCCCGAGGAAAGACTCGAGTTCTCTGGGAAGGCTGTGTCCCGGCGCCCCGGGCCTTCCCTCCACGTGCTTGGGCACTTGGACCCACACTCCTGGCACACGGGGGCGCATTGTCAGCTGTCTAGTGCCAGGGCTCCGTATGCCCCGAGACTGGCCGGGCCGACGGGGCTGGCGTGTTCCAGTTCCAGCAGAGGGGCCTGCAGCCTCGGGACCCGTGTGAGGGCTCGACTTTAGGGTTTGCTTTGACCTCTGTGGCATGGTCTGTTCTTTTGGTCGGGGGCTCCTAAACCAGGGTAGCGCCTGGTGGTGCTCGGGAAGCTGTGACGAGCCAGTGTGCAGCCGGGGCTTGTGCGTGCAGCCTGCCAGCACCCCTCAGCCATCTCTCCGGCCCCTGCTGGGAAATTCCGACTGGGCGAGGTCTCGGCCGTCTGCCCCTCTGGTCCCCTCGCCAGGCCTGCGTGATCACTGAGCAGCACGGGGCCTACAGGGGCCAGCTGGGGTCTAGCCGCCCCCTCTCAGCCGCTTTCTGCGTCCTCTTAGCATCTGACATGAAGCTGGGGCCCCGCCAGGAGTCAGGCTGCACCGGGTGTCACGCGCTGGGAGGCCGCCATTTGCTGTATCTGGGAAGGGAGGGGCTGGCTTGGAAGGGAGTATCGGGGGGCTTCCGAGACGTGCAGGCTGGGAGAGGAGGACAAGAGTCTCCTGGGACAGAGGTGGGAGGTTTTGCACCCGGGAAACCGCCAGGGACAAGAGACTCTAGGGTGGGTGGGGGGAGAGTCCTGGCCAGAGTAGTGACAGGACCTGGGACCTGGGGCTGGTGTGGTCCCCCTGTCCCCACCCCGGGTCACAGTGTATAAAGGCCTCTCGGACTTTACCCAAGGTTGGTGGGTAAAGTGCTGGGCCCTGTGCTCGTTCAAGGTCACTCGGTATGTGCACCCATCCACCTGCCTACCCCACCCAGCCCGGGTTGGTATCTGAGGGGTTCCTTCCTGTTGGGCTCCCCAGTGTGAGGGTATGGGGTGGCTCCATCTTTGGCCTTGCCACGCCTGAGCCCCGCCCCATGTGTCCCCCTCCACTGCCCTCCCCCCAGTGCACAACGCCGCGGTGAATGCCCTCTCCTTCCACCCGTCGGGAAACTACCTGGTCACGGCCTCGAGCGACTCCACGCTGAAGATCCTGGACCTCATGGAGGGCCGGCTGCTCTACACGCTCCACGGGCACCAGGTGAGGCGCTGCCTGCTGGGCCAGGCTGTCCCTGATGTGGCGCTGACCCTTGGGGCCCACGGCTGCTTTCTCAGCGTAGCTGCTGTCACTGCTGCAGGAGTTGTGGGGTCAGCGGGGGCGCGTGTCCTGGCCAGCAGCTGCGTCCAGCGGGAGCTCCTGCCCTGGGGGCGTCTGCACTGCCGCAGCATCTCCCGGGGTGGTTCCAAGGAGACCTGCCTGTGACTGTTCCCGGAACTGATTCGGGTCCCGGGCCTTCTCACCGAGCAGTTGCCACCAACGCCTCGGTGTCCTGGTTTCCCTCCCAGTGGCTGCCCTGGCCCCGATGTCACCTGCCACCAGCGGTCTGGGGCCTGTCTCGTGGGGATGCGGAGTCAGGGGCGCAGACTCCGGAACTCCTCATTGTGCCCCTCCTTAACACCTGTGAGCAGGGGGCAGGTGGGGAGTCGGGTACGCGGGCACCGGAAGCAGCTCTGGTCTCTCCCGCCTCCCTAGGGCCCGGAGGCTGCTCCTCTGGTTGTCACATCTGAGGTGCAGGTGTGCAGACAGCAGGCTGTTCCCCAGTGCTGGCACAGCACAGCGCTTGTGCCCGCCTTGTCAGCTCTCGGCAAGAGGGCTGTTTGGAGTCACATCTCACAGTGTTTGGATCCTGTAGCTAGGTAGGCACTGAGAGTCACGTGAATGCTGCTGCTTGTCCAGCTCCCCTGAGAGGAGAGGGTAGCTGCATGCCAGAGTGTGTGTGTGTGTGTGTGGTGGGGGTGTCTTTAAATCACTGGCTCCCTCTCTGTTTGGCTCACCGGGGCGCACAGGGGAACTGGCCACATTGTTCTGAGAAGTGAAACGGCCTGAGTGAAGCAGTCCTTGGTCGTCTGCGGTGGGAAGTGGGCTAAGGGCTGACGGGTGGTTTGGGGGTGTGGAGAACAGGAAATGGCTCCTTAGAACCAGGCACCAGCCCCACTGTGCCCAGGGGCAGGAGGGAGGCCAGGACGAGCCCACCCCTGCCCATCCGTGTGCTGCTGCATCAGGGCCGGCCGAGCACTGGGGTGTGGGGACCGGAGTCCCAGTCCCTGGGGTTCTCTGCCTGGCCTTGAGGGGCCTCTCTGGGCTGACGGGAGTCTCTGGTGGGGCCTAGAGGCCCGGGCGAAGGTGGCTCAGCCCGGCCTTTGTCCAGCGCAGAAGTAGGGGTGTGGGTCTCAGCTTGTTTCTCATCTCCCCCCCCCAGCCCTCATCAGATAAAGAGTCCAGGACAGGAGTCCAGGCCGGGCGGGAGTGGGCAGAGGGGAGCGAGGCCAGTGCCTCGGCCCCGGCCTTCACCCCTGGGCATGCCTCTCAGTGACGGCTGCTGGAGTCCCTGCACCCGTGTTTGAGGAGGCTTCACACCCCGTGTTTCTCAGGAAACTCCCGGGATTTCCAGGAGCCGAGTGTGGTGTGGAAAAGCCCCGTCTCTCCCGACACTGGTGGGAACATCCTTCGCGTCAGGACTCGGAGGGAAGGCCTCAGGCCTGGGGTTGGACAAGAGGAGGCAGGAGGCAGGGCCCTGGGTTTTCCTGGCATTTGCCTCGCATGCAGCTGACCCAGGTTTGATCCCCGGCACCCTGTGTGGTCCTCTGAGCACAGAGCCAGGAGTAAGGTATGGCCCTGACACAACAGCAACAGAGAAGACGGCCATCTCCCACTGCCCGGCGCCGCGTCCGTCCTGCTGAGCACGGGGCTCGGGGCTGGGAGGTGCAGGTTTGTCTCTTTCCCCTCGAGTTGTCAGGAAAAGCCCGTGATGCACCTGAAGCATCTGCCGTTGGCCTGAGCAGTGTGGCACCGCCTGACCCAAGCCATGACCCACGGAGCGCCCTGTGATAGCCCGGAACTCCGCGTCACAGTGTGGGGGCAATACGGTCGAGATGCAGATGCATCTTTCTGTGTTTCCTGAAGCATCACCTCAGGCCCAGCTCATGGGGTTTCAGTCCCCAGAGCTATTTGGGAGAGGACAGTGGGTGGGCCGTGGGCGGGGAGTTAAATCTGCTGTTTGTGGCGGTGCAGTTGGGGATCGTGCTGCTGTGCAGTGACTGACGGGCAGGGATGGATGGTCCCGAGGTGCGGGGGGAGCAGCTGTTCCGGGGGCCCGTGCCCTGCCAGCGCTGCTCTCTGTGCCAGCAGCGGGGCAGTGTACAGGGTCCCCCGTGTCAGAGTAGCTATGATCAGGGCGGTGGTTTCCTTGTGGGGGCCCTTCGTGGTGGAGAATAACCTGGAGCCTCAGGGGGCCACTAGCTGGTACCTCCCGGGGGTGGTGAGGCGGGCCCGTTGCTCATTTCCTCCACCTTACTCACCGACGCATCATGCTCCCCTGTTGCTGACAGCAGCCAGGGCTGAAGACTGGGCGTAGCTGTCCTTGGCCAAGGTCAGGGAGAGGCTCAGCTTGGGCTGGGTCTGCTCCTTGTTCACAGCCCATGAGGAATCGCCCCACTCTGTCGTGATGGGAGCCTGCCTGGCAGGGGTTGGGGACCAAGAGTCGGGTGGGCTGGATTGTGCCTCCTCTGTGAGCTCTATCTGACAGCCACTTTGTCAGCCCTGACTGAGGCTGTTTGGCTTGACGTGCCACGCTGTCGTTGTCCTGTTTGCAGGTGGCCGGGAGAGACTGCTGTGCCCTTGTTGATGTTATCTCCGCTGTGGTGGACAGTGGTCCCAGCTGTAGTGGACAGTGGTTGTCAGACCTCAGCGAATCTGGCGGGAGGTGTGAGGAGAGCAGAGCAGCCAGGACAAAGGATGTGAACCATCAGGGCTGTGGCGTCTCCGTGTTTTTGCCTTTTTAGGTTTTGAATTCCCTTTCCCCACAGATGGACACTTGGCTATTTTGAGAGTGAAGAAAGCAGGCAGAGAATGTGGGCCGGTGGGTTAGGAGGCAGGTGGGGGTGGCTGGGATGGCCTGGCTGAACTGGGCCCAGCCCACAGGCCAGGAGCAGGCCACCAGGAAGTGGAACAGGGGCAGGTAATGTATCTAGCCAGTCACTGTCGGTATCAAAGGAGATACCCTAAGGTTTGAAACGTGAGTGTATCCCTAAATAACCAGCTGCAGAAAAGGAACTGAGGAACTTAGCGTCTGAAAGCGGAAGACAGTGAAGGTGGAGTGTGAATCGGAGACTTGGGGGTCTGTCTATGGCAGTAATCAGAGGCAAATTTATAGCCTTAAGTGAATATATTACAGTCAAGAAAGATGACAAATAACTAAATTAAGAGCTGGGTATGTGGGTCAGTGGGAGGGCACTTGCTTTGCATGTGTGTGACTCTAGGTTTGAGCCCAGTACTGTGGAATAAAAAAGGTAAAAGCAAAAAAAAAAAGCAAAGCCAACTCATTGCAGGGTTAAGGGTCAGGGAAGTATCTTAGTGGCTGGAGTTCAGGCCTCGCATTTGTGAGACCCTGAGTTCAATCCTTGGCACCATGTGATCCCCAGCGCTGCCGAGGGGAGCCCTGACGGCCCCAGGTATTCCTGGATGCAGTCCCCGTGGCCGCCAAGCACTCTGGGAGCAGCATTGCATCGCAGGGCTCAGCTGACTAGCACTAGAAGCTCACTGCAGAAGGCCACACGAAGGACATGGACGAAGAGAAGGTGTGTGTGAGGAGCAGGGAGCAGTCCAAAGGATGGAGCACTGGCGGGGAGCCCTTGACGGCACAGCCAGCCAGGCTCCTCACTGCCCCCAGGCTCCTGGATGACAACAGCAGCATCTTAGGAGCACCAGGTTGTTGAAGGAGGAGCCGAGAGTCATCCCGGAGAGGCCTGCAGACCTCTCATCCCATCTGGGTGCTCTCTGAGCACTTGTTGCTTGCCTTCTCTAGTCTCTTGGGACCCTTTTGTGTGTGTGTGTGTGTATGTGTGTGTGTGTGTGTGTGTGTGTGTGTATGAATCACCATGAGATACAGTTACAAAGCTTTCATGTTTGAGTTTCAGTCATACAATGATTGAACACCCCTCCCTCCATCAGTGTGTATTTTCCATCATCAATGTCCCCAGTATCCCTCCCGCCACCCTCACCCCACCCCACCCCACCCCACCCCCTGCCTCTATGGCAGACAATTTCCCTCCTTCTCTCTACTTTTGGGCATTATGGTTTGCAATACAGATACTGAGAGGCTGTCATGTTTGGTCCTTTATCTAATTTCAGCACACATCTCCCATCCCGAGCGATTCCTCCAACCATCATTACCTTGGTGGTCCCTTCTCTATCCCAGCTGCCTTCTCCCCCAGCTCATAAGGCAGGCTCCCAACCATGGAGCAATCTTCCTGGCCCTTGTCTCTACTGTTCCTGGGTGTTAGTCTCATATTACGTTATCTTATATTCCACAAGTGAGTGCAGTGATTCTATGTCTGTCCCTCTCTGACTCATTTCACTATGACTTCATCTTTCCTAACAGCTGAATTGTATTTCATTGTGTAGATGTACCATAGTTTCTTTAACCAGTCGTCTGTTCTTGAGCACTCGTTGGGACTCATTTTCTAGGGAAGCATCTTGCTCTTCATGTCAGGAGTGGTCCTGGCACCTGTCCAGGCCTCCTCACTGCCCAGCCAGGTGATGCCCGCTGCTTGGGAAAGGAAGACCAGGAATGATGATCGGGCTTCTGGCCACCAGCCATTCTTCAGCGAGCCTGGGCCAGAGTCCCGCCTGTCTCCTGCGCTCCATCGCCCGGCTTCCTTCCCCTTTCTCTGTTTCCTCTTTGTTTTTCCTCAAAATGAAAATAGTCCTGTTATTTTTTAAAAATTATAATGGGAGGGGGTCCTCAAGTGTGTTCAGGATGCTTGGGGGCCCCTCCTGGGAGTTTTGGCCAACCAGACCAGGAGTTCAGTGCTCAGGCCCAGCAGTGATGATGGACCTCCAGGGGTGCACCTGGCAAGGATGCACCCCTTGCCAGTCCATCCTTTGGACTGGGGGACCAGGTGGTTGTGGGGTTGGCTGTCAAGCCAGGTTGGCTGCCTTAGCCCTTCAGCCCCTGTTCTATCTATCTTGCCCTGTTGCTTTGACTCCGTAAGTGACATAGCACTTCTACCTCCTCATTACAGGCTTAACAGTATGGAACATAATAAAGATTTCCCCAAATTCCAAATCTGAAATGCTGCCCCCGTCCCCTCTGGTCCTGGTAACTTCTATTTTAGTTTTTTGTTTTGGGGCTGCACCCAGCGATGCTCAGGGGTACTCCTGGCTTTGTATTTAGGAATCACTCCTGGCAGTGCTCGGGGTCCTTACAGGATGCCAGGGACAAAACCAGGTATAGTCATGTGCAAGGCAAATGCCCTACCAGCTATGCTGTTGCTCCAGCCCCAAATCTCATTAACTCTTTATTCCTTGGTGACTGCTCACTTGGAAGGGTATCTGAACCCAGCCTGCAAAGTGTTTTCTAAGGACCAGTAGGTTTTGTGCTCTAGGTCGACTGTCCTGGGACTGCCCTTCATCAGCCCCATTCCAGTCCCTGGAAGCCTCAGGTGTGGGTACATTTCCTGCCGCCCCTGCACCAGACCCCAGGGCACTTGCCACGTGCCTGTGTCTGTCTTCCGGTGGAAACAGCCTCTCCCCAGCCCCTCATCCAGTTCATGACTCGTCTGTTCTTGCCAGGCGCTGAGCAGAAGGTGCTTTCTGGTTTCCTCTTGCTTTGTTTTTTTTGGCCACACCCTGTGATGCTCAGGCCACATAGCTTTGAGGATTGGATCAGGGGCCTCACACATGCAAGGCAAGTGCTCTGTCACTTGAAGCTCATGCCAGCCCTCTGCAAACATCAAAACAAAACAAAACCAAAGAATAACTGGCTTTTTGCAGTAGGTTTCAGGCATGTGGGGAAGAACCTCCCAGCTTCCTGGGAGATCATGCTCCCTTGGCCTGAACCTGGACGTGCTCCCTGGCCCTTAGCTCCCTGGCGCACACCAGCATTGCCCTTCCGTCAGTGCCTAGGAAGCCAGGATGGGCGCCTCTCCTCCTGCGGACAGTGGCATGCATGTCAGAGGGAAGAGGCATCTCGCTACACAGTGACCTCCTTCCCAGCCTTTTCGTCCCCTGGTTCTGGCTGCCTTTGTCTTGGACCCCCAGCTGCCCCCTGCTCCTGCCGTGGACTCTTCTGTGGGGCTCTGGTTGACACGGGAGCAGCACGGCCCGAGATGGGGGGACTGCGTTCTGACACAGAACCTGGGTTGAGGGTACCTCTCCTTAGCCTCTCTTTGGGAAGGGGGTGAGGCCAGCTGGGCAGGATGCTTCTCCGTCCTCTCTGCCCCTGTGACTCCCGGGTCTGGGGTCAGGAATGGATTTCATGCCTGGGGTCCTTTGAGGGAAGACTGGGTGGGGATGTGAGAGAGAGAGAGAAGGAGAGGAGGGGGGAGGGGGGAGGGGAGAGGAGAGAGGAGAAGAAAGAGACAGGAGGGAAAGCGAGGAAGCACTTGCCTTGTGTGCTGCTACCCCCACTACCATCTGTGTTTTCACCTGGTTTCCTCTACACAGAGCCAGGAGTCGCCCCTGAGCACAGGCAGGGCTACTGTGGCCCGGTCCCCGACCCCAGACAAACAGGTGCAGGCCGGAGTTATGGCACAGTGAGTAGGCCACTTGTCAGATCAGTCTCCTGTACCACATATGGGCCTCAAGTCCTGCCAGGGGCAAACCCTGAGCATTGCTGGTGTGACCCAAACCCCCTTTAAAAAAGATGGAAAAATAAAAAGACTGGGTGGCAATCCCAGGTTCCAAACAGGTATGTGGGAGCCTTTGGGAAGCCCCAGGGCACGGTGCCCCACACTGCCCAAGTCCCCATGTCCATCTGCACCGAGCCGCAGAACAGGGGTTATGTGACTGAGTGGGCCAGGTCCAGGCTCCTGGGCCTGCAGGAGACCCACATCCCCAGGAAGCGGAGATTGGCCAAGTGTAATGCAGAGAGAGGCGTTGGCAGATGCGATGGCTGTGGGGCCACCAGGATCACGGGCCTCTGGAAGAGTGGCGGACACTGCACTCCTGAGAGTCTGAGCCGCCCCCACCCCACAGACCTTGCTCTCCACCTAGCCCTCATCACCCCCTCCCACTCCACCACAATGAATCCTGCTTCTTTTTGTTTGTTTTTGGGCCACATCTGGTGGTGCCCAGGGGCCACTCCTGGTTCTGCGCTCAGGCTGTGCTGCGGGATGCATAGTGGGTGCCAGCAGGTGGCAGGCACCCTACTCACTGGACTGTCTCTTCGCCCCTCAATCCTGATTCCTTTTTTTATATATATAATGGGGGCCGGAGCAGTAGCACAGCGGGTAGGGCGTTTAACTTGCACATGGCCAGCCCGGGTTCAATTCCCAGCATCCCATACGCTCCCCTGAGCACCTCCAGGGGTAATTCCTGAGTGCAAAACCAGGAGTAACTCCTGAGCATCGCCAGGTGTGACCAAAAAGAAAAAAAAAACAAAACTGGGCAGACCTTTGAATGAATGAATGAACAGTGAGTGAAAGATGAGCAGTTCCTCAGCCCAGGTGCTGCTGTCTGGTTCCTCTGGACATTGCACGTAGAGGGCTTTTGTGTTTACCCCTTTTCATTTGTGTTGCCAGGGCCCAGCCACCTGTGTCGCCTTCTCAAGAACAGGGGAATATTTTGCTTCTGGAGGTTCTGATGAACAAGTAAGTGACAAGGGGAGAGGGGCAGAGGTGGCACGGGGTGGGGGTGGTCAGGGCATCTGCAAAGGCCAGTGCTCAGGGTGCTTAGGCAGCGACAGCTCTGCCCAGGCCTGTACTGTGGGCCTGGAGACCTGAGCTTTGGCTGCTGCCCCCGCATTCTGTAGAGATGGGCGCCGCGTGTCTGCAGCTGGCCAGTGGGGCTGCCCCGGGGCCCTGGCCTGCTGGGTGCTGCTGGTCCATTGCTGCCCGAGAGGATGTGTCCTGTCCCCTTTGTCACTTGCGCTGAGGGCCCCCTGTGAGATGGATTGTTCAGGGGCTGACTGCTGAGGTAGGGGACCTGTGGCTATTCAGGGCCATCAACCCAGTGAGTCGCCTTGGAGTGACATCAGACCTTTTGTCTTCACGTTCAAGAGAGCCTCCCTAGTCCGGGGGGTGTATTCAGCACTTAGGCCTGTGCAGTCCCACAGGACCCGCTAGCAATGGGAGTGTTTGCACGGGATGGCGGAGAAACAAGGCCAGGGCATAGGGAAGGGGGGAGCCCCAGGCAGGGGCACCAAACAGTGGCACTGCCCAGAGCGGCTGCCCAGAGCAGCACAGCCCATCTAAAGACTCCGACGGGGGAGGTGTCCAGGGCGGGCTGAGTTACCTGACTTGCGCACAGATGTGGTTCTGTGTGGGCCACAGGCCACAGGCCATGCTCCATGTTTTCTGTCAGCCTGAGGTGGCCCCAGAGAAGCAGGGCTGGGAACTGGGGCCCGCAGGGCTGTTTGCTCAGCTGTGGGTAGGGGGAGCCTCAGGACCTGAAGATGGTGTGAGGGGATGCGGGAATGTCATCAGTGCTCCCCAGTACCAGCATTGTGAGGAGGGAACAGAAGAGGAAGCTGAAGCACAGAGAGGTGACTTGCCTCGAGTCACACAGCAGGGAGTGGAGTCGGTATCTTTGTGGTGGGGGCGTTGCTCCTGCTGGTGCTTGGGGGACGTGCAGTGCAGGGCATGGACGCCGGGGCTCTTCGTGCTGCTCCTCGGCCCCTGCAGTCTGTTCCCCACACCCTGCTCTCGGCATGGAAGGCAAACGAAGAATGAAAATAAAGAAAGGGACAAATGGATCCAGTAGCTGCGAGCGAGATGAAGAGTGGCCCGAGATGAAAATGAGCAGGAGGCGCTCTGAGGAGGCGGCGGAGGGGGCAGGCGGCCCAGCACCTCCTGCGCACCCAGAACTTCGGGAGTGAGGTCCATGCCCGTGTCTCCACAGGTGATGGTGTGGAAGAGCAACTTTGACGTCGACTATGGAGAAGTCGTGAGAGGGCAGAAGCCCCCGGCCATGCTCAGCGGCTCCTCCAGGAACCTGGTGAGTGCTTGTCGGGCCTGGCAGGGCCTGTGGCCTGTGGCCAGGTCCCCGCGAACCGCGGTATGCTCAGGAGGCCGGGGGTCTGCAGCTCACCCCGGCACAGGGAAGCGCGCGTGGGGAGACCTCACAGAATGCCTGGACACTCGGGTGCGGCGTGTCCAGCCTGGAGGGAACGAGCCATGTGGGGAGACGAGCACGCTGCAAGGCGGTCTGGCCATACTGCCTGGACTGGGCGTCCCCCCGAACCTGCTGCTGGCCGAGGAGAGGGCCAGCTGGACTGTGCTGTGCCTTGAACCCCAGAACCGTCACGTTCGGATTCCTAGAGGTGCGGGGCCCACAGCCCCGCGAGTCAGGAGGGTGCTGGCCCAGCTGCTCTCACTTCTGCTTCTCTTTACCATGCGGAGGAAGTTTCTCGGCCACAGGCCACAAGCCATTTTTAGTACCTTTGTTGGTTAAAGGGCATTCGGTGCTAACAGTATTTTTTTTAATTGCATTTTTATTGTTTTTATTTTTTTATTGTTTTGGTTTTGAGGGCACACCTAGCTGTGCTTCGGGCTTCATCCTGGCACTGTGTTCAGGGGTCACTGCTGGCAGGGCTCGGGGGACCGTGTGGTGAGCCAGGGATCGAACCTGGATCGGCGACGTGCTCTTTCCGGCCCTGGATGAATGTTTAGGGGAGAGTTGAAAATTAATAACTGATAGATTCTTACTGAATAAAGTCCTGAAGTAAAACTTAAAGCCAAGGGTATGGGGCCCAAGGGTTTTATATCCTGGTGGCCACTGGCTGTTTAGATCTCTTCTTCCTGGACAGAGCCAGCATGGCCTCTCCCCAGCTGGAAACTGGCTCCAACAACAGGAAGTGACTTGCCCTGGCTGGCCAAGTTAAGGCTGGACCCAGAATAGAAGCAGGAAACGGCAGAGTCCATCCTTGGCTCTCCCTGGCTCCAGGGTGTGGGGCCCCCTCCCCCTGCCTCCCACCTCCTGCGCTGAGGTGACCTCTAGGAACAGGCCAGGTTGGGATTTGAGTCTTTGCTTCCAAGAATTGGCCCTGGCCAGAGGGGTTTGTTCTGCCTCTGCATTTGCGAAGAAGAGGCCGGTTCTCAGCCTCAGCTTTGTGGGAGTGATGGTGGGCTGTCTGGCGGCCTCTCTGCGCCAGTGTTGTCACCTGGAAAATCCTTGTCCCTCCGCCCTCCCCCCGCCATCACAGTGGGGAGCCCGGCCCGGGCCTCTGTGCGTTCTGACCCTGTCGGGATGCTTGGCTGGAGGTGCTGCTGTCCCTCACTGGTAAGATGCCCGGGGCTTAGACCCCGCCCAGGTGTGTGGCCCTGGGGGCCCATGTCACGGGCCCTCTGAGCATTGCAGATTGTCCTAGAAAGAGCAGGTGGCTGAGGGTTCCGGGAAGGCCACAGCGGGGAGAGCCCTGCACAGTCACCAGGAAGTCCACGTGGACTCCCTGTCTCTTCTGCTCTCCCAGCCCCTCTCCGAGACAGGGCAAGGGCTGAGCGGAAGGTGGAGGCTTCAGGAAGTTGGGGCCGGCGGGCGAGCTCCCTTCAGGCCTGTGGAGGTGTGTCTGGCTCCACAGCCTCACCACAGGGGCCCCATGGGAAGGCCGGGGGCTCTGGGGGTTGAACCTGCAACCGCAAGGTGCTCTTCCCCTCCCGAGTCCTCCCCGGTGCTGGAATAGCCCCCAGAATGGTCTCGAGGGCTCTCAGGGGGCCAGGAGCTCAGCAGCCAGGTGGCAGCAGGTGCAGCGAGCCTTGGGCTCACCCTGCCCACACACTGCCCCCCAGGAATGTCTGGGCTCCCTCCTCACACCCTTCGCCCTCCGTGGGCCGTTCTGTGTTTAGGGTTGAGCAGCATCTCTGGCCTGGACTCAGCAGAGCCAGCAGCGTGGCCTATTCCTAGCTGTGCCAAATAGAAGATGTCTCCAGGCACTGCCAGGTGTGGGGGGGTGTGGGCAGAGGTGCCCCCGCCTCCAGTTGAGAGACTGCATGTGCTGCTGGGATGAACCCAGAGTGCCGGCCGCCCCCGAGGTGGGAGGAGTGCAGGACGGCTCTTCCACGCGCCCCGTGAGTGCCGAGGGAGCCTGCGGCGTGGGGCTGGGGCCTGGGATGCTAACAGAAGCCCCCGTGTGGTCCGGCCCATCCAACTTTGGAGTCTTCTGGAGGGGATGGTGAACAGCAAATAAAGACCCTTAGCTACTTGGCTTTCCTCGCTTACAACCAGGGAGTGTGTTTGCCCTGCCCGGGGCTCCCTGGCTCTCAGGGGGCAGCTGGTGAGCGAGCGGGGTGATGACTGGCCAGGGACTTGGCACCTCACACTCCCAGAAGCATCCCTGTCAGGCCCCAGCCCCTTCACTCCGCTTGCGTCCCCTCTAGCCGCTTTAGATGTACCTGGGCATTTGGGGAGGATTTTTCCTTTTTTTTTTTTTTTCCTTGTAGGCCACACCCGGCAGTGCTCAGGGAATCGCTCCTGGTGAGGCTCTGGGGCCAGTGGGGTGCTGGGGGTCAAGCCCGGGTTGGGCGTGTGTAAGGCAGCACCCTCCCTGCTGTACTATTGTTCTGGCCCCTGTGGTTGGGAATTTCTGCACAAATACTGGGCCCCAGACTGGTCTTGGGTTTCGGAGCATGTGCCTGTTTGACTGAGGTGTTTGGGAGAGAGGCTGCGAGCCCGGCCCCGGGCCTGGGAAAGCCCTGCCAGGATCTGCCCCTTGCCGTGGCCTTCGGCCCTGGCTCTGGAGTGAAGGGCATCTTTGAGCCACTCTGAACAGAGCTCTGTTCACCGCGAGAGCTATTTTCAACCTCTGGTTGAAATTCACAGCTTATTTTTAGGCACATTTCATGTTGAAAAGCATAAGCCATTTCCCAGCCCTTCAGAGTGAGAAGAATAAGCTCCATTTTCCCTCTTCCCTGTGCGTGTTGGAGGGCGGGTGGTGGTGAGCGCCGGGGTGGCAGGGCTGGAGTCGGGAGGCCGCAGGGGAAGGGGCTCAGCCCTGCCTGGCTGAGGAAGCTTCCAGGCTGGAGGAGGGTTGCCTGCATGCGGGCTGCTGAGCGCCTTGGTGTTGAGGGGCTCTCTGCAGGGGTGCGTGTGCCTAGCTCCGTCCCCTACTACTTCCCCCCACCATCTCCCTCCTGTGCTCTGTGCATCGGGGCCTGTCCCAGGGCACAGGGACCTTTGTGTCTTGGCTGACCTTGGGTTTGGCACCTGCCCCCCTACGTCCACGCTCCCCCAGGACAGACGTCTGCCTCAGCCCGAGAAGCATTTTAAACCGCTTTAAATAGCACAGGTGCATTTGCTGGTACTGACTCTACCTTGCCCTGCCTCCAACCGAGACCAGCGTGCGCCTGGGGGCGGGGCGGGGGTGGGGGTCGAGAGGAAGCACTCCGGGGAACCTGGTAAGACTGAAGTCCGGGCAGAGGGCTTTTCTCCTCAGCCCCAACCAGCAAGCTCGGCCCTGGGGGCGGCGGCCTCGGGGTGGACTCTGCCGGCTGGAGCTTGGCCCTGCGCCTGGCTCATGGCAAGTGCTCACCCAGCTGTAGCTATTTTTAAAACGTTCCTCTTCCTTCCTCTGTCCTCCTGTGAGCTGCCGGGGCCTCTGCCCAGTCGTGGTGACTGTGGGGCGGCTGCTTCCTGGGCCCTTTCCCGTACTGACCGCTGTTTGCAGCCTCCTCGGGGAGCAGTGAGGGCACAGACCAGAGGCTCCCAGACAGCCTGCAGTCCCCTTCTGGGGGGGAGGGCACTTACCCAGCACCTCACCCCCACCCCTGGAAGCAAACAAGCAGGAAGTGTTTCCCCAGAGCCCGCAAGGCTGCCACCCCACCACCACCAGCATCACCCATTGCGGGTCCAGAGACCCGTGCCCCTGCTCCCCCACAGAAAGCAGCCCTGGGAAGGAGTGACGCTGGCTTGTCTCCTAGGACAACTCGGAACCAGAACTGGCCCCAGTAAGAGGAGCTGGGACTGAGGGTCCATGGCCTTCATGGCGAAAGGGCTGTTTCCTCTCTCTGCTCCCTGTGGGCCGGTTGGTGAGGCTCCACCACCCCCTGCCTTCCCATGTCAGCCCCCACGAGTCCACTGTGGATGTTGCCCACGGCTGGGCTTGCATTAGGGTTCCTGGGCCCAGTCCTGGAGCAGACATCCGAGCCCTTCCAGCACTAGCCCTGTGCAGAGGGTCTGAGGCCCCCCAGGGGCGGGGGAGGGGGACTTCCACTCGCTCCCCGAGATGCACGTTCCCGGCTGGCTTATTTTGCTTTCAGTAACTGAGGGGCAGCGTGTGGGTGCCGAGTGCCCACGTTCATGGGCCTCAGCGCAGAGCCTCTCCTGCCACTACCTGACGTCAGTTCTGGTTCCACAGTCTCCCAGGCTGTGAGGGGACGAGTCAGAAGACACCCTGGGCACCAGCACATCCCGGAGAAGGGATGGCTTATGGGATTCAGACTCCAGCACATTCTCTGGGCTTGGCCTCTGGGAGTTCACCTGTGCCTCTGCGCACTCGGAGGGGCGCCAGACGACCCTCCCTGGGCCCCTCCCTGCTGCTTCTGCTGTTGTGTGGACATGGGAGCGGGGGTCCAGGAAGCCATGGCCACATAGAACAGCACCCCTAGCCCGGAGGTCCTGTGCCGAGTGTCCAGGTCCCGCAGTGGAGCAGAAGCCTCGGGCTTTTGTTAACACAAGTAGGAGTGCCGTGACACAAAGAGAATGAGGGTGTACCCCACTTTCCCGTGGGAGAAAGGACCCCGGCATCCCTGCCCTGGGAGGGTCTCTGCGGCCAGCGCGGAGGCAGGCTGGTATCACCTCGTGTGCACGTGTGTATCCCGCTCGAGGAGCCACCTTGAGGCCCCCGGTGTCTGCATTTCCTAACTCCCATAAATCCATTCCCAGTACCCCCCCTCCAAGACCCCGAGCTTCCTGTTTTGGGGCAGTCTCCGGATGAGTAGGACTGACCTGGGGCTGGGCCCAGGACAGCAGAACGTGAGGAGCCCTCGTGGCCAGGCAGCTTCCTGAGGTGGGGACAGTGATCTTACCAGAATGACAGTCTTGGCAGGGATCTCAGGGAGCCCCGCCAGGAAGGAGGATGATGCTAGAAAGTTCCGGCACTGGAGCCGCTTTAAGAACTCGGTTGGCAGTAAGAGCTGTACAGTTTCCGTATGCCGATCGCGCCAAGGCTGGGCCAGGCCCGGCATGACACGTCCCTCCTGTCCCTGGAGACTGCGTCCCGCATCTCTGCAGCTCTGTTCTCCCACCAGCCTGCATGACCTGCTGTCAGTGTTTCTATTTTGGGGGCTCCTCCTCCGAGAGTGTGTAGGGGCACTGTCCCCTAGAAAGTGCTGGGGTGGGGGGTCCTCAGTTCTGATGGAGGGTAGAAGGGAGAGATACAAGCCTTAGCATTTGTTCCCCAACTGCAGTGTTTTCTTTTTGGCCACACCCAGTGGGTTCAAGGGCACTTTCAGGGCTTCAGGGCTTGCTCCCAGCAGTGCAGGGGACCATGTACTTCGCTTGCCACCAAAGCATGCACTCAGCCTGTTGACAAGCTCTCTCCCGGGGGATTTGCCTTCCTCACAAATTTTTATTTTATTTTATTACTTAAGTTGGATTTTGTTTGTTTGTTTGTTCCTGTGCCACACCTCGTGGTGCTCAGGGCTTACTCCTGGCTTTGCACTCAGGGATCATTCCTGGTGGGATTTGGGGCACTGGGGATCGAACCCAGGTTGGCTGTGAGCAAGGCAAGTGCCCTACCCACTGTACTATCTCTCCAGTCTCTCTCGCAATTTTTTATTTTTGCGGCAAGGCCACACCTGGTGGTGCTCAGGGCTTCCTCCTGCTTCTGTGCTGGGTGATCACTCCTGGCAGTGCTCAGGAACCATATAGCCCCAGGATTGGATCTGGGTGGGGCCCATGCGGGGCAAACACTCCACTCGCTGCACTACTCCAGCTCCTTCCCACAGCAGTCTAGGTACTGCCTTGCTGCTGGCCCAGGGACCTGCTTTGAGAGTCTGTCCGCTGGACAGCTGTCTGGCCAATCATGTCTAGCCTGTGGGCAGGCTGGTGAGAGGGAGAGGCACTGTCTTTCTGTCTATTTACTTAAAAACTATCCTTGTTCTTTTTTTTTTTTTTTGCAGAGGGTGGCTCCCCAGCAGTATCAAGGGGACCTGGGGGACACTCTCAGCAATCCTATCTGCTGCTCTGATAGTCTGATGGTTCAGTGCTTGGACCTGACCATATGATGCTGGGGGCCTCTTGGGGGCTTCTTTGGCCCTTGTATGTGTGACCTTCTGAGCTGTCTCCTCAGCCCCTCTGTCCAGCTTGGGAGTTTAGGCTCATGGGGGCGTTGCTGGAAGAAGCACTCGGGGCACCCGTGTCTCCTGCTCGCTGTAGCCACCTCTGCCCAGGAGGGGAAAGGGGACCTGCCCCTGAGCCTCAGCTCAGAGTGGAGCTAGAAGAACTGATGGTGCTACCTGCGGGGGTGGGGTGGAGGCTTTTAAAGCCACAGGATCTCACTGGGCTCGCTTTACCATCCAGGCTGTGGTTCAGTCTTCAGCCAAGGATGTCCTGTGAGGGGGAGGTTTGGATCCCAACAGACTTCTGCAGCCTCTGGGGAGCTATGTCCAGTTGTCCTGTCTCACACACGCTGACGTGCCAGTCTGATCGCCAGCTCAGGCTGCCACCTGCCTCCGTGCCCTCCTGCTGGGCCTTCAGGGAAGCTGGCAGATGAGATTCCCGAGGTAGAGGGCGGCCTGCTGGTGTCACCCCTCCCGCCCTCCAGGTGACGAAGGTCTTGGCAGAGCTCCTAGGGTCATTGTCCCCCAGCTAGGACAAAGCAAGTAAGTGTTGAGGCAGGGACGTGTGGTGGAAGCTGAATGTTCTCTAAGCTGCCCTTTGCAGGGCCAGTGGCAGTTTCCTGCCCTGGAAAGTTCCCTTTATTCCACAGCAGGTTGGTCTCCGCTGACAGGCTGTCCAGTGACTCACACCGCTGGAGGAGCTCACAGGGACCCAGGAGGGCCTGTGAGGACAGCCAGGCTGGAGGGCGGGACCCGAATCCAGAGGAAGCCTTGGGGTGCTGCCCTGCACGCCTTGGGGCACTGGTGCGGGCTGCTGCCCATCGCTCTGTGATGCCGGGTTCCAGCGTCTTGGAACTATACTGGGTTTCCTTTGCTTAGTGCAGTCAGAGCTGGAGTTAAGTGGAGAGGATAGTACAGTGGGTTGGGCACTTGTCTTGTATATAGCTCACCTGGGTTTGATCCCAGCACCCCATCTGGTCCCCTGAGCCTCCCTGAATGCAGAGCCAGGAGTAAACCTTGAGTACCACCAGGTTTGGCCTCAGAACAAAAAACAAAAATATTAGTGGCGATTCCATAGTTGTGCAGTGGGGCCCCAGACTCAGGACTGAGGACAAGGGGTGTCCTCCAAGGCACCTTAGGGTGGAGCCAGAGAGATAGCAAGGTGAGTAAGGGGCTTGCCTTGCACACAACCCACTAGTTTGATCCTCAGCATCCTGTACGGTCCCCTGAGCACTGCCAGAAGTGATTCCTGAGTGCAGAGCCAGGAATAACAGCTGAGCATTGTCAGGTATAGCTACAAAACAACAACAAAACCCAACGAAACAAAATAAGGCACCCTAGGGCTGGGCCCAGTGGACTTCGGCCACTGGTTCTTCTGTTTCCACCCTGGCACTTCTGCTGTGGGCTGCTTTGCCGATGGTGATGACCAGGTTGTGTGGCCCTGTTGACCTCGTCCCTTTCGCACCTGTCACGTGGTGGGTGGTGCAGAGCAGCGTGAGTGGCAAGAGCGGAGCCATGGGAATGTCCTGTTTTCTTTGGTTTCCTGGCAGCGTTTCCAGCGAGAGCCCCGGAAAAAGGAAGCAGCAAGGCGGAAGTGGAACCCCTCCTGGTTGTGTCAGGCCGTGGTGCTTGGGGCCACATCCCAGCAGGGTGGCCTCTCTCCCCAGGGGGACTGAGCTCGCCCCACCCGCTGCCCTGCTGGAGCAGCGCCTCTCAGGCGTGGCTTGTCTCCGGGCAGCACGTGTCTGGTCATCGGGCGTCTGGGGCCGGAGTCAGTGGGCACAGCCCTGCCAGCCGGGCAGCATGGCCTGTGTGCGAGTCTGGACTTGGCCAGCTCAGGAGGTTTCCTGGCCGCCTTCATGGCTCTGGGCGACATGAACTACTCCGTGGCCTGTTTTCTGGGTTTGGGGGCAGGTGGCATAGGGTGGGATGGGTGGGGATTGGCAGCAGCGGGTGGCAGAAGCTACACGTCTGGACTCGAAGTTTCAGAAGTTCGTTTTCTTTTCAATGGAAAACAAGCCCTTTGCAGCTTACGCTTTCCAGACTGGGTGGCAGCATTGCCCATGTGGTGTAAGGGTGTTGGATAATGCTTGTGTGTATGTTCTCTCGCTGTTTCCATGGAGAGAATCAGAATAGATGGTTTCCATGGAGATTATCTTAAAATTAGTTTCTCTGCCAGTCCGGACATTGCTGCAGGGTTCACTGCATGCTCGGGGTGCCATCAGGGCTCTCTTACGACGCCAGCCGGGACCACGCACTCCTGGGTCCCGGTAGAGGCGCGTGAAGATGCCTCGGACCCTGGAGTGGGAAGGGCCTGCCTCAGCCTCTCCCTGGGTCCCATCCCCTCGCCTCAGCGCTGCAGTTACAGCTCATTCCAGTCATCTGGGAGCTTTTTTTAAAATCTCTCTCTCTGTTTTTTTTAATTAAACAAAACAAAACAGAAAAACCTTTGTGTTGTGGAAAATTTCTAGCTGGAACAGAAAGTTGAGATGACAGCCCTCCCTCCATAGCCTTCCTGGGCTTCAGCGCCTTGCCCATTGCCTATCTTCTTTGTTCATCTTTCCCCCACCCCGTTTTTAATAGAGCTGAGGTGTTATTTTATCCCACAGACCTGACCCTGCAGTCATCTTACTGCACCCAACAAAGCAAAAGTGAATAACTCCTTAATAGCAAATGCCACCTGCACACTCGTGGTTTTTTTTGGTTTTTTGCATTATGTCAAGAATGTTGTTTTGTGCTCTTTGTTCAAGTAAGGGTGTGGGAGGCTTTGAGAACCCCCAGGTCTCTGCTCCCCACCATGATTCCAGTGCATGCCCAGATTTAAGCTGTCTTGACTGAGGTGGGGCCCTGGACAGGAGGAACCCTCCCCCACCCCCATCCCTTACCTCAGGGCTGCTTTTGTTCTGTGCACTTGAGGACACTGGGGTTCCAACTTGGGGAAGTGTCAGGCACAGGTGAGCCAGCTACTGCGGCTGTTGTGGGCAGGCATCCACTGGGGGGCGCTGTCCTGCTCATGCAGCATGATGGGGAAAGGGGGCAGAGGGCTGATGCAGCCTCAGCTCACACCAGCTGTGCACAGCTTCATTTTCCAGGAAAGGGAGGCCATGACCACAGGGTCTCACAGCCTCCCTCACCCCTTCCTGGGCAACGTGCACTGAGGGCTCTAGCTTCCCCGAGGCATCTGTGGTTGAACAGAGCCGGACCTGGCCGTCTTGGCTCATGGCCTGTGATGCTGCACAAAATATGAATCACCAAGCCTGGGAGTGACGCCCGGGTGTGGTCGGTGCCTCTAACTCTCTCCATTGAACTGAGTGCAAGGAGCGTTTAAAATAGCCGGCCTTTGTTCCCGGGGTTTTAAAAATTCAACTCCAGTAGTTACAATGAGCTGTCTTCAAGTGGATCTATAAATAAACCGCTACTGTGCTTCTTTGTCACCGAGAGCTTCTGCATCTTCCAGAGACATTGGCTCTGCCACTCCTCTTCATTTGCGGCCTCTTATCTGCGGGGCAGCTGCAGCCAGCAAGCCGGGCTGACACAGAGTTTGTAACGGCAGCAGTGCGCTCCTTTCTACAAAGCAAACCATGGGCCCCCAAGACAAACCACAGTGGGGCAAAGAAATGTGCGCCAGAGAAGCCTAACAGACTGGTACCTAGATCAAGGTTGGCACCACGAGCCAGCCCTTTCCGGAGGAGCCCTGTGATGTCAGATATTGGTTTTTGTGGTGTCCTTGTCAAAAATGCATCACATTGGTTCAGTCATGAGAAAACACGAGGTCCTCTCACAGCAGAGCTGACGGGCGCTCTCCGCTGTCGTTGAGTTTGCTAAAGACCAGGGGAGTAGGGCTGGAGCGACAGCATAGCGGGTAGGGCGTTTGCTTTGCACGCAGCCAACCCAGGTTCAATTCCCAGCATCCCATACGGTCCCCCGAGCACCGCCAGGAGTAATTCCTAAGTGCAGAGCCAGGAGTAACCCCTGCGCATCGCCAGGTGTGACCCAAAAAGAAAAAAAGAAAAAGACCAGGAGTCTAAAGAACTGACAGAGATTATAGGAGGTGAAGGAGAAGAAAGTAAATGTAGCATGAGATTCCAGGCAGGATTCAGGCCTATCAGGAGCCAAGGCCATCATAGTAAAACAGATGAGGGGCTAGAGTGATAGTATAGTGGATAGAGTATTTGCCTTGCACACAGCCGACCCAGGTTTGATCCCTGACACCTCATATGGTCCCCTGAGCCCACCAGGAGTGATTCCTGAGTGCACGGCCAGGAGTAACCTCTGCGCACCGTCGAGTATGATCTCCAAGCAAAAACAAAACAGAAAGACAGATGCAATGCCAACAGGGTGCCCAGAGTGATAGCACACTCTGGGCACTTGTGTTGCACAGGGTCTGGGTTCAACCCCAGTACCTCATATGGTTCCCCAAGCCCACCAGGAGTGATCCTTGAGCACAGAGCCAGGAATAAGCACTGAGCAAGGCTGGGTGTGGGCCCCCCTCCAAAAAAAAAAACACCCAAAAAACACCAAAACCCTAAAACGGAATTGTCCCAACATGAATTTCCTGATCGTGGAGCTAGTGGTTATGTAAGATGTTAACACTGGATGGGAAAGTGGGGGAAGAGGGATTATGTGGAAATTGTACTATGTTTCATTTTTTCTTTAAGTCTGAAATTAGTTCAAAGCATTTTAATAATTTTTGAAAAAAGAGAAACAGCTGTACAGACAACACTTACCAGAGGTTCTGACTTGCTCCCAGGGTGCCTGGGTGCCTTTCGAGTGGGAATCTGTTGGGTGAGTGACCCTTGAGTACTCAGTGCCCAATTATGGGCCTTGAGAGGGCTGTGGAGCTGAACTGAGCAAGGGCCAGCTCTCGGGAAGCACTTCCAAGCCAGGGCTCTCCCGAGTGGGGGCCTCGGCCGGCTTCATTCGCTGGTGGTCCTGTGGTCTCTGCAGCTGCCCAGAGACACGTTGTTCTCCGCCGAGGGCAGAGGTCAGCAGAGCCTTAAGGCTGTGCCCGTGTCCTTGTCCAGCGACTGTGGGCTGGGTAGAGAGACCCCCTGCCCTGTCCCTGCCCCTTCTCCCCTTCTTTGCCACCACGTCTCTGTCTTGCCCTCCTCCAGGTCTCAGTCCCAGGGTTGGTGACTTGGAGGGCTTCAGCGCCAGAAGGCCCTGAGGGTTCCTGGTCTCAGAACCATCCTGGCAGAGAGGCCAGGACGCTCCTCTGCCGGGGAGTGGTGTGGCTGCGTGGCTGGCCATGCAGTGTGCTTGCTTCCTGGCACCCCGGCAGAGTGCCGCCCGTAGCCTTCCCCTCACTGGTCTCGTGCTGTCTCCTCCCCGCAGCGCCCCTCGGGTACAAGTCATTCCCTTGCGGACCTTCCCGCCCTCCATGTTTGGACACTGGGAGGCCTTTCTGTTTCCTGCATGCCAGGGCGATCCTTTCTCTCACTCCTTTGAAGAATGGGTCTTTATGAATCAGCCCTCTTGTGCGCGGGGCTCTGCGAGAAGGCTGGGGAGCGGGCCTGGCGGGGCTTAGGAGACTGCCCGGGTCAGGCAGTGCCATGGCCTGGCAGGCGGGCGGGGGTGGGCGGGTCTGGGCTGGCCTTGGTCCCGGGGGAGGAGAGGGGCTCCTAGGCTTGTGCGTTTAGCCTCTCCCACACACTGGGGAGCCTGTGATTGACGAGACCGAGAGGCCCCAGGGCCCTGCCTGAAAGGGACTTTTCTGAGGAGAGGGTGAGGTAAGCAAGTGGGCCTGCACTTAGGTGGTGGCGCTTGGTCGAGGAGCAGCGGAGCTCAGAGGCTGCTGTGCTGGCCCCAGGCCCCACATCCCTCAGCCCCTTGGTTCCCTCTGTGCTCCTGGGTGACCCAGCGCCCTGCTCCCTAACTGAGCCCAGCGTGGGGGATGCAGGAAAGGTCCCCGCCTGCCCCACAGCGGTCGCCAAACCCCATCTTCATCTTCAGACTGGCTCAGAAAAACCTTGGCAAGATTGTCGAACAATTAGGTGATTTTTCAGAAAGCCGAATTCCCCTCGGGTTCAGGGGCTAAGTTTAGAACCAGAAGCTTCCTCTGGTTAGACTCCAGGCCGGAACCCTAAATCACAGGGCAGGGAAGGCTGTAGTGTCGCTGCTCTGAGAATACGTGTGGGGAAGACAGGACCAAGTTCCTTTCCGAGCCTCCCTCAGAGAGAACAGCCGGTCCTTTTCCCACTGGCCAACCCCATCAACTCTGCCTTGCCCCATGCTTGGCAAACAGGGACCTGGGCAGGCATGGCACCTGTCAGCTCCCTACGGGCAGATTGCCAAAGCCACGGGCCCCAAGGTAAAGACGAGCCCATCCGTGTCCACGGCTCAGCGTCCTCACCGAGCGGACGATGCTGTGGGCTGCTTCATTGTCCCTTACAGCTCTGCATTAGGCCCTACTTTGAACCAGGGACCTGCTTTGATGTTTCCAGTGACCACCTGGGATGTCCCCCTCTTGGTCCTCTCCCGCTCTCTGGCCCAGACTCACACCATGAGCTGGTTCCCGGATACTTTATCTGTGACAGAGTCTGTTTCCAGAGCAGGCCAGGCAGGGGCAAGGTTCCTTGTTAGAAATTAAAAGAAAAGAAGAAAATTCCACCACGAGCAGGTGCTAATGATTGACCGCCACCACCTCACCCCGCCTCGCCCCTCCCCAAGAGGGTGGCATCTGTTCGGGAGGCTAATGCCATCTCTGAGGAACATTCCAGACACTACTGGCTGTTGGCCAGGCGTGCGCAGGTTTGCTCGCCTGAGACCATCCACCTTGGAGGGAACCCAAGTGGCTAAGGCCTGACAGTCCCTAGGCTGGTCGCCACAGCCCGGGCAACCCTGCTGGGCAGCCGCTGCCCGGAGCCCCGGCCTGGGAGAGGGAGGCCTTGGGACTTGAACTGCGTTAGAACACGACTCAACTCAAACCTCTTTTGAAAAAGTTTTTATTATTATTATTATCGTTGAATTGCAGTGAGATACACAGTTACAAGGTTGTTCATGGTTGGGTTTCTGTTGTGTAATGTTCCAGCACCTGTCCCTTCACCAGTGCACATTTCCCACCACGAGTGTCCCCAGTTTCCCTCCCTCCCGCCGGCCCACCTCCTGCCTGCCTCTGTGGTAGGCACCTCTCACCTCTCTCTCTCCCTCTCTCTCTCTCCCTCCCTCCCTCCCTCCCTCCCTCCCTCCCTCTCTCTCTCTCACTCACTCTCTCTCTCTCTTTCCCTCCCTCTCTCTCTCTCCCCTCCCCTCTTTTTGGGCATTATGGTTTGCAATACAGATACCGAAAGTTTATCATTTATATATCCCTTTATCTACTTTCAACACTCAGTTCTTGTCCAGAGAGATCCTTTCTAACTATCACTGTCATACAGGTCCTTTCTGTCCTAACTTCTCTTGCCCCTCACATACACGTGGCAAGCTTCCAACCATTGATCAGTCCTCCTGGCCCCTGTTTTTCCTGGTCTTGGATATTAGTCTTATACTATGTTCTTTTTTTAATATCCCACAAATGAGTGCAGTCATTCTATATCTGTTCCTCTCCTTCTGACTCATTTCACTCCTCATGATACTCTCCATGTCTATCCATTTATAAGTAGATTTTATGATTTCATATTTTTTCTAGCAGCTGCATAGTATTCCATTGTGTTATTCCACTGTCCCATAGACTGTTTATGTGGGCATCTTCTTGGGCACTCAGGTTATTTCCAGATTGTGACTGTTATGAGTAGTACTGTAACAAACTAGGAGTGTAGATGGTTTCTGCTGTGCATTTTGGGGGGTCCGGGGTATATTCCCAGAAGTGATATTGCTGGGTCAAATGGGAGCTAAATTTCTAGTTTTTTTAGGAATACCCATATTGTTTTCCAAAAAAAGACTGGACCAGTCGGCATTCCTACCAACAGTGAATGAGAGTCCCTTTCTCCTCACATCCATGCCAGCACTGGTTATTTTTTTGGATGTGTGCCAGTTTCTGTGGTGTGAAATAGTATTTCATTATTTGATTTGCATCTCCTTGATGATTAGTGATATAGAGCATTTTTTCATGAGCCTTTTCATCATTTGAATTTCTTAAGGAAGTTTCTGTTTATTTCCTCTCCCAATTTTTTGATGGTGCTGAATTTTTTTTCTTGTAAAGTTCTACCAGTGCCTAATGTATATTTGATATTAGCCCCTTATCAGATGGGT
The DNA here is from genome assembly GCF_027595985.1 of Sorex araneus. Classification (NCBI taxonomy): domain Eukaryota; kingdom Metazoa; phylum Chordata; class Mammalia; order Eulipotyphla; family Soricidae; genus Sorex; species Sorex araneus. The sequence continues at coordinate 48,038,706 of NC_073305.1, read as the reverse complement.
ATTAAGTAAATAGTTTATCCCAATCCAGAGGCTGTCTTTGTATCTTGGATACCATTTCTTTTGAGGTGCAGAAGTTTCTTTAATGCACTCCCATTTGTTTATCTTTGCTTCCATTTTCTTGGTCAGTGCTGTTTCATTTTGAAGATGCCTTTAAGCTTCAGTGTTACAGAGGATTTTGCCTATTTTGTCCTCCATGTACCTTATGGATTCAGGTCTGACATTGAGGTCTTTGATCCATTTTGATCTGACTTTTGTGAATGGCGTTAGACAGAGATCTGAGTTCATTTTTCACACGTCGCTGCCCAGTTTTCCAGGCACCACTTGTTGAAGAGACTTTGCTTGCTCCACTTCATATCTCTTGCTCCTTTATCAAAGATTAAATGATCATATATTTGAGGGCCTGTCTCAAGATATTCAACTCTATTCTATTGATCTGTGTGTCCGTCTTTATTCCAATACCATGTTATTTTAATACTACGGCTTTGTAGGACAGTGTGAAGTTGGGAAAGGTGATACTGTCCATCTTCTCTTTCCCAAGGATTACTTTATCTATTTGTGGGGGTTTAGAGTTCCATTTGACTATCAGGAGTGTTTGGTCTATTTCTTTGAAAATGTCATCTGTATCCTTACAGGAACTGCACTGAATCTGTATAGTGCCTTAGGGAGTATTACCATTTTGACAATGTTAATTCTCCCACTCCATGAGCAGGGGAATCTGTCTCCATTTCCCGGTGTCCTTTTATTTATTTATTTATTAATTTTTTCCTTTTTTGGTCACACCTGGCAATGCACAGGGGTTACTCCTTGCTCATGCCCTCAGGAATTATTCCTGGAGGTGCTTAGGGGATCATATGGGATGCTGGGAATCGAACACGGGTCGACTGCGTGTAAGGCAAACACCCTACCCGCTGTGCTATATCGCTCCAGCCCTCTTTTTATTTCTTGAAGTAGTGTTTTGTAATTTTCTTTGTATAGGTCCTTGACCTCTTTAGTTAAGCTGATTCCAAGGTTCTTGATATTCTGAGGCACAATCGTGAACAGGATTGTTTTTTAAGTGTCTCTTTTTTCTCTTTCATTTGTATATAGGAAAGCCATGGGCTTCTGGGTATTGTAACCTGCCTTTTACTATACAAATTATTGTTTCTAGGAACTTTTTTGTAGAATCTTTAGGGTTTTCTAAGTATAGTATCATGTCATCTGCAAATAGTAATAACTTGACTTCTTCCTTTCCTCTCTGAATGCCCTTGATATCTTTTTCTTGACTAACTGCTATAGCAGGTACTTCTTGAATAGAAGTGTTGAGAGTGGTCATCCTTGTTTTGTGCCTGATCTTAGAGGGAAGGCTTTTAATTTTCTCCATTGAGAATAATGCTTGCTGTGGGCTTATGGTAGATGGCTTTGACTATACTGAGGAATGTTCCTTCAATTCCCATTTTGTTGAGTTTTTTTTTTTTATCATAAATGGGTGATGGATCTTGTCAAATGCTTTTTCTGCATCTGTTGATAGAATGTCTTTTTTTTATTTCATTGATATGATGGGGCTGGAGCAATAGCACAGCGGGTAGGGTGTTTGCCTTGCATGTGGTCGACCCGGGTTTGATTCCTCCGCCTCTCTCAGAGAGCCCAGCAAGCTACCAAGAGTATCCCACCCACACGGCAGAGCCTGGCAAGCTACCCGTGGCATATGCCAAAAAACAGTAACAACAAGTCTCACAATGGAGACGTTACTGGTGCCCGCTCGGGCAAATCGATGAGCAACGGGATGACAGCAACAGACAGTGACAGTGATATGATGTAAATATGTTCATTGACTTGTGTATGTTGGACCATCTTTGCATCCTCGGGATGAACCCAACTTGGTCATGGTCTGTGATCTTTTTGATGATGACTCAAACCTTTTGCACCTGGAAACTAGTCCACAGACCAGTGAGCAACGTCTCGAGTTGCACCTGGGGCCATTAGCCTTGGGTTTTGCCCACTGACAATGTCCCCAGGTGAGGTGGTTTTCATCATTGGGGCAGATGACAGTGGCGGCACTGCCAAGCAGTGTCCTGTGGTGGGCAGTATGTCGTGATGTTCTGTGTTTTGTTGGGAGCCGCATCCAGCAGTGCTGGAGGTTGGGGGCTAATCCCGGCTCTGTGCTTGAGCTTGTGTCTAGCAGTGCCCGGGGGACCGTGCAGTGCCGGGATTTGCCCTGCAGTGCAGGTGCTCCCTCCGTTGTGTCATCTTGCCAGCCCAGGATCAGTGTTTAACGCACAGGTTTTCAGCTGCAGGTTTGAGGACCAGTGCCCATTCCGCAGAGATTTCCTCTTGGTTTGTGAAAAAGTTTTGCCATTTATGGAGCATCATTTTATGTTTGCTTGCCATCTTCATATGTTCTCTGGTGAAGTGTCCTTTAAAATCTTATGCCTGGCATTGTCTGGGGACTGCTGCAGGTCTGTGCTTGCGGGGGAGCCGTGCAGTGCAAGGCAAGTGCCTTAGCCCTGTCTCTCTAACCCTTGGTTGTAAATTTAGATGGAAGAACCTGGACCCCCTGCAAACAAAGCATGCGCACAGCCTGGTTGAGGTGTTTCTATAATTTAGAAGGAAAATTATACCCATGTTATAGTTTCAGGTTTTGTGTTTGGGTTTATGATCCAGTTTGAGCTACTTTTTGAAAATGATGTCAGAAGTATGTACTACAGCTCATTCATTTGCAAATTAATGTACACTCATTCCAGCAATTGTTGAAAATACTGTATTTATTTTCTGTACTGACTTGTTTATGTACCTTTGTTTAAAATTGATTGACCCAGGTTTGATCCCAGCATCCTATATGGTCTCCTGAGCACCACCAGGAGTAACTCCTGAGTGCAGAGCCAGGAGTAACCCCTGAGCATAGCTGGGTGTAACCCAAAAAGCAAAATAAATAAATAAAATTAATTGACCAGAAATCTGTGGGTCTGTTTCTGGACTGTCTCTTTTGCTCTAGCTTCAAATCAAGTCTTCAGTTGGGGAATGTGAATCCTCTGATTTTGTAACAGCCCCATCCTAACTTCTCTGTGTTTTTGCTGTGGCTTCGAGGTGCAGTGGTCACACACCTTGTTGTGGCATGCTGGGTCACAGTGTTCAGGGGTCCTGCTCAGCAGCAATTGGGTAGCGGGAGAAGATTTGCAGCCTTGTATCTGCAGGCAGACCCCCGCATTCTGTGCCACATTCTGTGATCCACTCATTTTGATTCACTAATTTTGTTCAAAATTTTTTTCACTTTTCTAGTTCCTTTATCTTTTTCTTTCCTCCCTAGTTCCTCTGTTTTTCCACCTAAATTTTACAATCATGGGTTTGAGAGATAGTACAGGGGTTAAGGCACTTGCCTTGCCTGAAACTGACTCTGGTTTGATTTCTAAGCATAGGCCCCTAATCATGCCAGGAGTGACCCCTGAGAATAGAGGCATGTGGAGCACCATTGGGTGAAAAGCCATCCTCCCACCCCCAGCCCCAAAGAATAAGTTTTCCAGCCAGATTCTCTGTTCCTACAGATAATTTCAGGTAGAACTGAAATACGAACGGTAAGCTTTCAGTCTGCACACAGTGTATTTCATCATGGAGGCTGGTCTTCGTGTTTTCTTTCCCCTCTCCCCCCTTCATTCTTCTCTCCCCTCCTCTCTTCCTTCTTTGTTTCATTTTTGGGCCACACCCAGCAGTGCTCAGGGCCATTTCCAGCTCTATGTTCCGGAGTGGCCCCTGCTGGTGTTGGAGGAGCATTATGTGGCGCCAGGAATTCAAACGGGAGAGGCAAGATGCAAGGCCTATGCCCAACGCCCTCACTACCTCTCTGTCCCTGGTCTTCTGTGTTTCTTAGTCATGTACCGTTTTCAGCAGGCAGATTTTACACATATTGTTATTTATATCTAAGTATTTTATAGCAGAGAGTAACAGATAACCCCCACCCCCAAAGGTATGTACATATTCTACCTCCAGAACCTGTGACTGACTTCGCTTGGGATAAGGGTCTTTGTCGCTGTAATTAATCATGTTGAGTTGGGTTGATTCTCAATCCAGTGACAGGTGTCTTTACAAGAGACAGAGGGCGATACACAGGAAGAGGAGAAACCCTGTGAAGATGGAGCACGAGTCTGGAGTTACACAGCCCAGAGCCAGGAATCCCGGAGGCCGGAAGAGGCAGGGAGGGGTTCTCTCATGCTCGCTAAGGAGCATGGGGGGTCAAGAGACAGTGCAGGGCTTTAGACAGTTGCCTTGAATGTGGCTGACCTTGTCCAACCCTTAGTACTGTATCTGGTTCCCGAAGCCCTGTCGGGGAGTGATCCCTGAGCACAGAGCCAGGAATAAGCCCTGAGCATCACCGGGTAGGCTCCAAATCCAAAGCAAAGCAAACAGAGGGAATGTGGCTCTAATGACACTTTAATGTTGCTTTCTGACCTCCAGAATACCTAGAATAAATTTTTGCTGTTTAAAACTAAGTGTGGGGCTGGATCGATAGCACAGTGGGTAGGGCATTTGCCTTGCACGCGGCCAACCTGGGTTCGATTCCCAGCATCCCATATGGTTCCCTGAGCACCTCTAGGAGTAATTCCTGAGTGCAGAGCCAGGAGTACCCCCTGTGCATTGCTGGGTGTGACCCAAAAAGCAAATAAATAAATAAATAAATAAATAAATAAAACTAAGTGTGATCATCTGTTCCAGCCACCCTAAGAAGCTGGTCACATGGTTCACTTTTGCTGTTGTTGGTTTGATCATACCTGGCTGTACTTCGGGGTTACTCTTGGCGCTATACTCAGGAATCACTTCTAGCAATGCTCAGGGCCATAATGGGTGCCAGGGATTGACCCAGGGCCAGCTGCATGAAGGCAAACACATTACCAACTGTACCATCGCTCCAGCCCTTTGTCATGATTTTTGATGCAATTAAAAATAATAGCCATGAATATTTGAAAAACAATGAAAGGCATCGTGTCACAGATCCAAGAAGCGCTGAAAAAAAGGAAAGCCGACTGAAGGAAAAACAAAACCCTACACAAATTATATTCAGCCTTCTGAGAGCTAAACACCAAGAGAAAAATTTGAAGGTAGAGAGACACGTTGCATACAATGGAATGAAGATAAGATTGACAGGATTGTTGTAGGAAGTTACACAAACGATAGTGGAATCATATCTTTAAAGTCCTGAAAGAAACATACGTGTTCACTCAGAATTCTGTAATCGGCAATAATGAGGGTGAACTCTTTTTTTTCCCTTTCCTTTTCTTTTTTTGTTTTTTTTGTTTGTTTGTTTGTTTGTTTTTGGGTCATACCCAGTGGTACTTAGGATTTTCTCCTGGCTCTGGGCTCAGGAATCCTGTGGGTGCACTTTTTACAGTGTATCTCCATCCTAGAGCCTGGCACTCATCTTGACTGAGGATGTACCTCCAGCTCTCCTGTTGGAGAAGCCCCAGTTCTTTTTTTTTTTTCCGATTTTTGGGTCACACCCAGCGATGCACAAGGGTTACTCCTGGCTCTGCACTCAGGAATTACTCCTGGCGGTGCTGGGGGGACCATATAGGAAGCTGGGGATCAAACTCAGGTCAGCCACGTGCAAGGCAAATGTCCTACCCACTGGAGCAATAGCACAGTTCTTGAACACTTCAATCTCTGTCTCTCTCTCACTCCCCATGCCTCATTTCTCTACGTAAATTTCTCTAAATAAGACTATTTTAGGAAAGAGAGAAAGAAAAGAAAGACAAAGAGGGAGGGAGAGAGGGATGGAGGGACGGAGGGTCGGCAAGCCAGCCTGGAGCTGGAGCTATAGTAAGGAGGTTAGGGCCCTTGCCTTGCATATGGTCCTTTGATCACTGTCAAGAGTAATTCCTGGGGCTGGAGCGATATAGCACAGCAGGTAGGGTGTTTGCCTTGCACGCAGCCAACCGGGGCTCGATTCCCAGCATCCCATAAGGTCCCCCGAGCACCGCCAGGAGTAACCCCTGTGCATCTCTGAATGTGACCCAAAAAGCAAAAAAGAGAGAGAGAAATTCCTGAGTGCAGAGCCAGGAATAAGCCCCAAGCATCGCTGGGTGTGGCCCATCCCTTTCCCCTAAGAAAAAAAAGTAAGCGCTTTAAGAAATGAAAGAATACTTTTTTTTTCTCCCCTTTCCACAGAGAAGCTGAGAGAATTCACTACTCGCACTTCTGCACTGTAAGAATGTCAATTCTTGGGCTAGAGCAATAGTAACAGTGGGTAGGGCATTTGTCTTGCAAACCCTGACCCGAGTTTGATCCCAGCGCCCCATATTCCCTGAAACCATGGCAGGAGAGAGTCCTGAGTACTTCCGGGTATGACCCAAAAACCAAGCAACAGAAAGCTCTTCTCTTGAGATTTCAGTCCAATGTGTAAGATTAGTTTGATATTGTCTTACAGTTTATGGATACTCTCTTCTGTTCACTCCAGTTATATTCATTTTGAGGAATTTATTTGTCTTTTTTGTTTGTTTGTTTGTTTTTGGTACACCACTGGCAGAGTTCAGGTCCAAGTCTGGGTTTTCCACTCAGATAATATTCCTAGTGGTGCTCAGGGAACCATGTGAGGTGCCAGGGATTGAACCCAGGTTGGCTACATGCAAGGTCAGTGCTTTGCTCACTATACTATCTCTTAATAGTTTTAATTTCTAGCAAGCATTTCCATTGACTCTTGTAATTTCTTCTCTGAAACTTATCAACCTATCAACTATTTCTGTGCAGAAAAATTTTTCTTTTTTTTGTTTTTAATTGGGATTCTCTGATGTATAATACTATCGTTTTGTTTGTTTTTGTTTGGGGCCACTTCTGACAGTGCTCAAGGGTTACTCCTGGCTCTGCCTTGGGCATCATTCCTAGTGGTGCTCTGGACCACTGGGATGCTGGGGATCAAACCTGGGTCGACTGTGCAAAGCAGGCTCCCTACCTGCTGTGCTCTCTCGTCAGCCCTGTGTTTATTTGGTTTGAGAGCTCCTCCTGGCTGGGTGCTTGGAGGTCACTCCTGACAGCGCACCGGGGTCCGTGTGTGTAGAGCTAGTAGGGATTGGAGGGTCTGCGGCAGTGCAACTGCCTCCTCAGCCCGGGAGGTTAGAGCACTCTTAGATTGTAAGCCTCCTTCCTGTTAAAGTGAGGTTCATTCGTTTGCTGTAGATTGTTGTAACCTAGGTTTGATGAGAATGTGAGGCCAGGGTCAGTCAGGTGGGAAGCCACTTCTAGGTGGTTGGCTCTTGTCAGTCTGGTTTCATAGGGGCCAGCCCCGGCAGTGCTGGTGTGCTCAGATTCTTGGGGGCCAAGACTACACCCGGAGGTATTCAGGGGGCCACGCAGTACTAGGAATCAGACTCAGGGCACATGCTGGGCATGCGGTTGCCACTTTAAGCTACCCCCCCTGCCCCTTTAAAAAAAGAATATTTAAGGGGGAATGAATATTTAAGGATTGGGCCACGTCCAGCATTACTCCTGGGCTTTCCCTGGCTCTGCTCAGGGATCACTCTTAGCAGGTCTTGGGCAAGCGCATACAGTGCCAGGGGTCAAACCCAGGTCTCTGCATGCAAGATAAGTGCTGTAACTCCCTGTACGATTCTCCAGTCTTGTTGGGTTATATATATATATATATATATATATATATATATATATATACATATATATATATACATATATATATATATAATGTATCACTGTCACCCTGTTATTTGTCAATTCATCAATTTCCTCAAGCGGGCACCAGTAATGTCTCTATTACACTCAGCCCTGAGATTTTAGCAGCCTCTCCTTACTCGTCTTTCCCAATGATGGAGGCTCTTTCAGGGTCAGGGGAATGAGACCTATTGTTATTGTTTTTGGCACATCGAATACGCCACGGGTAGCTTGCCAGCCTCTGCCGTGCAGGCAGGATACTCTCGGTAGCTTGCCGAACTCTCCAAGAGGTATGTGTATATCTGTTACTGTATCTGGGGTATGAATACTCCACGGGGAGCTTGTCAGGCTCTCCTGAGTGGGCAATAGACTCTCGGTAGCTTGTCAGGTTCTCCAAGAGGGAAAACTAGGCTATTAGAACTAGGCTTCCGGGAGCTTGGTTTTATAGTCTCTGGATGTTGGCCGTTGATGGGATTACACAGCACCAGGGCAGTCACAGAGAGTCTCTGTGTGACTGCCTAGCTACTGGAAAATGGGGAAAATTTATTTATGTATATATATTTTTGTTTATGTATATATAAAATGAAATGGCCTGGGGTTGGCACAAGTGCTTAAGTGACTGAGCATTGGCCACCAAAGTTTATACAAACCTTACCCTACTGTGTATGATGTGCTGAGTGGCAGTGACAAACTGGTAGACAGAGAAGCAGGGCAGGTGGATTAACCAGTTGTGAGCCCAGGATCCCACACAGCAGTGGGGTGCCAGGGGACATGGACAGACCCCGAGTGAGAGCTTCCCAGAGTTCAGTCGATTTCCCTGCTCTGAGCTTCGGCTTTCTCTCCCCATTTGATGTTGAGAGGGCTGGTGGCTGTGCAAGTGACAGCTGATGTGGTGAGGCTCCGGGTACGGTGAACCTCATGGGCGACTCTGGGATTTTACTTAGGAGATGCCCACCTGAGAGCCCCCAGGCAAGTCCTTTGCCCCGTTTGATGCTGGTCGGACTCTCCTCTCTGCCGCTGTCGGTCCTCACTGCCTGTCTGTTCCCACTCCTGCCCTCCTTCTCATCCTGAGTCCTCCTCATCATCTTGACTGCATCACTTCAGGAAATGCCGCCGTTTTGGCCTGTGTGTGTGCATGCATGTCTGCGTATGTGCATGTGTGTGCGTGCATGTCTGCATATGTACATGCCTCTGTGTGTGCCTGCATGTCTGCATGCATTCCTTGGAGGACACTTGGCCTGGGCAGGGTTTGGTCCCACAGGAATAGCCCCATGGTGGGCATGGCGCTGGTAGGTGGTGTGTGTTGGTGGAGGTTCTGTGCTACACCCAGCTCTGTGCACGCCGCATGCCAGAGCGGGCAGGGAGGGGAGTGATGTCATGTAGGTTTGATCGGGGGCTCTGCAGGGAAGAGGACGTATGCAGGGGGCTTGGATCCTCATGACTCCTGAAGCACAGAGCCAGGAGTAGCTCCCCACTGCTGGGTGTGTGGTCCCAAAATTGGGAGAGAAGGGAGGAGAAAAAACCTGGGCCTCGGGTGTGACTATTACATATACCTGGATACCTCATCAGACACAGCATGCCCAAGGAAAGAAGTGCCGGCCAGAGACGGACAGCCCCAGGCTTAAGGAGCATACCTTGCGTTCCTGGCTCTGAGCTTGCCTGGGTACAGCCATGGTCATGGCCCTGTCCACCGTGGGTGTGGCCCTGTTGGTCCCCCGCTGGCTGATGGTAGGAGGAGCCCCAAGAACCCCAGGGCCAAAGAAATGGCTCAAAGGGCCAGAGCCCACGCTCTGCATGTGAGAGGGCCGGAGAGACAATACAGTGGGGAGGGCATTTGCTTTGCATTTGGCCACCCAGGTTCAGTTGCTGGGGCCTCTCAGGAATTGCCTGGTCCCTGCAGAACCACCAGGAGCAACCCCGGAGCACCACCAGGTCTGGCGGAAAGAAAGACATTCCCGGACCAACACTGGGCATCTGCTGCCGTGGCCCTGGATGCTCTAAGCATCCCACTCTGTGACACACGCCCAGAGCCTTCATCTGTGTGGAGAGCAGCAGCTGACTTTGAGGGGGACTCGCTGTGCTAGAATGAGCCCCCTCAGGAAATACCTTTCCTGCAGCGGGGATAGGGATTGTTCTGCTCCCGGGCATCAGTGGGTCTCAGGCAGAGACCCCAGGCACCCCTGTCTGAAGCAGCTCGGTGGTCTCAGGGGGGTCCTGACTCCCAGCAGCCCACTGGCCAGGCCAGGCCCAGAACTCTGCTCCAGGGCAGCTCTGAACAGCCCTTGGGTCTGGGCCTGCCAGCGTGTGCCCTGGGGACGGACACCGAGCTCAGGTGGAGGAGAGTCACCTCACACCTTGGCTGGGTTCAGGTCTCTGAACGCCCCCCAAACACCACTGGAGGGTTCAGGCCACACGGAACTGGCAGCCGGCCCCACCTCCACAAGGGTCTGTGCCAGCCCACCAAGGACACTCACTGGGCTCCCCCACCCCCCCCCCACACACACACATGACCAGCCACTGTGACTGCTCGGGAAGGAGGGGCTGGGGAGGGTGTGCATGTGTGGAGAGCAACACCACAACCCGTTTCTCGCCCACATTTGGGACTCATTTTACCCAAGTTTGTTCGTTGTGGTTTCCCTTCAATCCTGCGGACCTTCCTCCTCCACCATCTCTCCAGGCACGGCCTCGAGACTGAGGGGCTGCCTTCCATTGTCTCTAGCCAGAAGTGGATCTCCCTGTGACCGCCGGCGGCAGCGCGTGTCGGGAATCGGTGCGGAGCCAGCCCCAGGAGCCCGTGAGTGTGCCGCAGACGCTGACCAGCACACTGGAGCACATCGTGGGCCAGCTGGACGTCCTCACCCAGGTAGGCGGGGCCTGGTGCTTGCCCACTGGAAGTGACCAGCGTGTGCCGGGTCGTCGAAGAACATAATTATAGGGGCCGGAGAGATAATTTGGTGGGGAGGGCATGTGCTTTGCATTTGGCCACCCAGGCTCAACCCCAGCACCCCATAAGTCCCCTGACCACCACTGGTGTAACCCAAAAAACAAACAAACAAGAACATAACTATAACAGACCTGTTTTCTAGCCCAAATCAGTAAAATTGCAGTGCCCGTCCTGGATCCTGTCTGTCAGAGCTACACAAGCCAGACACTGGATGCCCCCTGGGTACGTGCCCCTCTGCCCCCAGACTGGGCCGAGTTGCAGCAGAACTTGGAGAGAAACACCGTGTGCTCGGCGCACCCTTGGCTGCAGGGGCTGTTGGAGAACTCGGCTTTGGGTTTGAGCTGGCCCCGCTCCTTAGCCTCCGAGTGGCCGTGGAGCAGTCCCTGGGCCCACCACGCCCTGCTGTGTTCAGTGAAGGGCCAGGACACGGGCTGGTGAGGATTACAGGAGAGTCTGTGCCAGGCTCTGCCCCGTCCGGGTGGCTGCTCAGTGAACAGCTGTTGGAGGCAGGAGCGGGCCCTCAGGCCACCCGGACATCCTGGCAAGGCAGCAGCTTGAGTAAAAAGCAGAAGTGCCCAGTGAGGTGGCAGCTGGCATGGAGGCGTGCCCAGGGGTGTCTCACCTGGCGGGGGGAGCAGTTCAGGCAGAAGGGCCCAGAGCACACCAAGGCAATGAGCGGAGCCCAGTCTGGAGGCGAGGTGGGGGGCAGGGCTGACCCAAGCTTTAATTGGCCTCAGGGTCCTCTCCAGGGTGCTGGGCGCCAACTCCCTCTCTGAGCCAGCTGCTGGGCAGAGGGGAGTGGCGGGAGGGGTGCCCGGCAGCGAGGAGTGTGATGGGGATGGAGCTGCAGGGGAGGTCCCCGCTCCTGCCTCTTCACCTGGGAATCTCCGCTCCACAAGCTCTCGGCTGGACCTGGGCACCTCCAGCCCCCAGAGGAAGCCCCGAGGGGAAGGTCAGGTGTCGGGAGGGGACACACTGGCACAGTGGGTGGGCATCTCTGCCAGCCTCTAGACCCCCAGAAGGCATGTGCTGAGTGAGCGACAGGCAACGAGCAAAGACCCAAAAGCAGTCCCCCACCTCCAGCCTGGCAGGAACTGCCGAGCCCGCCGCATGCGCTTCACAGCCCGGCAAGTGAGAGCACAGGGAGGTGGAATCAATTAGAACTTTATGGGATAAAATTGGAAATTGAGTCTGAGAGGATGGTTAAAAATAGCTGCACTGGATCCAGAGGAGTATAATACTGAAAACATTTCCCGGCACTGTGTTTCCAGGGGCACGGGGAAGGTTTTGTTCTGTGTTCGCAGGGAGGAGCGTGATAGTAACTCCGTGTGAAACCCATGTCACAGCTCAAGGGAGAAGGCTTGCGCCTGGGACGGTGGGGGGCGGGGCTGGCTTTCTGGGGTGTCCTTATCAGCCGCCAGGCAACGCCAAGTGACACCCCCACACCTCACCCCAGTCCCCATCCCTCAGAGCACGGGTCACCATCTGAGACTTGCCTATCCGAGGAAATGTGGGCGCCGTGGCTGCCTCCAGTTTGGGCTGTCGGAAGCACCTGTGCACCCTCAGGCCTGCCCCCCTCCTCTCCAGGGTTTGGAGTGCTGGCCAGGGACTGGAGGGCTGTTGCTCCCTTTTCTGGGAGCACCCCTTCCTTGGGGGCCTGGGACCAGGCACTCCTGCCCCCTCCCCCAGCCTTCTCCCCAGTAGGTGCTCAGTGGCTCTGAGCCTACATTGTCTATTGATGCCACCCCCCACTATGGCTCCCCACCATCCCCATGTGCCCCCGTGCTGTCCGCTGGGCACGTGCCCTGCTCTCCTGCACCCACCATATACACCCTTCCTTCCCCACAGGGATGTCGCACTCAAGGGGAACTGCCTTCCGGCCTACAGAGCCCTTCCGGGGGGCCACCTGGGCAGGCCAGATATGCTGGCTGGGGGATGCACAGAGCCCCTGGTGACAGGAGCAGATGCCCCCATCCAGGGCCTGTTGGCCAGGGACCATCTGCCAAAGACAGGCCTGGACATGAGGTGAACCCAAATCCCAGCTCCCCTTTCCACAGCTCAGTGACCCTGGGCAAGTCACTCCACCTCTTGGCCAGTTGGGTTTCGAATGTGGAACCGGAGCTGAGAACAGCCCCCAGCCTCAGGCCTCTGTGTGCCCCCTTGCCAGGCTCTGCCAGGTGCCGCTCTTGCTGTTCCCCCTCATGGCTCAGGGACGGTCCGGCTGGGCACCCCTGGCTCCCCACCATACCCAGCGCTGGACTCTTGCCTGCCAGGAAGACCATACTCAGCCGCCTCTCCGGGGCAGAGGCGTCCCTCCGTGCACACACATTTGGGGGGTGAATTGTGCCCCCGTGAGGAGCCCCACGGCTGAATCGACCAGAACCACATGTCCAAGGAGGAGCAGGAGGCTGAGGGGCGCAGGCTGGGTCGGGGGCTCCCAGGTGGGAAAGCTCCGGAACCCTCGAGTGCAGACCCTGAAGGGTCCTGCAGGTCCCACCCATGTAAGGGTCTGAGAGGTGTGTGGACGGGGACCCAGCAACAAGGTTCCCAGGCCCGACCGCTCAGGCATGTTCAGCCACATGGGGGTAAGAGAGGGCTGGGGTGCTCAGAGACCCTGGAAACCAAGTGTCTTTAGCGGGGTGGTGGCAGGGCTGACAAACCCAGGCCTTTACTACCAGAGTTGAGTTTTTACTGTTCTGGGCTTTTTAAGAATCTGCTTGTGGGTTTTTCTGAGTGATGGGGGCGGGGTGGGCAGAGAGGGGGCGGCAGGCTCACTCAGTTTACACTCAGGGTACTTGTGGATCACTGTTGGTGATGCTTGGGAGATCGTATGTGGTGCTGGGGATGGAACTGGGTCCAGCTCAGTTAAAGCTAGCACCTTCTCCCCGTGCATTCTCTGTCTCTCTGTCCGTCTGTCTGTCTCTCTCTCCCCCCCGCCTGCCCGCCCACCCACCTGATTTCCTGTTCTGAGTCTTTCAGAATTGCCCTTCTCATCAAGTTGTGCTTTTTTTGTTTTTGTTTTTGACATGTGCAGTTGGATGGGGAAATAGACTTTGGAAGAACCTGGCCAGGGCTGGCTCCTGGGCACATCGTGTGCAGGGTTTTAGAAAGTCTTCAGATTGGGGGGCCTGTGCCCCTCCTTCTGCTGGGGGCTGGCTGGCCTGTGCTCTCTAGGAACTTCCTTCCCACCTCTCACATGCTTCTCCCTGTTGACGCACAGGAGCTAGGTCATGCCAGCTGCAGGCAGGCTCTGGGATGGCAGCAGAGCTCTTGTGGAGCCTGGTCCATGCAGCTGGAGTCTCTTCAGGATGCCAGGCAGCATCCCGAGCCCCATCCGCTGTAGGTCAGAAATGCCACGGTTTTCTTGCCTGCCAAGTTTCAGGGGTACTTGGGGATGACTGTATCAAGAATTCATCTACAGGCTGAGCTGGACTTTCCTGAACAGGAAGGCCATAAGGCCTTGTCAGGGCTGTGTGTCCACGAGCCCAGCAGCAGGGCCTGTGAGGTCACCAGCAGTGGACATGCCCTCTGGCCGCAGCCTTTGCGTGGTCCAGGCGGTGCAGGGGCTTCACTGGTTCTCCCACTTGGACTTCATATTCTGAGCAGCTCTGGGGAACAGAGTCCTCCCTCACAGGCCTACAGCTGTTCTGCTCAGCCTGGCGTACCCCACTTCTGGTGTTGAGAGTCAGCACCCCTATTCAGCACCTGCATGGCCTTGGCAGGCACTGTTGCACCCCGTCCTATTTTTAGAGGGGGCCAGTCAAACCTGCTCATGTGCCGAGGGCTGTTGGGAAGCTGTTGGTTAAGTGGCTGGGCTGGGCTGGGACCCCTGTTTGGGAAAGCGCCACGCTGCAGCCGGCTCTCCAGGGAGCAGCAGGGGACACTCTGGGGCAGACGTGGACATTTCGTGGCCTCTCTGACTCCAGACTTGGGTGTCAGGAATGCTTCCGGCTGCCAGGGACTCTAATGGTCTGTCTTGAGTGGGAGTGAGAGGGAGAGAAGACATCTTTTTTCTTGGGTTCCATGGGAGGGCGGGGGTAGGGGTGCAGTGCCCTGCAGGCTGGTGGAGTCAGGGAGGTGGAGGCCTTGGGCTGCTAGGTGGACATCGGGGCCAGGATTGGAGCCTTCAGAGACGAGCACTTTCTGCAGCAGCTGCTCTTGGAGTTGGATTGTTGAGTGTGTGTGTGTGTGTGTGTGTGTGTGTGTGTGTGAGAGAGAGAGAGAGTTGGGTTGTTGGGTCTGTGTGTGTGTGTGTGTGAGAGAGAGAGAAAGAGAGTTGGGTTGTTGGGTGTGTGTGTGTGAGTGAGAGAGAGTTGGGTTGTTGGGTGTGTGTGTGTGTGTGTGTGTGTGTGTGTGTGTGTGTGTGTGTGTTCTATTTCCTAATACTGGACTTTAGGTTTCTCTTTAGGAGGCTTTTTTGTTTCTCAGAACCCTCGTGGGAACTTCCAGAAGCTGCTCGAGCTGAGATGCTGAGCATGGACACTCACAGTCCTGTGGCTGACCTGGTCACTCCCCTGCAGGACCTACCCCAGTCCTTTCCCAAACACCTGGTCCTAGCCACAGAGGCTTGTGGGATTGGGAGGAAGACCCAGGACACTGTTCTTAGCCTGACTTCGCCTCTTTCCTTTCGTGCAAAGTGGGCGGGCGCGGCTTCCTCTTCTCTGGAAGGGGCCCCTATCCCTGCCCGACTGTCTGTCCTGTGGGGGGACAGCAGAGGCCACAGAGGCCAGCAGTGTGGAAGGGTCAGGACTTCCGGTCGGGCCCTCACTCCTCTGCTGCCTGCCTCGGGTCAGGTTCTCACGGGGGTTCGTGCAGAGTCCGGGCCTGGGCACTGTGCCCTAGCATGTTCTGTGGGTGTCGCCCCGCAGTTTCTTTTGGCAGGTGCGGGGACTGGCCAGTGAGCAGGACGCTATTCTCAGCTCGGGTCCCACCCAGATCACCTGCTCACATGGAGTCCCGAGTGAGGGAGGTGTGGGTGGGTCTGGGACAGCGATCCTGGGGCCGGGAGGCTGCTGGGAGGGGCCCAGGTCCAGTAAGTGGCTTGGTGGTTTCCCTCGGAAACCCACAGCAGAGGGGTTTTTTGTTGTTATTTTGTTTTGTTTTTTAATTTCAGTTTCTCTTTTTACTGCTTTTTAAAATAACCAAGTCCTGAAATTCTTGCCCTGTGCTTCACACCCCCACACACACACCCTGCCCCCAGTAGCCCCTGGCACCCATGTTTGAGACTGACCACAGCAATGCTGCTGTCACACCTAGGTCACCAGGGCTCACTGCGGCTTCGGGCCCCAGGACTGGAACCCACTTTTGGGGAGCAGGCCCTGCTGGCTCAGGTCTCTGGCATTCGGAGTTAATTGAGAATCCAGGTTGTTGGGGTGCTGCTGACCCAACTTGGCGAGCTGGAGGCTTTGGGTCCATTTGACATGGACAGCTAGAGAAAATGGCCTGTTGCTGGCCTCCCTCAGCGCCCTGGAGGTCTGCTTCAGGCCTCCAGGGCGCTGAGGGAGGACCCTGTATCTGGACCCAGGCTGTCGGGGAGGGGGCAGTGCCAGTGGCCCTGAGGGGCTGGGGTGCCCGAGTACACTCTGGGACCCTCAGCATCCCTTTCTCCTGGACGACCAGCTGGTGTTTATGGACAGACTCCAGATCTTAAAGGACTTACCCCTCTCCCTGGCAACCAGCCTACCATGGACTCTCAGACTGAACTTACTGGGAAGGTGTGGGGTGCAAGGGGTCCCCTCTGGCTGCTGCAGCCTCTTTCTCGGGTGCGTATGGCCCCCTGACGTCTCTCACAGAGGCCGTGCCACCGGGGTCTAGCTGCGTGTCCATAGGGGTCTGCTTGTCCCTGGAGTCCATGCAGCTGCCACCTCTTTTTATTTACGTTTTTGTTTTTGGGGCCACACCTGGCAGTGCTCAGGGTTACTCCTGACTGTACACGGGGGACTTATGGGATGCCAGGAGTTGAACCCAGGCTGGCCATGTGCAAGGCAAGCACCTTCCCTGCTGTACTATCTCTCTGGCCCAAGCTGTCCACCTCTTTGTGGACGTCTAAGGACTGCCCTTTGGTCACAGTCAAGTTCAGAACATCCTGAGTCTGCGCCCCTTGGGTTTAGAGACCAGAGCCTTGTTTTTCCTCGGTTAAGAGGCTGCTTCCTGGGGACCAGGGGCTCGGAACGCTCTCCGGTCTGTGCCAGACGCACTTGGGGTCTGACTGAAGCCGACTGCAAAGGGGCGGGCCCTGGCCCTTCTCCAGCCCCGTTGCTCTTTTTGGCACTGTGTCTGCTGGCAGAGCTCAGAGAAGGGGGCAGGGCGGATGGCAGCCTCCATCTTCTGTCCCATCTGTAGCTGTGGCCCAAAGCTGCCTCTCCCCAAAGAAGCTGCAGATTGGAGGCCCCCGCTCACCAGATGGGCCCGCATGGCTGTGGTTACCGCTGGGGCTCGGGAATGCTCATGGTTAGATAAGATTTCTCTCATGAGGCCCAGGCGGGCGGGCAGGGCTGGGCAGCAGAGGCCCGTGTGGAGAGATCTTGTGAGACTGATTCTGGGCTCATCCCAGGAATTCTAGGTGCTTTGCTTCTGCCCCACTGGGGACCCCAAGGCCCTCCAAGGATGGCACAGCAGAGGTTACAGGACAGTCTGGCTCTTCAGGCTGTGCTGAGCAGCCTCGGGTGCCAGGACCCCCTGGCACACTCCCCAGAGACGTGCTGATGGCGGCCGGCCAGCTGCAGGGAGGCCAGCTCAGGCCTGGAGGGTGCTGTGCCACAGCAACCACAGCCTGGGGAAGCACACAAGCAGGGGCGTGGGACTGCGCAGGGAAGCTCATGTGGGGGTGCCGCTCTCTGACCCCTGTTTCCGGTCTGGGCCCAGCTGATGGCCAGACATGAGAGGCCAGAATTTTCAACCACAACCCAGGAGGCAGGGGCTGTGAGCCTCCAGGGGGTCCTGCTGGCCAGGGCACCGCCTGACTTGCCCGGCTGAACTAAGCGTTTCTAGGCCTCTCACTGGCTCCCAAGCCCGCCTCTGACGTGGGTCAGTCACCCTTCACCCGGCCCCGGTAAATGAACAACATGGACAGGATGGATACTTGGAAAAGGCCAGCGAGAGGCTGCAATGCAGCTGGCGTCCAGGCCAAGGTCCACGCACACCTCAGCCCTGCTCAGACCTCCCTGGAGTCCAGTCCAGGAGAGCCTGTGGCCAAGCAGGGACTCGTCCCTCCCTGCCACACACTGGGGTCTCGGAGCCTGCCAGCACAGCAGGGACGCGCTGCTTGGGGCGTCCCGCCTTAGGGGCCCTGCCCACAGTCCCAGGAGCGGGCCTGGTGGGTCCCCCTGTGCAGATCCCTCTGCACTGCCTCTCCCTTGGGGGTCGGCAGCAGAGGGGCAAGGCTGTGTGTCTAGGAGCTGCTGTAAAGCCACTGGGAAGGTGAATTAGCCAAGACTCCTTAATCCCGTGGCTAATCCACCAATAGAAAATAGTGTTTCCTTACTTCCCAAAGAGTGCTAATCCTCAGTCAGGCGGGCACGTCAGAGAAATCCTATATCCCTGAGATAATGTGAAACAGAAACGCAGGCCTGTGGGCTCCAGGGACAAAAGCTCATTTCATGCTGTTAGCAGCAGACTGTGGGGTGGGGGTGGGGGCTCTGCAGACAGTCGCCGGCCGGGGCTGGGGCCAGAGGAGAGTTTCTTTAAGAGACGAATGTGTCTGTGCATTGGCTGCGGGTGATCCTGGGCACGGGAGCTGGTTAAAGAGCAGCCTGGGAGGGGATCTCTGAAGTCCAGGCCTGAGGTGGGAAGGGGAGGAGCTGGGTGCTCCCTGCCAGGCCCCAGAGGCTGCTGCTCTTCCGAGGCAGCTGGCCTGGCTCCTTCTGCCTGCTCACCCTCTTCTCCCTCTCCCACTGTCCCTGCAAACCTTCCAGGTCCCAGGCCCAAGCTGGGGCAGGGGTGAGGTGTACTTGCCAGGGGGTGGCACATCCCCAAGAGTAGGTCTGCCCTGATGGCAAGGCCCCGGGCTTGGATGGGGTAAGGGGGTGGGCATATGCAGATTCTGCACCCCCATGGTCCCTGGGTGGGAAGACAGGAGTGGGTGAGAGGAGTGAGCGTGAAGCCCCGTCCCTGGGGGGCCGGTGTCGGCGCCTCTCATTCAGAGGCCCCGCGTGCAGTCCACTAGAGACCTGGCAGAGGCTGGAGTGGTGGGGCGGGCCGGGCCTCCTGTTCCCAGAGTCCCTTGGGCTGGGGCACCCCTGGAAGATAGAGCTCTGCATGTTCCTCTGCACACACATGCACAGACGGACGTGCACGCACACGCATGGACACATGTGCACGCACCTGCACACACGGGCATACACAGACACATGCACACAGACACACGCCGAGTCTGTGCAGGAGTTGGCAGGAGACCAGGCCGAGCTGGCAGGCACTGGGCCCAGAGCCTGCTTTGTTTTGATGGCTCACAAGACCCCACAGCAAAGAGATTCCCCTTCTGCTGCATCTGGTTTAGATCTCGGGGACCCGTGCTGCAGGCAAGATTGATTCCACATTTCTCCGTCGTTTCAATGAGGTGCAAGGAGAGCGAGACATTACGTGTGGCAGAGTCAGAACCGGGAGCCGTGTCTGCTGCCTGGCACGAGTGCCTGAGGGTGTGGCTGGCAGGGGAGGTGGGAGCCCTATTCCCTCCCCTCTGCTTACCTGCTTCCTGGGGCAGGGGAGGGGCTCGGCCACCCCAGGCCTGCCGAGGCTGCCCGGGGGAGCCCACATCAACCCTAAGCCTGGAACTGATTAGAAGGAACTGACTTGCCGTCACGGGCTCACCACAGGCCACCCTCTTTGGGGCCTCATCGCGCCCCCTCTGTGCCTGGCCCCGGGCAGCGGAGGTGCCACTTCAGCACCAGCGGTGGCTGTACTGATAGAGCCTCCCCAGGGGTCCTCCGTTCAGGCAGTGGCTCGGGAGCCCCGGTGGCAGGTGACGTGCCCACAGCTACTCTGCCAGCTTGTGGTCAGGTTCAGCTGGGGTCCCGGGGCAGAGGCCGTCATGGGGAACGCGTGTGCCGCTGGCCTCCCATGGCACCTGAGCTACTGTGACAGGCAGGAGAGGCGGGCAGGGCTGGGCGGGAATGTGGCAGTGATGGGCAGTGAGGGCCACACCAGCGGGGCTGCCCAGGGCTGCCCTTGTTCCCCACAAATGATTAGCCGGGACGGGGACTCACCGAGGAGCAGTGGGGGGAGTCTGGGGAGGAAGACAAGGCCTGTGCCGCTCCTCCCTGAGAGGCAAGAGAGACCCCCAGCTTGGCCTTCCCCGCCTTTCCTCTGACTCCCCCCACCTTTGCTGCTGGCCACCTTCCCGGGCTGGTTCTAGTTCCCTTCCCCCACGCTGATGTCAGCATTCTGTCTTGTCCATCTGGCCCCGCCGACCTGCCCCACTCCTTTCCTCCTGTCTTCCATGTCCACCGTCAGAGACTCGCCTGAGGGGCCCCCAGCCTGGTGAGCAGGGGCAGCCCGCTGACCGGGGGGGTTAGGGGGCTTGGTGGGAGTCCCAGAGTCAGGCCGGCACGCGTGGAAAAGTCCTGGCTGCGCGGCCCAAGTGAAGGGCTGGTCACCTCGGCTACACTCCCTCCCTCCGGGACACGCTTCACTGTGCCGCAGAGCGGCAGCCTCATCCCCAGCCAGCCCCGGTGGGCCCGTGCCCTCTGAGCAGTCTCTGGCGTGCTACATGTGGCAGGCACGTGACAGACGTGTGACATGGCCGCTGTGCCATGCTCTGGGGAACCAGCGTCCCCGGGTGGCCCATGAGGAGTGACGGCTGCAGTTCTGCTGCTGCTGCGCTGGCACGAGGTGTGGGACAGAGGCCTCCGCGAAGGAGGTCAGCGGCCCAGAGGCCCGTGCTTGCAGGACACACCCGCAGTCTGTGTCCTGAAGTGCCTGCCCTCCCGTGCTTGGTCCCCAACGTGCCTCTTCCCCCCGGGCCTGCTCCAGACCCAGAGCGTCCCCTGTGCCTGTCCTTCACCTCCTGCGGCCATCCCCCACAATCTCCTGCTCAGCCTCAAACCTTCTGACCTCTGCCAGCTCCAGGAGCGCTCCCCGTGACCTCTGTGCTCAGAACGCACTTCCTTCCACGTGTTTTTGTCTTTTCCCCAGCCGGAGTCTCCTTCCCCGGTCTGGCCACCATGCAGGGGAGTTGTGAGGGGGCCCAGACTCCACCTGGTGCACAGTCCCTTTGAGAGAGCGACACTCGCACCCTTTCTCTCTTGCCTGAGTGAAAAGGGGACACAAGTGAGCCCTTAGAGAGTTGCTAAGAGGAAGCACAGGACAATCCCGCCTCAAGGTTCCCCAGGCTGGAAGAAAAGGAGGTTGACGTTGACGGGAAGGAAAGAATGGGGGAGAGAGGGAAGAGGTCCCGGGAAGGAAGTGACTGAAGGCCCCCCTAGAAAGAACAGGGAGAGGCCCAGTCATTGGAAGAGACGGGGTGGGGGCCAGGGCAGGGGCTGGGCGCTGCTGCTGGGGCGGTCAGCTGCAACATCTGCCTTGCACCTGTTCTGTCCCCCACTTCCAGAAGCCCTGCACAGCCCAGGGAGGGTCCCGTGTCCCCATTTCATAGAGAAAGCCGCGTCCCTCCTGGCCCATGGCAGCCTTGGGCAGACCCACCCTGCAAACCCGCAAGAGCAGAGACGGACACAGCGTCGGCTTCTGTCCAGGTGTCTCTGAGCCATGTTCTCCCACTACGAGCCGTGGGCCCTGCTTCCAGATGTGCCATGGGGGACTGGCATTTTGGTGCCACTTCTTTGGGCCTCGGTACAGTTCTCGGGCACTAAAAATAAAAGCCTATCGCTTTAACATCCGTTATTTTTGTAGCTCACGCAGAAGCCCTTGGGTGTTACATAAAGCGTCTTTCACATCTTGAACTGTGAAGGGGAGAAGCTGCTCCCCATTCCTGTGGCCCTGGGGGCTCCATCGCCCTCTGCTGCTCCCCTGGTGGGCCCCCCAGGATTTGAACATGCTGGGCTGGTCTGGGGTGGGCCACATCAGCCTGGTGGCTGGCTCCCTGGGCCAGAACACAGGCCCTGAGCCCCGTGGAACCCTGTGGGAAGCACCTCCCCACCCCACCACCCCCAGACCTACTGCAGCACCAGGCTGCATCCAACGGGCTCCGTGGCTTCATTGGCTCGTCTTGAGCTCTAGCGGGGCCTCTGCCTCCTGCCCGGAGTCTCGTCCCCAATCTCTGAGGGGTCAGTGGAATACACCCTCCTGCCCTCACCCTGCTGCTGGCCCAGGCCTCTTCCCTGACCCCTACAAAGGGGCCTCACAGTCTGGGCCTCCCCTCACAAATGGCTCCTCCAGGGGTGATACCAACCCTCACCCCCCCACCCCTGCCGCAGCGTCTCTGGTTTCGCCCGCTTTGCCCCCCCCCACCCCCCGCCTCCCTTGCTGGAGGAAACCACCATCTTCCTCTCATTCTTTGGTGCCTATCCACTGCGCGCGCACACACACACGCACACACAACACCATCTCCAGGTGCCCATCCAAGGGGCCCAGGACCCGAGCGTCTCCCTTGTCCTCTCCCTTCCCACCTCCCCGGGGCCTCCTGCACTCTGTCCCTGAGCACGTCTCCATGCTTTGTCTCACCCCTCGCTTCCTGGGGTCCCCTTCTCCCTCACACCCACATATCCGTGCTCAAGCTGGCACCCTCCTGTGGGGCCAGCCGAGTATCTGCAGCCTGGCACGGACCAGCCAGGCCGAGATGAGAAAGGTCTGGGAGTAGCGGGAGGGACACGGGCAGTTTCTGTCGGTATTCCAGGCTATAGGATGCTCTCCGGCCCGGGAGCGAGCCCAGCAGGCTGCGCCTGCAGGAGGCCCGACTTGTCCCCCAGCACAGAGCCAGGAACAGAGAGGAAGAGAGGAAGACGGTGGCTTCCTGGCACTGCTGGGTGGGGGCCAAAAGCCAAAAAGAAAACACAGAAGAGTCTCTTCCACGTCTGCCCTCAGAGGCAGGAGGCAGCCAGAGATAGGCAAGTCCGCGGCCATGGCAGGAGGCGTCACGGCTGTGCCTGGGCCGAGCAGCCGCCCGAGTCCCAGGAAACCATGGAGCCCACTGAGACTCCCGGCCGTGCAGCAGGTGCCTCCCTGGGGAGTGGGAAAGGTGGTCAGAAACCAGCCCCGTACCCTCTGACCTCCACCAGCAGGGAGTGCGGGTAGCAGTGGGGTCTCGGACTATGGGGTGAGGGCTCACGGTTCCCTGAGTGGGGTTGTCTGAATTGTTTCCTGCCACTCCAGTTCCGAGAGGGGGCTTCCTTAAGAAGCAGCCGGGAGGCATGAGCCAGGAACCCCCCCACCACATGCTGTGAGCCCCAAGTCGGGGTAGGTCTTGTTGCATCAGCCACTGAAAGGCCCTCATGGGCCAGAGAGATGGTATAGTGGGTCGGGTGGGCACTCCTTGCACACAGTCAACTCTGGTTCAATCCCTGGCACCGCACAGGGTCCCTCAACTCAGGGACAGGCCCCCGAGCACAGCCGGAAAGTAGCCTTGAGTACTGCCAGGTGTGGTCATAACCTACCCCCTCAAACAAAAGGGTCTAGTCTGGTCTGCCCCTCTGGGCAGGGACATTTTTAGCCTTTGTAACGCTCAGAATGGTGACTCTGTGATCATGTCTGAGCTGAGGACTGTCCTCTTCAGGGCAAGGGGACTGCTGGGGCCCAGGGGCCGTCCCTCCTGCCATCCTTCCCACTGTACCTCCCACTGTCCCTCTTGTTGCCTCCACTCGTTTAACCCTCCGTGACCAGGTCACTATGTGAGAGCCAAGAGCCCCAGTTTCTCCACGTGGCGGGGAGGATCAGGCCTCTTGTGGGTGCACAGGGGTGTGATGGGGTGCGGGTGGCACGCCACCCCAGCGCCGTGTTAAAGCTGTGTGACGGAGGGCGCGTGGCTCTGTGTCCGTGTCTGGGTGTTCTCATCTGAAAAGTGGATGTGGGAAGGCCCTCCCGCAACGCACGCTTCGAGTGCAGAGCACATGGGGGCGTTCCATGGACATGGGCCGCCGAGGACAGTGGCCCGTGGAGCTGGGCCGGGCTCCACCACCTCACACAGCAAGGACTTAGGAGGGAGGCCGGGAGAGGAGTGAACACGAGAGGAGTCTGGGCCCCAGAGTGGGGGCTGCATTTCCTGCCCACCTTGCCCAGGCAGGGCTGCCCTGCCCCGTGGCCAGAGGCCTAGGCGACCCCACCCTTGGCATCAGGGGCTCACAGAACCCCCAGCCAGGCAGGCCCCTCCCATCAGGGCCAGTCCTCCCTGGGGACTTTTGGAGTCCGTGAGAGCGTGGGGGCTACTTGGAAGGCCCCCTCTGTGTGCCCTTGAATAAAAGGAGGCGGATGGACTTGGCCTGGCTGCGGGGCACACCTGGCAAGGACTCCTCGCCTTCCAGGCTGGGTGTTGCCTCATCGCCTGGCCAGGAGACGGCGGGATTTCCATGGCTGGACACTGAGGAGAGGTGAGAAGCAGGACAGGGTTGAGGGCACTGAACTGGCAGGTGGCGGTCGCACAGGAGACAGAGCCACACAAAATGGCCAGAGGATGTACCCACCCACCATCCCTGTCCTCTCCTTGGGCCCCAGCAGCTGGGAAGCTGGTGACGCCAGAGTGGTTGCCCACCTGCTGTCTGGGCCCTGGGTGCGAGCGCCTCTCCCCTGCCAGGCAGGTGCCGCCCTTCCCGGAGAGGGGCCGTGGGGCTGGACCACTCTGTGTGGGAGTCCCAGCACCGCCCCATTTCTGGGCCCCTCCCCACATGCCCTGCCCGTGGCTGCCACCCGGCATCTCAGCAGTGGGCTTGAGGCCGGGCTTGGAGATGACATGAGTCTTTCAGAAGCAGCTTGGAAGGGGAGGAGCGGAGAGCAGTGGGGAGAGGAGGGGCCCACGGCCCTGCCCTGGGCTGCTGGCCACCATGGAGGGTGCTGGAGGTGAAGCGGGTTTCCCTTGCGACCAGAGGGAGTGGAGCAGCGACACTCTTGTGGGCTTTCTTTCCTGTTTCGTGAGGGGGTCATGGGCTGCCAGGATCAAACCTGGGCCTGCTGCGTGCACGGCCAGCACCCTCCCCGCTGCACTCTCTTTCTCGCCCGTGTTGGCCAGGTTCCTGCCAGGCTGCCCCGTGAGAGGTGTTGACCCTGGCACCCAGTGTTGACCCTGGCCCCCGCACCCACAGCTTGTGCATTTGGAGATCCATCCCCTTTGAAACGTTAGAAAGCCAGCCAGGCAGGGGCGGAAGGCGGCAGCTCGGCCCCTGCCCCCGTCTCAGCCCGAGTCTGGGGCCGTCGGGAAAGGTCTGGATGAAGAATGGTTTGGAGCTTGGCTCGGTGCGAGCTTTGCAGCCGCCAGTGGAAACTTCCAGGAATGCTGCTCCTAGCCAGCCGGGGGCTGTTTCCGCTCCGGCTTTTATGAGTTGCAGACCCCCTCCCCGGCTCTCGCTCAACCCAACCCTTACTCTTGGGGTGCAGCTCCCACTCCAGGCCAGTGACTTGGAGGGGGGGCATTGTGTCCTGGGACTGTGCACCCTCACAGCTCTGCCTGGCTTGTTTCGAAGGGGCCCCCTGCCGGGAGGGGCTGCCAGGAGCCAGTGACACCAAGCAGGAGGCAGCAGGAATTTATGGCAGCCTCAGAGAGGAAACTCCCTCCCCATGAGATTCGGTGTTTTATTAGATGTCTGAAAGGAAAGTCTCCTTTCCACTGGACCAAGGCCCGGAGCCGGCTGGGAGCCGCGGGTAAGGTGGCAACACCTCTCAGGGAAGGACTGCAGAGAGATGGTGAGAGTGGTAGAAAGTGGCCTCTGAGCCTGCCCTTCCTGGGCATGTTGGCGCATGGCCTAGGAACAAAGATTCCTAGTGCCGGGGCTGGAGGAATAGCACAGCAGGTTTGCCTTGCACATGGCTGACCTGGGTTCCATCCCCGCATCTCATATGGTCCCCCAAATACCACCAGGACTCATTTCTGAGTGCAGAGCCAGGAATAATCCCTGAGCATCATCAGGTGTGACCTAAAGGCCAAAAAAAAAAAGGAAGAAAGTGGGCAGCCCCTCTCTCAGGAGCACACAGGCGCCCCAAGACCTTTGGCCCTGTGCCGTGTCTCACCTGAGGCAGGAAGAGGTAGGAAAGGGCTTGCAGCCTATGGGGGGGCCGTGTGTGTGCCAAGCACCCCCTCCCAGTAAGCACCGCATCAGTGGCTCCTGGCTCTCTTCCGGACAGAAAGGGGGCATGTCACTTCCCCTCCACCCCAGTAATGTCACCTGCACTTGGAAAGGTGGAGAGGACAAGGGCCTGGGGTTGTCACCATGCGCGGGCGGAGAGCACTTTCTCCTCTGTGTAGTAGAGGTGACTGCTGGTCCCCACTTAGGGCCTGAATGCGAACCTCAGGGGTGGGGTGTCTGATCCTTTGGGTGTCCTGGGGGAAGCCCAAGGCGAGGGCGGGGAGGGTGCACCTTCCTTCCCCTCACCGCTGCATCCTCCCAGAAGCTGGGCTCCAGAGTCGGGGAGCCCCCGGTCAGCCTGACCACGCTGTCCCCCTACAGACAGTGTCCATCCTGGAGCAGCGGCTGACGCTGACGGAAGACAAGCTGAAGCAGTGCCTGGAGAACCAGCAGCTAATCATGCAGAGAACGACACCGTGATCAAGGGGACAGCAATCAAGAGCTCACTCGATTTGGGGTGGCAGGCGGGGGGGTTTGTACCATGGGCCTTGGGTAAATAAATGACAGGGATTCAGCTGGGTGGGCCCTCTCCATCCTGAGCCCAGGGGCTCCACCAGCCGTCAGAATGGGAGGTCCCCGGTCGGCGAGGCCCGCACTTGCACGACGGACCGCATCTAGTCTGGGGAGAAGCGGCCAGCCCCAGCCCCGGAGGCAGCCCCAGTTTCACTCACCGAGCGGGGGCTTGTTTAGCTGACGCCACACGCTGAAAGCCCCTTTCCCCACTGCACTGTTAAGAAAGCTGCCTGGGATGGGCGGTGAGCCTGGTGTTGCCTTGCACCAACAGAAGCCCATGTGGGTGCGGCTGGGCCCAGGGGGCTGGGACCGAGCCTCTGAGCAACAGGGACCTTGCAGTGGCCAAGTGTCCACCCAACATGCTCCCTGTTGGGTGGCAGGAGGGCTGGTGGCAGCTCCTCAAGAGCATCTGAAGACTAGAACAGACTTTTGTTTATTTTGGGGCCATATCTCGTGGTGCTCAGGGCTTCTGGCAGCACCTGGGGATCATATGGGGTGGGAGGGATTGAACCCGGGTGATCAGAGAACAGTCTTTATCCAGCTTGTCAGAGAAGCGACAGGGTCTGAGTTAGACCCAGCCATCTCAAGGGGTCCTTAAAGGCCAGAGGACAGGGCAGCTTGGGACACCCCGGCCAGAACCATCACTGAAGTGTGGATGCCCATAACCACAGCTGCTCGGAGTGTTTGGGGAGCAAGGCTGGTCCATGTCCTCGCCCACGGGCTCTTGGGTCCTGAGTCTCCTGTAGCCCCACCTCTGCGTGCATGTGGGAAGGCCAGGTGAGCGTCCACCGGCTGTGTGGGTGTCGCTCCTGCCTCAGCATCTGACTTCGGAGGGCATACAGCATGCCAGGAAGGTACTGATCCTCCAGCACACCTGCCCTGTCCCGAGGGGATGGGGCTGGAGTCTGCTAGTTCTCAGAGTCGGGGTGACCGTACAGCTGTGGGGCTGGGTTGGGAGCCTTGGGCTCAGAGGGGGGCACCTGGTGTCAGCTTCTCCCTGCTTCCCACTGACAGTAGGGGGTGGGGGGTGTGCAGGGTCAGGCCTCGGGCAGTCTTCGGCCCTGAGTCCCTCTGGTCCTTTGGCTCACCTGTCACTGATGGTGAGAACCTCCCCTCCAGTGGCCACCTGGCTGTCCCTCCTCCCCACCATCCACCTGTCACCCCACTCTAACTTGGGCTGCAGGCC
This sequence comes from Sorex araneus, assembly GCF_027595985.1. Taxonomy (NCBI): domain Eukaryota; kingdom Metazoa; phylum Chordata; class Mammalia; order Eulipotyphla; family Soricidae; genus Sorex; species Sorex araneus. The sequence goes on along the minus strand of NC_073305.1, from coordinate 48,011,222 downwards.
GTCATAGCCCACCCCAGGCCCTGGCCTGCTTTCTGGGTTCCGGGACCCCAGCACAGGATTTCCCCCCATGCCAGCCCCGGAATGCTTTGTGGGAGGATGTGGGCAGGCTGCAGGGAGGCCAGCCTTACCCTCAGCACCTGTGTTGTTGGCCTAACAGGGCATCTGGATGGGGGCTGAGGCTGTGCTGACACGAGCCAGGGGCCCTGGGATAACACTTCCTCAAACACAGGTCCCGGGGCACTGGGACACGGAGCGTCTCCTGGTCCTGTTCCCAGGCTCTGACTTCCCGTTCCAGGATCACATTTCCGCTTTCTCTGAAACCCACCTTTCCCTGCAGGTCTGAGGACTCGAAGAGGTGTGGGAGGTTGGGGGTCCTGGGAGGTGTTTTCCTGGGTTTCCTATTACTGGTGAGTAGGCGTTGACCCTCTGGGGGGCGTCACCCCACCCCAGGCACTTTCTAGCCTGACGCCCCTCTCCCTGGACAGCAGCCTGGAATTGGAGGTCTGGAGGGTTCCCAAGCGCTTTGCTTGTCCTTAATAAAACAAACGCAAATACTTTGGGTGTTCCCTAAGCCTGAAATGGGGCCCGACCTGGTCACTCTGGGCTGGGCAGGTCGGATTGGGCATCGGGGCCACACACGGGACGAGTGAGGTGGGGGTGTCCTGGTCTTGTGCTGTGTCCCCAGATGGCACTGCCAGTCATCCCCAGTGGCACCCTGTTGCCGTGGCCCACTCCTGCCTCAGTCTTGAGAGCAGGCTTCAGTGTGCAGGAACTCTGGCTCTGCCGTCAGCCCTCCTGATCTCAGATGTGGGTAACAGCTCTCAGGAAACCAGAGTGCAGCTCAGTTGGGTGATATGTTTCTGGCTCTCATTGGGCCTCGCCCTCCGCAAGCCCCTCTCCAATCCCTACCCATCTGGGGAAGGGTGTCCTGGGGACTGACCCAGGTCAGCTGCATCAAAGCAGGCACCTCCACCCTGTAACTGCCTTTCCCGCCCTTACACATTCATGCAAATATGAGCGCTTGAGTTTGATCCCTGGATGCCGTCCCCATCCGCTGAACATGGTCCCAGGGTCTCTGCTGAACCTCAACAGTGGGGTTTAAAGCTTGAGTATAGGGCCAGAACAATATAGCACAGCAGGGAGGGTGCTTGCGGCTTCAAGCCCCATTATCCCATATGGTCCCCTGAGCATCACCAGGAGTGATCCCTGAGCTCAAGAGCCAGGAGTAAGCCCTGAGCACCACTGGGTGTGGCCCAAAACCAAAACAGAAAAAAAAAAAAAACAACTGTGAGTGTAAGATTGTGCCTTACATGGACCGCTGTTCAGAGCTGCTCAGAGCGTGGACCAGCGGGGACAACAGGTGTCTGGTTTAAGTGACAGCCTCTCTTGGAGTCCATGCCTGGTTCTTAGAAGGCAGGGGACGACCCCGCCTTTCCTGCAGGGATGCCTGGATAGCTGAATAGTTCGCTCCAATGCAACACCCCGCCCCCCGCCCGCCCTTCTGCCACGACCCCCTGGTCCTCAGGAGCACCTGACATGCTATAGTATGTGTCCTTGCAGGTCTGTCCCCTCCGAGACCAGCAGCATGAGCCGGCTGCCCTCCCAGCTGCCTCCCCGCCCCCGCCCACTTGCTGCCGGGTGATGGGGTTCTCCCTACCCCACTGCCTCAGTCCAAGTCGCTGCTGTCCCTCTAGCAGCTTCGTGCCCTTGAGCAGCGCCCCAGCCGCTGGAGACGGAGCTGGGTCCTGTGTCGGCACCTGGGGCGCTCAGGGCAGCAGTGGGCCCGGCAAGGGTGGCCATTAGTGGGACTGTTTCCCACTCAGCCCCTGCGGCCAGCTCCGGGGTTGGGGGGGGCCTTCTGGCAGACCAGGCTCCTCCCCTGGGACTTGACCCGCATGTAATAGAGATGGGGGATTACAGCCCCTGGTGGCCCTGCCACAGGCACCCTCAGAGGGGAGGAAGGAGCCCAGGCAGCCCTACCCACCTGAAAGCAGCCCTCCTAGGCCACAACTGACGCGGCACCAAAAGGGGGTGCGGGGTGGGGGGGTGATTACCCGGAATCCCGGAAACCCCGCCCGCTGAGCCAGCTAGGGCAGTGACTCAGCTGGCTGCCCCGCTGCCGCTCATTAACCTCCCCTTCCTCCACCGTCCACTTAGGCTGAGCCCCCGTGGCTGTGTGACCAGCTAAGGGAGACCAAGCGGGGAGGGCCCACGCCTCACCTGGCACCCCCAGCTGCCACCTGTGCCCCGGCTTCATGCCTCCCCCTGGCACAAGCCTCAGCCTGCTGCCCAGTGGGCTCCAGCCGCCCTCACAGCTCAGAACACAGGTCTCCAGGTCAGCCACTCCGGGGAAGGGTCTCTGAGGGCTGCTTGCCTGCCCCCTGCCCCCTGTGAGCCCCAAACTGGGACCTGGGGCCCTTCTAGTCAGCCTGGAGCCAGGCCAGAGAAGCAGGGGGCCGCCACCAGCCCAGCCTGCCTCCGGTGTCCGTCCGTGCAGATTCCCAGGAGCCCCCACTGACAGCAGCCCTCCCAACCCCCGCCTGGTGACCTCCTTGTTGCAGGAGCCCCCAGTCCCACCCCTGCTCCCCTCCCCCCATGGGAAAGCTGAGCCAGGATGGGGAAACTGCAGGAGAGGAAGTTCTGCCCTAAACTTCCCTCTCCTCTTTCCGGTTAGAGTTCATGTTTCTTTTTTTTTTAATTTTTTTTTTTGGGGGGGAGTCACACCCAGCAATGCTGAGAAGTAACTCCTGGCTTTTCACGCAGGAATTACTCCTGGCGGTGCTCGGGGGACCATATGGGATGCCAGGGATCGAACCCGGGTCAGCCGTGTGCAAGGCAAACGCCATACCCGCTGTGCTATGGCTCCGGCCCATGAGTTTGTGTTTCTGAAAGTGGGGCTTTGGTCCCTTAGTGGGCACCTGGTGGGCAGAGGCCTGGCCCGCAGCCTCTGGAACTCCAGTTGGTGCCATTCCCCAGCTCCCCACGCCGACAGCAGCCTCCAGGACCTCATCCTCCCCCCAGTGCTCAGCACTTGGATTCAGTTTAGTGGTGGTGACAGGCTTCCCAGCCAGGCCTGGGCATGGGCCCAGCTGACCTCTACGCCTACCCTCCCCAGGTGGCTCAACTCACATCCTTGCCTGCAACTGTCCACAAGTTCCTAGAGCCCGCTCCGCCCTGCCCCACCCCTGCACTGGGCCCCTCCAACACTGACTCCAGCCAGAGTCACACCAAAGACGGGGCCTCACGCCCAAGGTTGGGATGTGCCTGTGGGTCATGCTCCCCAGGGTGCCAGGACCCCACCCCCCCACCGCCCCATCAGTTCAGCACCCAGAACTTCCTTGCATGACAGCTGGCCCTGGTCTGGCTCCAAAGAAGCCTCTGAAATTCAGAGCTGGAGAAGCCGCATTCTTGGTTCCCCCAAACTCTCGGGAGATCAGGCATGTCTGTCCCAGGGGCCGAGTGGGCTGCTGCCACGGGGCATCTCAGCTGGGTCTGTGAAGTGACTTCTGCTGCCCTGGTCCTGGCCCGACTCAGAGCTGGACAGTGCTTGGGAATAAGGCTGCCCGTGCCCTGTGAGAGGTGTCCTGGAGTCTGCTGGACGGGTGGGGACCTGCTGAGGCTGGTGTCAGTCAGGCAAGGGCCTTCCCAACCTCCCCCTCACCCCACAACCCTGCAGAGTCAGCCCTCCACCCGGTCTCAGCTCTCCTGCTTCTGCCCGGCCCAACCCCTGTATTCTCAGGAGAGCAGCCAAACTCCCCTAAGAGGAAAGAGTTAAAAACAGCGCACAAGGCAGGGGGATGGGGTGGGACAGGGTGGGAGGCTGGTTCAATCCCCCAAACACTGCCAGGAGCAGCCCCTAAGAACCACCACGGGTGTGGCCCTCCCCCAAATAATAGCAAACAGAAAACTTATGTATCAGAGCCAGAGAGATAGTACAGAGATGTAGGTGCTTTTTTTTTTTCCCTTTTTTGGGGTCACACTGAGCGGTGCACACAGGGGTTATTCCTGGCTTATGCACTCAGAAATTACTCCTGGCGGTGTTCGGGGGACCATATGGGATGCTGGGAATTAAATCGAATCCGGGTTGGCTGCGTGCAAGGCAAACGCCCTACCCACTGTGCTATCACCCCAGCCCCGAAGGTGCTTTCTTTGCATGCAGCCTACATGGGTTCGATCCCCAGCATCGCATATGGTCCCCCAGGCACTACCAGAAGTGACCGCTGAGCACAGACCAGGAGTTAGCCCTGCGTACTACCAGAAGTACCCCCCCCCCCCGCAAAAGCAGAAACAAAAAGATGTCTAGTGCTGTCCCTGTGCATTCCCCCAGGTGCAGGCAACTTGCACCCAAAAAAACTGGATCTTGCTCCCCCCGAGTCCCCTTCTGCCCCTCCTCCCCCACCACACTGGCCTCCTGGCTGCTCCGGGGCTCAGGGGGCACCTTCTGGCCTGGGGCTTTGGCACCTGCTGTTTTCATCACCAGGGCTCCTCTTGGTGGGTAGCGCAGAGTGGCCTGCGGGCTGCTGACGGCTCCCACCAGGCCTGAGACAGGCCAGTGCCAGGAGCTCCGAATCAGGCCCTAGGGAGGTGGCTAAGGACCTGGAACCCCAGAGCAGACTCCTGCAGGCTGGAAGCCTGGGGCTCAGCCAGTGCTCCTAGGAGGGTGTTGCACTCTGCGCCCCACTGTTGAGTGTCTCTGGACACCCCCACATACCACCATGGCTCCTGCACAGCCTGCTCCAGCCATCAGGTGATGGGTGCCCATGCTCAGCCCCCACTGCCCAGCCCACATGCCATGCCCCCTGCTAGCCAAGAGGAGCAGTGGGGGCTCGGGTGGCAGGGGAGGGTCCTGGCTGTCCCTGGCTCTCAGCTGGGGTCGGATGGTGCTGATGGCCTCCTGTGCGTACTGGCTCAGACCCCCGGCCATGTGGAGCCAGGAGTTGGGGGGTCGGGTCGGGGGTACACCAGGGCGTGCTCAAGGGATCGTGCAGCGTGCTGGGGATGCTCGGCCTGCTGAGCTCGCTCCTGCCCGCGGTTGGAGTTTTGTGCCGAGACGAGGAGCAACGCCAGGGATGTCTCCGCTGCTGGCTGGCCTGGGGCCCACCCAGGAGAGTAGGACTGTGACTTCTAGGGACAAAATCTCCCTTCTGGTGCCTCCTCCCCCTCCCCCATCTTCCTCCTCCAAACACATGTTTCCAATCCCGGCTCAGGCCCCTCTCCCCTCCGCAGCCCCTTCCCATTTCCTCTCAGAGGCAGCCGCCAGCATGTGGAACACATTAGGAGACCCTGGGGGCTCGTAACCCAGCTCTGGCTTGGGCTGAGGTGGGGGCCCTGTCCCTGCCCCCAGGCCCAGAAGCCACATCTGGCCAGAGTGCGCACACACGAGGCAGGGGCCAGGCACGGAGGGTGCCCGCTCACCACTCCAGCCTCCGGGCCAGGCACCCGGGTGAGAAGCCCCCCGGGGTCCCTGGAGTGCGGCAGACAGAGAGGGTGGGTCTCGGAGCTGCAGCCTCCCGTCTGAAAGTGGAACTCGGGAGGAGGTGGGGGCGGTCCTGGCCCATAAGGCCTTACGCTGCTTTTCTCAACATCCGTCCCTGCTTCTCCCCGCTTCATTCTCACTGCTGCCATGGCCAACACACGTGCCCCGCTCTGGCTCTCGCTGGGTCTCCCACACTCCACCAGGGGGCTTGTGGGGTGGGGCTCATGCACCTGCTCCCAGGAGGTTCCACGATTATTTTTGTTTGGGGCCACACCCAGGGTGGGGAGACTAAAGCGCTTACTCCCGGCTCCCTGCTCAGGCTCACTCCCTGCAGGAGTGCTCAGGGCCTTTAGTCTGACCCCTGGCACCCATCAGTGGAGCTTGTCCCCAGCCCACAGGGTCTTCACACAGTCGTGACACCTGCCAGGTTCGCTGTGGTGTGACCAAGAGTCACCAGTCCCTGCTGCGGAGCAGGGTTGAGGAGTCACTCGTGGCACAGACAGGGGAGCTGCAGGCGCCTGGGGGCACCAGGGATCGGGCTCACACCTCACACTCACCAGGCAGGCCGCATGAGCACTGAACTATTCCCCTGGGCAAGGCTGTTTCTGTTTGTTTGTTTTGAGGCCACATCCAGCAGTGCTCAGGCTTAGTCCTGGCTCTGTGCTCAGCAATTACTTCTGGCAGTGCTCAGGGGACCGTATGGGATGCCAGGGATGAATCCCCAGACTAGCTGAGTGCAAGGTGAATACCCGACCTGCTAGACCATTGCTCTGGCCCTGACACGGGCCATTTTTTAAACACTGGGTCCCTTGAAGGACATGCTGAGGACATGCAGTCCCAGGGGCTAGTAATAAAGGTTATGCAAGAAGTGGGTGCTAGGGCCAGAGAGATCACTGGACGCATGCAGTGGGTCTGGGTTTGATCCTTGGCACCTCATGGTCCCCTGAGTACTGCCAGGAGTACTCCTAAGTAGAGTCAGGAGTCACTGAGTTACCCCCAGAATTGCCCAAAATAAAAACTAAAACACACACACACACACACACACACACACACTTAAAACAAAAACAACAACAGCAGTGCTGAGGTGAGCCCAGTTTGGGAAGCACCAAACAAACGGGAGCTACATCCCTGCAGCACTTGTGGCTGGATGCCCTCGCACGCGCCTCAGCTTCACAGCTGTGGACACAAGAGTTCAGAGACAGAAGCCGTGACGTTCGGATCCGCTGTACCTGGCAGGTCCTGGGTTCTCAGGATCCTGCTACGGGAGCACCCAAGGAAGGGCCTGAGAGGGCAGTGGCACAGGTTCAGAGCCCAAGGGAAAGTTCCCCCGAGCGGGCGTCGGGCCCATCGTAACTGGTGATGGACACTTGAATGGGGGTAAGGAAGGCTGGGCAGTGGGCAGCAGGGCGGATGTGGCTATGGCACGAGCCCTGCCTGGGCCCTGGTGCCCGACACCCCCCTCCCTCCGCCCCACCCTCAGGGGCAGGCACGGGCACAGAGCGGGAGGCTGACGGGCGGGCGGGATGGGACCTGCATGGGCAGGCCCCGGTGTGGGGAGTGTCCCCGCCGCTCCCACCACGACATCAGCCTCAGGATGGGGCAGGTGCGGCTCCATCTCCCCTGCCTCCGTTTCCCTCCCTGGTAGGACAGAGCCCTTCCTGCCTGCACCCCATCCCCAGCACAGCTGCCTCTGGTCCTTCCCATCCCTCACTTCCAAGGCCTTGCTGCCCTTCCCCCGGGCTCTGGTGACCCCCCCCCCAGGGTCTGGCCCCCACTGCCAGGGACTAGAGGGGCCTCACAGCGGTCTAACATGGCTACTGCACCCCAGTTTTGTAGAGGAGGAAAGAAGCCTGGAGTTGGGGCGGTGATGGGGCCAGGGTGAGAAACAGGTCCCCTGGCCTCACCCCACCTCATGAAGCCCTGTCCCGGCACCCCCACACCTGTGCCTCTGGGGGTGCACTGCCATTTGCCCCTCCGGCTGCCTTTGGAGTCAGGGTGGGTGAAGGTGAGGAGTGACTGGGGTATCTCTTGCCACCACCCCAAGTCTGGCAGCAGGCTTCAGTGTTCCCTTACTCCGTGAGTGCCAGCTCCCGGGGGAATGTCTGGGAGGCTCTGGGACTGGGGAATCCAGCCGCTGAGCTCTCCTGACTGACCTGATGGCTCTGGGGCACTCTGCCCTGAGGGATCGGGCCAGTGGGGGCGGAGCCACAGCCAGGGCAGGGGAATGGGCGGGGCCTGTGGCAGAGCCAGGCTGGAGAGGGGCCGGGGAGAGTCTGAGAGTCAGTGCACTGGCCCCCATGCTCCTGTCTTGGGGCTCCCGTGGCAAGAGTTGGCAGGAAGGGGCACCCACACTGTTTCCTCGTCGCGCTACCAGTGCCCGCCGACCCGGGCACACTAGGGGGCCGGCTCCAGCGGGTCACACAGATGAGCACGTAGGGGTTGGCACTGGGCACGAGACTGAGGTGGCGCTGGGTGCTGAGGCCTCCCCCCAGCATGGCCAGAGCAGGCCGGCCGGCTCACGGTCATTTTCCCAGCCTGGTCATGGTCACCCCCATGACCGTCATGGTTGTCACAGTGCCTCTAGGAGGGATTCCTGAAAAACAGGGCTGTGTGCGGGTGGGGAGGGGCTGGCCGGCCCAGCAGCAGGCAGGTGCTAATGAAGCAATTAGGCCTGGCAGCCTCGAGAGACCCGCCGCCCCACCCCGGCCCACCCCAAGCCGACCCAGCCCGGCCCCACAGCACATCCGCCAGCCCGGTGCCCTGGGAATTCCCAGCCTCAAAGCTCCTGCTGGCTTTACTGTCCAGGCCTGCCCCTGCTAGCTCTCCTGACCACAGCCCAGAGGCTGGTCTGGCAAAGAAGGGCCAGGGCACCCACCCTGCGCCTCCCCCTCTCCCCCCACCTCTCACTGCTCTGCCTTTGCAGTGAGGCCCCTCCTGGCCCCGGGGCCTTCCTCACAGGGGGTTTCTGCAGGATCTTGGTGGCTATGTATGTGGTGCGTGGGCAGCTAAGGACTCCTGCTCTCAAAGCCAGAGGCGGGGAGTGGGGTGGGGGTATTCTGAGGCTTCTTTTCTCTGTGTATGTATGTGTGTATATATATATATATATACATATATATATATGTGTGTGTGTGTGTATATATATATGTATATATATATACACACATACACTTTATATACACACACACACACACACACACATATATATATATATATATATATATTTAGGGGGTGTTGTTTTGTTTTGTCTTCCTTTGGTTTTTGGTTTGGGGACTATGCCTGGTGGCGCTCAGGGCTTTCTCCCGGCTTTGCACTCAGGTATCAGTCCCAGCAAGGCTAAGGGGACTCTTTGCAGTGCCAGGAATCAAACCCAGGAAGATGAGAACCCCCACCCACTGTGCCCTCGCTGCAGCCCCCTGGGGGGGCTTCTGAGTCACTCACTGCTCACTGCCCATCAGAACTGGAGCGTCTGTAAAGGGAGGGAATCTGCTCAGAGCAACAGTTGTTGGGGAGGATCTGGAAGAAAGGAATCCAGACTTCACCCAGGATGGTGGCAGGAAACCGGCCCACCTGGGCTTGCAGAGTCCTGTCCCTCCTCCGCTGCTGCCCCCGGGCCCCTGAAGCCAGGTCTGGCTGCCTGCTTTCCCAGGGCCAGCCAGTGCGCAGCGCCGGGTCCTCTGGAGATGACCTCAGTGTCAGCAGGTGGGACTCCCAGTTGAGTCAGGCCCCCTGCCCGGGCAGGGAGAGGCACGAGCCTCGTGGTAGAAGAGGGATTCAGCCTCCACGTCAAGAAGCCTTCTCACCCCAGGGCTCTCGCCAAGTGACTCTGGGTAGGTCACGCCGAACAGGCTATGGCGTACATGGGGAACAGCAGGGGGACGTTTCCGGCATCATCTGTTTTGTCAGGGGAGAGCCAAAGGCATTTTAAGTCACAGGACTTTGTGCTTGTGGCTGACCACACAGTCTAGAAGACCGGGCTTCTGCTTCCAGGTCACGCCCACTGCCAGGCCACCGGGGGGCTGGAGGGAAGAGCTGGGAGGGGGGGGTCCACCTGGAGGATGGAGGAGACCCCGAGGGGGGTGCAGGAAATGGAGGGGACCAGGCGGGGGACTAGAAGAGAGCAGAGGGCACCCCGAGAATCCACCCTGAGTTGGGGCACCAGGGCCCCATCACCAGGACCAAGCGGGCCACAGAGCAGAGCGATTCTGTGCCTTCATGCAGGGGCCGTGATCAGCGGCAGAGTAGGGGAGGGCCAGGGCTGACACAGGCTCCCTCACCGCCCTTCTGGTATCTCTTTTTTTGTTCTTCTTTTGGGCTCGTTTTTATTTTTACTTTTTTAGCCACACCTGGAAGTACTCGTGCCTAACTCCTGGCTCCGCACTCAGGGATCACTCCCGGCAAGGTCGAGGACCATCTGGGTTGCCAGGGATCAAACCCAGGTGGGCTGCGTGCAGGACAAGTGCCTTAGCCGCTGTACTCTTGTTCCAGCCCCGTCCCATGGTCCCTCGGGCCCCGTGAAGCCTGTGTGAGGACTGCACCATCAGGTGGTCCAGGGGAGAGACCCGAAACCAGGTCCTGCCTTAGAGCGGGTGAGAAGCTGCCCCTGCCTGCCTTTGTCTCCGTGCCCCGCAGACAGGCAGGAAGAGCGGGCACAGCAAGCCCGGAGCCGTTGGGGGCAGCTGGGAGCCTGGGCAGGGGAAAGGCGCTAGGACCGAGGCCCAGCCTCTGACTTCATCTTGACTTACCACCATGGGCCTCAGTTTCCCCAGCTGCTAATAAGTTGACAGTCCTGCCAGGGCTGATGTAAAGTCTGGACACCTGGAGGGAGCCTGATGGGAGCCTGTCGGTGTGTGGCTGCCCATAAGCACCTGGGGCCTCTGGGAGCGAGCTCAAGTGGGGAGCCCCGGGCCAGCACCTCCGCCTCCTGCCAGGCCGCCCTTCCCACCTCCCAGGTTTATGTGTTTCCTTCCCATCACCCAGCTACCATGACTCACCCAGGGCTCGGTGGGCGAGTGAGTAACAGGCTGGGGCTGGAGCCAGGCCCTTGGGCAAGACATTTCCCTACCTGGGCCTCAGCTTTCCCATCTGTAGAATGGGCAGACAAGTCCTGCTCTGCTCACCCCGCTGGGGAATCTGGGGCGAATGCAGGTCTGAGGAGGTGAAGGCTGCGACAGGGTGAGAACAGCCCGGGGTGTGGCCATGAGGTGGGGCCAGAAACCAGACTTGATATCGCTCTCCAGTCAACCCCCAGCAGAACTTGATATGCTCATTTGCCCAGGCTGACCAGCACATCCTTTTAAGAGGAGCCTGTGCCTGGGAGAGCTTGGAATGGCGGGAAGATGGGACCGTGAAGAAGGCCTGGCGGGGCCGGGGTCCTTGGTAAACTTATGGGGGTCATAAGTTTACCCAGTGATATGCTGGGTGAGCCATCCCAATCCCAGCCCAGCCCAGCCCAGCCCCTGTGGGCCAAACTCCTGTCGTGGGGGGAGCCGGAGGAGGAGTGCACGGTTGGGGGCAGGCGGCACGCTTTCGAGGCCTGGAGAGGATTTCAGAGGTGGGGGCACAGGATGAGCAAGTGGGAGGGCAGGGGTGCTGCGTCTGATCATAGAGGGAGCAGAAGGAGATTGGGGCGAAGGAAACTGGGGTGGGAGCAGAGCGATCAGTGGTGACCTGGCTATAAATTAGAGCATCAGCAAATAGGATTTCCCCCCCACCTGGCCCCCATAATCAATCAACTGATCATGCCCGCTAGGAAAGGCTTGATGCCAGTGAAGGGCTCAGCAAGTAGAGGGCGGATTGGCTAGTGACGTCCGCCAGGGGCAGTGGCTGGCAGTGTAGTGGACCCTCTCCTCTGGTTTCCATCCTCCAGGCTGACCCCAGCGGGCTGAAGACGTGGCTGAGCGAGGCGAAGTCTCCATCGAGTGGGCACACGGGGGTCCATGTGGGGAGACTGGTCACTGCCGGGGGGTGGGGAGCTAGGAGCAGGAGGGATTCAGTTTCCCTCTCAAGTCCTACTTCACTGCTCGGTGCACTCCTGCCTGGGACAGTGCTCAGAAATGTTTGTGCAGGGATTGGAGGATGGGCCTGGCTCTCCCTTTGCCTTTCCTAAGCAGCCTCGGACAGTCTCCCAGACCTCCCAGCCCTGGCTTCTACCGTGACCCTCTCTCTAGCCTGCCCACCGGTTCCTTGTCCTTCCACTCTCTCTGCCCCACCCACCTGGGCAGGGGAAGGGGCAGGTGAACAGGCATGTGGCTCCCTAGGGTCAGGTCTATTCCCATTCAGTACTGCCATCACCCAGGGTCCGGCACCCCTGTCCCCTGCTCTCCTCCCCACCACGCTGCAGGGAGGGGGGCAGGAGGGGTACACTCCCATTCCACCCAGGCTTGACCCCACTGTGGTTCCAGCAACACCAACAGGGCAGGATGAGCCCAGAGAGACTGGAGGACTGGGAGGACCAAGTGTAGACTCCCCACTACCACCACCACCACCAGTGGAACAACCCCTCTGGGCCACCTGTCTGTGGGCACTTCAATAATAGCGGCAAATGTGCAGCATACAGGGTGGTGGGTGTGTCTGTGAAAGTGTATGCACACATAGATTGTTTAGTTCTGCACTTGTGTACAGGTATGTACCTGTATACCTCTGCACACACACATGCCCATGAGCACACAAGGAGAGAGGAAGGGCTTTGTGTGTTTGTGTCCATGTTGTATGTCTCCTACATGAGGGATGTATGTCTGTGCTCACACATGAGTGTGTACATCAGTTCTGTACAGAATCACTTGTGCTGGGATCTTCTCAGAGGCAGCCAGCAGGAAAGGGCAGACAAGCCCCAGGCTGAGGGCACATCATGTTTGGGAGAGGCAGAGGCCTCAGAGAGCCCTTCCTGAGACTAGCTCATCCCCAGACCTGTTTGGGGGGCCTCACCTCACGCATCTGAGCAGGGGGGCGCCTAGACCCTGAAGGGCTGGAAAGGTGACATTCCTGAAGAGAAGGAATGTATTGGATCCCAAGGCCTAGCCCGGGCCCCAGACATCCCCTCCCTGCCTCTGTGCTGCCACAGGGAGGTTTGCAGTTGCTGGATGGCACGCTGGCCTCTTGCTGTGCGACCACGGGAAAGTTGCAGCTCTGCTCTGGACCTTGAAGTCTGAGGGTTCTGTGCCCATCTCAGGGCAGCCCTGCTGGGATCCACTGCAAGGACTGTGTCACTGCTCCAGAGATACCTCCCACAGACACCACAGATTCTGGCCTCTCCTCCAATCTGGGTGATGGGCCACTAGGGCCAGGCTAACTCTCCTCCCTCCGCCTCCACCTCCCCTCCCCAGTGCTCACACTCACCCAAACTGGCCTCACATTCCTGTTGAAGGATTTCCCCCCCCCAGCCCCCTCCCCAATTCCCCTACACCTGCAGGGGAATTTTTCCCATTTCACATCCTCATAGGTCCCTCTCCAGAGGTTTACCTCCCCCACCCCCACCCCTCTGGAGTCCAGAGGAGGAGAGAGATAAGGAGGAGAGATATAAGGCAGAAAGAGATAAGCTCTCACTAGTTAAGGGGAGGGATTTCCGGGCCTCCTCCCCATGGGTCTGGAAAGTTCTATTTCATGCAGGTGGGGGAACAGTGGAAGTCCCTAGCCCCCTCTTCAGATGTGTTTCCACTAGTGGACATGGGCCAGTTCCTCATGGGGAAATTCAGTTGTCACAGCTCCCCCCAGGCAGGGTCTGGTGGACCCATGAGCCTCAACAACACCTCAGGTCCCCTCCCCACTGGGTCTGCTCAGGTCCTTTCCTGACGGCCCCTGAGGACCCTCACCATCAGCACCTGGCCTGGTCTCAGAGAGGTGCCCTCCTAACAGGACAGCTGGAGAACTAAGGCCTGGCTGGGCTCCATCCAGACTAGCACTTTCCCTGGGGGAGGATTGGAGGCTGGGTCACAGTGACATCTCTGCAGGTGGCAGGGCAGAATCTGGCTCTGGGACTCACAGGCCTAGGACCAGGGAAGAAGAGGTTCTGCCCAGCCCTGTGTAGAGCCCAGAGATGTGCTTCTCCTTTCACCTCTGCGGGCTTCCATCCAAGAGATCCGTTCTGGGGGTGTGGCCCTATTTCCATGCATCCCAGGATGACCAAACCCTTCCACTAACTACCCCTCATATGGTACAGTGAGGCAAAGCGGGGGGGGGGGGGGGGGGGGCTGTTCCAGGACACGGGAAGCGTCAGCTCAGCGAGATGCTTAATCCTCTGGGTTCCAGAGGTCCCACTTGACCTCTGGCTTCCTCCAAGCTAGAGGTGGAGGGCAGGTGGCTCAGAGCCTACCAGCCTCTGGCCGGATGGGAAGGGTACGCCTCGAAGAGGTGGGGACACTCAGCCAGGCGGGGCCCGGTCGCGAGCACCCTCCGCCGGCCCGACGAGCCTGGCGGGGGAGGGAAAGGGCAGTCGGAGCTGCGCACGCGCGCCGCTCCCGCTGAGCCGCTTTGTTCCCGGGCTACCTGCGGATCCATTCACCTCCTCCGCCCCGCCCTGCCGCCGCCCGCGAGCCGACACACCGCGCTTCCGGGCCCCGCCCACTTCCCGCGCGGGGCGGGGCCGGAGGCGACTCCTCCCCCGCCCCCCACTGTTGCCTTTTATTGCGATTGGCCCGCCAGCACGGCACACTCCCACCTACCGCGAAAGCTGATTGGTGGGTTGGGGGAGACGGTCTGCGGATTACAAGGGAGCGCTCGCGTCCCACCCGCCCCCAGTGGGAAAGTCACGTGGCGCTTCATTCGGCGCCTGTCACCACCCTGCTTATGTAGCTTTCTTAAAGGGCTCGCGCTTTCTTCCCAGGGCTGGTCCTTTCCAGGGTTGCTCCACGCCTGGCCTGGAGCGTGCCGCGGGGCTAGGCCATCTTGCTCCACCAGTCGCTTAGGTTTGAGTGCCCTTCTGCCGCAGGTCCCCGAGCCGATGGCCCTCACAGGGACTCTTGCCTTCGCCGGAAACAGTGTCCTGCCTAAGCACAATCCTGGCACGTAGTAGGCGTCCAGTTTGCATTTGGTGAATGAACTCGCTGGGGAAATGAATGAATGGGTCGACAACCAGGAGAGAAGGAGGTGGGCTCAGCGTGATCAGCCCTCTTTCCACTCCATCCCCCGGGGGACTCTTGCTTTGGGGGAATATGGGGAGGGGGGCAGTAGAAGCAGCTCCCAGGGCAGCCCCGCCAGGTAGAGCAGAGAAAAGCTGGAAGCGTGGGCGCGTTTCTGCCTGGTCCTCTAGGCAGGGCAGAGCCAGATCCGGTCAAGGCAGGCCGGCAGCCGCGCTGGGGCCGGCCGGGAGCCGGGCTCGGGTCCGCGGGCCCCCCGAGCGGCGAGCGCGCGAGCGTCCCCCGTGGGGAGGAGCGGCGGCGGCGCGGCGCCTTTAAGCCCGGGCGCCGGCCCGCGGCCCCGCCCCTCGGAGGCTGCCTGGGCGCGCGGCCGCCCGAGCCGCGGTTTAATTGGGGCTGTCAGGCCGCGGCGCGCGCGGAGGGCCGGGCGGGGACGGAGGCCGGGAGGCCGGGAGGCGGGGAGGCCGGGGCGGCGGGCGCGGCGGGCGCGCAGCTCGGCGGGAGGCGGGCGCCCGGAGTCGCGGCCGGGGGCGCCGTCCCAGGACAGGGCTGCCCGGCCCCGGCCCCGGGCCGCCCGCGCTCCCCATGAAAAACCAGCTCCGCGGCCCCCCAGTGCGGGCGCACATGTCGGCCTCGGGGGCGGCGGCGGCGGCGGCGGGGTCGGAGCCCGGTGCGGGGCCCGGGGGCGGCGCGGGCCCCGGGGCGGGTGCGGCGACGGCGGCGGGGGCCATGCCCTGCAAGAGTGCCGAGTGGCTGCAGGAGGAGCTGGAGGCGCGCGGCGGCGCGTCCCTGCTGCTGCTCGACTGCCGGCCGCACGAGCTCTTCGAGTCGTCGCACATCGAGACGGCCATCAACCTGGCCATCCCGGGCCTCATGTTGCGCCGCCTGCGCAAGGGCAACCTGCCCATCCGCTCCATCATCCCCAACCACGCCGACAAGGAGCGCTTCGCCACGCGCTGCAAGGCGGCCACCGTGCTGCTCTACGACGAGGCCACCGCCGAGTGGCAGCCGGAGCCCGGCGCGCCCGCCTCGGTGCTCGGCCTGCTCCTGCAGAAGCTCCGCGACGACGGCTGCCAGGCCTACTACCTCCAAGGTGAGGCTCGCCCCGAGACCCCCGTCCGGGCTGGAACTCTCCCGCCGGCCCCGGCGCCCCCTCCAGAGGCCGCCGCGCTCAGCCCCTGCACCCAGCCGCGCGCTCCGGGCGCCACGTCGCACGGGGGCCGCATCCATCCCCGGGTGCCCTCGGGACTCTCTTCGCCACACGTTCCAGTGGGCACAGAAACTTTTCCCCGACTGGGCTTTCCTATTTTCTCCCCCGTTGTTGGGGCCATGGCAGCGCCCCGATTTCAGCGGACCACCTCCCCCAACGCAGAAGAGGGAGTGTACCCCGAAGGATTTCAGGGTACCCTGCTCCAGCTTTTCCATCCAGAAAGGCCGAGACAGGCCAGGCGCGCTCTTCCCAGCTTCCTCCCAGGGCAGAGAGCGCTGGGGTTGGAGAAGGCTCGATTTCTGGCTTGGGTCTCACCACTTGGGAATCACAGGCTTTGGGAGGCGCTTGGGACTTGGTGGTAAGCAGTATCTCTGCCCCGGTCCTCGTTCTGGGCACCCCAAGTACCCACCCCGCAGCCCCAGAGCCTGCAGAAGGGAGAAGCCAGCGCTGGGGGGCGAGTGTCTGCAGCCCAGCCGGTGTTTCCAATTAACATTCCAAAATGGCCTCTCCCTCTCCTTCTCCCTCTCCCTCTCCGTCTCCCTCTCCCTGGCAGTGGCGGGCGGGAGGGGAGCAGAGAGAGGGCTGCGGCACCCTCGGGCGCAGACCCAGGTTCAGCTGCAAGGTGCTCCCCACGCCTGGTCCCTGTGAAACCCCTGGTGGCCCTTCCCCTGTGTGGGTCTGAGTTGGGAATGGTCTTGTGTTCTATGTGGGGGTTCCACAGAGGTGGCTTTAGGACCCCATTTCTTTACCCTCTTCCACTGGAGGACAGACAGGGTGGTACCTGCATGCCACTCCCTGACTGTGGTTGGGTTGGGGGTAGGCACCCACGGGTTGGAGATGGTGCTCAGCGCTGGAGCAGTTGTATGTGTGATTTTCGGCACCACCAAAAAAAACCTCCAGAATGCGCAGTCAGGGAGTCTCGGCAGCTCTGGCCCCTGCAGCCTCGACTGTAGGAAGAGTTTGCAGAACCCTTCTGAAATGCGGCTGTCTGCTCTCCTATACCACTTAGTAGTTACAGAGCACCCTCGGGTGCCAGGTGCTTGTGGGTGCTGCAGAAGAGGCGTGTGTCAGAGGGGGGGTGCCCATCCTCTAGGGCCCCGAGGCGGGTGGTGTGTCTGAAGCTCTGAAGAATTCCAGATGGGCTTTTGGAGCTCAGGCCGGGTTCTTTACTTCTTGGGGCCTCAGTTTCCTCATCTGTGAAGTGGGCCACAGGCTCTTTGGGACGAATAGCTCCCGAAGATGTCAGGCACGGTCCAGCTGGGCTGTTGCTGGTGTTGTGCTTGACGGGGAGCCCTGGCCGTGGCTGGTTTACCTGCGGCCCCTTTGGACTAGGGAAGTGGCCAGGGGCACCCACAATCTCTCACCCAATTCCGGCTGCAGGTGGTTTTAACAAGTTCCAGACTGAGTACTCGGAGCACTGCGAGACCAACGTGGACAGCTCGTCCTCGCCGAGTGGCTCACCACCCACCTCTGTGCTGGGCCTGGGGGGCCTCCGAATCAGCTCCGACTGCTCGGACGGGGAGTCAGATCGCGAGCTGCCCAGCAGCGCCACTGAGTCCGACGGCAGCCCTGTGCCCTCCAGCCAGCCGGCGTTTCCCGTCCAGATCCTGCCCTACCTCTACCTCGGCTGTGCCAAGGACTCTACCAACCTGGACGTGCTCGGCAAGTACGGCATCAAGTACATCCTCAACGTCACGCCCAACCTGCCCAACGCCTTCGAGCATGGTGGCGAGTTCACCTACAAGCAGATCCCCATCTCCGACCACTGGAGCCAGAACCTCTCCCAGTTCTTCCCCGAGGCCATCAGCTTCATCGGTAGGTGTTGCCCAGCCCTGGGCAGGCCGGGTGGGCAGGCATCGAGGTGTGTATGGGACTCTGGGTGCCACCCGGGCCCAGCCAGGCACTGCTGGGCCTGTTGAGGCATGTGCGTGTGTGTGTGTGTGTGTGTGTGTGTGTGTGTGTGTGTGTGTGTGTGTGTGTGTGTGTGTGTGTGTGTGTGTGTGTCTCCCCTCCTGTCCCAGCGTGTGCCGTGGGTGTACCCCATGGGTGAGTCATCGTAGCCCTGAGGGCCCGAGCTGCCCCCCACACCCCCACCGGCCAGCAGCACTGCAAGGACTCTGCTCTGCTATCCAGCTCTTGTCTTCTCAGGGCTGGTGTTTGGGGCTTAACACACAGACACATCCCTGGGACCTCCCACATGCTGCTTCATGCCTCCGCACATGTGTGTCCAGGGTGGGCTGTCATGGTACCGCTTTGGGTTGTGCCGTGTCCCAGGGGAGTGCGGGAGGGTTGCCCTGGCACAAAGCCTACTTTCCCCTCCGCGGCAGCTGCGAGAATGGGGCAGCCCAGAGTGCCCCGCTGTGGCCGCAGATGCTCCTGGCTTGCCTGAGGTCTCCGAGTAGACAGGGAATGTGAGGGGGTGCTGGAGAGGGCCTCCCCCAGAGTCTGTCTGGTGTAGAGCCCTCTGGGCTCCCCCCACTCCCCCGCGGCCTTATCTCTGACCGCCCCAGCCTGCTTCCTCCCCGGTCACCATGGGAGGCTGTGGGGCTGCAGGTCACAGCCGTCCAGGGTACAGAACACAAGATCAGGACGAATGTAACCCCTGGTGACCCCGGGTTTCTGGGCCGGCCTCCGGTGACCGTCACGGTGGCCTGGGCAGCCTTCTCCCACAGGCGGCCATGTCCAGCGGGTAGGGGTGGGGGCGGGGGGGGCGTTTCAGTCTCAGCTGGGCCTGGCCAGCTTTAATAACAGGAAGTGGGAGGTTCACGCCTCATCCGCTTACTGGGAACCAAAACTAGGTGCCTGGCTGGGAGGAAGGAAGGAAGCGGAGGCCGGGGGAGGGCCAGGCTGAGGCTCCAGAGCTTTCCAGCTCAGCACGGGGACACAGCCTGGAGGTCTGGGTGCTGCCTCAGCATGTGCCGAAGCGGGGGGTGCGGGGGGGCGGGGGGAGGCCCCATAGGCAAGCCGTGCTTGTCGGGGCCCTTCTCCTGGAAGGCTGCCCCTGTCTCTGGGGAGAGGGGCAGGGCGGGGCAGAGGGATGGGGAAGAACCTTTCCCCCATTTGACAAGTGGAGGAGCTGCCGCCCGAGCTTCCTCACAGGACCCGGTGTTCCCGGATCAAGCGCCAGCACCACCCCCACCCCCACCCCCCAGCCACATCCTGAAGAGGCTAAAAATAAAACTAGTCCCCGTGGTTTTCCTTTGGCTCTGTCAGGAGTGGGTCTGGGGACCGGGCTTTCCAGATGATGGTGTGTCGCTGCTGTGGACTTGTCCCCACTGCCCCTCTCTCCCGCCCCATCTCAAGGTCAGATCACGCTGCCCGGAAGGGCTACAGGAACAGGAAGTGGCAGCCCTTCCCTGCCACTGGCCTGGCCCGGGTCAGTCCCCAAGGTGTCAGCCCTGGGTGCCCACACGTGTCTGCCAGGTGACTGCAAGTCCCCAGGAGGAACAGTTGACCCTGGGGGTCTATGGTGGGAGCACTGTGTGCCAAGGGCAGCTCCCAGGAAGGCCAGAGGGGCTGGCCCCAGGCTGCCCTTTGCTGACCTCTTTAGCTTTGGCACAAGGAGTGGCAGCTGCCCTGGGCCCCGGGAGGGGAGATGGTCGGACTGAGTGGTGTGTCCTGCGCTGTGCCTCAGGCAGAGGCCTAAGAGAGGCTGTGGGGGCAGCTGAGAGAGGCAGCAGTGGGGGACAGGGTTGGCCTGGCTGGGGAAGGTCTGTTAGTGGGCTGGGTAGGGCCACAAAAACCAGCTTGTTTGTGGAGTCTCAGTCCTCGCCCTCCTAGGCCCAAGGCAGCCTAGGGGGCGTGGGCATAGGACAGTGCCAAGGGCAGGACTAACCACCCAGTCGCTTGCAGAAGGGCCTCTCCAGGGCCTTTTGCCATGCAGCTCTCTGGGGGGGTCTGCGGGAGCTGTAACAGGAGAACCAGCTCAGTCCTGCCCCCACGCCTGGGTTGGCAGTGGTGGGTCCTGTGATGGGAGGACCCTCCTGTGGCCTTGGCATTGTCACTTTGTCACCATATTTGTCTTGCCACTATTAGGTCAGCTCCTAGGTCTGGTGCCGGGTGTCCCAGCCCCCGTTGCAGCAGCCGGAGGACTTGCCGTGGTCGTCAGTCAGGTCCTCAGAGCAGGGATACGGGCGCCTGTTTCAGGGAGTGTGTGGCAGAGCCCTCTCACAATCGTGCATGCTGTGCGGGGCTTCCCCGGCCCCTGGGGTGCCTCCCTGACCCAGTCCCATGTGTTTCAGACGAGGCCCGCTCCAAGAAGTGCGGCGTGCTGGTGCACTGCCTGGCCGGCATCAGCCGCTCGGTGACCGTCACCGTGGCCTACCTGATGCAGAAGATGAACCTGTCACTCAATGACGCCTATGACTTTGTCAAGAGGAAAAAGTCCAACATCTCACCCAACTTCAACTTCATGGGGCAGCTGCTGGACTTCGAGCGGACGCTGGGGCTGAGCAGCCCGTGTGATAACCACACACCCAGCGAGCAGCTCTACTTCTCCACGCCCACCAACCACAACCTGTATCCCCTCAACACGCTTGAGTCCACGTGAGGCCCGGGACCCAAGGCACTGGGTGCCAGCCCCTCCCCAGCCTTCTCGGGGGGACAGGTCCACACCCGCTGCATCCAGTCTCAGGGGCTCGTGGATGCTGCCTGGGCCCAGGGGTGCAGTCCACGGTGACAGGGCTTCCTCCGCCATCTGGGAGGCCGGCCTGCGGCAAAGCCTCCATCGGCAGGACTTCCCGGGGAGCCCCTAGCTCTCGGACATGTGGTGTGGGGGGTCCTCGTCTCAGAACACTCCTTTCTGCTGTCGACCCAACCAGTTTGGCTCTTTCTAAAGACACACCCACAGACCTGAGTTTACTTTTTACTGTTGGCAGGTAAACCCATGCTCCCTGGAGCACAGACAGTGTCCAAACTCTTCTTGATTTTCTTTTTTAACAAAAAGTGTTATTTTTAGGCAACATGCAACAGCAGATTGTACAAAAACCAGTATTTCATCCCTTTTTTGATCCTGCGAGAAAGCGAGAGAGAGCGTGTGCGAGAAAGAAGTGTTCTCAGTTTTTTTCTATTTCAAAAAGCAATTATTGTTGTTGTTGATTTTTTTTTTTTTAATGGAAAAGACAAACCCCATGTTGATCTTGACCAAATGCATTTTGCACATGTGTGGAGCCTCCGTTTCTGCAGTGGGCCCCGGACGGGGTGGCCTGCTGCTCTGTAGGCTTCGGACCCCCCTGGCGCCCGCCGCGCCCTGCCTGGCACTGCCGTGGCTGCTGCGTGTTGTGACTGGCAGGTCTGCAGTCTTGCTGGGGCAGGAGCAGGTTGGCCCTGCCACGGTCCGGGCTGGTGGCGGCGGAGCCCCAGGACACTGCCAAGCAGTAGCATTAGCCCTTCGGGATCAGCGGCTCGGAGGTTGGGCCCTGGGCCCTTTTTAGTACTATCCACTACTTCTGTCCTGTTTGCTCTTTGTCTGTCACAGATCGTGGGGGGAACGCTGGAGGGGCGGGGGCGGGGGTCCTGGCCCTGTCTCCCGCGAGTCCCTCTGTCCCTCTGGCTGTGGCTCCCGTCTCCCCCATCTGTGGACGCCGGCCCTGCTCTCGTTGGCCCAGGCCTTCTGCTCCCAGGAAGCTCGCCCCCATTTTCAACCCCAGGGCCAGGGTGCGCGGGGTGCCAAGTAGAGGAGCGTGAGGCCCCTGCCACGCCTCGCCCCTGGGAGCCCCAGAACCAAGCCACGGATCCGTTACTCCCCTCCACTTCCGTTCCTCCTCCCACCTTGGTTCTCCCAGGTGCCAGGACGTCAGGGGGGCCCGGGAGGGGCGAGCAGTCGGGTCCCCAGGGGTGCAGCACTCGCCATACGAGCAAGGCCACGGAAACTCTGCCCCCACCTGCATCTTACCTCACGGGGGTGGCTTTCAGGGATTCTCTAAGGCGTTGGATTAAAATCTTGCCACAGTCGAGAAATTGACAAAAAGCTTCCATGCTGTACATGGTTCTCTTTCCTTTTTTTCCTTCTCTTTTTTTTTTTTTTTTTTTTTTTTTACTTTTAACAAGAAAAATCCAGAAAGATTCAGATTTGTATAAATAAGGGTATGCCAAGAGGGTGGCCAGTTTTGCTTTATGATCTTATGAAGGAAAATTTGTGACCCTACATATATATATATACACACATACATATATGTATACATATATATATATATCCCGAACAGCGACGGGACTTTGTTTATATTGCAAATAAATATTATTTTTTCTTTAAAATGAGTGGTGCTGACTAAGATCCTTGGGAGGGGGGGCCTCTGTCAGGGGCTTGCCAGTCACTGACCCTGGCAGGTCAGAGATACCATGGGGTGCAGCTTCTCCACAGTGCTTTGGGCACTGCCAGGCAGGGGCCCGAGTTTTCCCTGTAGGCCTGTGAGACCCATGGACGGGAGATGGAGGCTTGAAGTTTCTCGGCCAGGGACACACCGAGGAGCCCCTGCACCCCAGAACCAGCCAGGCTGTCTGCTGGAAACTGGAGCCCACGGGCGGAGGGAGTGGTGTTCCCTCGCCCCCTCGAGCTCAGGTGGCACGAGCACTGCTTTGCGCTGCGGCACTCAGCGGCCCCGAGACTCAGCGCCTAGGCAGTGGGGGCCAGCCACGCAGATCCGGAGCTTTTTGTATTTGGGGGCTGATGAGTACGTGGTTCATTTACTAGGCCGGGGCGGGGATGTATGGGGTGCCACCAGCCTGGTCATCAGGCCCAGAGTGGGCGCTCCGGCCCCCCATGCCTTTCCCGGCACCGGCTCCAGGGGGAAGCAGGGGACCAGAAGGGGGTCTAGGGGTGGCTGGTGGCCACAGCACTGGGGAGTCACAGGAAAACTGCGTGCGTGAGATGGGGGTCACACCTGCCAGACCCCTGCTGGGCTGTACGCACTGCCCCTGCCCCACCGCCACCTGTGCGGGCACCTGCAGACACACAGGAGGGCCGGAAGGCAGCCCCGCAGGCCTAGGTGCAGGTTTGAGCCCCGGTGTGTGTCTGCCAGCCCCTCTGCAGCCCTGACCTGACTTCTGAGGGGGACACTCATGCGGCCCTGGAGTGAGCGGGAGGAGGGGGTTCTCGCAGCCTTGGCGAGGGGGAGGGGCGTGCTGCTTTTCCTCTTGGGCTTCCTCGGGCCCTTGACCCCTCTGTGCCAGGGGCAGGCAGGGGGTGCCGAGCAGACAGAGACTGGGTCTTTGTTCCCTCTCACTGTCCTCAGCGAGAGCTGGGGAAGCCCGCGGGTGCCGGGCTGGGGGCTGGGCCCTTGACTGCCGTGTAAGTGCCCGGCGGTGCCAGTGTGTCCCAGCACAGGACGGGGGTGGGAGCTGCCTCCTGAGCGCCTCAAGCAGGACTGGAGCCTCCTGGGCAACCTCGGGCCAGAAGGACTCTCTGACCCTCAGAGTCCTCATGTGCAGCCCTGTCCCCCTCAGCACCAGGCCCTTCCGCTTCCGTGTGGTGAGGAGAGAGGACTGGGTCCTCTCTGTGACCTTGTTCTGGGTAAGCTTCCTCTGGTCACCGGGTCACTGGCCCCTGCTAGGCCCAGGCTCTAGGTCCCACAGTTCCTCCCTCGCGCTCCTTATTCCACCTGTGCCTGCCCTACTTTGACCAGGCGGCACTGTCTGTCCAGGCTGCCTACTGACACCCGCTGGGCTGGTGGACCCTCAGCTCCTGGGGCTTGGCTTCCCTTTAGGTCTCTGCTCCTGTCTCCGCCGTCTCGGACCAGGCCACGGGGAAACCCCCCAACACACACACATACACCCCAGACCCACACATACCCACATACCACACCTACATACACCACACACCACACCCACATACGCCACACGCACACCCCACACACCCCACACACCCCACACACCTCACATACTCCCCCCACATATACCACACCACTTACACACACCCCCACACACACCACACATCCCACACACTCCCCCACATATACCACACCACACACACACCCCACACCCACATGCAACACACACCACACACACCACACACACCACACACACACCACACACACCACACATCCCACACACTCCCCCACATATACCACACCACACATAGCCCACACCCACATGCAACACACACCACATACACCACACATACCACACACACCACACATCCCACACTCCCCCATATATACCACACCACACACACCCCCCACACACATGCACACACACCACACACCACACACATATACCACACACATACACCACACACATATACCACACACATACACCACACACACACACCACATATACGCTACACACACTCCACACACCACACATATACCACACACACACACACACCACACCCACGTACACCACACACCCCACACACTCCCCCCACATATACCACACCACACACACATCCATACACATACGCTACACCCACTTACACCACACCCCCCAATACACCCCACCACACACACCTCACACCCACATATACCACACACACCACATACATACTCCATACATACACCCCCCACATACCCCACGCACACACCCAACACACATACACTACATGCGCGCGCACACACACACACCACTCTTTTCTCAGCATCCTCATGGGAGGAGAATTCACCTGCTTGCTAGGTCTCGCTCGCTCACTCTACATTCATCCAGCAACCGTTTCCGGCCGCCCTGGGAGTGGGAACACGCCTGAGGCCAGTTCAGTGATGTCAGGTGGGGTGACAGGATAATGGGGCTCCCGCTGTGTCCTCAGAAATGAATCAGGTGCAACAGCAAGAATGACTAAGGCTGGACACCAGAAGGAGCCTGTCACCGTGGAGTCGCCCTGGAAGGGGCATGATAGTGACCCACAGGAGAAACAAACGTTTCCCTGAGTGGCCCTGCTTAGGCCTGGACCAGGAGAGGGGCCGCCTCATAGGCCAGTGGGCAGCGCACCCCTGCTGGAACCTCTCCCTGCCACCCTTCCTGGTACCCTCAGGCCTGCCCTCCTCCCCCTTCGGGTCTGCTCCTTCCCACTCTGGGGACCCACACTCAAATCCTCAACAGAATCCAGCAAGCTACCCTGGGCCATTACCTCTGGAGGGAGCAAGCTAGCAAAGTTCCCCTCTGGGTGCCCCAAGGATCTGGGGAGCAGTGGGCAGGGGTATTGTTGACCCCTTTACCCTGTTTGTTCTGACCTAAAGCTGGCACAGCCCTCTCACCTCCTCCCAGACCCTCTCCGGGATTACCTCCTCTGCCTCCCAGCACCCAAAGTCCAGAAGTGTCCTGCCTGCCCCCTAACCCTGTGAAGATGAGGGAAGCACGGCTCAGGTGGGGTACCACACTAGGGCGGGGTGTCGTGGGTGGAAGCTGGCCTCCTGCTCCCCTGCAGTGCATCTTCCACCCATGTCCTGCTTCCCCCACTGGGCTCAGAGCCAGCCCAGCCCATGGAGACACAGACACGCACTCACATGCGCAGGCACGCACGCGCACGCATGTGCAAACACACTGCCCCCTCGTTTCTCAGACCAGGCAAGCCGCAGCAGGCCCCAGGGTGATGGGGGAGCCGCCCGCCTCTGACTGCAGCCTCCTCAGCGGGGTGTGGCTGGGTGAGGTCACCCCTTCCCGGGCCTGGCCTTGAAAGACCATCATTAGCAATTGTCTCGAGGTGAGATGAGGCCTCACCCCCAAGTCTCTGACTGGGCCAGCAGCACCCCAGCCGCTGACAGGCCTCTGCCCAGGCTGCCCCTCCAGGACACATCACTTGCCCTGGCACTGTAGCTTCCTGCCATCCACCTGGAGGGCGGCCTCGCTCACCCCCCTCCCCAAGAGTGGAGAGGCTGGGTGGGCCTGTGGGCTCGTCCAGGCTCTGTTCTAGGGGATAGGACGCCCTGCACAGCTTTCACTGGAGAGGACACATCGCAGAACACAGAATGGTGGGGTAGGGGATCGGGGGTGTAGGACAGATGAGTGGGCAGAGATGGCCACTTGGGGTGATTTGGGCCAAGCGAGGGGCAAGAAGGACCCTCTGGAGGATCAGCGGGACTCCAGTCTCACCAGAGGCTGGATTTGGGTGAACAGAGGGCTCTAGCTGCTCTGCCCCTTGTCTGTGACCAAATACCAGCTGCCAGAACCAAGTCGAAACCTGGATATCAGCCCCCATGGGGCCCTGGATGCCGGATCTGAGCCCCTCACCCCACACCACTCCCAGGGGAGCCGGGCCCGGCCTCGCTGTACCCCCACACTGACGTCCCCAAGCACCTTCCTCAACAGCACTGCCCCAGCCACCCCTCTGGGACATAAGAGGAGAAAGTCGATGAAGGACCTTCCTCCAGGAGGCTGCAGGGTACCAGCTCTGACTCTTGACTGTGGCCACCCCACCCCGGCTGAGTGGCACCTCCCCAGAGCCAGCCTTGGGGGCCCCATCTGCGACTTCAGGGCACCAGTCTCCTCTCCTAACCAGTCCCAGCACAGGAAAGAGATGAAAGAGCTGTGGGGTCCATTGGCACCTTGACCCGACCCTCACTTCTGTCCCACGGTGGACTCCCAGCCCATTGCCAAAGCAGCCTCAGAGCCAGGGCCCAGCCTGAGAGGAGAAATGGGGTCCAGGCATGGGGGCTAGGTGGGTGTCTGGTGGGGCAATGGTGGGCCAGCCTGCCCCTGGGCCCCAGGAGACCTCTGCGGCAGCCTCTTGCTTCTTTATCTCCCTGCCTTCCCCAGGGCTCAGAAGTCCAAGGCCCGGAAGAATTTAGAGCACTGCCCGGGAACAGGGCCCTGGGCATGGTGTGACCACAGACCCGGGGTGTCCTACTCGTCTGTCAGAGAGCACCTTGATTTCTCCCGCTCCCTCCTGCTTTATTTCTCTTCTGCCTGTTCCCTATGTTACTTGCCCAAAGGTGCTTCTTGATGGCGCCCCAGGTTCCCGTGTTCTGCCCCTCCGCACCCTGTATGAACCTTCCTCGCATCCCCCCACACCGGCCAAGCCCTGGGGCCACTGCAGCTGCTTCTGATCTCACCCACAGAACTGCACTCACGGTCCTCAGACTCCTGGGGCCAGGCCTGCTGCAAACCATGCAGGAAAGGGGGAGTCGGGTCCCCAGTGCCTCTGCCCCTGGGTCGTCTGGGCCCCCTGGCTGCCTCACCCCTCCATTGCCCTATCACCACCTCCACAGAACAAGGGGTCAGGCGTTGCTGGGCAGACCCCTGTGTCCCGCCGTGCCCGGCACGCTCACAGAGAAGGAACACGTCTGGCACTTGGCTGTGACCGAGGCTGGTATTGAGCAGCCGTGTGTCCCCGTGCCAGGCACCCAGCAGGGGTCCCGCCAAGCGCTCACGCTGATCCTTCCTCCCGCTCAAGCCCGAGACCAGCAGCTCTGCGGCCCCTGAGGGCAGCCCTGCCAGGGAGACCTGCTGCTGTCGCTGGTCCTCCGACAGTGTGCACTGCAGTCAGGAGAGGGGAACGGGCTGGAGAGAGCGCCAGGGGCTGGGACACAGACTTCCTATGCAGGAGGTGAGGTTCCAATCCCGACACCGCAGGGTCCCCTGAACCTAGCCAGGAGCACCAAGCTGGAAGTAGATCATGAGCACAGCCAGGTGTGGCCCTAACGCCCCCCCCCAAAAAATAATAAAAATAATAAACATGCAGGGCCCTAGCTCTGGGTCATGAGACTCAGGTCTCCACCAGTCATGGGAGAGATGTGCTGGGTCACCCCCGTGGTCAGAGAAGACCAAGACCAAGGCCTGGAAGGGCCATGCTCGGGGTCTGGCTGGCTCAGGAGCCCCTGGCCTGAGAGATTTGCAGCAGCTCCAGGCCTTTGAGCAGCTCTGGTCCTGACCCTACCTGTGCCCCACCTGGACCCACCAGGAAAGCAGCCTGTGCAGGGAAGGGTACCTGCTGCCCCCCGGGGAAGGACAGTGAGGAGTGTTGGGTCAGCACTGTCCAGAGCATGCCGGCTGGAGCGGGGTCAGGCAGATTCAGGGACATGGAGAGCTTGGAGGGAAGGCAGCCGGGGGCTCCTCAGAGGAGAGACCACACTGTGGCGAAGCCTCTTTGCTTCTGCCTACCCCTGCTGGCTCTACCCCCCACACCCCTCCCTCGCCATCCCACAACCTTCAGTTGGTTCCCCAGATCTGCCTCCCCTGAGCTTGGCTTAGTAGCTTCCGAACATTCCCCCCCATCCCTGCTGCTGCGGTTCTGGTGCTTTCTCAGACTCCACAGGCCCCCTGTGCAGGCCCAGGTGTCCCCTGGACACCTGGCTGGCCGGGGTACTAGGTCCAGCTGGACCGCATCAGCCGTTCTGGCCTCTACTGGGACACTCTGGATGTCAATGTGGAACAAGCCCCCAAGCTGCTGCGAGCCCCTGCGCCAATACCCCACTGTGCAGGTAGGCATCACAGGTCCTGCGGCTGCCCAGGCCTTTGGTGGGCACGCACCCCCAGGTCCCCCGCCTCTATGCCCACCATGGTCGCTTGCCTCCCTCAGCCAGAGCAGGACCGGCTGGCTGCTCCTATTTATAACCATCCGCCACTGCCACAGTTAAGTGGAAGGGTCTGGAGGCCACGCTAATTGATTAATTAAACCCTCTCGGTTAATTAGCTCTGTCCCTCCAGGGAAACAAGGTCTCGCTTTGGAGCCAGAGCCTCCTCGGGGGCTGGAGGAGGGCTTAATTAGCCTGGGTCAGGCTGAGCCTGATGCCAGCTGCTGGGGGCAGTGGAGAGCCCTGGAGGGCAGCAGCTCTGGGCAGTGGGGCCCACACGGCCACGTGGGGTGGAGAGATGAGGGCTCCAGCTTTGACCTGGACCCGCCTCTCCTGAGCAGCCCTGCCTAGTCTCACCCGCTGAGCCTCAGAGACCAGAGGCAGTGGAGCAGGAGCAAAAGAGAAGAAGAGGACAGGGGAAGAGGACGTTTGCCTTGCACGCGGCCGACCCGGGTTCGATTCCCAGCATCCCATATGGTCCCCTGAGCACCGCCAGGGGTAATTCCTGAGTGCAGAGCCACGAGTAACCCCTGTGCATCGCTGGGTGTGACCCCCCCCCAAAAAAAAAACCATTTCCTCTGTCTCTCCTGGAGCCGTGGCCCCTTACAGGGGACCCCTAGATAAGGCCACTGTCCCCCACAGCTGCAGTGAGGCCCCTGGATGCCAGCAGAAGAGCGTGGGCTCTCTGTGGATTTAAGGGTTCTGCAGGCCCTGAGTCGGGAAGTGACCTGATTAGATTTGGGCTTTCTCGTGGGGGTGGGGTAGGGGGTGGGTGGGTGCTGAGGAGGAGGGTGCTTCTGAGAACACTGGGCTGGGGAAAGGTCTGGGCTGGGGAAAGGTCGGAGCTGGGACTCAGCAGGCCGCCAGTGCTGGGTAGCCTGGGACCACCCAATTTCCTTCTTGGGGCTTCTGCCCCCATGCGTGAGGAAGAGAGAGAGTGGGGTCCCCCGGGACCGGTGGTGCTGGGTCTCCAGGAGAGACCGAGCTCCTTCCTTAAGCCCCAGGTGCTGTGTTCATGGGGATGCCCGCGCCCTGGGGTATGCAGGGGAAGCTGCATTCCTCAGCCACAGCGTCCTGATTCCAGAGGGGGGACACGGGGAGGGCACACAGGGGAAGCTGAGCTCAGGAACCGGCTCCCCTGCTGGAGGCCGGGAGCCCAGGACACCCCGACCGCCACGGGCAGCAGGCAGGACTGCAGCCTTGGCCGTTGGCCGGCCCGGCTGGCCCTCCAGCTCCCTGAGTGGCTGCCCAAGTGGGAACAATGACCCTTTCATACACCGCCTCCTCCAGCCACAGCAACTCTGGCGTTGAGGGACAAAGGGGCCGTTTCATCCGGGCTGGGCTGGATCAACAGCCGCACCCGCCCCGCCCAGGAGGCTGCCCCGGATGCTCTCCCGAGGGCCCAGCCACCTCCCTCCTGGACCCTCCTGGCCCTCCTTGCCTTTCCCTTTCAGGTTCAGTGGCTGTTCGTAGGGATGCGCCACGGTTGGTCCTTCCCTTCCTGTCTATAAAAGGGCGTGGTGGGGTGGGGCAGGGTCTGGGAGAGCGGGAGGGTGTGTGTGGTGATCCCAGAATCCATCCCTGTGACCCTGAGGGGGGTGGGCGAGGAATGGAGCCCCCTACCCGGCCTTGCCTCGGCTCTCAGACCCTTTCCTAGCTCCAGGCTCCCCTCACTCAGCTGGGCCCTCCATGGCACCCTTGGGGCGGGCAGGCAGGGGCCTGGAGGACTCTCCCCACCCAGCCCCGACTTCCACCTCCTGTGATGAGGGACCCGGGCTGGCTCCCTGAGCACCCCCACATTTCCTTCCTCTTGGGGGCTGGAGCAATAGCACAGCGGGTAGGGCGTTTGCCTTGCACGCGGCCGACCCGGGTTCGATTCCCAGCATCACATATGGTCCCCTGAGCACCGCCAGGGGTAATTCCTGAGTGCAGAGCCAAGAGTAACCCCTGTGCATCGTCGGGTGTGACCCAAAAAAATAAAACCAAAAACAAACAAAAAAAAACCATTTCCTTCCTCTTCCCTGTGGGTCCGCACAGGAAGTGGGGAGGGACCATGGCTGGGGAAATAGAAGTGATGGTTCCTATCCTCTGTGATGGAAGCTGGGTCAGGGGAAACCTCGAGAATCAGGACCCGCCCCGAGAAGCAGGGACTGGTCTCACAGGAGTCCAGGGGACGCCCACAGCCGTGGTCCTGCAGGCTCCCAGGCTATCATGGGGGGTGCCCACAGCCGGGCCTTTCAGAGGCAGGGACCGGGCCCAACTGCCAGCCCAGGCAGGCCTGCACTCTGGGCCTGGGGCACCCCTGCTCCTGGGGGTGGGGGAGGGTGGTCTCCTTACCCTGATGGACTTTCCCTGGGACCCCGAGAGTGGGCCACACCGGGAGGGGAGGCTGCTAATGTTGGGGTGAGGGAGTACCAGGAATATGTGGGTCCCACTGTGTACAGAGGAGTCACGAGGTGGGTGGGAGATGTGCCTCGGTCAGGCTGGTCCCCCGGGAGGGCCTCTTGACGAATCCCCTTGACGCTTCTCGACTAGCGGGCCCCGAGTGGGAGGACCTGGCTCAGGGTGTCAGGAGATGTGGGATTCGGGCCTCTGAAGACGTCTGTGATCAGTGCCTATCGAGGGGATATGGAGTCCGGGGAGGCGAGCCGGCCAGAAGGTTCAGCCCTGCCTACAGCTGGGGAGACCGAGGCCCTAGGAGCTCCTCTCTAAGACACAAGGAAAGCCCCTCCTTCCCCGAGGGTCGCTTCCTTCAGGTGATGGGGGAGGATCAGGGGGCTGAGGTTAGGCAGATGTGGGGACTTGGACACTCAGTGCCAAATGAGCCCTGGAACGCGTTTCCGAGTTCCATGCTCTAGGGCCAGTCGTTGTCGATCTGTGGCTGGGTCAGAGCCCTCTCAAGGCCATGGCCTCATGGGCCCTACCTTGGGGGGCACTGCAGAGCAGCACCAGCCCTACCTGCCCCCCAGTCCCACGATGACCCACAGCGGGAGGAGCCCCACACAGGGCGAGCAGGGGGAGAGACACTATCTCTGAACTCAGCCCTAGGAAGGCAGTGTGAGCCGCGGGCCTGGGGCAGAGGGGGACCTTTCTGGGCCAGGCCCAAGCCCAGAATGAAGCACCCCATTCTGCCCCCGGTTCTGACCCCCCACCCGCCCTAGTGAAGGTCCATCTCCGGGCATCCATGCCCACACTCACACAGCATGCGAGCAGCGCGTTGGGGACCTAGCAGAGGAGCATGGACGGAGCATGCATGGGCAGCAGCTCTGAGAAAGGCTCCACTGGCCCCAACGTTCTGCTCAGGGGGCAGGGCTGGGTCCACAGGCAGCTCACAGAGACCCCAGGACTCACCCCAGCGCTGAGTCACGCTGAGGCTCCAGAGACCCCTTTCTGGAGGGCTTAACACTGTCCCTCTGCCCGCTATACCCAGCACCCAGGCCCCAGGGGTCTCCAATAATCCCTCCAAGGCAGTACTCAGCCCTCCATGCTCCGGTGTGGCCACCAGGACAGCGGCTAAAGGTGACCTCCAGGGCTCATTCTCCACCACGGCGACCTGAGACAAACTGGGAATCCAGCCTTGGCCCAGGGCTCCCCTGAGGGGTGTCTGGGAGCTGCCACCCCCAGTCACTATGCTCACGCGCCCTGGGGCTTGGGCCGCCCGCCCTGCAGCCAGGCCCCCTTGTGTGTGTGAGCCCAAGGCGGCTGTGGGCTGGCTGACACCGCCCTCAGGTGGGGCTGCAAACCAGCCGGTCGGCACCACCTGCCTCTCTGCCAGGTTGCAGAGCTAGCTCGCCAGGGCACCGCCACGGCCACACCCACTGCCCTTCCCATAGCCCTCGGACCCGGACCACCAAACCGAGTGAGCACACGTGCCAGGCACCCCCAGAGCATGAGGTGATTCTGTCT
Organism: Sorex araneus; assembly: GCF_027595985.1. NCBI lineage: Eukaryota > Metazoa > Chordata > Mammalia > Eulipotyphla > Soricidae > Sorex > Sorex araneus. Next base: position 47,979,122 of record NC_073305.1, on the reverse strand, counting down.
CCAGTGGGTTGAAAGTGCTCAGTGCCCAGGCCCTCTGCAGCTGGACTCCCTCCCAGGGTGCTCGAGAGGGGCTGTGGGAACCTCCAAAGATTCCGAGGCTGGGGGTCATCATCCAGAAGGGGCCCTCACCAGGGTGGGTCGGCAAGCACTCCTGTCCACTTCCCGCCTGATGTGGGCCCGGGCCAGGCTGGTACCCTCCAACCAGGACAGCCCCACCCCTCCCTGTGCTCCAGGAAGCCCAGACAAGGGGGTTTGCCAGGGCAGACAAGCTCTGGGGTGAGCTGGGCCAGGCGTTTCCTGCTGATGGGTGCCAGGCCTGGTCCCCTGAAGGGGTGATTCTTTAGCCTTAGTCAGAGGAAGTGAGGCAGGCAAATGGGTGATGCCCACAGAGCCGCGGGGCCGGGCAGGCAGGCCACGGTGGAAAGCAGGGTACAGGCCTGGCCCTGCAGAGCCCCCATGTCCTGACCCACCCCCAGAGTTCAGGTGAGCTAAGGTCACCCCCCTTGGGGACCAGCTTCTCTTCTGCCCAGCTCAGGTCATTCACTTCACTCCTCGGAGCCTCAGTATTTTTTTATTGGGCGTGGGGCTCCCAAGCAGTGTTTTTGAGGGCCCAGGGCCCCAGTGGTGAGTCCTGGTCAACTGGGTGGGCATCAGTTTAGCTCCCGGGCTGAGGATGTGGTGCTGGGGGCCACTAGGCCCCAGCAGCAGGGAAGGAAGAGCACCAGTTTCCTGGGGCTGGAGCAAGAGTGCGGAGGGGCGTGCACGGAGCGATGCTACAGTGTGTAGGGCGCTTGCCTTGCAAGTGGCTGACCCAGGTTCAGTCCCCGGCACCCCATATGGTCCCCCAAACCCCATCACTCGAGTGATCCCTGAGTGCAGAGCCAGGAGTAAGCCCTGAGTCCCACCAGCTGTGGCCCCTCAAAGCCAACCATCCAACACAGCTTTCTGACGCCACTGCCTCATGCTGTCTGGACGAGGACCAGGCCAAGCCGCCATACTCCCGCCCCTGGAGAGGGCATCCAGCCTCCACCAGGGGAGGGGGCACTCTCATTGCCACCTTCACAGAGGGTCCTGCCCGCCGTGCCAGGGTGCCTGCTTGTGGTTCTTTCCACTGGCCCTCCCTCCCTCCCTCCACTCTGGGACTCAAACTGCTCTCCCCTGGAGCCTAGCGTTCTCAGAGCCCACTTCTTCCAGGGAGTCCTCCCAGATTTCACCTCTGGGAGTTCTGTACCCTGTTACCTTCCCTGTAGGTGGTTTATGTGCTGGGGAGGGGGATGAATTTGCCCTTCAGGGTGCTCTTCACCACCCTCTGTCATTCATCCCTGGGAAGATGTGAGGCAGTACCTCCCCCCAGGACCCACTGGATGCCGTCACTGGTCACCCACATGTTGTCCCTCTTTGGTCACTCCCCAGCATCTGCACAGCTTTAGCCTGGATGCCCGGACACAGGAAAGACACTCGTCTTCCCTGCCTCTAGGCCCGGGAAGGCCTTGGGGGATCACGTCCCCTCCCACGGCCACTTCCCGGAGGCTCCCGGTCTGCCCTCAGTAAAGCAGCGAGGGCTCCTCCTCCATGGCGCCCTGCTGGTGCAGCCCCGTGCTGGGCACCTCGCTCCCTCCTCAGCGGGGAGGGAAGATCCCCCGTCTCTCGGGCAGTACCACAGCTCCCAGGGAGGGGAAGGCGCTGCGCCCAGATCCTGCAGCAGTAGGCAGAGGGGAGGTGCGGGCAAGCAGGGGGCCTTGGCTCCCGCAGCCTCTGCCGCAGCCTCAAGATGTGCCCTGAATTCCAAAGTGTGCAGCGTCCACTTGCCCGGTGCCCTCGGCAGCGGCTGCAGGCCGGGCGGGGCTCCTGCTGGTGCTGCCTCTGCAGCTGGGCCCTCTGCAGGGATCCCCATGTGGAGAAGAGGGAGTGAGTCAGACTCTGGTCACTCGCTGCCCTGCTTGGGCCACGGTGCCAGGACCACCCACCTGGGCTCAGAGCCCACCGTGCAGGGCCACACAGAGCCTGGAGTTGTGCTCACAGTCATAGGGCTCTGATGTCCTGCGAGGCAGCCCAGAAAACCGTGTGAACGGGACACCAGTGCATAGGATAGGGCATTTACCTTGCACACGACTGACCCGGGTTCTATCCCTGGCATCCCATATGGCATATGGTCCCCTGAGTACTGCCAGGTGTAATTCCTGAGTGCAGAGCCAGGAGTAACCCCTGTGCATCGCCGGGTGTGGCCCAAAAGCAGAAAGAAAGAAAGAGAGATAGAAAGATAGATAGACAGAGACAGAGAGAGAGAGAGACAGAGACAGAGAGAGCCTGTACAAGACGGGGATGCCTTCCGGGGAAAGTGGGGATGTGGGACTGAGCCCACGGGGGGTGGGGGGGGCGCTGCCTTCACGTCCCGCACCACGTGCTCACCACACTCACTCTCAGGCTTCTCGCTTCTTTCACTCCATCTTCCAGCAGGAGAAATGGAGGCTTGGCAAGGCAGGGACACATCCTGCCCTTGGGAAGTAGGAAGGGGAGGGAACACTGTGGGGAGCAGCCTGTTGTAGCGGTGAGGTGGGGGGCAGGCTGGGGGCTGGCCTGTCCTGATGAGGGGGGCTAGGGGCAGGACCGACAGTTTAGTGGTAGGGCCCAAGGGTGCTGGGGCAGGCTCACACTGCAGTGCTCACAGCGTCCTGCTGTGCATGGGATACAACTCAGAAGGGTGCTGGGGACTGAACATGGGTCAGTCACGTGCAAGGCAAGTGCTCTACCCTTTGCAGTGTTGCTCTGGCCCCTGGATCACTTGCTTCTCCCCCCACACACACAGTTTTTGGGCCACACCCAGCGACACTCAGGGGTTACTCCTGGTTCTGAACTCAGGGATTACTCCTGGCGGGACTTGGGGGACCATCGAAGGTGACCAGGATCAAACCTGGGTTGGCTGAGTGCCGGGCAAGCACCCAACCCACAGTTCTATAGCTCCAGCCGCCAGGATCAGCTGTTTGAAAGCCCAGAGGTGGTGCTATTCCCAGACACTCTCAGCAGCGGGAACTGAGGTCTGAGGGCTAATCCCAGCAGGCCCCCCTCCGAAGCTCTTCCTCGCCCCGTGCCTGCTCCAGCTCCCGGGAGCCCCCGACGCTCACTCACCCCGGCCAGGCATGAAACAGACACCCCAGCTCAGGAGCATGAGGCAGAGTCTGGAAGACCAGGGTGGGCCCTTCTCCAGATCCAGTGAGCCCCAGGCGCACCTCTGCAGCCCCCCGCCTCCCCACGCCCCCCGTCTCTGCATGTCAGAGCTCTGCCGGCCCCCAGACTAGCCGTGGAGAGTGAGCACACCCTGTCCCAAGCAAGTAGAGAATAGCCTGGCGGCCCCCCAGGATCAACCTGACGATGTGGAGACCCCATGCCAGGGGCCAGCCTGGTCTTCCCATCCCCCACAAGCCCGCTGGGTTAGTGTCCCGACACCAGAGTACCCCTGTCTCCCCCTCACTGTGGTGTTGCCATTGGTCCCTAGCCGGCTGTACCTGGAGCCAGGCAATACACACCTTGTTTACTGGGGGTGGGGGGCAGATTCTGACCCTGAGGAGGGGTGCAGTCAGGAGGGCTTCTAGGAGAGGGCCAGGAAGGAGGTGTCCAGCCCCCCATTAGAGAAAGATGAGCAGCAGCGCCCGGGATTGCGGGGTGGGGGCTGGGTCCCAGCCTTTGAGATTTTCCACTGGAGGGAGGCGGGCCCAGTGGACACCGAATGTTGCCACTTCTCTGTGGGCTCTGGGCAGCCATGGCCACAGCTCGGCCACCAGAGGGGCCTGCAGCAGACCTGAACATGGTGGGCTGGGCGGGGGGACGCCGGCTGGGCTCGCGGGGCCACCCCTGGTCTGTGCGGGGCTCAGGAAGTCCCCGTCCTGGGTCAGGATGGCAGTCCCAGCTTCAGAGAAGCAGCCAGTTCCCTTCCTGGCGCCAGCATTGCCCGCCGTGTGCCACGTCAGTCTCCACATCTGGGAGGGAGAACAATGGTGCTGGGCTGGCCATGGCGCAGGGGACAAGGAGAAGGGCCTGACCGCCCGTAAGCCTATAGTGATTGGTCATTGACACCCCCCGCCCATTCCTGGTGGGCACCCCCGAGCCTGCACCGTTACCCCACGTTGTCTTCACTCATTGTTTCACTTCGCTGTTTTTGGGTTTTATTTTGTTGTTGTTGCTGTTGTTTGTTCAGGGGCGACGCCCAGCAGTGCTCAGGGGTTACTCCTGGCTCTGTGTTCAGGAATCACTCCTAATGGTGCCCGGGTTTAGGGGATGCCGCGGATTGAGCCCAGGTCAGCTATGTGCAAGACAAGTGCCCTACCTGCTGTACTGCCCCAAATTATTTTTTTTGGGGGGGAAGTTGGGAGCCACACCTGGCCATGTTCAGGGGCTACTCCTGGCAGTGCTTGGGGGATTTATGGGATGCCGGAGATCTAACCTGGGTTGGCCACGTGCAAACAAGCGCCCTACCCTACCCTACCCGCTGTACCATTTCTCAGGGCTCCAACTAGTAGTTCATTGGTCTAAGACATATCTGGCATTGCTTAGGGACTAACCAGCGTGGTGTTCAGGGGTTGCCCCTGGAGGTGCTCAGGAGATTAACCCAGAACCCCCACATGTCAAGCACGTTCTCAGTCCTTTGCTTCTTTCCCCCAGCCTGGGCATCACCCATTTGACAGAAGTGGAAATTGAACCCTATTTGCTGCCCTGACTGGCCAAGGGTTTTTTTTTTTTCTTTTTCTGTTTTTTATTTTTCTTTTTTTGGGTCACACCCGGCGATGCACAGGGGTCACTCCTGGCTCTGCACTCAGGAATTACCCCTGGCGGTGCTCAGGGGACCATATGGGATGCTGGGAATCGAACCCGGGTTGGCCGCGTGCAAGGCAAAGCCCTGCCCACTGTGCTATCACTCCAGCCCTCTTTTTCTGTTTTTTTTTGGGGGGGTCATACCTGGCAGTACTCAAGGATTTTACTCCTGCCTCTGAGGTCAGGGATCACTCTGAGCAGACAATGGGGATTGAACCTGGGTTGGCTTCGAGCAAGGCAAATGTCCTACCCACTGTTCAAGCACTCTGACCCAGAGACCATATTAACTTCTGGCCAAAACAGCTGGTGTCCTGCTCCTGTCCTGCGTCTCTGGTGCAGGCAGCAGTACAGGCCTGCAGTAAGGGTGTGGTACAGCCCCACCACACCCACGGGCCTGTCTGTGAGGCTGCAGCTTCCTGTGCCTCCCCAGCCCCCACTCATCCCCCCGCCCCCACAATCCCCTCTATCTCTGGCACTTCCCCCACCCAGGGCTGCTGTGGGAGGCGGGGACCCCCTAGCTAGGGGCTCCTAATTGCATCTGGTTCAAATGCAGCCCAAGCCCAGTGTGAGGCTGCAGCTTCCCGGAGCAGCCTGACCCCAGAGGGAGGATGTGTGCAGCGCGGCTCTCCTCTCCGGGGCGGAGGGAGGCCCTGCGTGTGACGTGGTGGTGGCTGCATGCCCTGCCCTGCAGAGGACTGCTCAGAGGCCCTGGCATGCCAGCCTGGATGGGAGTTAGAGAGCAAGAGAGAGGAAGAGTGGGAGATGCCGGGACAGCTGGGGGGCTCCTTCCACAGCACCCCCAGGATGCCACATCTGAACCGGAGCTCTTTCAACCCCAGCCAAGTGGGAGGGAGACTGCAGGGGGGTGGAGGAGCTGCAGGAAGTGAGAGAGAGAGGGGGATCTATCTGTGTGTAAGTGGGAGCATATGCGCCACACTGGGGGTGGTCCTTGGGGGTCCTGGGCCATCAGCATGTATGTCAAGATGGCTTCATCGGAGTGGCCCTGGGTTTTGCATCTAGAACACACCCAGTCGATGTGGTCGATCTGCCCCGCCGCAAGGAGCAGGCTGGGAGGCGTAGCCCAGTCAGGTGTGTGCACCGACTCCAGGACCAGTAGAGCTGTGGGACCCAGGGCTGAGGGCTCAGTAACTAAGGGCCAGACCCCAGGGGGCCAGGAGATGAAGAGCAGCGGGAAGCTGAGCTCACCCGTGTCTGCAGCACAGCGAGGCGTGGGGTGCCTCTCCCGGCTTGCTGTCATCAGCAATACCATTGTCATATGCCAGCGCTGTCACCCGAGGGGCCGGAGCCACTCCTTGTGGGGTCCTTCTGCTCGACCCCACCTCCAGTGCACACACGGCCGTGGGGTATGCTTTCCAGTCCAGGACTGGTCTTTGCTGGACAGGGACAGCCTGCTGGGCACTGGACATCTGACCCTTGAGGACTGGAGGCCCATGACTCCCTTTGGGTTGACAAGAGGTGACCCCAACAGGGTCATAGAGTGAAAACCCAGTCACACCTGAGGATCAATGGCCCTGGTAATCTCTGGGAAGGGCTGAAGGACTCCTCAGGGACTGGTCACCATTGCCCTCGGTCTCGGTTTCTTCCTCTCTCCCCACCCCGGGCTCCTGTCCAAGATCTGTCTCATGTTCCAGCTCCCTTCTTGCCTGCACAACCTCAGATCCCAGTGAACCCAAAGCTCCCTGAAGGTGATCATGGACAACCCGCCCACTTAAAAGTCACGTGGATCCCCCCATGCCAGACAAACAAAGCTGCCAAAATTCTGAAGCTCCCCAAGGGACCCCTCATCCCTTGATATAGAAAATACTTTCCAGGGCCAGAATGATAGTAAAAAAGCTAGGGCACTGCGTGACTGGCCTTGCCTGTGGTCGACCTAGATTCAATCCCCCAGACTACACATGGTCCCCTGAGCTCCACCAGGAGTGATCCCTGGGTAAGCCCTGACACCACCTGGCATGGCCCAAAATGGAAGGAAGGAAGGAAGGAAGGAAGGAAGGAAGGAAGGAAGGAAGGAAGGAAGGAAGGAAGGAAGGAAGGAAGGAAGGAAGGAAGGAAGGAAGGAAGGAAGGGAGGAAGGGAGGAAGGAAGGAAGGAAGGAAAATAGCTTGCACAGTTTGGGATCAAATCAGTTCCCAGGAGTCTGGGGATGGTTTACCTCACTGGCAGACCCAAGCACAGCCAGGAGTGACCCCCATAGCAATAGAAATTCACATATAAGCAATTAATAATAATCATAATTTCCCAGAGTCCAAGTTTATCCTGAGACCAGCCCTGGCCCTGCCAACAGCCCCAACCCGTGGGCAGTGCTGCGGCCAGGACGGCTGTATCTCTGAGAGGTGTATGTCCCCCAACCTTGCTCTGTTCCTCCCCTTGCTGCAGCCTGGTGTCCCTTTCTTCTGGGTTCCCAAATGTGGCCTTGTTTCTTCTAATGGCATTTCCAAGAAGACCTGGCAGTGGAAGAGCCCAGGCCAGGACCCTGGATCCTTGTTGGCTTATTGATTTGCTCAGAAATGCTGGTATAGGGGCTGGAGAGATAGCACAGCGGGTAGGGCGTTTGCCTTGCACGCGGCCGACCCGGGTTCAAATCCCAGCATCCCATATGGTCCCCTGAGCACTGCCAGGGGTAATTCCTGAGTGCAGAGCCAGGAGTAACCCCTGTGCATCGCCAGGTGTGACCCAAAAAGCAAAAAAAAAAAAAAAAAAGAAATGCTGGTATAGGGGCCAAAGTGATAGTACAGCAGGTAGGGTGTTTGCCTTGAATATGGCTGACCCGGGTCTGGTCTCCAGCATCCTATACAGTCCCCCTAGCACTGCCAGGAATGATCACTGAATGCAGAGCCAGAAGTATTCCCTGAGCACTTCTGAGTGTGGCCCAAAAACCTAAAAAAGAAAAAAAAGAAATGCTGGCACCACCAGGTGTGGCCCAACCCCTGTCCCCCCACCAGAAAAAAAAAAGAAAAGAAAAGGAACATGGAGTGATGACTGACTCACAGAGGGGAGGAAGCCTGGATATGCAGAAGGGCAAAGGGTGGGGCTCTCCCTGCGCTCACTTTCAATGACAAGAGGGCTCAACGGAGCCCTCGGCCTCAGTTTCCTGCGTGGCCCCAAGCCAGGTGTGGAACAGAGCTCGATTGGGGTCTGGGTGGCCCTCAGTGGTGTCCTGAGCCCTTCCGTGTCCTCTGAGTGACCCTGGGTTATCTCCGGCAGACAGCCCCTTCTGCCAACTCTGCCCTCTGGCCACTGCTTATCTCCCTGATAAACGGCCTTCCAGTGCCGGTGGAGGAAGAGCTGTCTGGGCCTGGGCCTCCGCACGCACATCAGCGGTCAGCAGGGCTGGACGCTCAGGTCCTGCTAGACAGGAGGGGCCCGCTGGACATGGGCTGTCACTCCTCTGCTCGTGGCACAGTCCTTGGGGGCTCCGCCTAACGAGACGCCCCTGTCTGGGGGAGAGGCCTGTCTTCACAGCACACTGAGGGTTTTCTCCCCGAGCGCCCCCTCCCCGCCACTTCCCACCTGGGCTCTGCCAGCCGGACAGGCAGCAGGGAGGGGCTGAGCTTCACCTCTTGGGGACCCCGCTCTGAAGCTCTATTTGAAGCCGCTTCCCATATGGGTTGTATGCTGGAGTGTCCTGTGAGAAAGGATGAGCAAATGCCTGCTACCTGAGCCTGGGTCCAGCCGGGGCGTCCAGCAGCAGCACAGGAGCCTCCAGGGGTGGGCCCTGTGCCCTTGGGGCCTGTAGGACAGGCTAAAGGGTGGCCCTTTGAGCATAACGGAGCTCAGAGGTCACACAGTGCTCAGAGGGAGGAAGCTTCTTCCTTTCTCTTGAGTGGGAGGCCCAGGGTCATGACCTTCACCACTGTTTTTCCTCCTGACTTTTAGCCTAAGGCCAGTACAGGAAAGACAGGTCAGCCTGTCCACGGCCAAACTTTCAGCACTCAGCCAGGTGCCTCCCCAATCTACCCCACGCCCATATGTCAGGGGCTCTGAAGAAATATCTGTTGGTGAATGAATCTTGGGTGCCTCGAGTTCTTGCATCCAAATGTTCATTGGAAACCAAAGCCTGCACTGACTGGGGCTGCGACAGCTCCTCACACACGCCAGCATCAGTGCCGCTGCCGCCACTCCAGGCTGCTCCCTGCCAGCCGGTGTCACGGCTGCGGGGGTGGGCCCCGAGCCAGCAGAATCGACTCTGAGGCATCCTCAGCACAGGGGAACGAGCGTGCATTTTCCATCCTGCCACCCGGCTTGTGCCGGAACTGAGATTTTGATTCATGGAAATTCTGGTTCTACATTCACTCACTCATCATTCAACTTCCAATAAGCACACACACACACACACACACACACACACACACACACACACACACACACACACACACACACACACACACACACACTCTGGGCTCGTTGCGGCTAAGCCTTGGGGCCAGCTCTCGACCCTCCCTCACAGGGGCAGAGGTCACTCGGACAGGCACACGAGGCAGGCTCCGGTTCGGCGCTGTGAGTCCGTGAGTTCTCCACCTACAGGAGCCATCATGGTCTGGAGACCAGGCCAGCTGCAGGAGGGAGCTGGACTGGGAAGCTGCCCCAGAAGAGTGAGTCAGAGGTAGCAGGTAGCGTGTGAGGAAAGAGAACAGCCTGGACACTGAGGCCATCGCACCCTGAGGCCGCATAATGTGGCCTAGGGATCAAGACAAGGCTGGGGGGAGGTCATCTCAGCAGGGGCGTGAGGCATCATGGCCCAGCAGTGGGGAGCCAGGGCTGGTCTTCCTGAGGAGCCGGGGACCCAGAGGCCATCTCCAGGCCTTATCCAGCGCCCAGTAGAAAGGGACCATGTTTGGTTTCGTTCCCCGAAGTCTGCAGCTGGTTTTGCCGGTCTGGCTAGGAATGCAGTTTTGTTGTCATCGATTTGATTCGGGGCCACACATGGCTCTTCTCGAGGGACCCTCAAAATCCCTCCTGGGGTCAAACAGGGTCAGCCACATGTAAGGCGAGCGATCCTCAGGCTGTATATCTCTCTGGCCCCAGATCACCATTAGTATTATTTCGCTTCTGGATTTGGGGTTTGGGGTTACACCAGGTGGTGCTCAGGGCTTACTCCTGGCTCTGCACTTAGGGATCACTCCTGGTAGGGCTTGGGGAACCAGATGTGGTGCTGGGGATAGAATCCAATTGGCTGCATGCAAGGCAAATGCCCTACCCCTGTATTATCTCTCCGGCTACCCCAGATTTTTTTTTTTTAATACGACCACTTCAGACGAGTGAGGACAGTGCTGGGTAAGGCACTCAAGCCTCACAAATTCTAGGCATGTGCTCTCCCCCTTAACTCTCTCCAGACCAAGCAATGTAGCTAAGCTATATTTTTTGTCATTCTCTGTTGTCTTCCAGACCACAGATTCCAGCCCAAAAACATTCCCAGGGTCAGACCCAGGACAACAGCTAAAGAGGGGCTGGAGCGATAGCACAGCGGGTAGGGCGTTTGCCTTGCACACAGCCAACCTGGGTTTGACTCCCAGCATCCCATATGGTCCCCCAAACACCACCAGGAGTAATTCCTGAGTGCAGAGCCAGGACTAATCCCTGTGCATCACTGAGTGTGACCCAAAAAGCCAAAAAAAAAAAAAAAAAAAAAAGACCCAGAACAAAACAAACCAGCTAGGGCCAGAGACAGAGTCCAGTGAGTAGGACACTTGCCTTGCATGCAGATGACCAGGGTTCAATCCTCAGCATCCCACATCCCAAGTACCTCCAGGAATAATTCCTGAATACAGTGTCAGGAGTAAGCCCTGAGCACGGCCAAGTGTGGTCTCAAAACCAACCAAATGCACAGCCCTGTCCAGGGACTCTCAGGTTCTGTGTCCACCGGTGTCCCGAGTCAGGCTGCACCAGGGTGGACACACTCAACAGGCCAGCCCCCAGGAAGAGGCGAGGTACCTTTCCACATGCACCCCCACTGGCTGGGGGCTGGGGGGGGGCGCTCTGGCTGGAAGCGTTCCCCACCGCAGGCACAGAACTGCAGGCACTGTGCAGCAGCGTAAGAGAGGCCACGAGTGCCAGGCAGCCCCCAGAGCCCGGGGTTCTGTCCACCTCACCCCAGCCCCACCTCAGAGAGGAAGTGAAGACGAGGCCTAGTGAGGCGGAGGTGGGAGCAGCCCCCCGCTCAGAAGCACAGAGCAGGCAGCCCAGCACGGGCAGTGGGGGAAGCAGCGAGCTCACGGTCCCGGGAGGTGAACAAGCCAGATGGGAAACCGGAGGAAGTCCCTGGTGAGGTCCCCCCACCAAGCACGCTCCACGGCATGGGGGCCACTGCTGGCAGCGATGGCTGTGGGGACCTCCTGCTGTCTCGCCTCCCACCTCACTCCTGCCTGGGACGCGGGAGTGGGCGAGCTTGTTCGGGAGGGGCTCGCCTTCCCTTCTCTGCGCTCCCTGTCCGGATGCTAATTGCATTTCTTTCCAACAGCTATGATCATTTTCTCCTAAAACAAAAACACAAAAAGGCCTAAACCTAATTAGAAAAAAAAAGAAAAAGCTAGGAAGGCGTCTCTGTTTTCAGGACACACAGATGCAGTCACACTCCCATGTGTCTGCTGACAAGGGTCTTTCTCCACACGCTTCAGGTCACCTGCAAGTGGGGGGTGGGGAGGCCGGGGTGGGAGGCCCAGAGGCCCCCTCTGTGAGGCCTGGCCAGGACTGATCCCTGAGCACCGAGCACAGCCCGGTATGGCCCCAAAGCCAAGCAAGAAGAAGCAGTGGAATGTGCCCTGGTGGTGACGTGGCCCCTTCCGGCACGTCCCTCCTTCTGCTCCCCCAGCCCAGACGGTGTCACATGGATCCTCCTGCATGAGGCCATCCTGCTGTCCCTGTCTCTGAACACTCTCGACCTCCCTGCCCTCTGATGCTCTCGGTCACCACCAAGCTGGTTCCAATCACTCCACAGCCCTGAGCTAAGGGTGACACAGCGGGAGGGGAGCCTGTCGAGGCCCAGAGTCCCACTGAAGGTTTGGTTCTGAGTCAGTGTGATGGAGCAGGCAGAGCTGCTGACCTGAAAAGTTGTGTGACCTGGGCCAGGTGCAGCCGGACTCTGGGCTCAGTCTGCCTGTGAGCCCAGCACCCAGCAGTAGCCGGCAGAGGAACCAGGGAAGGGAATAGTCGCCAAACTCCCAGCCGCTCCAACCTCCGCCATGTCCCCCCTTCGTCCCAGGCTCAGGCTGGGCATCACCGAGAGACGCCCAAGTCCCAGGGATCAACTGCCAGTGTAGGAAGGAGTTGCCAAGAGGGACTGTTGGGGTTGGGGTGGCCGTTGGGAGGTGCATAGAGACTTCTGGTGCACAGGACCCCAGCCCTGGACGCCCCGGGCGTTGGAGGAGCCCAGCCTGCCTGAGGGCAGCGCACCCACACCTCAGCATGTCTCTCCAAACTTCTGTTCGGTGCTGCCGTCTGTCGCGGGGGCTGGTGATTCACACGCTCCACTCTTCGCTCCTCTCCCTGGCTAATTATAGCTCCTGCGTGTTTTCCCCCCTGGAAAAAATGGCTTCTTCAAAAAATATATCCCCAAGCCAACAGCAATTAATTTGGTGAGTGTTCGACTCAGGCTTGCACTGAAGACTGGGTCGCCCTGGGGGTGGGGGCAGTCCCCGGAGGAGGAAGAGACAGGAAGAGCTTCCAGGGGGTGGGGGGCTGGGACCCTTTAAGCAGCAAAGCCCAGCCCAGCCCCCAGCCTGCCCTCTGGGAAGGTCTAAAACCCTGGGGAAGGGGCTGGAGCGATAGCACAGCGGGTAGGGCGATTCCCTTGCACGTGGCCGACCAGGGTTCGATTCCCAGCATCCCATACGGTCCCCTGAGCACTGCCAGGGGTAATTCCTGAATGGACCCAAAAAGTAAATAAATAAATAAATAAATGAAATAAAAATAAAACCCTGGGGAAGGGCACCCAGAGAGTGATGGGGTCTCAACTGGGTAGCACTCTGGTGGGCTCAAGGTTGAGGGCCCCCATGTGTGCACAGTTCATTCCCCAGTGTCCTCCGTAGCACCACCCAGCAATAATGGGGAGATAAAGTGTGAACTCGGGGGTGCTGGCAGTTGGGGGCTTGGGGAGGGACCACGGCCAGTGGCCTGAGCAGAGGGAGCCCCAGGACCTTGGCGGGTGAGGCTTTCCAGGGCCCAGGCTGGCACAGAGCCCTCTGGCCTGTCTTCCCTCGTCTGATGTCTGGGAACTCCTGGGGCCCGGGGATCAGGGCTGGAGGTGAGCCCGCAAGTGCTGTCTGAACTCTCCTCAGGGGGCCGGCAGGCAGACAAGAGCAGATTTCTGAGCAGGAGGCTGGCCAGGTGCGGGAGGACCGGGCCAGGTGCAGAAGGCCAGGACTGGAGTCAGTAGCAGAAAGACTGAGATCATCAGGATATGTGCAAGGGGACAAGGGAGTGACAGAGGGCCACTGCAGAGACGGAGAGGGACAGAGGTGGGGCCCAAGCCAGAGACGGAGTCTGCTGGGAGGCTGAGGAACAGAGATAAAGCGGAGTGGAGCAAAGTTGCCGGGGTTGGGGCTCTGCAGGCAGGACCTGAGGGCCGGGGGGCAGCCAGATTGGAGGAAGGGAGATGGAGCCCCCACCCTGTCAGCTCCCCTGGGGGGCTCCAGGAAGCTCGGGTGGACATGGCGTGGGTGTCAGGACGGGAGGGGTCCTGGTGGGCTCATCTCTGCCCGGCCAGAGGTCTGTTGGGGGTGTGCCCCGACAGGGCGGGCCTCTAGGCAGTAGTGGGACTGAGGATGTCTGGAATGAGTGAGCAGGTGGGGCCTGGCCCAACAGACGCACCCCTGGAACCTGGTTTTTAGAGACTGGCCAGGGCCCCCTTCACACCAGCACTGCCATCGCCAGGGCTGTCCGACAGGGCCAGGCTGTGTCCTTCCCTGGACAGGAGAAGTGGAAGTCCAAGGCCAGCCAGAGGCTTCCTGCCCAGGCCTACTGGGCCCCTGCCCCCCCGCTGAGTCACAGTGGGGACAGGAGGGCCCCCAGCTTCCCTCCCAGCCCAGGACATTGGGCCGTCTTCCCTGACTCCGTCCTCCGTTCCCCACCAGGAAAACACCACTCACTCCAGTCCCGCCTCCCCTCTCGGACTCTGAGTAAATTTACATTTGCCCCTTGAGCCTGCCTCTCCCCTCAGACTCTCAGAACGGGGCTCGCCTCTCCCCTCGTCTCCCATCTAGAACAAAATCCTTCCTGGGTCTCCCGGCCTGCCTCTGCCTCTGCAGCCCAGCAGGTGCTGACAGCCTCTCTGTCACAGGCAGAGGCCCCTGGCTCGGGCCCCAGCCCCGCCAGTCCTCGGGACACCTGACGCAGCCCCCGCCTGCCCAGGGTCAGGCCCAGTGCCTGCCTCGGGCGAGCCAAGCAGCTGTCAGGATTTCCGGCGCAAGGGCCGCCGAGGGCTGACACCTCTCTCAGCCACGTTCCTGTCTGGGCTCTCTCGGCCACGTCTGCATACTTCAGGGGCTGTGTCTGGAGCATCTGTCACGGGGAGGGAGGGGGAGTCCGCAGAGAGCAGGTGGCCGGGGAGACCCAGAGCCTGCAAGACCCACAGGGGCCCTGAGCACGGGGGAGGAGAGGCGGGGTGTCCTGGGAAGGGCTGTCCCGTGGGCCTGCGCACTGTGACAGGGGTGCTGGCGGGAAACGGCAGACTGTGGAATCCCCGCTTTTTGTCAGGCTCACCCAGGAAGCAGCAGTGGCTGGGGCTGGGAGAAGACCGAGTCTCAGTTTCTTCCTTTAGAAAGTGGACACCGGCAATGCCCTCCATGGAGACGCCTGCAAAAATTCACTTTTGCCTTTTGAAGCTGAAACAGGCTCCCACAAGAGGCTCAAAACCTCTTGTTTTCACAAAACCTCCCCTGGAGACCGGAGAGAGATGCAAGGGTGAGGGGTGAAGGAGGTTGCTGGGGTGAAGGCTTGCTTCAGACTAACCCCTCTCTATCCCCAACAAAAACATGGTCCCCTGCCCTGCAGGGAGTGAACCCCCCCCCAGCACAGAACCGGAAGAACCGCCAAGCATCACCAGTTTGGGCCCCCAAGTTTCCCCTCCCCTCCCCCTATAAAAAGCTCCTTCCTGGCACCCCTAGCCCCTTCTCCGTAAGGAGACACTCAACTCCTGACCTCTAGCCCTGGGGTGACACGAACTGAGGCCTGAAGGGAAAGAGAAGAAGGCTGGGGTAGGGCAAGGGGAAGGAGGGCTAAGTGGTCATCCCTGTGCTGACCACAGCGAGCCTCTCAACTTCCGGTCTCTGAGCAATGGGGTGAGCACAGGCCCAGCACCTTCCTGTCCCACCCGGGGCCTCAGGTCACCCTCAGGGCTCAGTCACCCGCTGCACCCTAGCTGGCTCCGGGCCCCCTTCCAGGCCAGCGCGACCTTCGACCCCGTGTCTCTGACAAGAAGAGAGGAAAACACTGCCCCCCTCAGACTGTTTTTAGCCCCCGAGGAACTCGGCGTCCTCCCAGCAAGGGTGCGTGGGTCGGGTCGTGGTTGGGTATTAATAGCTCAGCTGGGGGAGGGGGCCCGGCCCTTCACAGTCAGAGCCCGGAGGCCGAGCCTCCTGGCTGGCAGGCTGGCCCCTGCCATCCACACCTCTCCTCTCACCCCCCGTCCAGCGCCCACCCCGCTTTCACGCCTGGCTTTCCTTGGCGGGTTTGTCCTGCTCTCCCCTGGGCAAGGGAGACCTCTGGGGTCAGGGCCGAAGGGGCAGGGCAGTGACCTGGGGCGGCTCCATAAGTGGCCGTGGGAGATGAGAACAGAGAGGCCTGTGAGGCTTCCTCCTTGGCACCCGGCTCCTGTGCCCACTGGCCTCTCATTCCTGCTGGCCTACTCCACCTCCTGGGCCCCCCGGCTGCTGTGTGGACGGGTCCCCAGATATCTGTCCATGCTGGGGACAGAACAGTGAGGAGGCACGGGACCCCAAGCGGGCAGAGCAGGGACTGCAGAAGGTCCTGAGAACAGAGCTGCCGGGCGGGCTAAGCTAGGGAGGGAAGGCGAGCTGGGGAAATGTGGGGGTCCTGAGCTGTGGCAGCGGACCTCGAGCCACGAGGCACTTCTGTCCCCAGGCCGCAGAACAAGGAGGCAGGGAAGATGCCAGTGGGTGGGTGCCTCTGGCCGCCTGCATCAGCCTCTGCGGCACCAGCTCCTCTGGCCCAGGGGTCCAGGGAGAAGAGGCAGCACCGAGGGGCACTGCCACGTACTGGAGGTGGGTGCTGTGATCACCCACGTCTCAGCGTTGAGCGGGGTGAACCAGCCCTGCCGCAGCAGCTCTGGATAGAGATTTGTTCTAGGTCCTTCTCACGGTCCTGGCGGTCCCCGGAGCCCTGTCTCCCCTCTAGAGGGACCCTCTCTCCCACCAGCCCTGCTCCTGCTCATTTCCAAGAGACAGGAAAGCTACTGGGTCCCTGTGGAACTTCCTTGTGGCCAGTTATAGCCTTCCGCACCAGACTGACCCTGACCTCTGACCCAGCGCAGCCTGAGTCCTGCCACAGACTCACCCGCGTCAGGAACCCTGTGCCTGGGCTGAAGAGAAGGAGCTTGCCTCAGACGTGGCTGACCCTCATGCCGTCCCTGGCACCACCTTCCGTCCCCTGAGCCAGGAGTGACCCCTGAGCACAGCCAGGACTAAGCCCTGAGTACTGTCAGGTGCGGACCTCCCCATCTCCTTGGGGAAAAAAAAAAAACAAAAACCAACTCCTAATGGTCAAGGGCTAAACACTGGCCTGTTACCCTCTGACCTCTGACTCCGAGCCACATCTGGACTTCTGACTGCTAAACTAGACTGACGCCCAGTCCTCTGACCCCTGACCTCAGCTCCAGTCTAAGTGTCCACCCTCAGACCAGCAGGCCGACTCCCAGACCAGCCTCATCAGCACCTGCCCCGTCCCCTGATTCTTCTGGGCCCACTTCTTAGTCTTTTGTTGTTATGTTGCTGGGGGGTAGGGTGTGTTTTGGGCCACACCAGGCAGTGGCAGCGCTCGGGGTTACTCCTGGCTCTGCACTTAGGAATCACTCCTGCTGGGCTGTGGGGACCTTACGGCACTACAAAGATCGAACCCAAGGCAAGTGCCCCTTTACCCCCTGTACTATCTCTTTAGCCCACAACTCTGTCTCGGCTTCTCAACTGGAGAAGGCCCCTAGTGCTCCTCCAGGGCTGGGCGGGAGCCGAGACCGTGCTATTGGGTTGGAGCTTGCTGGTTCGGGTGGTCAGAGACAGAGATGGCCGAAAGGGCAGAGACACCGCAGAGGGGTGCAGGGGTGCAGGGGCACCTGTGTGGGACTGCACGTCCACACTCTCTCATCTGGAGGAAACCAAGGATGAAAGGGAGCCCACGGAAAGCCCCCCACTCCTGCACCTTCTTTCCTTTAACTTACAGAACCATGTTTGCAAGGGCTGGGCGGGAAAAGGCTGCTCTCAGCCCCACCTCCAGGGGTCTCCATGTTCCCAGGCGGGGGAGGCAGCTCGGAGGACCGGAGCACATGCTTTGCATCTTCCATCGCAGCATCACAAGGTCCTCCAGGGACCATGCTGAGGTCCCCTCAGAGTCCCCACATGATCACCTGTAAAATCGGAATGTGGGGCTGGTGTGAGAGTACAGTGGGCAGGTGTTTCCCTTGCATGAGGCTGATTCAGGTGCAATCCCCAGCATCCCATATGTCTCCCCAAGCTCCGCCAGAAGTGCAGAGCCAGGAATAACCTTAAACATCACTGATGTGACCATCACCACCCCCCAAAAAAAAATTGGAATGTGTCTCTTGGAGAGTGCAGGAGGCACATCAGTAGTGCTCAGGGGCTCTGCGCTCAGGGATCACACTTGGCAGGGCTCAGGGAACCGTACGGGTGCTGGGGATTGAACCTGGGCTGGCCTCGTGCAAGGCAAGCGCCCTACCTACTGTACTATTGCTCTGGCCCTAAAATGGGAACGTGACACAGGTTCTACGCGGACAAAATGCCACTGTGGAGGCAGCATCTGGGGCAGGCTGGGCATCGTGGCAAGAGCTCATGAGGGAGCAGCAGCTGCTATTCTACCCGCGATCAGAACTGAGCTGCACCAGTTGGAGGGTCAGGATCCTCCCTCCCATCCACTCCTCCCCCCCACCCGCCACCCCCGCCTAGGGGTCCTGGGGGACACAGTTTGAAAACCCTTGACCTAGATTCTAGGCTGGCAGTGGGACCAAAAGTAGCATTCACTGACAATGACAGAAGCCGGAACAGCATGGAATTTGTCAGCATGGAATTAGGTCACAGAATTCTTGAAACAGAGGAGTCACAGACGCCAAAAATCTCAGCTTCTGAAGGCACCGTGCTTCCTGATTTCTTGGGCCAAGAGTGGTGTGGACCGGCCAACAGAGCCTGGGACAGCAGGCTGGGCCCTAGCACGTGCTTGTCCGAGTCTCCCCAGGAGTCCTGGAACATCCCCCAGTCCACCTGGCCCTAAATCACCCCTCCCCCGTTTTCTGAGGATTTCCTCCTTCCCCACTCTTCTGGGCTCAGAGGTCTGGAGGCCTAAAGCTCCTAGAGACCCCAGTCTTTGCCTGGCCCTATATTGATTATCCCCCCTACCCCTCGCCCGCTGCACCCCACCCCACTTCCCTGCCCAATGGCTGAGATTCCAGGAGGCCACTCCTGGTGTCCTCAGCGCCGACCCTCTGGGCACCGGATGTTTTCTATCTGTCACGGCCCATTCAGGAAGCACAGGGTCCCACAGGGCATGACCCAGCTGGGAAGTGGCAGGGCAGCATTTGGCCTGACGCTGCTGTCCAGAGGAGCCCAGAAGGAGGTGTGAGGGGCTGAGGGCTGGGGACTGAGCGCCCCCAGGGGCAGCAGCCGAGGCCTATGGTCTGGACCTCCTGTATCATGTTTGGGGGTGGCCCAGCCATCCTCCTGTGCCCCCACCTGTGCCTGGCTGAGCCCTGTGCCCATGGGGCTGGTCTCACACCCCCTTTCCAGGTGGCTAATGAGGGACTGGGCACCACACAGTAATTGCCTCATTAGGCGGCTGGGGCTGCCCGGGGGAGCTAGGGTGGCGGATGCCGGGTCTCTTGGGGACAGGCCAGACAGCCTCCCGTTAATTACCTGAAAAATCAGACAATTAGGCCTCCTGCCACCCGCCTGCTGGCCCCTAATTACAGACGGCTGCTGAGCAGGCTGGGGCGACCTAGATTTGGACTGAGCCCCTATCGGCTCCCGCATCCCCCGCCCTGTGCCAATCAAAGCCTGTGACACAGGGAGCGTGGGAGGGGTCCCCTGGGGACCCTCCAGTTCTCCTGCACAGCAGCTCTGGGGGAGTGAGCGTGCTGGAGCCCTCCTGGTGGGTGGGCGGCTGGGGAGGAGACCAAGAGGCTGCCCGGGTCAGCCCCTCAGGAAAAACTACTGTGCCGTTCGCTGGCTCCAGGGCTTCTCCCCGCCCAGAGGGACGAGGGACCTGGACACAGCAACCCCAGGGTGCAGCCCAGTCGTGGGTGTGAAAGCAGGGCCTGGCCTTGCCGGGGTGGTCTCAGAAGCCCTCCGCGAGGCCATGACCTGCCATCAGCTGAGCTCGGAGAATGGGGGGCAGAGGGTGGAATTGGAGGCAATGTACTGGCCTAGGTCTGGGGTGACCTGTTCTCTGTTGGAATCAGGGGTGGAAGGGGACAGCCCTGACAAGCACCAACTATACACCAGGCACTCGGGTGGGGGCACGAGCCTGCCCTGCCCCCTGGGTCTGGCTGAGTCCTTCCCTCCGTCCCAGGTGCTGGGGCAACACGCAGAGCAGGCCTGGCATTTGGCCACTCGAAGGCCCTGCTTGCCCAGTGTGTCCCCGAAAGAGCTTCAGGAAGGGCCTGGGATCTGCGCCCAGCCCACTCCTTCCTAAAAGCCTACCCTGCGAAGACAGCGGGGAGGGCTTCCGGGACCCCCGTAGAAAGCCCCTGACCCTGAGTGCTTCCAGCCAGGCGAAATGATATCTGCCAGACCCGGGGCAGCCACAAGATGGGCAGGAGCGCCTGAGGAGACCCCAAGAGAGGCTGCACACAAACACCACGACAGTTCGGAACACCAAGGACTACTCTACAGGCAGAAACCAGCCCGAGCACCTGCGGGCCCCAGGGCCGGGAGATGGCTCAGGGCTGCTAGAGCCCCAGGTTCAGTCCCCAGCACTAGAGGGTCCTTCCACCAGCACCGAGCAGGGAGTGTCTTCAAGCGTTGCCACCATGACCCAGAAGGAGAAAACAGATGGGACCAGAGCAATAAAACAGTGGGTAGGGCACTCGCCTTGCACGCTGCCGACCCAGGTTTGGTCCCTAGCACCCCAAATGGTCCTCCAAGAACCACCAAGAGTGAGCCTTAAACATTGCTAGATGTGGCAGAGAGAGAGACAGAGACAGAGACAGAGACAGAGAGACAGAGAGACAAAGACAGAGACAGAGACAGAAAGACAAAAAGAGAGAAGGAGGCACAGAGGCTTCATGGCTGTTTATAGTGGCCACATCCAGCAGTAGTTAGGGGCTGAGGCCGTATCTGGTAATGCTCCATCAGCCCTGCAGACCTGAGGCTTTGGTACTCAGCCAGCAGCGTGGTGTGGAATATGGGTTCTGGGGCTGCTGGAGTCTCCTGAGCCACATCCAATGGTGCTACAGGTGGTGTAGGAGTATGTGACACCAGGGCCTGGAACTCAGGGCCTGGAACATACCAGGCGTTGTGCTCTACTATTCAACCTATTTCCAACCCCTCCTGGTGCTTTTTTTTTTCTTTTTGGGGTCACACTCAGCTACGCTCAGGGGTTACTCCTGGCTCTGCACTCAGGAATTACCCCTGGCGGTGCTTGGGGACCATATGGGATGCCGGGGATTGAACCTGGGTCTGCCGCATGCAAGGCAAATGCCCTACCCACTGTACTATCGTTCCGGCCCTCTTCCTGGTGCTTTTTGATTGAGTCTTGTGCATTAGAAGTCTGAGCTTCAGCTCCTCATCTATGAAATGAAGGGAGGTGGAGAGTGTGACAAGCAACTACGGAAATAAACAGACACATAAACCACTGGCATGTGAGATCAATATACCTGCATGTTAATCTTAGGTTCCGAAAGAAACATACTGCAATTATGCTGCAATTTCTTTTTTGTTTGTTTTATTTGTTTGGGGGCCACGCCCAGCAATACTCAGGTGGCTCTGCACTCAGGGATTATTCCTGGAGCACTCAGGGGGACCATATAAAATGCCGGGGAGCAAACCTGGGTTGGCTGTAATAAGGCAAGCACCCTACCTGCTGTACTATCCCTCTAGTCCCATGACATTCTTGACTACTGGGACTTGACTAGTGTGAGAACACTTCTGTAAATGATGAAAATTTCTGCTATGAAAATGCCATGACTGAGTTAAGCGAGTCTCCTAGATTCTGCAAGGGAGTTGCTTGTAAGATAGAAGAGAAAAAAAATAGTGAGGATTTAAAAGCTCAAGGAATAAACTGATAATTTATCACTTTATTGAAAAGAAAAAAAAAAGACGAAAAGAACATCTTGGGGCCCTGGAGAGACAGAACAGCAGATGGGGCACGAGTACAGCCCACCCAGTTTAGTCCCCGGCACGGCAATCGATCCCCTGAGCACAGAGCCAGGAGTAAGCCCTGAGCACAGCAAGGTGTGGCCCCAAAACAAAAAGAAAAGCAGTTCTCAAACCCTTTTCTCCACCCCCTTGCCCCCCTTGAAATGGGCCCCGAGGGCCAGCCATGTTCCCAATGCTGGTGTCTGTCCTCTGATGAGATTGTCACCAAGTGTGTCAAGAATCCCAGACTCTGGGCTCGTGCTGTGCTGGGCTTTCCCGGGACACAGAGCTTCAGGAACACAGTGCAGGTCCTTGAGACCCGGGACCCAACACGGGGTCCCCACAGGGTGGGCTGCAGTGACAGGGAGCGTAAGAGGGGTCAGGAGGGGTGTGTGTGTGTATGTGTGTGTGTGTGTGTGTGTGTGTGTATGTGTGTGTGTTAGGAAAACAGAAACAGAGAGAGAGAGAAAGAGAAGGGAGAGAGAGAAGAAAGGGAGAGAGGAGAGAGAGAGGAGGAGAAAGAGGAGAGGGAGAGATGAGAGTAGAGAGAGAGGGGAGAGAGGAGAGAAAGAGAGAAGAGAGAGAGGAGAGAGAGGAAGAGAGAAAGGAGGAAGAGAGAGGGGGGAGAGAGGAGGGAGAGAGAGATGGAGAGAGAGGAGAAAGAAAGAGAGGGAGAGAGGAGGGAGAGAGAGGGGGAGAGAGAAGGGAGAGAGAGGGAGAGAGAAGAGAGGGAGAGAGAGAAGAAGGAAAGAGGAGAGAGAGGAGGGAGAGAGAGGAGAGAGAGGAGAGAGAGAGGGAGAGAGAGGAAGAGAGGAGAGGGAGAGAGAGGAGAGAGAGTCCTAGTCTCTCTGACATTGCCCTTTCCACTGCCCCTCTCAATGCTATCCCCCTCCACCCGCTCCCCGCCCCCATCTGGGGCTGGCTGCCCAGGAAACTCTCCTGAGCCACACTCCTGGCAGAGACAGCTGCTGGACATGGCCAAACTCACGTCCTGCCTGTGAGGTCAGGTGGGAAGGCGGCACCTCCTCGCCTCTTCCTCGGACACGCCAAGGACAGGCTATTCCTGGAGACAGTGACATGAGCTGGCCTCTGAGGACTGTGCCCCAGGCCCAGAGGGTCTGGGCAGCTCTCCAGACCACAGGCTCTCCCAGGACCAGGAGCCCCGGGGCCGCAAGCCACAGTCTGGCACACTGAGGCCTGCACCCCAGGTGGAAGACTGGAAATTGCTCCCCAGGCAGGAAGGATTGAGGCCACACCACGCTTGCAGCACCAACACGCCACATGCCTCTACTCTCCAGGCTGGAAGCATAACAAATGCGAGTCTCTGCTGCCAGGCGCGGGCTTCCTGTGGGCCAGGCCGGTGCGGGGTGGTCTTCGGTGTCAGTTCTCATCTGGAAGCCAACAGTGCAGACTCCCTTTCCCCAGGGACGGAGTGAGAATGCGGAGTGGGGCCATGCCCAGCCTGAGCTTGCATGCTCTGTCACAGCAGTGACAGGCCCGGAACTAGGCTCTGCCTGGCCCAGTGGTTGCTTCTCTCCAAACAGCTCTGTCTCTCCTGAGCAGGGGACCCCTTCTCCCACCCACTAGCTGGATTTCGTGTAGCACTTCTATAGGGCGTGCAGGCCACAGCTGCATCTTGGTGGCCAGGGATCGGCTGCCACCAGTCTGTCTCCCACAGCAGCTGTGGGGAGGTGCTTGTGTGGGGAATAGCCTGGCTGCCTCCTCTTCCATGGTTCTGTCTGTGGCTGAGCAGGATAGCCTAGGGGACCAGGTGGGCCTGAGGACTGGAAGGAGGACCGGAGTCTGGGTGGACTGCTTTTGCTTGTTTGTTTCTGGGCAAGTCCCAGCTGTGCTCATAGCTTGCTCCTGGCTCTGCTCTCAGAGATCATTCCTAGACGGGCTCAGGGTCATGGGGGGGAGGGGCATTCCAGGGATCAAACCCAGGGCAGCTGCATTCAAGACAAGTGCTCTACCCACTGTACCATCTCTCTGGCCCACTTCTGTGATGGAACGTGGCACAGGGGGAGGAGCTCAGCCTCCAGAAGGCACCCACTGAGGTGGGAATGTTTTTGTTTTTGAAGTGGAAGATCAATTTACTTCCTGATGATGGTGGGCAGGAAAGGGGTGGGTGGTCAGTTGCAACAAACACACACCTGACTGTAGCCTGACTAGAAGTTGCTCTTGGTGCCAAGAACTGTATTCAGCGTATGTGGAAGACCAGGAATTTGAACTCACGACCATATGCTTGTAACGCAGGCTCTCTAAGCCCCTACACTACTTCTCACAGCCCTCTTTATTGGTTTAAATATAATATTTGATTAACATAAAAGAATACCCAGGATGGGGCTGGAGCGATAGCACAGTGGGTAGGGCATTTGCCTTGCATGCAGCCGATCCGGGTTCAAATCCCAGCATCCCATATGGTCCCCTGAGCACCGCCAGGAATAATTCCTGAGTGTAGAGCCAGGAGTGACCCCTGTGCATCGCTGGGTATGACCCTAAAAGAAGAAAAAAAAAAAGAATACCCAGGAGCCAGAGAGAGAATACAGTTGGTAAGGCACTTGTCTTGCCCATGGCCTGGCTTTGATTTTGGACACTCCGTATGGTTCCCCAAGCACCACCGGGATTGATTCCTGAGCACAGAGCTAAGTCCTGAGCACAGCAGGGTGTTCCCCCAACCCCTGCAACGTAACATTAGGGGCAACACATACTAATATGTGTACTGTGTGGGGTACTAGTGACGCTCTACAAAAGCACAGGAACCAAATCGGCCTTCTGAGAGCAGGGATCCATGTGTGCTGTGCTCCAGCCTGCACCCCAGTATCATGACCAAACCCTGACACCTCCAACCATCTCCCCATCCGGTGTGTATCAGGAATCCTATTCAATGGGGCTGGAGAGATAGTACAGGGGGTAAGGCACTCTCCTGGCATGCAGCTGGCCCTAATTTGATCCCCGCTACTGCATATGGTCCCCTCCTCCAGGAGTGAACCCTTAGCACTGAGCAAAGAGTAAGCCCTGAGCACTGCAGGGTGTACCACCCCCCCCCCAAATCCTGAATCCTGGTTTATCACCTTTTGTCCCTCTGCGCGCATGACTTACTTCTGGCCCTGCTCTCCGAGATCACTCCTGGATGGGCGCGAGATCATATGGGGGGTTGGGGGGTATCAGGGACCAAACCCAGGCCAGCTGCACTCAAGACAAGTGCTCTCCTGTACCATCTGGCTCCCTCCTGCCATGGGCCTGGGCACCGGGGGAGGAGCTCAGCCTCCAGAAGGCACCTGCTCAGGTGGGAATGTTTTTGTGTTTGAAGTGGAAGATGAGTTTACTTCTTGCTGATGGTAGGCAGGAAGGGCCTACCCCCAGAAAATGGTACTGCTTGGCTTTTCTTTGTGGGGGCACCTATACAATTGGCTTTAAATGGAGCTCCCTTCTCCCCGGACTACACTTCAGGGAGTGCCCGTGCTGCCACAGGGCCTGATATGTGCCGCCCCAGGCCCCGTGTTTGTGTTCTGCCTTTCTCCCTAGGAGAGTGCTGAGGTGGGGTTCACTGACCGCGTGGCTAGCATCCCTCTCCTTCACCACAGAGTGAGGCTTCCTCGAACAGCAGGTGCCACCGAACTTCCTCTGGCGGACCAGGCTCTGCACTCAGAACCAACTAAACGGAGAAACAGACCCCGCACTCGCCTCGCCCGCGACTGGAGTGCTCAGGTGGTTGGGGACCAGGTATGAGCCAGGCCAGTCACCTCTCTCTGCTGAATCTCGAGGAGCCGTGTGTAAAGTGCTCCCGGAGCACACCAAGGCTGTGAGCTCCCTGCTGTCCTTCCTCTTCCACTCTCTGTCTGGCCCTAGAGGCTGTCAGTGACTTTCAAGGGCATCCAACCTTACACAGGGGAGAAACTAAGGTGCAGGGCCTGGAAGCTTCTCCATGGCGGCCCCCAGACCCCTGCGCCTTCCTGCTGGAGGGCTCAGTGGTGGACCCCATAGGCTCCACAGCCTCTGTGGCATCTGTGTCTGCAGGGCCCACTGGGCTGTCCCCTCTCTTCCCTGTGACCCCCGCCTTGTCCTTGATCGCCACACTCCGGCCAGTGTGTCAGCTCTGGGGAGAACTAGCTGGGGGGCGAGAGTCGGAGGTGGGGGGCTGTTCTCCATCCCTAGAACAGGGCCAGCCACCTACTGTGCGCTGGACTCTCTATTCCAGGAGCCCTCACCCCTCTCCCCGCTTCCTCCCAGCCTGCTCTGCTCACAGAGGGGCCTGAGCCAGCCCAGGAGGCAGGGGCCGGGGTGACAGTGGCACCCAGTTTCCAGGCCTCAGTGGCAGAGCGCACGGCAGAGAGCTGGGACTTGAGTCCAGACATGCCCCCATCCTTCTCAGCTGGCATTCAACAGTGCTGGGAGGAAGGGGGGCTGCTGCCCTGAAGTGGGCTGGGTGTGGGGGGGCGAGGATCCTCCCAGGCGCCCAAGCCCATCTCGACTAGGGACCCAAGCCCTCCAGTCGGCGGTGGGGCGGGAAGAAATGGGTGGGGACAGCAGAGCGGGGCGCTTGCCTGTCCTGCCCCCCCTTCCACCTGCCAACGCTGCGCTGTTCCCGTCTCCGCCGCCGCTGCCACCGAGGGAACCCCGTTCCTGTTCCTGCCGGCTGCAGCCTTGCCTGCGCCCCCGCAGCCCCCAGGGCCCCTCCTCCGCTCCGGGGCGGGAGCGCAGCCATCCGGGTTATTTTTAGCCGCTGCATCCTCCTAGACCAGGCAGGGGAAGCCACCCCCGCGCCTCCAGGAGCAGCCTGCGAGAGCAGCATCGATTCAGACCCCCGCTCCAGGCCCTCGGGGTTGCGGCGCTCGGGACCCCGCATGCCCCCGCAGCCCCGTGCTGCAGCACTCCACCCGCCGTGCCCTGCCCTGCCCTGCCCACAGTTAGCACGCACCACCGTGCCAGCCCCTCCCGAAGTTCCCAGGGAGAACTGGGCGCTGGGAAGGACCCCCACAGTTGCCAGTTGCAGCCTTGCCTTGGGAGCGCTTCCCTGATCCGGGTCTACAGGAGAGGCCAGTGCTTGCTCGCCGCACTCTCTGCTAAAGGCCCGACTGTGGGCCCTGCTCCCACCAGGTCGATGAATGAGATGAACCCGCGCAAGAAGAAGGTGGGGGCACGGGCTGCAGAGTGATAGTACACTGGGTATGGTGTTTGCCTTGCACGCCTTGCACCGGGCTCCATCACCAGCATCCCTGAGCATTGCCAGAGGTAATTCCTGAGTGTTGAGCCAGGAGTAACCCGGATAACCCCTGAGCATAGCCAGATCACCAGGCAGCATAGAAAGGAAGGAGGCAAGGGGCCGGAGCGATAGCACAGCGGGTGGGACATTTGCCTTGTACATGGCCGACCCGGGTTCGATTCCCAGCATCCCATATGGTTGCCGAGTACCACCAGGAGTAATTCCTGAGTGCAGAGCCAGGAGTAACCCCTGTGCATCGTCAGGTGTGACCCAAAAAAGCAAAAAAAAAAAAAAAAAATAGTTTTGGGGCTGGAGTGATAGCACAGCGGGTAGGGCGTTTGCCTTGCACGCGGCCGACCCGGGTTCGAATCCCAGCATCCCATATGGTCCCCTGAGCACCGCCAGGGGTAATTCCTGAGTGCATGAGCCAGGAATGACCCCTGTGCATCGCTGGGTGTGACCCAAAAAGCAAAAAAAAAAAAAAAAAAAGAAAGGAAGGAGGCAGTGATAAATGGAGTGGGGGGCCCTCAAACACCTGCCATCCATGACAGGAAGACAGCAGAGATTCCTTACCCTGTCTGTAGCACTGAATTGCTTCCAGGACTGGCCCTGACAGAGGGGCCCCACTTATGGCTGTGTGCTTGGAGGGTGAGGACCCCACTGTGGCACAGTCCCCCCTCTGAGAGCCACAGGGGCTCAGGCTGGCCTCTGGCCCTCCAGTTTGCCATGTAACATCCCCCTCGTCTGCAGCAGTCTCCTCTCCTAGTGCCCCCAGGGTCCTGGCCTGGTTGCCCACCCCCATGTTCTGCACCTTGGGGAACTTGCCCAACATACAGGAAACCCTCCCGTGACAGTAGCCAAAACCCCTCAGACACTGCAGCCCCTGGCACCTGTCCACAAAGCTCACTGGCAAAGCTGGACATCCCCCCCCCGCCCCTGTACGTTTGCTCCATCACAAGAATCCCCCCACTCACCCAGGGGCAGGGGAGCGAGGGACCGTCCCTAGGATGTTGAGTGACTTACCCTGTGACATTCAACTGGGAAAGAGCTGCGCTTGGGTGAGGTCCGTGGCCTGTGGCCCACAGCCGCTAGAGGCTGAGGGGACATTTGGTGAGCCCTTTGGGGTGCCAGTCCCCCTGGCCTTACCAGGACCTCTTTTCTGCTCCTTTTGGTGTTCCAGGCACCTGCCTAAACAGGGGGCTCACTGGGCCCTCAGTTCATACTGTGCCTGAAGCACCAGGTGGGAAGTGGGCAAGGGTGCCCTCCAGCCTCGGCCTGCTTTGGGGCACTGCTCCTGGGCCTTCCCGGTTTCTGCATCCTTCAGCCTAACACAAGGAAGACCCCTGCTTCCCCGGGTTCCCTCTCTGATGACCCACATATGCCTTTGTGTCCTCTCCAGCCCTCCGTTCCCCTCACGGGCTTGGCAAGGGGAACCAGGCAATGTTCCGGGCCCCTGCCCCAGGCCACGGATTGACCCTCCTGCTGTGCTCCTGGGTTAGGGGTGGGGGGCCTCAAGGCGAGTCCCTTGTTGCTTCAGAAGACTTCTGGTCTCTCTCCTCAGAGAACCTTCCACTTCAGCCCAGGAAAGGCGGGCCTGGGCCCCTGCTCTGCATCACCGGGGCTGAGGAGCTGCTTGTTGCGCACACCCCAGCCTCCCTGACCTGGGCTGGGAGGGTGACTCAGGCAAGAGGAGCACCAGGCAGAGGTGCTAAAGCAGGACGGGGAGCTGGAAGGGGCGGTGGCGACCATGGCGGTGCTCCCAAACCCCAGCTGCTTGCTTATTCCTCCTTCTCTGGGGTGAGGAAAGAAAGGCCCTGGGGGCCCAGAGAGCTCCAGCGGCTAGTAGGAACTTGGCGTGCAGGAGGCCCAGGTTCCACTGGGCACCACCTGGTCCCTCAGGCACCACAGGGAGTAGCCAGGAGTAGCCCCTGAACACCAGCAGGTGTGGCCCCATAGCCGAGGGAGAAACATCCCTCCGAATCCAGCACGGGGCTCTCACCTCTCTGTGGAGTGGGGGACGAGAAGCCACAGAGGTGACAAGGTGTCCCCCTGAACATCCCTGTCTCTCGTAACTGCCCAAGGCCCTAACCCCAGCCTGGGGTCTGTATAGACCTGGGGAGTACTAGCCTGAGACTATATAGGCCTGGGGTTGTATAAACCGCGGGACTGGACAGTCCAGAGCCTGGATAAGCTTGAGAGCTGGATAGAGCTGGGTGCTGGACAGACCCAGGGAGGGACTGGACAGACCTTGGGAGGGACTGGATGGGCCCGGGGAGGGACTGGACAGGCCTGGGGAGGGACCAGATAGGCCTGGGGAGTGTCCTGTGGCCCAGGCCTTACTGTCTGCTCAGCCCTGGGTTGGGGTGAGGGTGGTGGGAACAAGGGGTGGGGACGGATCTCCTATTCCCCCCGAGACCTGGCTCCTTAGGACTTCCAGGGGAACCCACAGGGAGAGTACCACCAGGGCACCCATGGACTCTGCCATCTCTGCTCTGAACCCTGTCTCGGGAAGCCCCTCACCCCACCCCAGACAGCCTGCCTAGAAAGCGCACAAGAAGAGCTGGATCTGCAGGTTGGGGTGGGGGATAGATGGGTGGGCTGGCCTGGGCTCCCTCAGGAAGGAGCCTGGTGATTCCTTGGAGCAGCCTGGCTCTGTCTGTGGTGCCATGCTGCCCCCAAGTGGATGAACGGTACCAGTCCCTGCAGCCCCAGGGGCCCCAGAGAGGAAGCTAGTGATGGGGTCTGCAGAAGAGTCCCCCAAGCCACACAGGCCGGCACCTCCAAGCTCTGCCCTTCCCAGCAGACCCTGAGCCCTAGCCTGGCGTGGCTGTCCAGCACCTCTTCTCCCGGGAACGTTAGTCCCAGGCTCCAGGAGAAGGAAACTAAGAATTGTATTTTCTAGAGCCAGGGGCGCACTCAAAGTGCTAGAGGACCTAGATTTGATCCTCAGCACTCCATGGTCCCTTGAGCACCACCAGCTGTGGCCCTGGTGTGTCTCAGCACCACTGGGCCCAAGTGGCAGCAGCCATAGCTTGGGTCTTGATCTCTGAGCTGCTGTACCCCAGGGGTACCAGGACTAGTAATTTCAAAAAGAGTTGTGTCTCCAGTCAGGACCAGAAGTGATTTTACACTGGGTTGAATGCTTGCCTTGCTTGTGGCCAAATGAGCACCTCATATGGTCTCCTTGAGTAAGGAGTGATCCCTGAGCACAGAGCCAAGAATAAGCCCTGAGCACCGTGGGATGTGGCCCCCAAACAAAACCAAGAAGAACTGTGTTTCCAGTCAAAGGCTTCCCGGGGTGGCCGGAAAGATAGCCCTGGAGTCCAGGCACTGGCTTCTGCAGCAGCCACAACCAGGGTTCAAATTCCCGCACCACTTATGGTCCTCTGTGCAGAGGTCACTCCTGATCACAGAGCCAGGAGAGCCTGAGTACCACGAGGTGTGGTCCGAACCCCTCCCCGCAAAGAGGTTGGGGGCCCTGGAAATAGCTCAAGGGGTTAAGCACATGCTTTGCATGCCGGAGGCCCAGGTGAGATCTCTGAACAGAGCCCAGGAGCAGAGCCAGGAGTGGCCCCAAACAAAACAGAAGGCTGGATTTTCAGCCCCCACGCCCATAATTTGTTCCTATTCCCAGTCACTAAATCCATTGATCTAAAGGAGATTTTGTTCCAGAAATGACTTTTCCAGCCTTTTGAGTCATCTCCTCGGCCTTCTCAGGAATTTTTAGTCAGATCCAAAGCTCAACCTAGAGTCCAGGTGCCTCCTCCTTCTGCCCTTCCCGCTATTCTGATCTCCTACAGATTAAATATTTACCCACTCAATTTTCCACTCAAGAACTTTACCCTTTGGGGGGGTACGGTGCCACCCATCAGGTCAACCTGTACCTGTAGGGCAAGTGCATCAACAGCCTGATTGTGCCTTTGGGCTTCCTGACACAACAAAATTGCCTCTGTGCCTCTGAATGGATCCCAACAATTTTTTTTTTTTGCTTTTTTGGTCACACCCAGTGATAAACAGGGGTTATTCCTGGCTCTACACTCAGGAATTACTCCTGGCGGTGCTGGGGGACCATATGGGATGCTGGGAATCGAACCCGGGTTGGCTGCGTGCAAGGCAAACGCCCTACCCGATGTGCTATCGCTCCAGCCCCCAGACCCCAACAGTTTGGGACCAAGTTTCCCGAGAAATTAAGAGGCCAAAAGTTAGGTATGTGGGAGCCATGCCCACAAACTACCTCTGGCTCAGCTATACAAGCTCATGTATTGGCCTTATTTCAGAAACCCATAAATCTCGAAAGAGATCAAAATCAGGCTACTTTAGCACATTAGTGGCCATGATTCAGACTCACAAATGAATCTCAGAAGAGAGCAGCAACCACAGAGATGTCTCCCCAGCCTGCGCCAGGCTGATTTCACCAGGGCACCATGGAGGGGGACAGGTGTGTCCCTCTGCCTGCCCCAAATAAACCCCGGCAGCCGCAAACCTCCAGAACACCACACTCACCGCTGACCGTCACAGGCCCTTCCAGAGCCCCCCACGCATGAGAACGAATCTGTTGGAAAGCCAGGGTATTCGGGACTAGTCACTAAGAACTCCAGACTTCACAGAGCGGGGGAATGGACTGTCTTCCCATCTCTCCTCCCTTCCTGGCAGTCACGCCCAAGAAGTGCCTCTAGGCGCCATTTAAGTGCATTAAGGGTCATAATTCAGAGACTCACAAGTGAATCTCAGGAGGGAGCAGTATGCACAGATGCCTCCGGACCCCAGATATTTCAAAGAATTTAGAATTCCAGGAGCATTCCAGGAGAATTCCACAACATCTCGTACTATTCATAACAAGCAATACAAAATAAATTATTTGGCATTTCCCTCTGGGCACGCTTGGGTGGCAGTAGGAAAATTTGAAATGGTGGTGGGAAGGTGTAATGGTGGTGGGATTGGTGGTGAAATGTTGAGTGTTAACGATTATTGTGAACAATTTTATGAAAATAATTTTTTTTAATTTTTAAAAAGTAATGAGTTCATGCCTGCTTCAATCGGCTTAATCAGTGACTGAATAAATAGCAATACTCTTACGTTAAAAAAAAAAAGAACTTTACCCTTGGGTTGAAGACATAGTACAGGAGGTTAAGACACTTGCCTTACTTACTTACTTGCAGTGTCAAACCCTGGTTCAATCCCCAACACCATACATGCTCCTAGAACTGCCAGGAGTTATCCTTGAGCAGAGCCAGGAGTAAGCCCTGACTACTATGATATACTGTAGCACTGTAGCACTGTCCTCCTGTTCATTGATTTGTTTGAGCAGGCACCAGTAATGTCTCCATTGTAAGACTTGTTGTTACTGTTTTTGGCATATCGAATACCCACAGGTAGCTTGACAGGCTCTGCCATGTGGGCAGGATACCCTGGGTAGCTTGCCTGGCTCTCGGAGAGGGACGGAGGAATCGAACCCAGGAGGGCTGTGTGCAAGGCAAACGCCCTACCCACTGTGCTATCACTCCAGTTCCATCGTTGACAGTATTGCAAATTATGTGCCTAAATTTTTTTTAAAAAGGTCTACACCCCTATTCTCACATAAATGTCAATTAACACCTCGGTTTTATCTTTTAGGGTTTTTTTCTTTTTTGCTTTATTTTTGGGTCACACTCAGCGATGCACAGGGGTTACTCCTGGCTTATGCACTCAGGAATTACTCCTGGAGGTGCTTCAGGGACCATATGGGATTGGGAATTGAACCCAGGTTGGCCTCGTGCAAGGCAAATGCCCTACCTGCTGTGCTATCACTCCAGCCCCTATCTTTTAGTTTTAAATACAAAAAGATTGAGGCCAGAGGGTACAGCAGGTAAGGCACTTGCCTTGCACATAAGTGACCTGGGTTTGACCCCATATGATGCCTGGAGGATCACCAGTAGTGATTCCTAAATGCAGAACCAGGAATAACTCCTCAGCACTGCAAGGTGTGGCCCCAAAACTTCCGAAAAGATAAAAAGGTACTTACATGGTGATAGGTTTCCATAACTGAATGAATGTCATTTCTGTATATTTTCTGGTAAGTCAGATTAACCACAATTTTTGGAAGTATTATAGCAATCATTTGCAATTTCTGTACTAAGTTTTAAGAAAGCAATCTCCGACTTTTAAGTAGAAAAGTAGACTGAAGGGGGCCGGAGAGATAGTAGAGTGGGTAGGGGGCTTGCCTTATATGCAGTGACTCGCATACTCTCCCCAATATTCCATATGGTCCCCTGAGCACTGCCAGGAGTAATTCCCAGGTACAGAGCCAAGAGAAACCCCTGAGCATCACTAAACAAACAAAAAAAATAAGAGTAAAAGAAATGAAAGTGACCAAAGGGGTCAGAGAAATAGTGCAGATGATAAGGCTGACTGGGGTTTGATTCTGAAACCCCATCGGGTCCCTAAGCACTTCCAGGAGTGACTCCAGAGCACTGCACCAGGAGTAAACAATGCCCATGCTAGGTCTGGCTCCAAAACAAACAAAAATGCAAAACTGCATTGTAGATACTTCTGTAGAAAACCCTCAAAGTAAAGAATTTTGGCAACTGGAAAACACTGACAATTTTTATAAGCAGCAACTAACTTAATAACAAGCGTGAACGAAAGAAATCCCCTCCCCACCTTTTTTTCCTTTCTTGATTTTTGAGTTGTATGCAGCTGTGTCCAGGGCTTACTACACCACAAAAAAAAACAAATAGAAAAAGAAGCCGAAGAGACACCTTCTGAAATGGTCTCAGCAATTTCTCTGGTGGACTAGGTACCTGGGCCTGCGCTTTGCTCTAAGTCAGAGCTGGCTCCCCTTTCCCAGGAACTCTTCCTGAAGGAGTCACCTGCATGTCCTGACTAACTCTGCAACATACTCTGGCATGCAGAGCTGGGGCTGGAGAGACAGCACAGGGGTAAGGGGGGACATGCCTTACCCCGCCGTCCATCTATCTCCAGCACCATGTGTTTCCCTGAGCATTGTGAGGTACAGCCCTGGAGACCCTACGCCCAGCACCATGGGGGTGACCCTGGAGGCCTGGGTAATCCCCACCCGGAGTGAGCTACACTGCATCCTCAGGCCCTTGCACTGAACCGGGCCTCCTGAGTACTACTTGGGAGACACACACTTCCCCTGCCAAGAAAGAAAGAAAACCCCTATTTTTCTGAGAAAACATCTATTCAGCAGGTGTTTATTATGCTCCTGGTCTGACTTGGTTTGAAAATGAAAGTGAACAAATCAACCCTGAAACTCATGGCTCTTGCTAATGGTCATGGACAGAGTGACCAGTCACATACAGGATTGGGGGAGGTCTATGAAGAAAGCAGAGTAGCAGAATGAGAGGACATAATAACTGGAGAAGTGGGGCAGAGGGTCACTCTTGTAGTTACGCTGTCTGCAGAGGCCTCTCCAGGAGGAGAGCACAGCATCCAAAGAAAGAAGGCGGTCCTGGTGGAGGGAAAGCAGAATGAAAGTCTTAGGGCAGGACCAAGTGCTTCGCAAGAGTCTGGAGTCTGAAAAAAAAAAAAAGAGTCTGGAGTCTGGAGTGAAAGTGTGGCCAGGGAGATGGCTCAAAGGGCTGGAGCTCTTTTTCTGAGGCATCTTTGAAAGTGCCATCCCAGGTATCTCTGGATGTGACTCTAAAAGGAGGAAAAAAAAAAAAGGGTCAGAGCAATAGTACACAGGGCAGGGTGCTTGTCTTGCACTCTGCTAGGTTTGATCCCTAACACCATTTATGGTCCCCTGAACCCACCAGGAGTGATCCCTGAGGTGTGACCAAAAAACAAACAAAAAAAAAGAACAACAGCAACAAAAGAACCGAAGGATAAGAAGAGAGTTGCCAGCCTGAGGTAAATAATTTATCTCCAAGGCAAGAAGAGCCTCCCTCAACTCCTGAATTTATGTTTTGTTGTTGCAACATTGGTTATAAGACTAAATGCTTATTTTAGGGATGCAAGGTGGTATTACTACACCACTTCCACTACCAAAGTGCAGGCCACTCTGAACACTTTAAACTTCAAGGGGAAAATTGTTCACTTGTTTGTTTTATCTTGGGGTCATATTTGGCAGTGCCCAGGACTTAGTCCTAGCTCTGTGCTCAGGGATCACTTCTGGTAAGGTTCGAGGAACCATATGTGGTGTTGGGATTGAACCCGGGTCAGCTGCATGATGTAAGGCAAACACCTACCTACTATACTATTGCTCCAGGCCCTCAAGAGGAAAATCTTCAAGTAACAGACTTCAAACGACAGTATTTGGCCCAGGGAAATAACTCAAACAGTTGGACTGCTAGGAGGAGGCTCCAATTTGAGTATCTTGCTGGGAGTAGCCCCTAAACACCGCTGGTGTGCCTCCCTCCCTCACCCCAAAGCCAGAGACAACCTCTGGGGTTAGGGGTTAAGGTGCTTGCCTT
The DNA here is from genome assembly GCF_027595985.1 of Sorex araneus. NCBI lineage: Eukaryota > Metazoa > Chordata > Mammalia > Eulipotyphla > Soricidae > Sorex > Sorex araneus. The sequence goes on along the minus strand of NC_073305.1, from coordinate 47,944,146 downwards.
GCATGGGGCTGTCCCCGGTCTGATCCCTGGCTCACATGTGGTTTCCCTAGTGCCACTAGGAGTGATCCCTGAGCACAGAGCCAGGAGGAGACTCAAGCACTAGTGTGGCCCAAGACAAAACAAAAAGACTTTTATTCCTTCTGTGCCCTCTGACTTCACAGCTGTGTGGAGAATGAACTATAGGAGAAGAGAAAAAGAGACAACAGTTGTTAGGAGGCAGTATCTAGTCAGGTTTGGGTGTCCAGTAGGCATGATCAAATTTATTATGTCTAAAAAGAAATACCTGGGTCTTTGAGCCACTCAAAACATAGCAGTAAAGCCTCTTCCTCTCTCCAGTCGTCCCATTTCTGTGACCAACATCACCCTTCACCCAGATTTTCATGCTGGAAACATACGGGCTCTCCTGACCTTCGCTTTCTCTTCCTCATTAACTGCATTCCAGTCTCCGCTCAGTTCCTATCCTTTCCACTGTATCTGCATGCACTGCCCCAGCTGGGGTCCAGAGTTCTCCCATGACATTCAGTACAGCCTCCTCCCAGTTCTGCCTGCTGCTTTTTTCGTTTCCACCCAGTAGCTTGGACGCTTTTTTTTTTTTTTCTTTTTTGGTCACACTCAGCGATGCTTAAGGATTACTCCTGGCTCTGCGCTCAGAAATTACTCCTGTCGGTGTTTGGGAGACCATATGGGATGCCGAGGATTGAACTCAGGTCGGATGCGTACAAGGCAAAAGCCCTACCCGCTGTACTATAGGTCCGGCTCCAGCTTGGACACTTTTTAAGAACACAGATCTCCTGTCACTCTCTGCCTAATATGTATCTTTCAAGACTTAGCTGGGCTGGAGAGAGAGTACAACAGGTAAGGCTCTCGCTTTATGCACACCCAACCTGGTTTCCATCCCCAGCAACCCGTATGGGACCCTAAGCATTGCTGGGTGGGACCCAAAAACTAAAAAGAAAAAATAAAAGATTTCCCTTTCGTTCGCTTTTAGAACTTTCATTGGGACCCAGGACCCAAGAGCCAAGGCCACCGGGGGGTGGGGGGCGGGGGGGTACAGAAGGGAGAGGAGCAGGTAAAACCTAGAGGGGCGGGGCTGGGGCGGGGCCGAGCTCGTAGCACCGCCTTCTGGCGTGACTGCGCTTTGTCAGGAACCTTTCTCCTTCGGAACCTTTCTTCTTCGGAGCTGGGGAAAGCTCTTCGAGTCGTGCCTTCCGGCCCCGAAGAGCCTATTTCCCGTGCTGCACCACGGCTCCCCTTTCTCTTCCGGTTCCAGCGCTCGGGGAGCCGCCGTCGTGGTGAGTTCGGTGGACGCCGAAATCCAAAGCCATCCGCGGCTTCCGGGGGCCGGTGGAGACGCAAGCCGTGGGAAGGACCGAGAGGCCGGCTTCCTGGCTCCGGGGAGCGGAGAGGGCGGGCTTGGGTGCTGCTTGTGGGCTCACTAGCAAGGATGGGAGACGGGGATCCTTATGGGGCGGCAAGGTTGGGGGCGAAGAGCGCAACCGGCGGCGCGGGATGCTCTTGAGCCACCACTGCCTGCGTTTGCCGCGTCGAAACCCGCGTTGGGTCCGTGGGAAGGAGCCCAGGAGGATGGAGGCTGCGGTTTAGATCTCACTCTGGCTTCTTGCTGTCACCCAATTACGTGCTGGGCGGCAGCGCTGGGCCTAGGCGAGACCGTTTCCCCCTCTCCCTCCCGGTCTGATTCTCCGCTCTTCATCCTCCAGGTGCAGACATGGCCAAGTCCAAGAACCACACCACGCACAACCAGTGTAAGTTGGGAGGCCCAGCCTCCAGCCCACCCCCCGCCCCCTGGAAGGCTCAGGGACACCGACGCAGGGCAGGCGTGCCGGGGTTTGAGTGTGCTTTTAGCATCACCTTCATCTTTGTGTATGTAAAGTGCACGGTGCCCGTGAAAGGCTCACGTGCCTCCTTTTATTTTTCTCCTTTTAGTTCAAGGATGAGGCATTTCTCAGATCTTAAAAAGGCCTGACAGTATTCCTAGATCTGACAGATGACTTGTGATGTCTGTGGTCTACTGGAAACGATTGCAGTTTTGTTATAACTTAATTCTCTCCGCAGCTCGAAAATGGCACAGAAATGGCATTAAGAAACCTCGGTCACAGCGATATGAGTCTCTTAAAGGGGTGAGTGTGCACTCAAACCACGGTTGCATTGTGTCTGATAGTTTCTGCATCTGTAGCAATGAAATTAACTGCTTGTATCTCTAATAAAGCCTTTCTCCAGCTTGGCTGGCCCATATGGAACCCCAGTCAAGATGGGGCCTGCCTGTGTGACCACACCCTTGCCCAGAGCTCTTGAGGGAGGGACTGGCACCTGTTTACCTTGTGCACCATGTCTTTGATCTAATCTGTACCTGGAGAGGGGGCTTGGCTTTATTTCCTGTGCCAAGAAGTTCTGGGGATTAGCTGGAGGGGCTGAAGCCTGGGGCAGTCCTAGTGGCACTGTTGCTTTGCTCCATTGCTGCTCCCTGCAGAAGTGGGTGTTTTTATTTTTTTTCCTGGTATGTGGAGTGAGTCTTGGTCTTCCAACTTTGGTCTGCTTTGCTGTAACTCTTGTACTGGGATGGGGAGTGGATGCTTTCTGGGCGCTGGGGCCTTTCAGGAGGTTGAGGAAGAGTGGAAGCCTTGTTGGAAGAAACGGAAACCCTGTAAGCCTGGCAGGGGGACACTTGTGCTCAGCTTTGCACTCTGCTGGGTTCTGGGCATGTGGCTCTGAATAGTGCATGGTGTGGCTTAAGCAGGTTGGGGTGATGCCACATTCATGCTCCTGCAGATAAGCTTCTGAGGGTCGGCTAGTTCATCATTTAAGGTTGACTAGATGTCAGTGCCCCCAGTGGCCCATTGGGAAAATAGACTATTGGATACTTTTCTGGAGAGAGGCTCTGGGGGTCCCTGGCTACCGTACTTTAGTTTTAGTCTCTTGTGTATTTTCTGCTTTCCAGGTGGACCCCAAATTCCTGAGGAACATGCGTTTTGCCAAAAAGCACAACAAGAAGGGCCTGAAGAAGATGCAGGCCAATAATGCTAAGGCCATGAGCGCCCGTGCCGAGGCCATCAAGGCCCTGGTGAAGCCCAAGCAGCCTAGGCCCGTGGTCACAAAGAAGAACAGTCGCAAGCTCAGTCGACTTGCGTATATCGCTCACCCCAGGCTTGGGAAAAATGCTCGTGCCCGCATTGCCAAGGGTCTCAGGCTTTGCCGGCCAAAAACCAAGGTTGAAACCAAGGATCCAACCAAGGCTAAAACCAAGGTTCAAATGAAGGCTAAAGCCAAGGCTCAAATGAAGGCTAAAGCCAAGCCCCAGAGTAAGACCCAGACGGCTGCAGCTCCAGCACCAGCTCAAGCTTCCAAAGGTGCCCAGGCCCCTGCCAAGGCTCCCTAAGAGGCTGCTGTCAGTGTGAGCGTGGAAGGACTGGTGCGATCTCTGGGCTGTCTCCAGTCTGGGTCCTCCTGTTCTATTTGTACAAATAAACCTGAGAGCAGGATCTGTGGGCTCATGTCTGTGATCTGGAGCTGGGGGTGGGAATTTGGCGGGGTGGTGGTTTCCATTGTATGGAGAAAGTTTAATTCTCTGAATGATAGGGTATGGGTGGAGTTGGGGAATGGAGCACCAGGGAAGGGTGACTGCCAATTGAGAATGGTTGGAGCCCTTGGGACGGGTAGCTCATTGGGTTGGGCAGACTGCTGAAGAAAGGGAGAGATCTGTTCCCAAACAGCTTTTGATCTTGGGGTGGGGGGTCAAAGCTTAACTCAGTGGAGGAAAGGGGTTACTGCTAGTGTACCTGAGGGATTCTGGGTTGTGCAGGTCCCCCCCCCAAGCTGACGGAGGTGGGGCAGATTTTCAAGTGCTGTGTTACCTGTCACTGTCAGCCTAAAGTTACAGTTATCAAGAAAGTGTTAATAACTTACTGTATCATTGCTACTTTGCTTCATAATAGGAAGGGATGGGGGTAGCACGAGGACATGAGGGCCTTGTGTGCGACCCTAGGAGGTTAGTTGGTTTAACCAACTAACCGTTTGTTAGTTGCTGTTCGTTAGTGTTTAATCCTAGTGTGTTCTATGTGGGGAGGGAGGCCTTTTCCCAGACTTCAGCTAGTTTGGTTTGGGGGCCACTCCACAAGGTTCTAGCACAAGGATCTTGTAATGGCAAGATTGGGCGATGGTATAGTTGGGGAGCATGGCCAATGTAAGCACCTTGACCTCTAATGAACAGAGCATGAGCTTTAGCCCTTGTTTTCAGAAACCCTCAGTGAGGTTTTCTATTAAACATACCCAGTGGTGCTCTCTGGCTATTCCTGGCTCAGTGCTGGGGTCACTACAGGTGTCGGGGGGAGGGGGGTATACGATACAGAAGATTAAACCTGGGCTTAAGCTGTCTTCTGGCTTTTTTTGGGTATTTTTTTTGCAGTTCTTGGGCCACATTCAGAAGTGCTCAGGGATTACTCCTCACTGGTGCTGAAAGGCTTAAACCTGGGGTGGCCATGTGCAAGGCAAGCACTTGACTAGCTATACTTTCTGGCCCCATCAGCTGTTTAATGAGGTCATAGCCAGCTTGCCTACAAGTCATGAGCCCCCAGCTCTTGGCATCTTACCCCGTTTCCCACACCCAGAGGGTTTGTGGGGAGGTTTGAGAGCACACCCAGCTGTGCTCAGATCTGGAGGCTTCTGGTCAGGGCGCTCAAATACGAGGCATGAACCTGGGCCTCTAGCCCTAGCCCTGACCAAAGGGCTTTTGACAGATCCTGCCTACACGGACACCTTGTCGACTAGTTTCCTGAAATCCTTGTTTGTCTACCTTCAAAATAAATGGTATCCCCATCACACCACCACCACCACCAATGTCACAAGTTCAGTAGCAGTGCCCTGAGCTTTGGGAACCCAAACAACGGCCCCCAGTTACAAAGGGTGTCCGGTTGTTAGGCAGGCATATCTGGGTTGGACTAGATAGAGTACTGTGTGTAAGGGTGCCGGGTGCCAATGCCAGCCTCTTTTTCTGTCAAATGAGGGTGATAACAGCATGTCCCCAGAGAAATTCAAGCCCCTGTTCCATGAACATTCTTGCTGTTGGCACTTCAGGGTATAGCCCCTGTCCATGCAGCTTTTATTATCAGGCAGTAGGGAAGAGGGTCCTTGGCACTGCTGGGTGGAAGCTCCAGGGGTGGAGCTCAGGGAGGGGGTTCAGCCATCGCTGGGCAATGCAGGTACACTGGCCAGGGCAGGGAGCAGGCGCATGTAGATGTCGATCCCGCGGAGGAACACATCCTCGTGGAGCCGCTCATCGTGGTCGTGCAGCAGCACTGGAGTTCGGTTCATGGGTGAGAAGCCCAGAGCGGGAACCCCTGTCTGCAGGCGGTGAGAACGAGCCCTTAGTGGGAGGCCATCATCCAAGGCCACCGCGTTGGCCCCCTGTTGCCAGCTGCTGACTCACCGCTCGAATATAACGGCTATCAGTGGCGGCCGGGAAGATCTTGGGCTCCAGAGTCAGTTTCCTGCAGAGGGGAGAGCATGAGGATGGAGGACAGCGGCGGGAGAGAGTGGGGCAAGGCTGAAGGGGCAAAGGCCGGGGAGGGAGGGGCAGAGGAGAGGACGTCCACTCACATGTCCTTGCAGACTTTGCTAAAGGCTGCCCACCAGGGGTTTGAGTCGTCAGTCGATGTTATCTGGGGGTTTTCCCACTTCTGTGCGGAGCAGGAATGATGGTCAGGACGGCCTGTGTGTCACAGGCTGTCTGGTCCTAACCCTCGCGCACCCATCTACGCCTTTCTCTGAACTCCAGCCACAGGTCCTCATGCCATCCCTCAGAGGCCGAGGCGTGGCACCTTCCCTGCTCCACCTACTTCTATCCAGCCTCAGATCCTAGCCCGTTCCCCCTTCCATCTCAGACCAGTTAATCCAATCACAGAGGCTCTGAGGTGCCATTCCTTCCCAGGCCACATTGGTAATCCAGAAATACTGCGTCCGCAGCTATTTTCCATTCCTGCTGTGAGGACTGAGGGTGACAGCCAAGACTAACTTTACTCCTACAGTTTCCCTGCACCCAACCGCCTCCATAACTAATGCTGGTTGGTGAAAAGATCAAATGTCAACTTCTCTAGAGAGATGCACAGGCATCCACAAGCACTCCAGCCACACACGTGCTACCGGAATTTGCTCGGCAAGCCTGGCTCCCCCGGCGGGTCCCCAGTCCATACCTGGATCCAATCTAAGGTGACCCCCTTGCCAGCTTCCTGACACCAGCGGTGCAACTGCTCCTCAAAAGCCTACAGAAGGGAGAATGAATGGACCCTCAGGCTCTCCCCAAGGTCCTGGCACAGGAGGCGGAACCAGGCTTCCTCTAAAACCAGGTGGAAGCAGCACCTTCAGGTCCACGTCCGGGGCCACGCGGAAGTCAAAGCTGGCACTCATGGTGGCAGGTACCACGTTATAGGCCACGCCGCCCTCTAGCTTAGTCAGGTTCACAGAGGTCACAGCCCCCTCTGACAGGCGGGGGTTTGACTGCAGCCTGTGGTGGGGGCAGGAGTGACAAGGGGGAGTTCCAGATCAGAGCAGTGGCCCAGATCCAGAGTTCCTGCTTTGTGGGTGGCTGACACTGGTTGATCCCGACACCACCAGGGGTCACTCCTGAGCTCTGCATGGCCCCTGGCACCTCTGGGTGTGGCCCAACCTCATCATCACCATCATCATTATTAATCAATAAAGAGATAAAAACAGGTGCCTGAGGGCCAGAGAGATGACAGCCTGCTGAGCACACGCTTTACAAGCATAAGATCTAGGATCAATCCCTGGTACCGCATTGTCCCCAGGAGCAAACCCTGAGCACAGAGCCCCAGCAGCCCTGAACACTGCCCAGTATGGTCCCCCAAAGTCCTTAAATAAAAAAATTAAGCTGGCAGCTCATCCTCCCTCATCTCCCCCGCCTCCAGGGACCCATCCCCTGCCCGGGCTGCCTCACCTCTGCTGCTCCTTCTCCCGGAAGGCCAGGATGGAGCTCACGACCTTGTGCTAGGAGAGGGCAAGGAGAGACATCAGAGCAGCCCAGGCAGTGCCCAGGAATCCCATAGTCCTGCCCGTGTGCCACACACCAGCTTCTCGGCTGCAGTGTCCTCGATGAATCGCGAGCCATGGCCTGGGTTCCCGGTACTCTTGATCTGCACCCCTGGGGCACGCAGAGGGAAGGACAGGGATTCAGCATGGCAGGATCTGAAGGGTGCACAATCAGCCCAGGGTGCTCCAGGAGCTCCCTCCCTGAGTGCCTGTGGCAGGGCAGCGCGGAGCTGGGTTTCTTGCCCACAGTTGGGACCGACCCTTGAAGCTCAAGAAGCCCAGGCAAAAAGGAACAAGAAGGCAGAGAGAGGCCCTGGGTTCGAGGCCTACTCAAGGTCCCCAGCCGCTCTGTGACCTTGGCAGGCCCCCTCTCCAAACCCATACTCACACCAGGGGCTCCGCTCACTGTAAAAGACCGTGAAGGCGTCAGTGGGGCTGGCCAGGCCTGCGGAGAGAAGTGGGGTTCAGAGAGAGGAGTGACCCAACCAGCAGCCCTCCTACCCCTGCTGGCTGCTCAGAGGCCTGCCACCCTTCTCACCCTCATCCAGGGCAAAGCCGGCCTTCAGGGCCTGGAACTCTGGCCGCTTCACAAAGAGTTCCATGCCTTGGTGACCGCCAATCTCCTCATCTGTAAGGAGCAGCAGGGACATGAGACAAGGGGGGCCACCCATGCCCTTTCTGAAGGTGCCCCGCCCCAATCACTCCTACCTGGCACAAAGGTCATGTGGATGGTTCTGGGGAAACGGTGGCCCTCAGCCTTCAGCCTCCTCACAGCCTCCAGGTACCTGAAACCAGTGAGAGGGGCTCAGCCAAGGGGCTGGAGAGCCACCAAATAGATGGCTTTGGCAGATAGGCAGGAGCTCTGGGCCTTGGGTCTTGTGCTCCCCTTTCATGCAACAGTTACAAGCAAATTGCTGCCTAAGAGCTGGAGGACGGCTCAGCAGGCTAGGTGCACATGCTCTCATGCAGGAGGCCTGGGTATGACCCCCAGCACCACATGGTCCCCTGAGTGCTGCCAGGAGTGACCCCCATGCACTGAGCTAAGTAGCCCCTTAGCACTGCCAAAACAAAAAACAAACAAAATAAAAAGGTAACTGCTGCCCAGAGCGAGGGGTGAAGATGTTTCTTGGGGCGGGGAGACAGCTCAAAGAGTGGAGTACATGCCTGGCATGCACAAGGCTTGGGTTTGCTTCCAAGCACCATACAGCCTAATAACAGGATTAGGTTCCAAGCAGGAAGTCCCCCAGAAGACAAAAGAAGCAAAGCGCTTTCTTGTTGGGCTGGGGATTGGCTCAGAGGACCCAGTTCCTACTCAGGGTCCAATCCCTGACTCCATCATGTGGCCCCCAGCACTGTCTGGAGCAATCCCCAAGCACTGTTGGGTTTGGCCCAAAATCAGAAAAGATGTTCCTTGTGGGACTAGAGACATGGCTCAGCAGTAGAGCACATGACTCACATGTGTGAGCCCCTGTTCAACCCCATCTCGGAAAGACAAGAAGTTCCTTGGGTCTTTTGCCTCATTGCATCAGAGAAAGCAAGACAGGTCACCAGCCATCCTGGAGCCATCCAAGAAAACCCGATCCAGTTTCTACTCTGCTCAAATCACCAGGGTCTAATCCAGAAATACAAATCCATGAGACTACGGTCTAATCGAGAAATACAATCTGTGCTTCTATCAGGAGGGCCAGGAGACAGGCTTCGTTAAGTCAGACTAAGTGAACTTCCTGAAACTGGTCACACAGACCCCTACCTTCCAGCACAAACAATGCTCACTCTTTGTACATACAATTCAAAATACAGAAACCTTTTCAATGTGACCCCGAGACGAACCACACCCGGACTGGAGACAGCCCGCTGTGAAAGGGTGACTGTGGGGATACGCATGGCACACACTCACTGAATGCCGACACACTTCATGTCCTGGGTGCCCCTGGCATAGATGTAGCCCTCTGCATCCTTGAAGGCCTCAAAGGGGTCGTGACTCCAGTGTTCCTAAGGGCAAGGATGGGAAGAGGAGCCCAAGCTACATATCTGGTACCAGTCCACGCTGGCACAGTTCTAGGGTCCCACTTCAGGGCTGGGGTGATGGGGAGGGTGGCAGGTGTTGAAAAGGGCTGAAGACAGCTAATGGCAGCCTCCAACTATTTCCCACCTTCCCCCACATCCCGGGAATGAATGGCTGCCAGCAAAGGTTGCCGAGAGGTGTGATGCACAGTGACACTGCGAAGGAGTGAAGACTAGCACATGGGTTCTCTAAGGCTAACAGGTCTGCATCACCCTCCCCCGGCGCCCCCCCCTCCACATACCTTGAAGACAGGTACCACATCAGTGTGGGAGTTGAGCAAAAGGGAGGAGAGTTTGGGGTTGGTGCCCGGCCAGGTCAGCACAGTCACCACACGGCCAGGTGCCACCTGGAGAGAGTCAGGAGGGAGGGGAGTCAGTGCAGAGTGAGGAGGATCTTCCCCAGCCCCCCTATTCAGGGCCCCAGGCTCACCTCCACTTTCTGACAGCCCAGGCCCAGCTGGTGGGCCTGCTCCTCCAGGAAGGCCACTGCTCCCGCTGGGGACACAGAGAAGCTTAGAGCTGATTCTGCCTACATGTGCCTACATGTGCCTCCCTCCCAGACAAAGCTGGGGGACAGATCCAAAGAAGGGAACAGACCCCCAAAAAACTTGCTTCTCTCTCTCTCTCTCTCTCTCTCTCTCTCTCTCTCTCTCTCTCTCTCTCTCTCTCTCTCTCTCTCTCTCAGCTTACTGCTGTCTCTGTGCTCAGGGTTCACTCCTGGAGTATCAGGGGTCCACTGGGGTACTGGGCATAAAACCTGGGTGCATAAAACCTGGGTGCATGTAAGACAAACACCCTACCCACTCTACTATCTCTGGTCCCAACACCTACGTCTCTTGCCCAAAAAGGTATTTTTGGTGCACGGTTCTCTGGGGGGAGACCAGCAGAGTCCAGGCTTAGAGACAGTTACTACTCTCATCCTCCTTCCAGAGGAGGTGGCACAACATTTGCCCAGTTTCCCAGTAAGCAGGAAAGAACCCCTGTACAGTTAGTTTCCAGCCAGCAAGTCTGATTCCCACGTGACCTTGGTCAAGCCCCAGGAGACTTCTGAGCCTGCCTGGGCTGCAAAGTCTTCCCCCAGAGCTCCCCTACAAGCCCACGGGAAGTGAGGTCGGGCTGGGGTCAATTTTAAAGAGCACAGGTTTTGGGGAACAAGGCAGGTGATAGCAGGAGTTGGAGCCTGGCTGTGGCAGTACTCCCACCCCTTGGGCCATGCATGCCCCGGGCCGCGCGCTCTCACCATAGTCAGGCTCAGGGTGGACCGTACGGATGCGCAGGTACTGGCGGAAGAGCGTCACGGATGGGTGCTCTCCCTGGATACCCTTGCTGGCCATGGCTCTGTGCGGTGAGCTAGGGACAAACCGAGTCTGGGACTCCATTCGCACACAGCCCCTCCCCAGGACGGTCCCAGTCCTGTCTCACAGGAAGAGGACGCCCAGTTAGAGCCGCCTGCTAGGGCCCCTGTTCGGTCCCAGGTGCTGCGTTGGTAGCTTTCAACACATTTCCTTAGTCTACAGCCCCAAAGCCCCGACGAAGTTCGTGCCTCTGAATGCCCACTTTATAGAGGAGGAAACTGAGGCTCAGAGATTCAGGGGCGGCCATAGTAGCTGGGCCAGGTCTGAACCCAGACACCCCGCCGTCTTCCAACAATTTCTCCCAACTGCCCGGATTTCGTGCCAAGAACCCCCGCATTCCCCGATCCCGGTCCAGCGCGCCCCCCCACCTCGGGCTCTGCTGGTCTCGGGTTGCGTCCACCTCCCGGAGACAGCAGCGGACTGTGTCCCGGACAGAGGGAGGCTCCCGCCAGGTCGCAGGCTCGGATCCGCCCCAGCCCGCCCACCACGTGGCCGGACCCGGCTCGTGGGGCGGGGCCGAGGACAGCAAGTGAAGGCCGATCGGGTCTCCGCAGCGGCCACCGCGCGGGAGTCTCCGCCCGCCTCGCGTTCCGGCCTCCGCGGGTCGAACCCCAGAGCCCGCCCCGTAGCTGCAGTCCCCGCAGCCGCCTGCGGGGTCCCGGCTGGCCCCGCCCACAGCAAGGCCCACCTTCCAGAGCGCGCGCTCCGTATGGCTCCGCCTCCCCGAAGGCTCCACCCCTGAGGGCGCGGGATTGGGCCGGGAGAGGAGGGCGGGCCCTGACGCGGAACGGTGCGCGCGGGTTGGGCAGCGAGAGAGGAGGGCGGGCCCTGAGGCGAAAGGGCGCTGACCGCAGTCAGGCCCGCCTGGTATTGCGCCGCCAAATCTTTTTCTATTTTCCCGAGTCTTTATGGAATTGGGCCCGGCTGCTCCCCTACTTCCTACATGAGTATCCCACGCTTCTCCTTTTTGTGCCTCAGCACTTCAGCGAGGTTCCTCCCTGTCTCAGGCCCAGATGTGCAGAGGTTATTAGTATCTGCTTCCCAGACGCTGAGCTCCAGATTGGTTCACGGACCCGCGCCGTTAATTCCGCGCCTGGCAAGGCCGGGATTGCGTGCCATGGGGCAGGCAAATCTGGATCAGCAGGCATGGCTGTGTATGACATGGATGGGAGAAGATGGTGGGTATGACAGCGCCTGTGACGGAGGTAATGGGAATCACTGTAAGAGTTCCACTGAGTTCCACCGAGTGGTGGTGGGAGAATGCAATGGAGATGCCACACTCTGGCTGACCCTGGGCTAGACTTCTGCAACCAAGAGAGGGAGGATAAAGAGGCTCAGGTGTCCCACCGGCCACCCACAGACAGCAAACAGTTGTATTGGCCACTTGTGTGCCCAGATGCCCTTTGTACCCTTAGCCAGTTCTGCCCTCTGCTCCAGGAGTTGAGCCAGCTTGAGGAGGGGCAGGGACTTAAGACTTCAACCTCTGGGCCCAGAGGAGGAAAGCTGGGAGGGGAGGATAGGGGTCAACCCTTTGGAGATTGCGGGTAGCTGACCTACACATGCCCAGGGGCCATGCCACTAGCGAAACATTATTTGTTAAACTGCCGCCCCACCCCTACACCTCCTGCTCCCTTTGGGCCACTGGGCCTGCATTCCAGATTCTCTAGGGCCCTGATTTCCCCATCAATCCCAGTGGACCTGTGGCAGCAGTAGCCCCGTGTGACCAAATACTTATTCAATATTAAAACCACCTTCTGAGCAAGGTGTTATTTTACTTGTTTTACAGATGAGGAAATTGAGGCACGGACTGGTAAGGCCAGCCAGCCCATGTTCTATCCGACCGAGGCCGCTTCACCTCCGAGCCCTGAAGCTGTCCCAGACTGGCTTCCCACTCCTGTTCCACCTCAGCACCACCAGCAAACAGCTTTTCACTCCCCAGGCACACTACAAAGATGCTTTTTATTGAGTTTGCGAGATGAGGAGAGGTCATGGGTGGGCTTAGCTCTCTGGGAGGGGTGGGAGGGGCACAAGCACAGTTCTTCAGACCTCATCTGGGGTCGAAGCATCCGATGATTGGAAGGCAAGGCTGTCAAGGAAGTCAAGGAGGGCCTGGTGGAAGTCTTCCGGCTTCTGGAGGTAGCAGGCATGGCCTGCATTGTGCAGCTTCACCACAGAGTGGTTGGGAAGGAAGCGGAGCTGCTGCATCGACTCTGTAGCCTGGAAGTGATCCATATCTCCGTACATGATGAGGGTCGGGGTCTGCAGGGCAAGGCAAAGGGCTATGATCCTGTGACCTGCTGGGGATGGCCCCTGAGGCCACCTCCTTAGGAAATCTTCCCAAACACTCCATCTCCTCCATTCAGATCAGGGATGGGGTCACGTCCTCCAAATGAGATAAAAGTCCTCTCTCCTGCCCCCAAGACCTTTGCAGACCCTCCCCGCCCTCCTTACCTTCACGGCCCAGAACTGCTGCCGGGTATAGTTCTGGTTGTAGACAGGAGCAATGGGCACGAATCCACGCAGCATGTAGTGGCTTTGCATCAGGAAGGGTAGGGCATATTGGCCACTCAGGGAGGGGCTCACCAACACCCCCTTTCGTACTTGCAGGTCCTCCAGCATTTGCTTCATCAGCTCTGCCCGCCCTGCATCTGTGTTAGCCTCCTTTGCGGGTTCTGAGTTCCCAAAACCTGGGAACAGCAGAAGGCATCCACTGAGGAAGACGGGAATTTCAAGATTTCCTGCCAATGGCAGGAGAGGGGTGGGCAGGGGCACAGGCCACCCCAAACATGCCAGAAGCCAATTTGTGTAACATGATAGGTCCAGTAGGAAAAAAACTTTTATTCATTAGATGGGCAAGACCAGACAAACAAAAATGCTGGTACTGCCCCTCAGAGGAGAAGATGTTGGGGAACGAGTCATTCATACAGAACTGATAGGAGGATCAATCCACATAGCATTTTTTGGAGGGCAAGGTGAATTTGTCAAAAAACAAAATATGCAGCCTTTGACCCACCAATTGTCTTCAACAGCTACCCACAGCTCAAAGAAGCACACCCAAAGATACTTCAGTTCTGTTCCTAAAGAATTTCAGCTGACACTGAAAACTCTAAGTCACCTACATGCCCACCAGCCGACTAGGCAGCTGAACTCTGCCCATCCCTCTCACGGTACCTCCTACCGTAAATGACAGAGTGAAGATTCATGCAGCACGCCTGACCTGTGAGACATGGCCAACAGGAGAAAATGCTGGATTCTTTAAGCAAGCAGGGCACTAGTCATCTCTACACCCCATGACACAACCCAGCATACTGTTTGTACCTATTTCTAGAAAATACCAAAAATGTAGGGCTAGGGCTGGAGCAATAGCACAGCGGGTAGGGTGTTTGCCTTGCACGAGGCCAACTCGGGTTCGAATCCCAGCATCCCATATGGTCCCCTGAGCACTGCCAAGGGTAATTCTTGAATGCAGAGCCAGGAGTAACCCCTGTGCATTGCAGGGTGTGACCCAAAAAGCAAAAAAAAAAAAAAAATGTAGGGCTTCCAACACAACACTACTTGGAGAAGTGAGGAGAGAAATGTGGCATGAATGTGGCATGACTCTGAAGGCATCATCGTTTGCCTTGCTTATTTCTTTTAGCCCACCCCATGGTCTCAGGGGTTAATCTTAATGGTGCTCAGTGGACCATTCAATGCTAGGGATCAAACCTGGGTCTCCTGCATACAAAGCATGTGTACTTCAGCCCTTTGAGCTGTCTCTGAACCCTGTTTGGCTTTTTTTTTTCTTTTTTGGGTCACACAGGGGTTACTCTTTCCTCTGCCCTCAGGAATTACTCCTGGAAGTGCATGGGGGAGCATATGGTATGCTGGGGATAGAACCTGGGATGACCATCTGCAAAGCAAATACCATACCTGCTGTACTATCACGCTGGCCCCTTGATTTTTTTTTTTAAATGACAATGACACTATATATTGTGTAGCTAAATTTAAAAAAATTGTTAGTAAAAAAATATGAGATGCATACAATTGCTCATGTGGTGACATTTCTATTTGTTCAGTGGCATGCACAATTCACACCATTGCTTTCAAAGTAGAAAACAGAAGCACAGACCTTTCCATAGTGCCTTCATTCACTGTGAACTGCTGTTGCCCACCCAGAAAGTGGGGTCTAGATTCCCCCACCCACACTTCAGGGTTTCCCCACCTCACTCAGTCCCCTCTCTCAGAGGCAGCCCACTATACTATACGTGCTTCATGCTGTCTCCCCAGGCCAGCAAATAGCACTCTCACCTGGGAGGTCAATAGCCACAGCCCGGTAGCCCCGGTGTGCCAGCACCTGCAGTGTGCCCAGCTGCTCCCACGTGAAGGAGCTAAAGGCCTTTCCATGGAGCAACACCACATCCAGCCTGTGGGCACAGAGGAGAAGCATGTACATTGGCACCCATGCTGCTTACATCATGTGGTGCTACAGATCAAACCTGCCTGGAGCTCCTGCATGCGAAGTATGCACTTCAGATCTTGAACCCTCACCCCACCAACTCCTCCCCACTATTTTCTCTTTTGTGGGTCACACCCAGCAGTGCTCAGGACTTACTCCTGACTGTGTAGCTCAGGGATTATTCCTGGTGGGGTCAGAAGACCATATGGAGTGCTGGGGATCAAATCCTGCCTGGTTGACCATGTGCAAGTTGGCCTACCCACTGTACTATTGCTCCTGGCCCTGCCCCACCCCGCTGTTCTTTCTTACCGGGTCTCTCCCACTGAGTTCCCAGGCCCCAAGTGCCCTGAGTTGAGCTGAGGTTCCACAGAGAGCCCCCATAGGGTCAGCCTTCCCAGTACACCCCAAAGTCGGCACCTACCTGCGTGCCTCTCGGTTCGGGTACACCTCACGGAAAAAGACGGGGGTTTCTCCAAAAGTGATACCGGTCAGGGATGAAATATTGGGGTTTGACCAGGGCCATGTGGTTTGCTCAGGGGCGCCTGGTATCCCTATGCACAGGAGCAGTAAGAGCAGCAGGGACAGGCCCATCAGGGCGAGCTGGGATCGAGTTATGGAAGGCTGTCCCATACTCTAGAGAAGAGGAGAGAGAGAAATGTCTGGGGCTGAGCCCTGAGAAGCCCCTTGGATCCCATCCCCAGTCCCCAGCAGAAGAAAAACCCCAGTCCTTACCCCTTCCCCTGCTCACACCCAGTAGCTACACGAACCAGGACGAGGGCTCAGACACGCTATGGTGAGACACATCTGATGTATCCCTCTGGCACACAGCAAGCTCAGTGACCACTTTCATCACTGTGCCAGGGAAAAGCACTTCCATTCACAGAGCCTGTGACAGCGAGCCTCTGCCCTTGGCCCTTCACATGCCACAGCTCATAAAATCCACACAAGTACATCGGGTAGATAAGATTCTAGGTCTCTTACAGCTGAGGAAACTGAGGCTCAGGGAGGTAAATTCCTTTGCCCAAAGAGCAGAAGAGCAAATGGAGGAGGTGAGACTTCAGTGCAGGACTGGGCATCTAATCCTCCTTTGTGCCAAGGAACCCACAGGCCCCAGAGGTGATAGGTGAACTGAGCCCTCATGCATGAAGACTCGAGAGGGTTAGCAAAAGAAAAAGAAAGATGGCAAGGCAAAGCTCAACGAAAGGCATGCTTGGAAATGGTTCTCTTTTCAGCACACTGCATACACGAATAATAATGCTAACACCGAAATGTGTTTACAGTTGATGGGAGTTCATGATGCTTTAATGCCGGCTGATAGGAAATGGGAGGAGGGCTCATAGAGAACATCGGTGATGGAGAACTCTGAAGCATGAGGTGGTGTGGGACCGCGAACATGATGCACCTGGAAATGGAGAGGGCTGAATGAAGGCTGCAGAGGGTCAAAATGCCACGCGGCCTGCTTGAAGGATTCCTGCTGCCTGGCTCCTCTGCCAGCCCAGAACACTGGCCTCAGCTAGTCCTGGCTTTGAGATTGGGCTCTGCTTCCTCCTGGCAGTGTCTTCAGTCTTTCCATCGAATGAGAAGGATAACCTCACAGTAGCCCTCCCAAGCCTCTTTAGAGATTTAAATACTACCACGGATGTAACCAGGGGCTGTCTTTTTTTTTTTTTTTTTTGAGGGTGGGGGCACACTTGGCTGTGCTCAGGGATCACTTCTGGCGGTGCCCAGGGGACCAGATGATGTGCCCGGGATTGAACCCTGCAGGCCGGGTACAAGGCAAGTACCCTACCTTCTGTGGTATGGCTCTGTCCCAAGGGGCTGTCTTTTTTTTTTTTTTTTTGGTAACCAATTTCTTGCCCTTGGTTGGAGAAGCATGCCTGCCATGTTCCCAGACTCCACTAAAGAATATCTTTATTGAGTGCTAGCTGGGCCCTGGAAGGAGCTAGGGGCCAGAACGGATCTCAGCCCACCCACCTCTTCGTAATTTTCTTCGGGGATGTCTCCCAACGCCCCACCCCTACGCTTCCGGGTTACGCGGTTGACCGTGGGTGGGCTAGGGCCCCGCCGCTGGTGCTGAACCAAACGAGCGGAGATAGTGCGTGCTCCTCTCTTCTTTTTGACCCCGGA
This sequence comes from Sorex araneus, assembly GCF_027595985.1. Taxonomy (NCBI): domain Eukaryota; kingdom Metazoa; phylum Chordata; class Mammalia; order Eulipotyphla; family Soricidae; genus Sorex; species Sorex araneus. Next base: position 47,927,109 of record NC_073305.1, on the reverse strand, counting down.
CATCCTCCGACGTTCGCCTCCAGACGCGCTCCGTCTAGGTTCGCCCCGGCTGAGCATCGGTGCGTGCAGGAGCTCTCGGCGCGCAGGGCCAAAGACGTCAGGCGGGGCGGGGGAGGGGCAGGACTTCGGCCGTTGCCTTGGCAACGCAGGCGGCTGGAGCGCTAGACAACTGTTGGGGGCGGGCAGCTGGGTCTATGCTATAGAGATGGGGTGGGGGTAGCTGTGCCGTAGGCCCTTGGCATTCGCGTCGACGGTGACACACGGTGTACACACAAGCACAGAAAAATCGAGAGTCCCCCCCACCATTTTTTGCACAAGCTAGTATCCTCCCGCAGGCTCGCGCAGACTCGTTGCATAGCCACGATCCCTTGAAACAGCCTCAAAACCACGTAGAGAGTCAGGCATCAGGGGGGGCGAGCGGGCAGACAGGCAACACGCTGTCAAAACCTTATGCCGATCTGCCCAGTTCAAGCCTACGCTCACACAGACGCACAAGCTACGCACGCCTACAAGAAACACGCTTGCAAAGGGACACATAAACACAGGCAGCGGGACACACACAGAGAAACCCTCAGAAACACAACACACACACAACATACTCAAAATTACACGCGCAAAGAAATGAGTTCACACCCCCCCAGGCCCTCCCGAAAAAAAACAGTTTATGCACACAATACACCGACCTTACACGAAATCCAGCCCCCTACCCCCCCACCCCCAAGAATACGCGCAAGCAACCTCACGCACACACAATACGCGAAAACACACACTTCGCTGCCTGCCCGTGCGCGCGCGCCCCTCCCACAGGACTGTCACTAGGCGCCGGGGCAAAGGGCGGAGCAAGGCTGGCCCGGCCCGCCCCCGGGCACCCTGCCGGATCCCTCTCCGGGGACACTCACCGGGTGGACCGGGACGGCGGTGCCGGCTGCCGCGCGGCGGGCTCCGCCCCAGTGCAACCAGCCGCCAAAGGCAGCGGCGATCACGGCACTGCCGCGGCCGCTCTGGAGGCTGCGCTGGGCGACGCGGCGCGCCTGCGCAGTACTGATGGCAGGGCTGCGTGGGGGCGGCGCACCGAAGCACCCGGAGTCCACCCTCCTTCTAGATTTTTCTGGATGGTTCTGGTCCTAAGAGGTGGGGGAGACACTTGGCTTCTTCCCACCAGAACGTCTTCCCAGCTCACGGTTCAGTTCTCTAATGTGTGCAGTGGGGTTAAGGTCAAGACCCACCGCCCAGCCTGGTCTAAGGACGCGCCACGTCTTAAAACAGCACCAGGTCTCAGCACAACCACGTCCAGACCCCCTCCTGTGTCCACGCAGAGTGGGGAGGGTGTCTTCTGAACCCCTGAAGGCACCCATCCTGGTTAGCGCGGTGTGTGCCCAACGTCTGGCCTGTCCCCAGGCTCAGCTCTTGTGGCTCCCTTCACACCAGGGGCGGGTCTTGCTCCTTACCACTCTCCTGGAAGGTGGGCAAGGAGAGAGGCTCGGGGAGTTGGGGAAACGGTAGCAGCCCCTGTGGGCATTGGCAGCGCCTGGGACTCAATCCTGTAGGACCTCAGCGACTACGAGGGTGTATAGCACTGGGACTGGGCAGTCCTGGCTGGGATGAGGGCGGTTGGAGGACGGGTAAAGGAGCAGCAAGGAGGCGAACACGTAGGAACTTCCCTCCTTAAGCTGCTGCAAGTGCTGGGTGAGCCTGTGGCTGAGCACGGCAAGGCCGGAGAGGGGCTTTGGGAACCCCATGCTGCTGTCACAAAAACTTGGTCTGGTTGCCCCATGACCGCATTTGGCCACCAGAGGGCACCCGGTAGCAGGCCTGGTCCCCGCCCTAGGCCGGGCCACTGCCCCGCTTCCCGCTCCAACCCTTTCCCTGCTTCCCCGCCCCAGGCCCCATTCGTCGCCTGCACTCTCCAGTTTCGTATCTGCGCGAGCCCGGCAGCTCCCCAGGTACTGGCCGTTCGTCCTCCATCTTCTCTCCAACTAGACTCCCCTCTCTACCCCTACCCCTCGCCTCTCTCCTTTCTATTTCGGCTCCCCAGAGTCTGCCCCATCAGCCTCCCCATGCACCCTACCAGGCCCAGCGATCCTGTGCCCGAGGTCAGCGGAGGGGGTGGGGAGGGCGGTGGCGCTCAGGTGATCGTGCCAGGACCACAGGGCTCTTTGATTTGGACCCCCGTGGGCCCAGCTCACAGCACCCGGCGGTCCTTGGGGGCTGGAACTCCAAAGTCTTTCTCTGTTCTGCGCGGTTTCCGCCTCCGGAATGTGTGTTTTTGGCTCCAATCTTGACTGCCCCGCCTTGGGCCTGAAGTCCCAACTTCCAGTCTTCTTCCCTTGAAGAGGATGAGGCTGATAAACAAAATTGCTGGCTACTCCTGTTGGCTGTGCACTTACTGTGTGAACTATGTGCCAGGCTCTCCTGCAAGGGCTGTCCATGCTCCTTTAATCCTTTTGGCCACCTGTGAGCTAAATACTGTGATACTAGATACTGTGGCTCTTAGGAAGGGATAGCAACAGTGAGCAACATGGTAATGGGAGCCCCATGTATTGAGTTCCTATCAAGAGTACTCTTATCAGTTCTTTTTTATTTTACTTTTTGGTTTTGGAGACACAGCCAGTAGTACTGAGGGGTTACTCCTGGCTCCTGCACTCAGGAATCCCAGGAATTATTCCTGGTGGTGCTCGGGGAACAAATGGGATGGCAGGGACTGAACCCGGGTCAGCCTCACACAAGGCAGATACATTACCCTCTGTACTATTGCTCCGGCCCTTCTTTGTTCCTTCTAAACCTCTTTTGTTCTTTAGGTAGGCTTTATTTTGGTTGAGAAAACAGAGGCACAAAGTCACAGCCATAACCCCTCTGTCTTCCTCACCCCCAAGCGTGTGCCCTACTTCTGAGAGTATCTGGAGGCCTCCTCTTGCTCTCCCCACCATGGGACCCTCTTCTTGGTGGCTGTCCACAGGCTGCACCTGGGCAGACTCTTCTGTGCTTCTCCACAGGCCCTTCACCTCACAGCAGCAGACATGGCGGGCACGGAGGAGCGGCAGGGCACCATCCAGGTTCAAGGCCAGAGCCTGTTCTACAGAGAGGTTGTGCCAGGCGGCGGACAGGCTGCCCATTTCTCTGTGCTGCTGTTGCATGGCATTCGCTTCTCCTCTGAGACCTGGCAGAACCTGGGCACGCTGAAAAGGCTGGCTGAGGCTGGGTACCGAGCTGTGGCCATTGACCTGCCAGGTACTTCAGGGTGGGCAGGGTTATGGGGGACTCACCGGGACCCAGGCTAGGGAGCTGGGGACTGGGAAGATCTAGCCTGGCTGGCCCTGAGCTTGTCAGGGCGCAGGGCAAACAGCCATGGCTCTTTAGGGTGGGGAGGAGGGGAGCATTGGGTTGTGTTCAGGGGTTGCTTCCAGAATCACTTCAGTACTTTGGGGGATCATGAGTACTGGGGAACAAAGCATGTCCACTACTTGCAAGACCAGAACCGTATCCTCTATCCGGTCTCCAGCTCTGAGACCCTCTAGTCTTCATCTGGATGTGATCTGGACACTGCTCATTTATTTCTCTGTGCCTCGGTTCCCCCATCTGTAATGGGTGATAACAGACTCATTTTGGGGGCCTGGCTCTAGTGCAGATGGAATGAGAATACTGTGTGTTTGTGATCAACACTGACACTTGATAATTGGTGCTCAGGCTATTGAAGTAAAATACATTTTTAACTTTTGTTCTGTTTTACGGCTACATCAGATGGTGTTTAGGCATTACTCCTGAGTCAGTGCTCAGGGGCCACTCCTAACTGTGCTTGGGGGACTTTATAGTAACAGGCGTCACCCCTGAGCCTCCCCAGGAAAATATTTGCATAGCCCTCGAGCTATCTCCCTGGCCCTGGCAGTAAACTCTTTTTAACAGCTCACTGGCTCTGTAGGAAGCCTAGGGGTGGAGGTGGGGGGGTCGGGGGTTCGGGGTGGGGGTGAGTCTCAGTCTCCTGACACCTTTGGGTACAGGGCAGGGCTTGGTGACTAAGGGTCCCAGTCATGTTTCTATGTGCAGAGTTCTAAACTGGGTCCTGAAGTAGACAGGGAAGCCCCCAGACTGCCAGTCAGTATAACGTGGCCCTGCAGGCCCCAACCTGGGGTCTAAGTTTGGTAGAAGCAGTGGCTGACCTGCCCCCTCACTGGCCTAGGCTGGTGTGATTTCAGTGCCCAAGGCCAGGTCTCCAGGCTAGGACAGGATTGGTTCCCACAGTGGGTTGGGCTGAGCCTCAAAGCAAAGGTCTAGAGCTAATCTTGGTGGGAACAGGAGGGCTGAGTATGTGCTCAGTGCCTGCCCCCAGCCCCTTACCTGGAGATACCCAGCCCAAGTCAGTCCTTGGACTGGTATCTCCTAGGTAGTTAACTTTAATTCTAAAACGATAATACTTTTGCTATCTCTTTGTAACAGATGAGGAAACTGAGCAGCCAGAGGGGCAAGGGACTTTGCCACGGCCTGTAAGATAAGTGGTGAATTGGGACTTGGATCCCGCTGTGTTGAAATTAAGAGTCTGATTCTGGCCAGGACACTGTACCACTGGGGGAAGAGAGGCACAAACAGGGAGGCCGTGCCCCATGCTGGCTACTGACATGACAGACCTCGGCTGTTGTAGGCAGAAACTCAGGTATACTGGGTGCTGCAGGGCTGCAGGAACTTGGCACAGCAAGAGTGACCTAGGAAGGCTGCCTGGAGGAAGGTATACGTTCTCCTCCACTTTTTCCTACTCACTGTTCTTGTCTTATCTCTCCCACACCTGAACACCTGCAGGTCTGGGGAACTCCAAAGAAGCTGTAGCCCCTGCTGCTGTTGGAGAGCTGGCGCCTAGCAGCTTCCTGGCAGCTGTGGTGGATGCCTTGAAACTGGGCCCCCCAGTGGTGATTAGCCCATCGCTGAGTGGCATGTATTCCCTGCCCTTCCTCACGGCCCCAGGCTCCCAGCTCCGGGGCTATGTGCCTGTGGCCCCCATCTGCACTGACAAAATTGATGCTGCTGCCTATGGCCGTGTGAAGGTACCACTGTGTGGGAAGCTGAGGCATCCTTGCCACCATCAAGGAAGTGTTCATCCTTGGGGCCTTCCCCCCATGGGGGGGGCGGGTCACCTGGGGTGGTTTCTGGGAGGCAGTGAGCCATCATGCTCCAGCCTTTTGGTTCTCGTAGCAGCTGATGTACTGTGCCAAGCCCTGCACCAGCCTGTGCTGCAGTGGGCACAACACCCGCTCCTTGGGTCTGCTTCCCCTACTCAGTTTATGCAGCTATCAGTCCGTCCCCCTTTTGGGTGACCCTAGCTGAGCAGGATGGGTGTCCCCAATGACTTCGTCTCCTTCCTTCCTAGACCTCGGCTCTGATTGTATATGGAGACAAGGACCCCATGGGTCCCACCAGCCTTGAGCACCTGAAGCAGCTGCCCAATCACCAAGTGTTCGTCATGAAGAATGCAGGGCACCCCTGTTACCTTGACAACCCGGAGGAGTGGCACACGAAGCTGCTGGATTTTCTCAAGGGGCTAGCATGAAGACCAGCCCTGATGATGGGCTCCCTGGGTCTCTCTCCTTCTCTTTCCTGCCAGGGGCTCCTGCGCATCCAGCAACAGGGGTATCTATCTCTCTGCATTCTGGTTTTGGGGTTCTGTCTCTTCCTCTTTCTCTTGCAGTGACAGACCAAGGAGGTGAAATCAAGAGAAAAAAAAAAAAGGCAGACATCAAGGACACAATCTGGTGGAGGGTAAACCATTAATTAGATGAGCTTCTAGAGCTTTCCAGCCTCTTGAACTCCTTCCTATGCGGGCCTTGCCTCCCTTTCCTACCCCGGACCTCCTCTTTGGGTGCTCTGTGGGATACACACATCACACCGCAGCCTCTTCTATACCCACGCTCCACCTTCACGTGCAGAACCAACCATCTATGATCCCAGAGTCTCTTTTGCTTGGAAGTGACCGCGCAGGTGCACGCATGCGCACACTCACACATGGCTGGCCTGTGCATGCCCCTCAACCACTGTGCACTGTGCTAACGGGAAGGCAGGGACCCATGGGACATCTCTTGCCCCCTTGTGGGAGGTTGTCTTCTGAGCTGAGGGAGTGGCCAGTCCTAGACTCCACTCATCGTCCGGGTGCAGATTGCTTCCAGAATGAATTTGCCACCTCCCTCAAATTGGGGGGATTCCCCCTGGCCCTCAAACCTCCCAACCTCTGCCCTCCTTCTGGGTGCTCCACACCTCCCCAGGATATTAGGCCGGGGTCTTATCAGCCAAGCTTGTTTCCTGCTCTGGGCTTCTAAGAGGTGGCGGGGGGACAGCGGTGGTCGGTGAAATAAAGTGATGCAATTAGACCCTGCAGGCTCTTGCCGGCTCCGAGCGCCGCCCCTCCCCCTCCCACCCCTCCCCCTCCTCCGGGGACCGCTACTGCGGGCTCCTCCCCCACCCTGGCGGGACCAGATGGTCCCCCCTGCCCTTTTGTCCACCAGGCCAGATGGAGGGGGAGGGAGATTGCACTCCCCTCCTCCACCCACCCCCACCTCCCAGGTGCCGAGACAGCGGAGGGGGAGGGGAGGTCAGTGGGACCCAGGCTGAGCCGATTACGGGGACACGTGTGTGTGTGTGTGTGTGTGTGTGTTGGGGGTGGGGGGATGGCAGATATGCTCCCCAGGGAGCAGCAGCAGGGAAAATGCGAAGGCTCTGGAAGAGCAGAGTGCCCCCCGCCCCCCGTCCCGTCTTCTCTCCCCTTCTCTAGATGAGGAGGCAAGTGCGCTGCGACCCTCGCCCCTCCAGAAAAGAAACCCGGAGTGGGGGCGCGGGGGGGCTGGGCCGGCTCCCGCAGCCCACCCGGGCGGGGGGCCGGAGGGGTGCGGGCCGGGCGGGCGGGAGCGCGAGGGGCGGGGGGCCGGCCCGCCGGAAGCGCGGCGCGGGGCTCGGCGGGGCTCGGCGGGGCGGGGCGGCGCGGCTGCGGCACTGGGCGCTGGGGCGGGCCCGGCGCGCTGTAATCGGATCCGGGCAGGGGGCGGGGAGGGGCCGGGCCGGGCGGGCCGGGGTGGGGGGGAGCGCCGCGCCGGGCTCCGGGCCGGCCGGGCTCCGCGCCTGTCAAACCCCTCATTGTTCGCAGCTGATGTCACTCGCAGTTGTGAGCGGCCGCCTCTCCCGGGGACAATGTGGGACTGAGCGGCCCAGCCGCCGCGCCGCCGCCGCCGCCGCCGCAGGACAGCCCCAGAGAGGTAGGGCGCGGGCCGGGCGGGGCGCGGAGGGCCGCGAAGTTTGGGGGCTCGGCCGGGGCGGGGAGCCCGCGCCCGGCTCCGCACGCTGGGCTGCGGGGCTCGGAGGCACCGGGACGGGGCGCGGAGCACGTTCCTTGTCCCTCACAGGCCCCAGCCTGCACAGGTGGCGGGGGTGGGGGGCTGGCTGCCAGAGGAGGGGCTTCTGGGCCGCACCCCGGCTTTGGGGGCCCCCATCCCACCTGCTGTTTCTGTCCTTTGGACCCGCTCTAATCCCGGCCTGCTGCCCTGGTTCGGGTTCTGCTCCATCGCTGTCCCTGCCTTCCATCCCCCATCCCACTCCTCCCTGCAGTTCCCAGCACACACCCCTTCTCATTCTCTGCAGTCCTGGGGGGCCAGGCGCAGAGGTCCAGGCCGGGAGTGGGTGCAGGCACGATGGGGGGGCTCTCGCAGGGCCCCTCCTGCCCCGTGGCTCGCAGCCCTGCGGTCTGACCTACCTTTTTCGCTCGAGTCCAGGCGGGTAGGGGCCCCTGACCCTCCTGCCCGCCCGAAAGGGAGGTGCTCGCTCCTCACTCCCCCATCCCAGGCCCGCCATCTTGAGACCTGTGGCACCCAGTGCCCCACCCGGGAGTGGTCCTCAGCACCCAGGAAGTGGACCTCCCAGGGATGCATGGTGCCAGTTGCATGCCCTCCTCCCAGAACATGGGCTCTTGGTGCCCCCCCCAGCCCAGGATGATCTTCTTCTTGTTGGACCCACAGAGCATGTGGCATCAGGGACCCGCCTTCCCTCACAAAGAGCTCTTCCACCCCACGGAAGCCCGCCCGCCCCAGGAGCTTAAACCTAAGCTCTGACCCCCTTTCTTTCCTGGGGTCACTCCGGGCCTCAGAGCCAGCACCTGGGGCTCTCTCCTTTTCCCAGCGGAAGGCTCCCTAGCCCCTTGAGGCTCTGGAACTTCCTTCAAGCTCCAAGGCACCCCCTTCCCAGCCCCCACCCCCCAGCCTTCATCAGCATGCAGGCTCCGGCTGCCCAAACACAAGGGGATTGTTCTTCCTGCATGCTCGGGGTGGGGGGCTGGGAGCAGGCAGCCCACACACCCTGGCAGGCCTGGCCACCGGGAGGCTGGCTTGCCCCGCCCTGTGGCCCCCGCCAGGCCCTCTCCATCCTTCCTGCTCCCATCACTGCTCCCCTTGCACCGCCCCCCACTCCCCACCCGTGGTGCTGATCTCTTGAGGAAGGAGCTCAGCTCGGAGCCACAGAGGTAGACCCCGGCTGCCCATGGCTGCCCATGCCCTCCCGCCAGCCTCCCATCTAGCCTTACAAAGGAGTCCCTTTCTCTTGGGGTCTTGGTTCACCTCTCTATGCTGCGGCCCTTCCCGCTGTGAGGAACTGAACCTGACTTTGTGAAACCTATGCCACACCCCGTTCTTTTTCCCTTCCCCCCCCCCACCACACTCCAGCTGGTACCCCATGGGAAAACCCACCCTGACCCCAGGAAAGTATTTGCAGATCCTCTGTCTCACTGCCATGCTTGAGAGGTCCTAAAGCCAGAGGGGAAGCAGAGGCCAGAGGTGCTAAGGAAGGAGCTGTGAAGGCAGGGCCTGGTTCCCCTCGGCTGGTCCCTGTCCGTGGCCTGCCCCCTCACCCCACCCTCACGGCTCTGCTGGGATGCCCAGCCCCAGCTCTTTTTCCTGGTGTTTGCTGCCTGTGGGGTGCTCTCTGGACAGTGGAAAGATGGGCTCAGAAATGCACAGTGGGGGCCCCTTTGAGTTGCAGACCTATCTTTGGGGCTGTTGAGGCCCAAGTGATGTGATCACTCACTTGGAAGGTTGGAGAAAGCTTCATAGAGGAGACGGCATTTGAGCAGGGTTTTGATGGAGATGGGAGGATGGGCATTTCGATCTGGGATCAGCCTGGGCAAAGGCCCAGAGGCCTGGAGGTGCTAGAAGGGCTTTGCAGTGGGGCAAATGTGGGGGCTGGGGTAGAGATGAGACAGGAGAAGTTGGCAGGGGCTGGATTTTGTGGAGTCTTGGGTGCCTGTCTGTGAAGCTCAGCCTTTATTCCTTGGGCACCGGGAGCCCCTGATGACTGTTGAGCAGCGGAGTGAACCGTGTCTGTCCGGGAGAATGGAAGACTCTCCTCAATGTGCGTGAGACCGTGAGGGGTGGGTGCAGTGACTGGGGCTGTGCCCTTTCTCCTGGAGTCCAGCCTAGGCCTGGCCTGCCTTAGTTTCCCCTGGCTGTGAGGATGCCCCCCGGAGGCTGTAGCATCAGCCTGCTTGTCAGCTTCCCTTCCCTGCCGCCAGCTGAGTCTGTCAGGCAGCCCTGGTCCTACGGGCAAACAGGGGCAGGAGTTTGAGAATCCTGGGTGCCTCCTCCCCGCCCCCCACCCTGCTGGGCTTGGGGCATGAATGGCCATTCCCTACCTCAGGTGGGGGTGGGGTGGGGGTGGGGAGACTGCAAGGCTTCGAGGCCGTGCGAGCTGGTGCATGCGCCCCCAGACTCTCCGGCAGTTCTTGTGGTGGCCTGGCCTGGCGAATGAGGGGTCATGAGCATACCAGGAGAAGGGGTCGGGCCGGGCAGTTGGGGGGTCTCTCAGTGCTGTCCCCCAGGCCCGGTGTGCTCCCCTCCTGCCACGCCCTGCCTCCCCTGGTGCCCTGAGCCATTCCCCAGCATCACTGGGTGTGGCCAGCATGGCTGCGGCTGTAGGAGTCAAAGGAGAATGCCGCTCAGGGGGTTGGGGTGCTGCGGGGGTGTGGGGAGATGTGCGGTGGGGGAAGGGCTTGCAACCTGTCCTCCCTTCTCCCGGACCCCTGTGCGTCTGTAAACCCTAGTTGGTCCAGGCCCTGTGGCCCGGGAACAGAGAATCCCCCAAGGGGCGGGCCAATCCAAGGCCTGGCCCCAGGAGCCCTCCCTCCCCGGGATTGTTCTTGCTCCAGAACAAAGCCAGAGTGGACACTTGATCCTTGCCTGTTGGGGGGGGAGCTGGCTAAGCCCCCAGCCCTTTGATTGGGCAGCTGTCAGGAGAGCGACAGCTGGGGGGGAGGGGCAGGAAGGGGCAGCCACCATCGCCACACAGCTGTCGCACCCTCCGCCCCCTCCAGCCCGAATGGCTGGGAGCCAGGGCAGACAGAGTGGGCGCTGCAGCTGGGGAGGGGGCCTGAGGAGCAGGAGGGAACGCCTGAGGTCAGGGCCTGGTCTGAACCTGGAATGTTCTGCCAGGCAGCCCTGCTGACCAGAGGGGGCTGGGCACCCCCAGAGGTGAGCTGGAGGTCAGTGTGGTGTGTCCCGTGCTTGCCATGTGGGTCGCGCAGCAGGGACCAAGAACCCACCTGGCCGGAGCAGCTAAGAACTCCCTGGAGGCCTAGTGGGGGCACAGGGGGTGGTCCCGGTGCAGAGACCACGCATTCTTAGGCCCCCTAGAGAATCCTTTGAGAGACCTGTCAGAACCCCCTGGGTTCTCCTAAAGATAGCAAAGAACTGTGTCGTGGGTTCCGCTGAGCAGGAAGGACATAGAGACCAGTGCCCCCTCCACAACCCTCCCCTCCATGGGGCACACTCTCATGGAGCAGGGGGGGAAACTGAGTCCAGGTGTGGTAAGGGCCTGGCCCAGGTCCCCCGTTGAATTTGTGGCCGTGGGGCTTTGCTGCAGACATAGGTGTGTGGTCAGGGCAAGGGCTCTGGTTCTGGCCTCATTCTAGACCATTCTGCCCACGAGAGGCAATGTGGAAACCATTTGTGGGGGTCTCACACCCATGTCCACTCCAAAGCGGTGCTCAAGGCCTAGAGAACCCTAAATCCTGACTTGGAACAAGTTACCAGCCCTTTCCAAACCCGTCTCATTCTCCTAGCTGGGCGGAGGTCTCGGGGGTGACTACCGCGTCCCGCCCACCTCTGGAGAGTCCCTCTCTAAGAAGGGAGACCAGGCAGGGGCAGCCAGAAAGAGGATGTGTCCCGGCCTGTGATGGCCTGACCCAAGCTAGTGCTACCCTCCCCACCCACTCCCCTGTGACCTTGGGCAGGTGACAGACCCCCTAGGCATCGGGTTTCCCGTCTGTTTGGTGCATTCATCTGTTCCAGGCGCCAGGGTCACCCTGTACCTTCTGGGGCCTGGCTCGGAGCTCAGCACCGGGCACCCAGGGAGCAGGAGGTGGCAGTGGCTCCGCGCTCAGCCTTGACTGTCTTGGGAGATGGGCTGAGCACCACAAGTGCTGGGGGCTGCAGGTAGCGGGGGGGGGGGGGGAATGCGCCGAGCGGAGGCAGCCAGCTTGAGGCTGCCCAGGATGCCCGGGCACAGGCAGACACTGTTGACCTCTGACCCCAGCAGTCTGTGGTCTCTGGATGGGACTTGGAGGAACAGGAGCCCAGGGGAGGGGACAGGTCATTACCCCCATTGTACCCGATTAAAACACAGCCTCCTGTTCCTGAGAAAGGCCACCTTTCCCCCTCCATGCCTGTACACTGGCTCCTTTGGGGGTTCAGGAGAGAACACGGGACAGAGCCCCGTGCCCTTGGCCCCGGGTCAGAATAGGGGGCTAGGAGGAAGGTGCCTAGAGAGCTAGCTTGGCACCCCTCCATCCTTCTCCCCCACGCCCTCCGGGGCAGAAGGCATTTGCAGCATTAGGACTTGGTAGTGCTTCTGACTTGGCTCCAGTTTTCCGGCCCCCTAGTGTGCTCCTGGGCCAGGCTGGGCGCGGTGGGAGACAGCCCCTGGGGGAGAGGGATTTCCCAGCAGGATTACGGTTCAGGATTAAGCTGGAGCATGAAAGAGGGTTCGGTGGGGAGCACTGGCTGCCGGGCTAATCCTAGCAACTAATCTCTGGCCCCTCCTTCCTCCCTCAGTCTGCGGCCTTGACATTCCCCAGTCCCCCCACCCCCAGTTCCCTTCTTCCCCACCACCTCATCCCAGGGGGCACAGATTCTCTCCATTTTCCAGTGAGGAAATTGGGATTTGAGAGCCCAAGTGATTTGAGTACCATAGAAGGTGGTTGCAGGCCAGGCCTGTGGCCAGCCAGGACACTTTGTATCCCCTCAGCCTGGAGGAGAGGGCTGCCGAGTGTGCAGACCAGGCCAGGGGTGCTGCGGGAACTCTGCTCCGAAGTATTCGCAAGGACCCCCTGCTCTCCTTGTCTGCGGCCACAGGAGTCTTAGGGTAGGGCGCTGAGTCGCCCCATGAGCCTTTGAGGGCGGGGGAGGCACGAGCAGGTAGGTCCCATCCTGAGCCTTCACCTGCTGCCTCCTCTCAAAATGCCTGTTCCCGGCAGCTCCAGCTTCCACCCTGGCTGCTCCTCCGTGCTTGTGTAGCCGTGGGCTCCGGCCACAAGGCTTCTTGGTTGGAGTGACCTTTCAGCCTCGCTCAGCCTGTGAGGCCCTGCCTTCCTATCCGCCCCCTGCCCCCCAGCTCGGGAAGAGCAGTTTCTCTACTCAGCTCCCTATGGCTTCATTTTGCTCTCCAGTATATGAGCAAAAAGAAAGACACTTATCGCCAGGCGTGACGCACTTACATCTTAAGCCGATGGGGTTAGGAGCGGGGGTCCTTCTTTCAGGTAAGGTGCTGAGGCTTGGATGGATTAGCCCAGCCCTCCAGGATTCCAAGGCCAGGGGGCTGCACACAGGCGCCGCCTTAGTGCCCCCTTAGAGACTTGCATCCAGGCTCTCTTCCCTTTCTTGGCAGCCTCACTCTGGGGTCTCACAGTAAGGGCAGGGGGCCCAACAGGGAGAAGGAGTCCCCTCTCACTCTCTGCATTCCCGCAGAGCCGGCCCGGTGCAGCGTGGACGCATTCCCCGGCCGCTGTGGCCCCGGCCCCGCCTGACAGGATGAGCGGCTCCGACACGGGGCTGGAGGAGGAGCCGGAGCTCAGCATCACGCTCACGCTGCGGATGCTGATGCACGGGAAGGTACAGAGTGGCTTGGCTTGGCCGTGGGAGGGGGGAGGGCAAGCTGAGGGGGTTGTCGGGAGGAGGGAGGAGGGGGCTTTGGTACTCCTGTGACTCGGTCTTGTCTCTTTGCAGGAGGTGGGCAGCATCATTGGGAAGGTAGGTGCCAGCTCTGCGCCATGTCCACTTCTTTCCGGGGCTGCGGCCGTTCAGGCTAAGTGTGAATCTGTTTTGTTTCCCGCAGAAAGGAGAGACTGTAAAGAGAATCCGGGAACAGGTGAGGACGGTGTCTGGGGATAGTGGGGGGACGTCCTGGTTCCACCTTCTCTTTGAATCCCATCATCTTGCTAACCCCTGTCCTTAGTGGGGACACAGGGGTCAGACAGGTTGGTGGTAAGGAAGTAGAGAAGGTGGGGCTAGGATGTGCCTCAGTGGCATGGCAGATACCTTGCATGCGTGAATCCCTGGGTTTGATCTGCGGTACTAACGTCTGGGAAGAAGTGGAGGAGATGCCCCACTACCCACGGCTTGTCCTCTGCCCACAGAGCAGTGCCCGGATCACCATCTCTGAGGGCTCCTGCCCCGAGCGCATCACCACCATCACCGGCTCCACCGCAGCTGTTTTCCATGCAGTCTCCATGATCGCCTTCAAGTTGGATGAGGTCTGCAGTGGAGGCCAAGGGACACTTCCTACCCCAGAGCCCAGGATGGGGGCGGGCAGCCCAGGGTGGGACTTTCTCCCTGGAGTGGGACTTGGAGAGGGTGGGGTCCCTCCTTCATCCCTTAGCAGGAAGGTGGTCGAGGTACTAGCAGGGGGCACAGTGAACCCCGTTGTCTCTCTGCCCAGGATCTTTGTGCCGCACCTGCTAACGGGGGGAGTGTCTCCAGGCCACCAGTGACCCTGCGCCTGGTCATCCCCGCCAGCCAGTGCGGCTCGCTGATTGGGAAGGCTGGCACCAAAATCAAGGAGATCCGAGAGGTGAGGGGAGAGGGGCCAGCAGCCCTGGGGAATGGTGGGGTTAGTACTGCAGATCAAACCCAGGGCTTCTGGCCTTAGGACTGCCTGTCTTCTGGGCCTCTCTGAATCTGGGTGTTGGGAGCAGCCAGAGGTGACCCCTGTCCTCTCCTCGCAGACCACCGGTGCCCAGGTGCAGGTGGCCGGGGACCTGCTTCCCAACTCCACGGAGCGTGCAGTCACCGTATCTGGGGTTCCTGATGCCATCATCCTGTGTGTGCGCCAGATCTGTGCTGTTATCCTGGAGGTGCTGCCCTGGGGCCAGGGGATGTAGGGGTGGGACTGGCCCTGACAGACCCTCAAACCCTATGCCTGTCACACAGGTGTGGGTGAGGCGGGGTTAGAAGGCTGGACACAGGGCTCTGGGAGGTCAGAGGCGGACTACTGGGTGCTGTGCCTCATGAACACAGGTCCCTTGGGGAGGGGGTGGTCAGTGGGGGCCTGAGTAGATCCTGAGACCCCCCCCCCTTCCCATTGTGTCCTCCAGTCCCCACCCAAAGGAGCCACCATCCCGTATCACCCAAGCCTCTCTTTAGGGACTGTCCTTCTCTCTGCCAATCAGGTGAGGGGGAGCAGTAGTCGGGTAGGGGGCTTACCAGGGGAGGGAGGGTTGGGGGCCAGGGAAAAGGGAGAAGACTGACTCTGGCCCAGCTTCCCTCCTTCCCGTCATAGTCATTAACCCCCTCTAACGCTGTGTCCCTACAGGGCTTCTCTGTCCAGGGTCAGTATGGGGCTGTGACCCCAGCCGAGGTGAGTGACCTATAGCCCAAGCCTCGCCTCCCCCCCCCCCAAGCCAAGCCTCCTCTGACTCCTGACCCCTCTCCTTGGGCACAGGTCAGCAAGCTGCAGCAGCTCTCTGGCCACGCCGTTCCCTTTGCCTCACCCAGCATGGTGCCAGGTAAGCAGCCCCTGGAGAGGAAGCCAGGGGCAGGTGCCCAGGGGAAGGCAGCCCCTCTGGGAGGGACCCGGGAGGCAGGAAAACCCAGATCCTTTTCTCCCCACCCCATGCAGGACTGGATCCTGGTGCCCAGACCAGTTCACAGGAATTCTTGGTTCCTAATGATGTGAGCAGGACAAATGGGATATTGGAGAGCAGGGAGGAGGGCCCCGGGGTCTGGGCCTCGCCCCGGTTGAATCACACCCTCTCCCCCAGCTCATCGGCTGCGTGATTGGGCGTCAGGGCAGCAAGATCAGCGAGATCCGGCAGATGTCAGGGGCACATATCAAGATTGGGAACCAAGCAGAGGGCGCTGGGGAGCGGCACGTGACCATCACTGGCTCGCCGGTCTCCATCGCCCTGGCCCAGTACCTCATCACTGCCTGGTGAGTGTGGGCTGCCGCAGATTTGCTTGCCTGGGAAGGGCACAGGTGGGGCAGGGGCGCTGACCGTCTTTCTCTGAGCCTGTCCTCTGCCATCTCGACCCTGCCTGACTCGTTCCATGTTGCCCCATCTCCCCTCCCTCTACGTCCCTCATGTCCTTCCATCACCATGTCTCCCTTCCCGGGATCTTTGGCCTCCCTTCCCCACCCCTCCCTGGGACCAGCCTGCCCTTCCTGCCCCTCCTCACCATCCCTGCCCCTCGTCCTATCTCCCCCAAACACATCCACCCCAGGTCAATGTTCTCCTCAGCTCCTCTCTCCTGTTTTCATCTAATTTCGCCCCCTCTCTCACCCCGCCTTCCCCTTCATCTCCCCCATATATCCCTCTTTTCAGTCTAGAAACGGCCAAGTCTACCTCTGGGGGGACGTCCGGCTCGGCCCCTGCAGACCTGCCTGCCCCCTTCTCACCACCCCTGACCGCCCTGCCCACGGCTCCCCCAGGCCTGCTGGGCACACCCTATGCCATCTCCCTCTCCAACTTCATCGGCCTCAAGCCTGTGCCCTTCTTGGCTCTACCACCTGCTTCCCCAGGGCCGCCTCCGGGCTTGGCGGCCTACACTGCTAAGATGGCAGCAGCCAATGGGAGCAAGAAAGCTGAGCGGCAGAAATTCTCCCCCTACTGAGGCTGGCAGAGGCGCAGGCGCAGGCGCAGGGGACCACTGGCAGGGGGCTGCCTCTGCACCCCACCTGCCCAAGGAAACTCCAAATGCCGCTAATGCCCAGACGCATGGATGCACCCCCTCACCCTGCCCCAGCCAGCGGGGAGGTCCTTCTCTTGGATGGGTGCAGATATGGGCCCAGGGCTCTGGGAGCTGCAGCAGCACCAAGATAGGGGTTCTACCCCTCCCCCAGCCCTGTGCTTGGATGCAGGGAGCATCCTTAGTGCTT
Organism: Sorex araneus; assembly: GCF_027595985.1. Lineage (NCBI taxonomy): Eukaryota > Metazoa > Chordata > Mammalia > Eulipotyphla > Soricidae > Sorex > Sorex araneus. The sequence continues at coordinate 47,910,729 of NC_073305.1, read as the reverse complement.
TGGGAGGGGAAAGGGATTACTTATGCCCTCCCCACTCCTTAGCGCTTCCTAGCTTACTGCCCCTCCCTCTGGGGGGATCAGGGAGGAGGGCTGGGGGCCACGCTTCTCACCTCACCTCCCTGCAGATTCCTGCTGCTTCCACTGATACCTTTTTGACTGGAATGGACTGGCTGGGGCTGGCAGAGGGCAACTCAGAGAGGGAGCGCTGCTGGGGAGCCGGGGGGTGGGGGTGGGGGAGCGGCAAGGGGGACGGGGCCGCATTCTCTCTCGGCAGCAGACACTCTGTACAGTTTTTTCAATCCCTGTTTTTGAATAAATATTCTCAGAGACCAGGAAGCTGTGAAACACTGTGGGTGTTGGGGATGGCGAGTTCCCTAGGAAATGGGTGTAGCCAAGGCTCCGGGGGACACCCCCCCATCTGTGACTCCACAAATTCCAGCTGGGCTCTGGCCCCTTCCACATGTCAGTTCTGGGGATTCCAGACCTTTAGAATACCGTGATGTACAGCCTTCTGCCTCTGGCACCAAACGGAGCCAGGTGTTGGCTGGACCTTTCAGAAGCAGATGGAGAAATTCCAGCAGCTTTGACCGGCTTCTCCTCAGCCCAGACGTCAGGGAAGTCTTCCTGAATTTCTCTCCACTCATTCCTCCTGCTGTGGCTGGAACCTGGGCCCTGCCCTGTTCTGCCCATCGTTTAGCTGTGAGCAGCCCTAGGGCCCTCTCCTGTGTCCCTGCCCACCTCGCTCCTCTGGCCTGGCGGCCATCCATGAGTGTCCAAGCCGCCTTAAGCTGGAGGAACCCTTAGTCATGGTCCAGAATGCAGAGGGAAGGCCAAGGTCTGTGGAAGGTGTGCACAAGGACACAAGGGCCAACAGTCCTGGCTCCCAGAAGCCGCTGGGCCTCACCAGGCAGCGGGCGTCTTACCACCTGTTCCAGAGCTGGAGCTGGAAGTCAAAGCAGGGCACCTGCCAACGTTTGTGCAGGAGGCTGGACGGGACCCTTCTGATACCACCCTCCACCCTCCTTCCTGCAGCCCTGGGCTCGGTGTGTGTGAGAGCTCTTCCTTCAGGTGGCCTCCAACATCTTCAGATTCCTTTCTTGCCAACGCTCGGGCTTGATCCGATGCTTCTGCAGGGCCCTCTGGAGGCCCGTGGAGGTGCTGCAGCAGTGCCCGCGGGTGCCAGGCCCTTGGCACGCAGGTCCTCGGAGGCCTGGGCAGTGCTCGGCGGGCCAGGCGGCGCAGCGCCCTGCGCACCGGGCGCTGCAGCAGGCCGTACAGGAAGGGGTGCACTGCGAAGGCCGAGTAGGCCACCCAGGTGACGGCCGTCTCTGCCGCAGCGGCCTGCACTGCGGGCGCCAGGCACGCACAGCCGTAGGGCAGCCAGCAGGCTGCGAACTGGCCCACGGCCAGCGCTGGGGCCAGGGCTGCCTTGGCCCCGGGCAGGCGCGGCCGGAGGGGCGGCAGGATGGAGACGCGGCTGTCCAGCGAGTCGGAGCGAGGCCGAGCCTCGCGCGCAGGCCGCGGGGGCCTCAGGGCCGCGCGGCGCGCCACCAGGAAGATGCTGCCGTAGGCGCCGAGCAGCAGGAGGGCGGGCAGCGCGAAGGCCAGCAGCGCCCAGAGCGGCCGGAAGGGCCCGAGGCCCCCCGCCAGCACGGAGCAGCTCGCCGGGGCGGGGGGCGGGGCGGGCGGCGGCCCGAGCAGGGCGAGCGCGCCCAGCAGCCCGGCCGCGGCCCACACGGTGGTGAGCACCAGGCTGGGCGCGGGCCGCGCGCCCGGACGCAGCGGGTGCACGATGAGGCGGTAGCGCGCGAGGCCCAGCGCCGCCACGGCCAGCGTGCAGGCGGGCAGCAGCGCCGCCGAGAGGAAGCGCGCGGCGCGGCAGGGCGCGGGGCCCAGGCGCACGCGGCCCAAGCCCGGCGGCGAGGCCAGCAGGCCCAGCGGCATGATGGTGGCGGCCGCCAGCAGGTCCACGATGCACAGGTGCACCAGGTAGAGCGCGTCGCGCAGACCTGGCGTGCGCAGCACCACGACCAGCAGCCCGCCGTTGCCCAGCAGTGCGGCCACCTCCACGATTGCCGCTAGCAGCAGTGCCATCGAGCCTGGGACCCCTGTGCTGGTCAGCCCTGTGGTATTGGCCATCCGCGCGCTCGGGCTTCACCCTGTGCTGGGATGCAGAGAAGAAATGGAGAGTCTTCTCCGAACCCACCCTCCACCCCTCCTTGCCCAGCGCTGGGCCCATGCTCCTCTGGCCCCTCACCTCACAGGCTGTCCAGGCGCCGGCTCCGTTGCGTGGGTTGCCATCTCCTTGGGAGCTTAGCCGGCCCCATGCAGGGGACGGCCGGCTGGGACTGTGGGCTCGTTTCTCTACCCCAGCGACTCAGCCCCTGCTGGGGATGGTACTGGCTGTCACTTTGATGTCGCCTTTGGAGACAGCAGAGCTGGCAAGGGAGGGGCAGGGCCTGGCACCACACCCGCCCTCTGGGTCCTAGCAGCTGGCAGCTGGAGGCTAGAGCTCTGCTGTGGCAGCGGGGGTGCCTCCAAGGCCGGCCCAGAGTAGGAACACACAATAGGCAGGAACTGGAGTGTGTTAGTGACAAGAACAGGAGCAGTACGAGTCCCAGGGACCCTCTGAACGCCAGGAAGGCTAGATCTCTTAGAAAATAAGGTGCTGGATAAATGTAGTGGGGATAAATCAAGGGCTTGACACATAGTAGACACTTGATATTTGTTAACTTGGCACGGAATAGCTGTTTCATGATGGTATAAGAAGTAAATGAGAGCAGGCCTTGGGGGACAATGGCTCATGTTGGTCTTAGTTGCCGCTAGCGAACAGGTCCGCTTAGTGCTGCCTGAGCCATTGTCAGGAAACCACTGCAGCTCTGAGAACATGTGGGCTACGGAGCTGTGGGCAAGATCCCCACCTTCCATGTTCCTGGGTAGGTATGAAATCCAGTCCTTATCAGCATATGGCACCTGCCACCCGCTCCAGATGGTTGGCTCAGGAAAAGCCCTTGCAACTCTTGTTTTTCCCCTTCAGGTTTTGGGCTACATCCAGATGTGCTCAGGGCTTACTCCAGGCTCTGTGCTTAGGGATCACTCCTGGTGGTGTTCAGGGGACCATATGTGTTGCTGGGGATCAAACGAGGGTCAGCTGCTTCAAGCACCTTAAGTCAAACACCTTACCCCTGTACTGTCTTCTCTGCCCCCCCCAAAGCCATGTGACTCATACGAATTACAGTTTTACAAACCCCCATCCGCACCCTGACATAATTTGTATCCGGAGTACCTCGCTCCTCAGTCCCCAGTTTGGTTATTTATTCAGCTGCTTCTTCAACATCTCTGTGCTTTGAGTTCCGGGCATCTCAAACTTCCTATGTCCCAAACAGTAAGGTGACTCTTAAACTGGAGGTAGGGGGACACCCAGTGGTGCTCAGGGGCTACTCCTGGCTCAGCTTGGGGGTTGCTTCCTGTGGTGCCTGGGGGCAGTGTGGTATGTGTGTTCAGCCTGCAGAGCTATTTGTCCAGTCCACAAACAGAAGGATGCCTCTTGACCCTGCCAGCCCACTCCTCTCAGTGTTCTCCATCTTAACAGACTCCACCTCAAAGTTTTTATGGATGCCTCTTACCATTGAATCCATTGGCATATCAATACAGCCAATGTTCACCATCAGTCCCTTGGTCCCAGCCGCCATCTATCTCCTGGACCTGTCAACGTCCTAGTCACCGATCTCCTGCCCTCTGGTCTTGTGCCTGTTTCTGATCATTCGCCCAAGTCTATTCCCCTTCCCCCCGGTTTTGCTCAGTGATGCTTTACTTATCAGAGAACTGTGCTTGCCATACATCCTTACCAATAGGCTTTTAGGTATATTTGACCAGGTGTATTGGAATTACAGGCTTGCTCCTGTGTCAGATGGATCAATAGCTTCTTTTTACACATTAAGAGCACGCGAATCAATATGAATTGGGGTTTCAAAAAGGGAAAGGGTGAAATCAAGGTCAGGGATCTCCACACTAGCACGGACCCATTGTTTAACCTGTTGGAGTCTAGGTCTTCTGAATTCCCTTATCAGAACCTGGTAACTGAAGCACAGCAAGAATGTTAGTTTTGGGCGTTTCTGTTCTCTCAGGGTGTTTCTACCTTTCTACGCTGAGTTCCTCCCTCAGAAGGAGGCACAAAGCTGGGTCTTTCCCTCTCACTCTCAGCCTGGGGTGCTGTCTCTCCCTCCGGGGAGAGCAGCCTCTCTCCATGGCAGCTGATTTGGGCAGGATAGTCCCACTGGGCCATTCGAATACCTTTTGCTTCCATCATCCCTCCAGACTCTAGGTGAGAACCACAACCTGATTCCTGCTATTGCCTTGATTGTCTTATATCCTCCTCTTTGGTGGTTCAGTTTCTTCCCTGTGATGAATGTTTTTTTTCTTTTTGGGATCACACCCAGCAGTTCTCAGGGGATACTCCTGCTTCTGCACTCAGGAATTACTCCTGGTGGTGCTCGGGGGACCATATGGGATGCCAGGGATTGAATCTGGGTGGGCAGCGTACAATGTAAATGCCCTCCCCACTATACTATTGCTCCGGCCCCCTTGTCTGAGAAATTTAGACTGATTTCAGTTTTTCGGATAGGACTATTTTTTCTTTTTTGGGTCACACCCGGCAATGCACAGGGGTCACTTCTGGCTCATGCACTCAGGAATTACCCCTGGAGGTGCTCAGGGGACCATATGGGATGCTGGGAATTGAACCCGGGTAGGCTGCGTGCAAGGCAAACATCCTACCCACTGTGCTATCGCTCCAGCCCCAGGATTTAAATATATATATGTCTTGCTCCTGACAGTTCTAGATAACCAGCAGTGTCAGGGAAGGATCTCAAGCAAGATGAGTGTCTAATCCCATTCAGTGACCATCTTTCCTAAAATCAGCCTACTTTTCTGTCACTCCCTTTACCCTATTTTTCTGGACCCTTCTGCTTGCTAAACTATTTCATATATGTGTGTGTTATTTAGAACCCGATTTTCCAGTTGGCGCGCTTCAGGGGAGCAGGGACCTGGTCTCTGTTTGCTGACACCAGTGCCCTGAAGCCCATGGCAGGCATGCGGTCAGCAGTCCCAGGCAGTAGAGACCAGGGAATGGACTGCCAGGCTTGACTAATTTCCTGTTGGAATCTGAATGGCGGTGGGTCAAACTTTCCACAAATCAGATGAGAAAGCAAAAACCCTGAAATGGAATACATGTTTCAGATCATCTAGCTGACTTGTATGTAGAGCCCAGGTCACCTATTCCTAGCCTCTGTCCACGTAGAAACAATTCCTGCACCTGGCCAAATTCTTAGCATGTGACTCGACACTAGAAAGTGAAGCTGGAATTCTGGAGGAATTGGTTCAAAGGAAGGAGAAGCCTGCAGGGCTGGGCAGTCCCTGAGCCACCAGGGACCTCACTATAGTGGACTGCAGAGTGCATTCTCCCTTCAGAATCATTCAAATAAATAAGAATTTAAAGCACCCTCCCCCCTCCTTTCCTCCTTCCTTCCTTCCTTCCTTCCTTCCTTCCTTCCTTCCTTCCTTCCTTCCTTCCTTCCTTCCTTCCTTCCTTCCTTCCTTCCTTCCTTCCTTCCTTCCTTCCTTTCTTCCTTCCTTCCTTCCTACCTTCCTGCCTCCCTCCCTTCCTTCTTCCTTCCTTCTTTCTGTCTTTCCTTCTTTCTCTCTTTCTCACATTCAGCAATGCTCAGGGCTTACTCCTGGTTCTGTGCTTAAGAATTACTCTTAGTGAGCTCAGAGGACCATGTGTGGTGCTGGAAATCAAACACTGGTCAGCTGCGTACAAGGCAAGGGCCCTACTTGCTGTACTCTCTTCTGATTTATATACATTTTATATTTTTATTTGCAAAACCTAAACCAGAAAGTAATGGCCTTGGCTTCCTAGCACAGGTTGGAGGGAACAGAGGAAAAGGACTGGGAGCAGGTCACTTTGGAACATAGGTCTTTGTATAGAATGGACCTTTGGAGCTATGCTAATGTTCTACTTATTGAATCAGTCAAGGTGGGGAAATCTCCCTGAAAGTTAATATAAGCAGAGGGGCTGGAGTGATAGCACGGCGGGTAGGGCATTTGCCTTGCATGCGGCCAACCCTGGCTCGAATCCCAGCATCCCATATGGTTCCCTGAGCACTGCCAGGGGTAATTCCTGAGTGCAGAGCTAGAAGTAACCCCTGTGCATCGCCGGGTGTGACCCAAAAAGAAAAAAAAAGTTAATATAAGCAGAATCAAATGTGATTATATGTGAACAACAGAAGAGAAATAACCAGTCCTAGTAACATTTAAACTGTGTTCAGTTTATTACTTTGGCCATTGGCTCTAAGACTACTGAATACTAACTCTATCAGAAACTTAGAAAGTTTGTTTTTCAAAACAGCATGAGTATAGCAATTATTTTTTGTTGTTTTTGGACCACACACACAGGTGCTCAGGGGTTACTCCTGGCTCTGCACTCAGGAATTATTCCTGCTGTGCTCGGGGGACCATACGGGATGCTGAAAATCGAACCTGGCTTGACTGCATGCAAGGCAAGCACCTAACCCACTGTACTATTTCTCCAGCTTGAGTCTAGCAATTCCGAAACTATTTTTGTATGGGGGTAAGCAGAAAAAACGTTTTGTGTGGGATTGAAGGGAACCTGGGTTTTTACGACAAGGAAGGGGTGGAATCGATATGTGCTGGGGAAGAATGGAAAAACCCTGGTCTTGGGCTGGAATTGGAGAAACAGAAATGGATAAAGTGGACTTTTCCCCCCCCACACATCCTATTTTCTAGCCCCCTGCTATGAGGACTGAAAAGCAATGACACCCCTGTACCAGGAAACGTACCTGCTGCCCAGATATGAATACTGTTTCTAAGTCTAGGGAACCAGGGTGCCTTAAAGTTTTGTTCAAGATAAGCCTAGAAGTAAGAAAGTAAACTGGAAAGTAAGCAAGTCATCAAGAGCTGATGGAGGCGCAGAAGTCAGCTTGAAGGATTTCCTGCGGGTGAGCTCTGGAACAACTGTGATAGTTCAAGGGATGGAACACATGCCTGGTGTGTCTGAATTCAAGCCCTGGCACTTTGGAGCCCTCATGGGGCTTGGATAAGGCCCCGGTGACCCCTGAGCAACTGACTGCAGGGTCTGAGTGCTGCTGAGAGCAGTCACAGCCCCCAACACTGCTACGTGTGGCCCCTATGCAAAAGTTTGGGACAATTTGGAAATCAAAATAAATAATAATAAAGGACATAGAGATAGTACAAGTGCAAGGGCACTTGTCTTGCACATGGAAGGGCCAGGTTCTATCCCCAGCACCCCCTATGGTACCCCAGCACCACCAGGAGTGATACTTGACCCAGAGTCAGGAATAAGCCTTGAGGGTGTGGCTCCCAAACAAAATCAACAACAAAAGAAGATAGCAATGGCCCATTACAGAAATAAAGAACCTATGAATCTGTACTGATAAGAAATAAAGGGAATATTAACACATTTTTTGGGGGGGCACACCTGGCAATGCACAGGGGTTACTCCTGGCTCTACACTCAGGAATTACTCCTGGCAGTGCTTGGGGGACCATATGGGATGCTGGGAATTGAACCCGGGTCAGCTGCGTGCAAGGCAAACGCCTACCCACTGTGCTATCACTCCAGCCCCTATTAATACATATTAAAAATAGTAAATATAAAAGAATGTTGGGATTAGATAACTATTTGCAACTGTCTTAGCAAATATGAATTCAAATAAAAATCACAATGGAAGTGTGGTGTGGCCGTGAGGGGTCCCACGTTTCCCTGCCAGTGGCTGTCTGGGTGGGCTAGAGGGCAGTGGGGCCACCATGATGAGCGGACAGCCTGACTGGGTGCCTTTGAAGTGGTTGCCCAACGAAGCCCAGAGCCTTCCTCCCCCGGGCTTCGTGACCCTTGGCTCATCCACACCGGCTCTCTGGGCTACTGCCTGGACCTAATCAATAATGTGATCTGGTGGTGGCTGATGTTGCAGGTGTGTCTGCACAGCCAGCTGCTCTATGTCACTTATTTTTTGTTGGATCTCACCTATTAAAACAGCAAGACCAATGGTAGGCTGTGAAAGATCATGATATGTTTGTCTGTATAAAGTCACAGCCTGAGGATTTTTCTGAAATAGATCAGAACACTTATGGTGAAATCTTTAAAACCCACCCACTACCTTGAAAGCTTTGAAATGGTTGTTCTGGTTTCACTTTTTGATTCCCAGGCTTATGTGTTTTTATGACATCTGAAATGTATATGAATACGTGTATTCACACTTTGTGATTAAAATGGCAATCATGGAGAAATAATCACAATGCATGTTAAAGGGAATCGGTAAAAAGTTAATCGGAGTGGGATGCTGGGTCACAGAGGGGTGATGTCGCCTGCCTGGCACATGGCCAATCTTGCCCAGTTTGAGTCCTTGGCACCACGTCTCGGGCCCCAGGCAATGCCAGGGCTCCCTCCTGAGCCAGGATCAGCTGTGGTCCAAAACAAACAAACTAAAGAATGGAACAGTAACATCCTAAAAATATTTTGCCACAGGGGTTACTGACTAATGACAAAGGGAAGAAATGGCAATTTCCAGTGGTGAAACCTGGTGGTGACTACCTTAATTAAGTGGTTAAAGTCAGAGCTGGAGAGAGCACAGAGGTCAAGGCTCTTGCCTTGCATGCAGCCGCAGTTGCAACCCTGGCCCGAATCCTGGCACCACATTTGGTTCCCCAAGCAAAAGCAGGGATCACTCCTGAGCATAGAGCCAGTATTTTCCCCTGTGCACCAGCAGTTATGATTCCCCCAAAACAAAACAAAAAATCAAAGTCAACCTATCAATCTGTATAGTCAACATAGCTTATCTGCATATGTACTAAGGACATGGCCCTTCCTATGTATATAGAAGGACACATAATTTTTTTTTTTTTTCTGAGCTGGTCAGAGGCCACCAGGGCTACACCAGACAGTACTGGGACATCATGTGGTACCAGGGATCAAAACCAGGACCTCCATACTTCTGAGCATGTACTCTGCCACTTCAGCTGTCTCCTCCACCCGACAGACAGTATATAAACATCATTTATATAATGTTTTAATCCAAACTGCAATACCTGATCTAATCATCACAAAACATCAGACAAACCCAATTGGGAGAGACTCTATAAAATGATCAACTGTATTCTTTAGGGGGGCTAAGAACTTCAGTAGCAAAGGGGAAAGAAGACTAATGAGCACCCAGAGAGAAAGTACAAAGGTTAAAGATTAAAGATAGGGGGCCGATCGATAGTACAATGGGTAGGACATTCGCCTGTCCCCGGTTCAATCCTTGGCATCCCATATGATCCCCCGAGCACCAGCAGGTGTAATTCCTGAGTACAGAGCCAGGAGTAACCCCTGAGCAAGCATTGCTGGGTGTGACCCAAAAAGAAAAAAAAAGGTTAAAGATAGTCCCCTGAGCACTGCCAGGAGTGATCCCTGAGCACAGAGCTAGGAATAACATCTGAGCAATGCCAGGTGAGGCTCCAAAGCCAAAAATGCAAAAAACTATAAAAAAATATATGCCTCCTCTATCCACCCCAAAGGAGACTAATGAGCCACAACCATCACATGTAGCATCTGATCCTGGACTAAATTCAGGCCCACTGTCCAGTGTTCTGTACCCCTTGTTTGTGGGTGGGGTTACTGGGGTAACAGCGGCATTCCTTTATTTAATGCAGAATTGGGGTGGGGTGGAGACAGTACAGCAGGTAGGGTACTTGCTTTGCAAGTAGCCAATTGGGGTTGATCCCTGGCCCCCCATATGGTCCCCTGAGCCCTACCAGGAGTGATCCCTGAGTGCACAGCTGGGAGTAAACACTGAGCACCACCAGGCATGGCCCAAAAACAAACAAAAGGAGAAAAAAAGCAGAAATAAACCCCTCTGATACATTCATGTATAATATTTGCGTTATCAGACATGGGGATATTTAGTGTCAAGGTATGAGGAATGCTTATTTGCCTGGCAACATCTGATCTAAGGAACTGAATAACCAGATGGGCTCCCAAGCGGCCAATGGTTCTGAATTGATGGGCAAGGTCCGTCCTGAAGAATCCATTAGCAGATGAGGCTGTTTGTTATGGTGATGGCTGTAGAGAACCCAGTGTGTGTGTGTGTGTGTGTGTGTGTGTGTGTGTGTGTGTGTGTGTGTGTGTGTGTATGTGTGTGTATGTGTGTATCTGTCTGTGTTGTGTCTATGTGTCTGTATATGTGTGTATGTGTCTGTGTGTCTGTATGTGTGTGTATATGTCTGTGTGTGTGTATGTCTCTGTGTCTGTATGTGTGTGTGTGTGTGTGTGTGTATTTGACCCACATCAGCAACCTGTGCGCTGCTCCATGGGGTGTGGTGGAAGCTCGTGGGGAGTGTTGCCTGGAGAGCTACACCGGGCACAGCTTGGGACTCTGGCTTCTGCCCCAATAGCATGTACTCCTGGCACCTGCACTGGCCGGGCCAGTGGCACACAGACAAGCAAAGGCTGTGTGGTGAGCAAACACAATATTTAATAAACTTATCTATACATGTCTGAAGTTCACTTGCTTGGAGATATCGGGTGGACAGTGTGGGCCAGGGTGGACGGCCCAAGTGGAGATGGAGTCCAGCTCCTTTCAGCCTGTGCCTCTCATCACACAGCCTCGTCCGAGTCTGCCTTCGGTGACCTGGGACTGCCCCTGCCCCACCCCAACCATCACCAGGGAGGCCCATCAGCTCTGTGGCCTCGGCTTTGTCAGGGCTAACAAAGATGGGACAAAGTCAGTGGATGGGACACAAAAGGGAGATGTGGGAAGGAAGGGTGGTGGGGGACAGGAAGATGGAAGGCAAGGAGGGAGCCCGGGCAGGGAAAGGAGACCAATGAGGGGCCAGAAACATAGTATGAAGGTTAAAGGTTAAGGACAGTCCCCTGAGCACCGCCAGGCATGATCCCGGTCACTCGGGGAGGCGACCTCCAGCTCAGAGACGAATCTCCAGCAGGTAGCGCAGGCGGCACTGGCTCTCCTGGTAGATGAGGTACTCGCTCTGGGAGAAGCTGGAGCCCTTGAACTGCGGGCAGGGCTTGGGCGGGCCCTGCGGCACTGCCACTTTCTGGCCATCCAGCTCCAGCACGGTGTCCTGGGTTGGATCTGCAGGGCACAGCCAGGGACATTGGTCCTGCCCTGGTGCCATATACTTCTGGCACCAGGAGTGCCTGCTCATTCCCTCCTGGCCAATCTCCAAACCCATTTCTCAAGTCTGGACTCTCCTCCCCCGACTATCTCCCTAGGAGCGTCCCCCTCTCTCCCGGGGCTGTCCACGAGGGCCACTCAGTTGCCCGGGACTGATCTGTGGATTCAGCGAGTGTTGGCTGACTGACAGAGTGAATGACTGGGGTGTGGAGACTCCTCATTCCTCTCCCTTCCCCCTGCCTCCTCTCTGGATGTGTCCTGGTCCCCTCCCCCATCCCGTCTTTGTCATCTGGGACTCACCAGGTTCCGTGTGGCCTCGGGCGATGACACTGTCGAAGCCAGATGGCGGCTCCGTCAGGTTGGGCTCATCCACGGTGATGTGGTGCTCTCGGCCCAGAGCCACTTCCCCCAGGAACATGTAGCCGATGGAGTGGGACCCGCAGGGCATGCCAGTAACTGGGGATACAGGGCGGGTGGGCAGCTCAGCCCTCCTGCCCGAGGCCTTGGGGGAACCTCTGGCTTGGCTTTCCCAGCCCAGAGATTTGTCCATTCTCCCTCCATCCTTCTGTTTAGTTTCGGGCCACAGCTGGCAGTGCTCAGGACTCACACCTGGTTCTGCGGTCAGGAGCCTTTCCTGGCAGTGCTTGGGGCACCATATAGGGCACCAGGGATTGAACCAGGATTGTTGGCTGTATGCAAGGCAAACACCTCATCCCTGTATTGTCTCTCGGACCCCTTTCTTTCCATCCTTAAGAACACCTTTTTTGGGCAGAGCTGAGCCCTGCTGGGAGTAGTTCCTGAGCACTAAGCTGGGAGTAGTCCCTGAGCCTTGCCAGATATGGCCCTTCCACCCCCAAAAGAACACCTCTTGTCTTGGCTACAACCCTCCCCCCGCCCCCACCCCTGTTGATCCTCAACTCCCGGGGTCCAGGCCTCTGCACCCCTCACTGCCTTGGTGGGGATCAGCAATGACTCCCAAGGACCAAATCTGCGGGGGGCTGCTCCCTGACTGGCTTTGCTGAAGGTGCCCCTGGCACCATCCTTCACCCTCGCCCTGGCTTCTACTGGCACCGGCTTTCCCAAGCCCACCCTTCACTTCTTCTAAGGATCCTCTGCCCTCCTGTGGGCCTCAGGGATGGGAGGCCCTAGAGCTTCAGTCCTGTCCATCTTTAGATAAACCCTCAAACCTTGCTTTTCTGGATGGGGGTGCGAGTGATCTCCCATGACGGCGTCAGCCTGGGGGTCAGCGAGGACACCGCTGTACACAAACTTGGGGGTCAGTAAAGGTAACTTGGACCCTATCCCACATGCTGTATGATCCGCCTCCACAGGTCCTTCTTGAGGGTTCTCTCCTCCCCACCTCCACTGCCTGGGTGACTCCACATCAGGCTCCCCGTGACCTCTGCCCTCTCCCTCCCCCCAATCCCCAGGTGTTGCAGGGGAGCTCCTGCCATAGACACCTCCAGCCGGACCCCTGTTACTCCCTGAGCCTGTTGGGGCCTCGCCATCTGCCTTCTCCACGGCTGCTCACTCCCAGCCAGGTGGCACCTACCCTCTATTCCCTCACAGGCTCCTTGCTCAGCCCCTCAGCCTGTGGGCACCCTGTCCTTGAGGAGATGCGCTCCTAGATGCCTGCTCTGGGTCTTCCCAAACCCTAGCCAACTTATTCGACACTGGGGCCAGCAAACGCCTCGAGGTGCCTCTCCATTTTTCATTGTTGTTCTTTGGGTCATACCTGTCAGTGCTCAGAATTTTATTCCTGGCTCTGCACTCAGGAATCACTCACTCCTGGTAGTGCTCAGGGACCATATGAGATGCTGAGGATTGAACCTAGGTCAGCTGCGAGCAAGGCAAGCAAGCACCATACCCGCTGTACTATGCTCTGGCTCCTCAAGGTGCCTCTTCTGATGAGTTTCTAAGGTACCGGGATCACTTTGTGGCCCATCCTGCCCGGAGCTTGGCCCCCAGGAGCAGCTTACCATAGCCAGCAGACTTGCTGTTCTCCGAGGCAAAGTAGATGCCCCTGCCCACGCGGCCCCCAGAATGGGGCATGATGCGAAGTCCGCTGGTGAGGATAGCGGCCACCACAGCCACGTTGGTGCCATGCCACAGAAGCTTCCGGTTCCCCAGCTCGGAGTGAGCCTGGAACCTGTCCCCCTGGGGCAGAGGAGAAACAGCGGGCAGGTAGGACCAGGGCCAGGTTGGGGTGGGCACTGGGTCACTCACTTTGATGGCCCACAGGCAGCACTGCTAAGCTGATGTGCTGAGGGCCCAGGTGGTGACTGGAGGAGGAGGCGGGGCAGGATGGTTTCTCACCTCTCCTTCTCGGTTCACCTTCCAGACATGCTGGAGCGAGGGGCACCTGTGGTTGCTGCCAGTACGTTCCAAATAGGTGTGTATCACCTGTGCGAGAGCAGATGCAGAGTGCAAGGGTGAGAGGTGCAAGGTGCAAGGCTGAGCCCCTCGGATCCTCCGTGCCACAGCTCTCTCTCTTTGGTCACACACCTGGTGGTGCTCAGGGCTTACTCCTGACTGTGCACAGGGATCACCCCTGGAGGGTTCGGGAGAACCATATGCGGTGGTGAGGGTCGAACCTGGGGTGGCTGCACGCAAGGCCAGCACCCTCCCCGCTGTACTATCTCTCTTATGGCACAGGGACAGAGGCTCCAGGTGGGGTCAGAGGTCGGCCCGGGGCACACCTTGTACTCCTGGGCCTTGGAGTCCAGCAGCTCCAGCTTGCACTTGAGGAGCTGGTAATTTCGGTCCAGTGGATGCGGCACCTCCTCTACCTTCTCCTCCTCTTCGGAGGTTGCCTGCAGGGTCTGGGCCAGCTCGATATCCGCCAGCACCTAGGGTGTCGGGCGTTGAAGCCTGCGTGCCAGTCTGCCAGCCTTCCCCTCCCCATAACTGGGAGTGAGGGTGGCCAACCCCTACATTCCACCCGCCCCTCTGCATCTACCCAGCCTGCCCTCCCTGGTCCTCATGGGCGGTGCCCATTGCAGCCCATCCATCCGCCTCCTCGGGGCCGTTGGTGCCACATCCCTGACCGGCCCCCACGGCCTCACCAGCAGCATGTCCTTCTTGGCCTGCAGAAGCTCCGGGGAGTTGATGGTTGGGGGCCGGTTGCGGCCGAAGTTGTGGGGGATGACAGTGTAGAAGTGGGAAGACAGCTCCTCCAGGCTGGGGCCTCTGGCCCCGGAGCCTTTCAGGGCCTCCTCGAGGGCCTCCAGGGCCTCAAAGCCCCGGGCAATCTGCTGCTTGCTCAGTTTCCCCAAGGGCATCTTCTTCACATCTGGGGGGTGGGCATGAGGGGCAAGACTCAGCCTCGTGTCCCGTCTCGCTGGTGCCCTGTCCCCTGTGCCGGGCCCAGCTCCCCTCACCCAGGTTCATGAGTGCCATGGAGTTGTTGAACATGTCCTTGTTGAAGATGTTGTCAATGAGCTTCTGTGTGGCTGCATCCAAGGAGCAGGGCTGGAACCGCTGAAGCCCGGTACGGGCGGGAACTCCGTCCACCTGGGAGGAGAGGACACACGTGGGCAGGGCAGCCGGACAAAGCACCTGAGCCCGGGGTAGTGGCAGGCACTAGCTAGCCCTTGGCCAGACCGGGCCAAAGAGGGGAGATCTGTGCTGAGGCCGCGGCTGAGCCTCGGCCGAGCCCACAGGGTCTCTCTGCCCAGCCTCGTTCATCACCCCAGGTCTTGCACCTTCAGCACAGCTTCCTGGGTCTCCTCCTCGGCCTGCACTTCGATCAGCGTGTACTTGCCAGGGTGGGCCACAAAGTGGTCCCGTTCGGCCCAGCTGTTCTTCGTCTTGTCCCGAAATTTCTTCTCAAAGTCCTTCTTTGCATCCTCCAGTAAGTCAAAGTGGCTGAGCTTTGACTGGCCCACCTCTCCCTGCAACCAACAGCTTTCAGGGGTGTGCCCACCCCAGTGTCCCCCCGACGCCCCCAGGTTCCAGGCCCTGTGCCGAGTGCCCCTGGACAGCTGGCCATGCGGGTGGGCTCAGCGGGCAGCTGTGTTCTTAGTGCCTGAGGCGGCCAGGGGACTATGGGGGTCAGGGCTCATGCTGGGCGAGGCAAAGGAGGCAGGAGGTGGGTGGGCACCACGCACCACGCGGCCCCAGCGGTTCCAGCAGGCGAAACGGTTGCCCTCTTGCAGCAGCTGGATGATGTAGAATTTGTTGTTGTTGTTCCCGATGTTGGTCTGGTTCAAGGTACAGTCGTAGTCCTCGTGCACCTGGACCGGTGGGGCAAGGGAGGGAGGCAGGCTGGGGTGGCCCTGGGGCAGGACATGGTGCCCAGCTGTACCCTGACTGGGGTCTGAGGGGGATCCGGTGCAGAGGCTGGTGAGGAGCTGGGTGCCTGGCCCTGGCAGAGGCCCTCTGAGCAGACACAGCGGAATTGGGGCACTTTGGGTGGGGGAATTGGAGTGAGACAGGGTTTGGTGCTGGGGGTCTTGATGTAGGCAGGTAGATAGGGAAAGGCCCCTGGCAATGAAACTTAGATCATCAAAGTCTCCGGGGAGGAGAATCCTGAGACTGACCCACCCTGTGGGTACAGGAAACGCACCTGATAAGACCTTCAACAGACTCTGAGGACAATAGACCCCTCCCCAGGGGGTTCCCCAAAGAAGACCATTACCACTCCCAACCTCCCTGGTAACCTCCTTAGCAACGGACTTTTACCTGGGAAGAAGCCCCAACGTGGGGGCAGGTTGGAGAAACCCTATAAAGGCCACCTTGAACAAAGGAAGGGGGCGCATATGCTGCCTGAGCCCATGTGCTGCTTGTGCCATGTGGCCGAGCACATGTGTCGCCCGCATCTCCCCCCTTAAGATGTGTACTTTCATGCTTTCGTGTCCAGTGCTAGGGTGTGTGTAGAGCTCTCTCCACCCTTGGAGAAGCCCGCGTTCTCTCTTGAGCGCGTTATTCTTACTATTCTCTCTCCCACTTATCCTTCCTCCTTCCCTCAGAAACCTCTAAATAAAATCTGTTACTTCACTGCTTGTCTACTTCTGAAATTCTTTTCCGCGAGCGAGACAAGAACCCAGTAACCCTGGGTCCCGGGTGTTTGAGGCGGTTGGAGAGAAAGTAACCGTCTTTCTCCTCCCCGCTTCACGTAAGTCACCCGTGGGGCCCACCGACATCAGTCTGACAAGGGGTGGGGGTCTCTGTAGAGCATGGCCCTGCTCTGGGGGCAGGCCTTGAGGGGTCTTAGGGGAGCCCTGGGGAGACTCAGGGGCTCAGAGCACTGCCTTAAATTTTGAGGGGGGAGGCCTGAGCACCTGGGGGGCCCTGCCTGGCTGTGACAGGGCCCAACCCCCTGGTTGACCTTTGGAAGCCTGAGAGACCTGAGCTAAGCCTAGGGTGTGTGTGTGTCCTGGTGTGTGTGTGTGTATGTGTGTGTGTGTGTGTGTGTGTGTAGGGGCTACTAAGGCCTTTGTCCCGAGGAGGGCTACAGCTTACCTGGGTTCCGGGGCTGCTGCTGAGCGGGCACACGGGGTCCACTCGGACCATGCGCTTCTCAGCCGGAGCAGCCCTGAGCGCCTCCACAGCGGAGCGGCAGCTGTCCTCCTGCTCCTCCTGCCGCCCCTTCTTATTCCCAGGGCCCCCTGGCTGTGCCGTGGACTTGCGCTTTGGAGCCATGGTGGTCCTGGGACACGGAAGACACTCTCAGATGCTTCCCGAGAGGCACAGCACCTGCTCCCCCACCCTGGGCTTGCTCTTTGGTGCCCCTTTCCCCACTCCGCTGCCTCCCCGAGTTGCAGCCCCAGCCCCAAACTATGTCTCTGCACCTCAGCTCTGGCCCTTGGCCCGGGGCGCCAGGGGCGGCCCACTCTGGTCCAGGACAGTGGTTCCCTCAGCCCGGCTCCTGGGTGCCAGGCACAAGGAAAGTGAAAGAAGCAGCTCCCTCTTGGGCCCCACCCAGATCCTCCTCCCTCTGGAGCACCCTCAGGGGACCGCTGGCTCCTCCCTTTCAGCTAACAGGGATCAGCATAGTTGCCAAGCTGAGTCACTCACGAAGGATGAGGGGGCAGCATTCCTGAGTCAGACCACATGTCCCCCCAGGCAAGTCTTTTCCAAACTGAGGGAATACGGGCCCCCTGAGTGCTGTAGGAGTGACACGGGCCCCCTGAGTGCTGTAGGAGTGACACGTGAGTGTCAGGTGAAACTGGGCAGTGCTGTTTGCTGCCAGAAGGTAATTTCCTCAAGCCCCACTGAGGGGCTTGAGAGATAGTACAGCAGGGAGGGTGCTCCCCTTGCATGTGGCCAGCCCTGGTTCAGTCTCTGGCACCACACAGGAGTTGGGTCCTGAGTCCCACCAGGGACCAGCCCTGAGCACTGTTGGACTGGGTGTGGTCCTACTGTCCCTCCCCCAAAAAAGTAAAGTGTGTGCAATGAGTAATGTGTGCAAAAAAAAAAAAAAACCCACCAAAAAACCCAAAAAACAACCCATTTTCTTTTCTTCTTGAAAATGGGGCAGGAGGCCAGTTACGTTTGGGAACCTCTGCCCTCTGCCCCAGGGCTCCCAGAACCCAGAGGTGAAGAAACCCTTTCAAAGGGGAGGGTTCAAGAGTTCTAGGGTGCCAATCTGGATCCCGGAGCCGTGGCCATGAACTGCCAAAGGGCAAGGGCCTGGTCCACCCCACCCTGCTCAGCCCTGCCCTAGTGTGTGCTGCCGGCAAAACCTCAGACACTCACCTCGGAGAAGCCAGGGAGTATGGCTGCGGCCGGCCTAGTGCTTTAGTGTCCTCTGGTATGTGGATGGCCACTGCTGGCCAGGTCTAGGAGCCTTCTGGCTATTCTCTGAAACCCTAAGCCTGATTTAGGGAGGAACTTCCCGGCAGTGTGGGGGGGAGGGGGAGAGGTTGTCAGGGAGGAGTGTGTGTGTGCGTAGCTCTACAGTCCTTTGGCCACTAGAAGGGCGAGTTACAGGCGGGGCAGGCCCTGGGCGGCGGCCTGTCCCACGCATGGGTGGACACTGGATTAGGACACAGTCAAGACCCAGGAGGCGGGCGCGTCCTTAGCGCTGCTCTTCTGCGCTGAGGCATGCAGTCCGTGTCCAAGCAGTGCCCAGCGCCCTGGGGACCGCGCTGCGGCACGGGCTCCCTCTCCGGGGCCAGCCCGGATCCCCCCCGTCATCCAGCGATGCGCTGGTTTACCCTCGCCCCGCCCCGGTCGGGGAGGAGTCGTGCCGCGGGACTCAGAACCCCGCGCCTCTAGCGCCCCCTAGCGTCCAAGAGGCGCAAACACACAGCGGGGGCCTAACCCTCTCTTCCCAGGACCTCAGCTACCCGAAGCGCGCACGCGCTTCGGCCTTGGCCCGGAAGCGGAGGGAAGAGGAGACTCCTGGCGCGGAAACCAATAGGAGCTCTAAGAGGCGGGGCTCTAGGCAGCTAACCTATGAGCGGCTGGGGGTGTGGCGAAGGCTACGGAAGGATTCACCGGGAGCCTTTGGGAGGCGGGGCTTTCCGGGTGGTGGGAACCTATCGGAGCGCGGAGTCTTGCCTCACTGCCGGGGCTTCTGCAGCCACGTGAGTCGTCAGCAGCGGCTGGAGCCCTCGCGGTGGGCAGCATGTCGGCGAAAAGTGCGGCTCGGAAGCGGGGAAAGCCAAACTCGGGGGTTGTGGCAGGAGCCGGGGCCAGCAAGCGGCGACGGAAGGTGAGCGTGGCGCTCCCGCGGTCCGGGGTCAGTCCCGCGACTGGGACCATCGTTGCAGCATCCTGTCCCCTCCCCGCCCCATCCTACATGAACCCCTGTCTGAAGTCAGGCTCGTCACCGTTTCCGCGGCCCAAACGCAGGAAAACCTTGCCCTTGGGCTTGGGGGGCGAGGGAGGGGTGGTCACCGTCTTTCCATCTTGTCGGGCTCTCGAGAGGTCGGAAAGGTTGCCGGGGTGACCCGGAGCCCTGACTAAAGAAACGACCCTGTAATCCCCAGGCCGACCCTGCCGGGGACAGAGGCAAGTCCAAGGGCGGCGGCAAGATGAACGAAGAGATCTCCAGTGATTCTGAGAGTGAGAGGTGAGCTCTTTTGCACCTAGTAGAAGGGAACGGCCGAAGCTCATGTGTGATGCGGGGTGGGGAGTCGGGGCTGAGGTGGGCAAAAAAGGCAAGTCTCCAGTCTGGGACTCAGTCGTGGCCCTTTCCAGTTTCTGGCCCTGAGAAGTCTCTTCTCTTCAGCGGGGTCTCTGTCTGAGAACCCTCAGCCCCAGTGGAGGCCTGTGAGATTTTCTTGGTTTCCCACTGGAAGCTGAATTGACAGGCGGGGGGAGGGCAGTGCAAGACATGCTGTCTAGTTCTTCCTTCTATTTTCAAACACTTTCAGAGTTGCCGATCTCCAGCCTGACTCAATACGTGTTGGGTGCTTGCTTCATGTCGAGAGTACAAATGTATTGTCATGGGATGTGGCTCTTAAAGCCTTGTGCGTTCTTGGGACAGAGGAAGGGCATTTAAAGGGAGCCTGGAGAGATGAGGAGGAGCCTGCTGTGAAGGCTCGGGAAAACATTTAGGACCTGGAGGGAAGTCTGGGTTCTGAGTGTGCACCAGAATGGATGCGGAAGGACACATCCAGATTGTGGAGGGCTGTGCACAGATGTCTCCTCTGTAGCGGTAGGTGGTGGAGATGAGCTGGGTTCCAGAGAGGTGGGGAGCAAGTGTCAGGTACCCTGGGCAGTGGAAGCTCCATACCAGGGGGTCTGTTATTTTAATCAAGAGTTGGGTTTTCAAAAATATGCTCCAAAATTGAGTGGTTTTTTTTCTTTCTTTTGCTTTTGGGCAATACCTGGTGGGTGGTGCTCAGGGGTCACTCTTAACAGTTATCAGGGGAGCATCGGTAGTGCTGGATCCACTGAGGGTCAGCATTGTGCAAAGCAAGTGCCTTAGCCACTGTACTATCTTTCTGGCTACAGCAATATACTTTTCTTAGTACTTTGAGTCTGTGATAGGCTCAATGCTAAGACTTTTGGGTTTTTGCTTTTTTGGGGTTTGGGGCTACACATGGTGGCACTCAGGAGTTATTGTCAGCTTGGTGCTCAGGGGACAGTTTAGACTATGTTCTGAAGACTGTGGCTTTCCAGGGATCAAACCCAGGCCTTCGGCATGCAGAAGCATGTACGCAGCCCATTGAGTTTCCTCTCCAAACTCTTTAGGTATTTTAAAAATGTGTTGTGAAATATATCAATATAGAAGTTAATGAAGCATATTTATACTATAGAAATGGTGAAATGGTGAAACCTGTTTACCCACTTAGATGAAGGACTACCTAATTTGCAAAGACCTAGATGCCCCAATGTTTCTTTGTGTTTGGAAGGAGTGGGGAGTTAGTGTACCTTTCTGTTTGTTTGTTTCATGGTGTTTGGAAGGAGTGGGGAGTTAGTGTACCTTTCTGTTTGTTTGTTTCATGGTGGGTGTCAGGGATAGAACATAGGGCCTCAAGCAAGGCATGCTCTACCAGTGAGCAACACATTCCCCCCTCCCCCCTGCACAACCGTCCGCTGTTCTTAGAATTAATTCACCTTTTCCATTTCCTCCCTGCTCCACTTCTGCCTGCTGTTGATGGTGCACTGACCAGGCTTGCATACCTGCTGCTCTGTGGACGCGGTGCTCACAGACAGACCGTGGTGCTCCCTGAGGTTCGCACTCCCTTCGTGGCGGTGCTCTCGCAGGCTGGCTGGGACTCACACCTTTAGTTCAGGTGCACAAGTCAGGGTTGTGCCGCTTGTCCGGGGTGGCTGTGGGCCTCACATATCTTTTCAGTTAAGGTGCTTGCCCAGGCTCTTACTCTTTCTTGTGGTGCTCACAGAGCCGGCTGCAGTGTGGCTGGACATTGCTAGGGGGGTCAGGGAATCAGACAGCAAAGCGTCCGGGAGTGCGTTCCTTGCTTGTGGGATGCCAGGGGTTTGAGTCTGTGACCGTATGCTTGCACAGCAGGCGCTCTCAGCCCCTCCGCCCTCCCCAGCCTGCAGAGCCTTCCTTCTCCCTCGCTCTAGAGCGGAGAGCTCTTACAGTGCTCTCTGGTTGTGTGTTTCTACCCTGATGTTAGATACTGGAGGGCTGTTCTGTCGCAAGATCATGCCCTTGGATTTTCCTGCTGGCGGAAGCAGGATCACACAGTAGGCAGGAATTGGGCTGGCCGAGTGATGGGGAAGCAGTTAGGAGGCATGATCCTCGTGCCAGAGGATAAGGCCCTTTGAACTCAGCACCTCCTGCCTACAGCCTAGCTCCCCAGAGGACGGAGGAGGAGGAGGAGGAAGAGGAGCTGGAGGAGACCGCACAGGAGAAGAAGCTGCGCTTGGCCAAGCTCTACCTCGAACAGCTCAGGCAGCAGGGTGAGCCAGGGACTGGGCAGGTGAGGGCGGGGAGGGGGCCTAGGGCCGCTGCCCACTGCCATCACCTCAGCTTCCCAGTGGGGGATTCACAGGTATTGGGAGACTGCCTGTGCCGGCTGTCCTGTGGGACGGTGGCAAGGTGGGGGTGAAGGTAGAGGCAGGTTTTCTACTGATCTCTGAAGTAAAGGCAGGGGACGGGCAGGCAGCCAACACCCAGCCCTTCTTCCTTTTCTCCAAACCATCCTGAACTTCCTGTAAGTCCCAACCCAAGTGTTTGGGTGCCAGGCCCAAGCTGTTGGGGTACGAATCAAAAGACAGAAATGGGGTGATTCCCCTTGACTTGTTTTGGTCTGTCCTACACAGAGGAGGAGAAGGCCGAGGCCCGGGAATTTGAGGAGGACCAGGTTGCGGGGCGCCTGAAGGAGGATGTGGTAAGTATGGAGGAGGTGGAGGCCTGAGGGGCGGGGCTGGTCCTTCTGGGCTCTCACCCTCCCCTCTCCCTGCAGCTGGAGCAGAGGGGCAGGCTGCAGAAGTCGGTGGCAAAGGAGGTGAGTTGGCAGGGAGGGCACTGCTGCATGAGAGTGGAGAGGGTTGGGGCCCCACTGGGGTTGGGGGCTGATGGCCTGTTGGGGACTCAGGCTGCAGGGCCTTTGCTCAGGAATGTGACACTTGGGCAGATGTAGGAAGGATCTGGTCTCTTCTCCCTGGATTCACTTTACTTTTACCTAGGTGGTGGGAAAGGGAGGTGCTGAAGTAAGTGTGTGTGTGTATGTGTGTGTATGTGTGTGTGTGTGTGTGTGTGTGTGTGTTTCTGTGTGTCGTGTGTCCTGGTCATAGTGATCCAGCCCTTGCCTGCCCAGATCCAGACCCCGGCCCCCGCAGACATCCGAGTTTTAAGGGGCCACAAGCTCTCCATCACATGCTTGGTCATCACTCCGGACGACCTGGCCATCTTCTCCGCCTCCAAAGACTGCACCATTATTAAGTGTGAGTGAGTGTCTGGTGGGGTGGGGGTTAGCCTTGGGGACAGCTCAGGCTGGTCTGGAATGGGAGTGATCAGGACAAATTGAGACCCAGTGGGGGAAGCTTCTGGAGCTGGTCTGCACTGTAAATGTCTTCCCTGGGTGACTGGCAGCTTCTGCCCAGCTGTGGAACCTCATCCATCGCCAGGAGCCCCCCTTTCGGTGTTACGGTCACCACCTAACTTGAGGAAACTGTGGCCGCCTCTCGTCCCAGCCTGTCCTCTTTCCCCCCCTGCCGGCAGGGAGCGTGGAGAGTGCCCGCAAGCTTCATGTGATCCCACGAGTCAAAAAAGGGGCCGAGGGGCAGCCACCCGGCCACAGCAGCCCCGTGCTCTGCATGGCCATTTCCTCAGACGGCAAATACCTGGTAGGGCAGCGTGGCCCGCTGGGATGGGGCGGCAGCTCCCGGGAATGGGCCCCTCTGGGACCATGACAGTGACCCTCCTCCCTGCAGGCATCTGGTGACTGCAGCAAGCTCATCCTCATCTGGGAGGCACAGAGCTGCCGGCACCTGTACACCTTCACGGGGCACCGGGACGCCGTGTCGGTGAGCCTGTGTGAGGGTGTGGGTTGGTGCTCGCCCTGGGCCCTCTGGAAAGAGGCACCTGGGACAGTACAGTCGTGGCCCTGGAAGGGACATGGGGTGGGGGGAAGGTAGGAGGGCAGGAGGGTAGTGGTGCATGTTGGGGTCCAGGAAGGTTTGAGAAATCTGCCTTGTTTGAGGGCAGGTGGGGCGGCATGAGCACGGGGGGCTGCTCCCTGGCCTGCCCTCTGTCTTGCCTGCAGCAGCCCTGGATCCCCGTTACCTCTCCACCCATAGGGGCTGGCATTCCGCAGGGGCACCCACCAGCTCTACAGCACGTCCCACGACCGCTCGGTGAAGGTGTGGAACGTGGCCGAGAACTCCTACGTGGAGACGCTGTGAGTGTGCGCCCCTGGGGCAGCCGGCTGGGATGCACAGGCTGCCTGTGACCCCACACCTCCCTCTGGCCCCTCCAGCTTTGGGCACCAGGACGCCGTGGCCGCGCTGGATGCGCTGAGCAGGGAGTGCTGTGTGACCGCGGGGGGCCGTGACGGGACCGTGCGCGTGTGGAAGATTCCCGAGGAGTCCCAGCTGGTCTTCTACGGCCACCAGTAAGGGGCCTGCCGACCGGGGTGTGCGGGGCGGGGGGCAGAGGCCGGCCCTCACTGCTTTCCCTGCAGGGGCTCCATTGACTGCATCCAGCTCATCAACGAGGAGCACATGGTGTCAGGCGCAGACGACGGGTAAGGGCAGGGGGGTGCCCTGCTGCCCGCGCGGCTCTCCCGGGACAGGGACCCTGAGACCTTGCCCGGGCTCGTGACCAGGTGCCCCTGTCCCCTGTCCCAGGAGGGGCCTTCTCTGCTCTGTGCCGTCCCCTTGAGACTGTCCCCTGCCCACAGATCCGTCGCCGTGTGGGGTCTCTCCAAGAAGCGGCCACTGGCCCTGCAGCGTGAGGCCCACGGGCTGCGGGGGGAGCCAGGCCTGGAGCAGCCCTTCTGGGTGTCATCGGTAGCGGCCCTGCTCAACACAGACCTCGTTGCCACAGGTGAGTACCCTGCATGCGGGGGGTGGGGAGGGTCAGGGTCTCCCAGCCGGGCTGGCCGGGGGATGCTCATTGTGTCCGCTCCTCAGGCTCCCACAACTCCTGCGTGCGGCTCTGGCAGTGCGGGGAGGGCTTCCGGCAGCTGGACCCCCTCTGTGACATCCCCCTGGTGAGTGGGCGCCCATGCTCAGCCTGTCTTGGCCACGCTCCTTGGGGTGCAGGACCCTGCCTTTTGGTCCTTTAGCCTTTTCCTACCTGCAGCCCCTCCTCGGGGTAGGGCCTTTCCCACCCTCCTCTGTCCCCTCCCACACCCCCTCCCTTGCCCAAGGCCCTTCTCCCGGCCCTTCTGCTGGCCTGGGTGAAATGTGGGCTTGGGGTGATCCTGGGCACTGGGCTGGTGTTGTCAGCAACATCTGGTGCAGGTGTAGGGCTTGGGTCAGTGGTGATGTTTCACAGGGTTGAGCCAGGAGCCAGGCCCTGCCCTGGTTCATGCCCAGTGTGCTTGGGGCAAACCCTTTCACCCTTCCCCTCCTGGTCCGAGCGGGAGGCCCAGGCAGCAGAGCTTCCCCAGGTGGGGCGGGCTGTAGGGGTCTGTCCTTCATCCCGTGACGCTGCCCCCACTCTTCTCAGGTGGGCTTTATCAACAGCCTCAAGTTCTCCAGTGCCGGGGACTTCCTGGTGGCTGGGGTGGGGCAGGAGCACAGGTAGGGTGCGCCCCTCGTGGGGGGGGGGTTGGCTGGGTTGAATGGGGTGCAGCCTGGGGGTGGGGGTGTGTGCAGGGCCTCAGCGGCCTTTCTTGCCCCCGCAGGCTTGGCCGGTGGTGGCGGATCAAAGAGGCCCGGAACTCTGTCTGCATCATCCCGCTCCGCAGGGCCCCCAGGTCCCCGGCTGCCGGCTCCTGACGCTGCTGCCTGTTATTTAAGTTCTCCCAAGCCCTGCCCTGCCCTCTTTGTATTAAAACTCTTCTCTCAGGCCTCGTCTCCTGCAGTGTCTTGTGGAGAGAGGGAGATGGGGAGGATATACTCTGGGGCGCAGGGTGGAGGCAGGCTGGAAGGCGTAGTTGCTCCCTTGCTGCTTGGAGCACTTCATACCTTTCTTTTGCTTTCTTTTGGGCCACACCACATGGTGCTCAGGGCTTGCTCCTGACTGTGCTCAGGGCACTCCTGGCAGGGCTCAGGGAACCACGAGGGGGGCCAGGGATGGAGCCCCATCAGCCTCGTGTCAGGCAAACACCCTGCCCGCTGTACTGTCACTCCAGTTCCAGCATTTGGTGCTTTCCCAGGGAACCCGGGGAGGAAACTGTCAGCTCCGGGTCCCTGGTCCCTGTGCTCACCTCACTAGACCTGCTCCCTGCCCTCTGCTCTGGTCTGGCCACTAAGCTGTGGCTGCTGGATGCTGTTGAGGGGTACAGCACATGCGTCATATACATAAGGCCTGGGTTCTACCCCGAGCCCCTCACCTTCCTCCCAGAGACCAGCAGGACATCCTGTCTGGACGGGGAAGCTGGCTCACAGGTGGAGCATGTGCTTTACACGGGAGCCCCGCGTTTGCTCCCTGGTTCCTCATGGTCCCCGATCACTGCAGGAGTTCCCATCTCTGTCACAGAAAGGCGCTGTGGCTGTCCAGCTCTGCGTGAGGACTGGCTGGGGTCTGGTCTGAGAACTGAAGCCGTCAGGCCCTCAGGGACGGGCTCTCCAGCCCACTCCTCGTCCTTGACCAGACCGCTGGAAGGCTGCCCCTGGGGGTGTGGGGTGGGACCCTGAACTGCTTACTGCCTGGGACCAAGGTCAGAGCTGGGGTCACAGCTGGGACCTGAGCTCTGGTGTGAGGGGTACCCTCCGGAGGAGAGAGGTGGGGTGAGCCGAGGTGTGGCTCGTGGGAACTGGGAAGGAGCTCAAGGCTGCTCTAGCCTTTCCCATTGGCCTGGTTCTCGGTGGTGGTGATTTATTTTATTACTAGTTTGGTTCTGCGGCCACACTTGGTGGTGCTTGGGGTTCCTCCCAGTCAGGTGCTCAGGAGTCGGGGGGGGGGCTCCTGACAGTGCTCAGGGGAGTATGTGTGCGAGGTACTGAGCCCAGGGATTGCATTTCCTTTGCTCTGTCTCCTCAGTCCAGTGTTGCCTTACTTTGGGGTCCCCCAAGCAGCGCTTGGGAGCCCGAGCTGTGAGGGCTGGTTGGCTCAGCGCTTGAGCTCAGCAGTGCTCTGGAGGATGAGGGGCACTCCAGGGTGATACCTAGTGGTACTTGGAGGGCCATGTCACGACAGGATTGAACTTGGGGCCTCCTGCATGCTAGACATATATGTGTCTCCAGCCCTTTGAGCCATCTTCCCTGACCCTCTTACTGTTTTTGGTTTTTCAGGCTTTGGTCCTGGCTCTGCCAGACTCAGAGATCACTCCTGGTGTGCTCAGGGGACCCGATGTGTTGGGGGTTGGGAGTATGCAAGGCAAGCACTTTACCTACTGTATTATTTCTCAGGCCCAGACCCTCTTATTTTAATGGCAATTAAAGCATACATACTTTTCTTTTTTCCTTTTTGATTTTGGGGCCCACCTCACTATGCTCAAGACTTACTCCTGGTTCTGTGTTTGGGGATCACTCCTGGTTGAGCTTGGGGAACCTTATGGGATACTGTAGATCTAATTGCCTTACCTGCTTTACTTTCTGACCCCTTGTTTACTGTTTACACCATCTTGAGTTTTCAGTAAAGCAGAGATGCATATATTCACATGATTGCATCACAGCTCTCTAATCGTGCTCATCTTGCACAACAGAGGCATTGCGTCTTGGCAGCTGCTCTCCGTCCCTCCTGCCCGGCCTCTGGTCACCCTCTACTTTCTGTCTCCATGGACCAGCTGCTTCAGATACTTGTACGAATAAAAACATACATCTTTGTTTTCTCCTCCCATCCTTGGTAGCACTGTAGCACTGTAGCACTGTGTTCCTGTTGTTCATCGATTTGCTCGAGCGGGCACCAGTAACGTCTCCATTGTGAGACTTGTTACTGTTTTTGGCATACTAAATATGCCACAGGTAGCTTGCCAGGCTCTGCCGTGCAGGCGGGATACTCTCAGTAGCTTGCCGGGCTCTCCAAGAGGGGCGGAGGAATCAAACCCAAGTTGGCCTCCTGCAAGGCAAACGCCCTACCCACTGTGCTATCGTTCTAGTACACAGCTTATTTTTTGTTTGTTTTTGGGTCATGCCCATCGGAGCTCAGGACTTTCTCCTGGTTCTGCACTCAAGGATCACTTCTGACGGGTCTTGACAGACTATATGGAGTGCCCGGGGATCGAACCCTGATTGGCCATGTTTAAGGCAAGCCCACTATCCTATCACTCCAGTCACAGAACTGGATATATATTTTTTAAATTATATTTTTAAAATATTTATTTTATATTTATATTTTAAAAATATTTTTTAAAGAGAACCAAAATAGACAAAACCTTTAGATAGGGGATGAAGTAAATAAGTAAATAAATAAAAGACAAATAAGATTAAATATGAAAGAGAACCACACCCAAAATGTGCACTGGTGGAGGGATGGGTATTCGATCATTGTATGACTGAAACTCAGACATGAAAGCTTTGTAACTATCTCACGGTGATTCAAAAAAAAAAAAAGAAAGAAAAAAAGAACCACACCCACAGAACATGGAGAAAAAAATCTCCATAATAAAAAATCCCAGAAATGAACCACAACTCTCATTTCTCATTCAACTCCAGCCTCTCCCAGGACTGCTGATTAACCTGAGACCTGCTTTGTTTGTATGTTTTATTTTCTTGTTTTGATGCCACACCTGGTGATGCTCAGGGGTTACTCCTGGCTCTGCACTCAGGAATTACTCCTGGCAGTACTCAGAGGACCATATGGGATGCCAGGGCTCAAACCCAGGTTGGCTGCATGCAAGGAAGCACTCTCCCAGCTGTTTTATTGCTCCAGCCCCCAGACCTGCATTTTTATTTTTATTATTATTATGTGGTTGGGCGTTCACCTTTTATGGGGGCCGACCCGTGTTCGATTCCTCTGCCCTTCTCGGAGAGCCTGGCAAGCTACCGAGAGTATCGTGCCCGCACGGCAGAGCCTGGCAAGCTATCCGTGTGTATTGGATATGCCAAAAACAGTAACAATAAGTCTCACAATGAGAGACGTTACTGATGCCCGCTCGAGCAAATCGATGAGCAACGGGATGACAGTGACAGTGATTATTATTATTATTTTTGGGTCACACCTGGTGATGCACAGGGATCACTCCTGGCTCTGCACTCAGGAATTACCCCTGGCGGTGCTCAGGGGACCATATGGGATGCTGGAAACCAAACCCGGGTCAGCTGTGTGCAAGGCAAACGCCCTACCTATTGTGCTATCGCTCCAGCCCCAGATCTGCATTTTCAAAGGTGGACATTGAAGGATGGACTTGAGAAATCAGAGCTCCTGCTGCTGCCTAGAAGGAGCCACAGAGATGAGAATTTCAGACCCAGCAGGAGGAATGGGAAGGCTGTGTGAGTTACCCCAAGCTCTGGGACCCCACTGGAACCCTAAGGAGGGAAAGACCTGCATGGCAATCTGAGGCTGGCCCCTGTGTCCAAGTCCTGAATGTTGGCTACTTTGTGTTTTTTTTTTCCGTTGTTATTGTTATTGTTTTGAGTCACACCCAGTGATGCTCAGTTACTCCTGGCTCTGCACTCAGGAATTACTCCTGGTGATACTTGGGGGACCATATGGGACGCTGGGGATTGATTCTGGGTTGGCTGCGTGCAAGGCAAGCTCCCTACCTACTATACTATCACTCTGTTCCCAATGCTGGCAACTAAGGCATAGTGGTGCAGCCAGTTGCCCCTCTGCCCAAACAGAACCTTGAACTCCAGGCTTAGTTCGGAGGATGGAGGGATTATTCCCACAGCTGTGGTCCAGGTGGGAAAAGAGCCTGAATACTAGGGACACACGAAGAGAGAAGCCATGATTGCGAAGGTGGACATATGTGGCTTGACAAAAGCCCCAGAGAAGGACCCGAGAGATAGCACAGAGGGTGAAGTGTTGCCTTGAATGTGGCTGGCCCATGACCCATGCAAGGTAGGATGTTTTCACACCCTACAAAACCATGCTCTGATACCAGCTACATGTTCTATGATCCAGCACAATACTGACTTAGCTGCCTAGGTCAGGATAGCTGCCGGGGTGAAAGGCTGATCCCATGTTTATTTCCTACAGCTCCAGCCCCGAAAACAATAAAACAAAGTCAAGTTCTTAGTTTTGTTATTTCCTATTGCTTTTCTGGTCTCTATCTTATTTATTTCTGCTATCTTTATTTCCTTTTATTTATTTATTTATTTTGCTTTATAGGTCACACCCGGCAATGCACAGGGGTTACTCTTGGTTCTGCACTCAGGAATCACCCCTGGTGGTGCTCAGAGGACCATATGGGATGCTGGGAATCAAACCCGGGTCGGCCATGTGCAAGACAAATGCCCTACCCGCTGTACTATTGCTTCAGTCCCATTGCTATCTTTATTTCCATCTAATAACTTTCTTAGTTTGTTCTTTCTCATTCTTTGATGTATAAAGTTAGAAGGTTTATTTGTGGTTATTCTAATGTGGGCAGTTATTTAAATAAAATTCTCTCTCTCTTTTTTTTTTTTGAGAGGGAAATCACACCCAGCGGTGCTCAGGATTTATTCTTGGCTCTGTGCTCAGGTATCCCTGCTGGCTCGTTAGGGGACCGTATGGAATGCTGGGAACCGAGCCCAGGTCAGCCAAGTGCAGAGCAAGCTCCCTACTGCTGTACATAACTCTGGCCCCTAAAATGCTCTCTTAGAACTGCTTTTGGTGTGTTTTCGTTTTCATTTGTTTCTTTTTATGCATATATACATATAACATATATGTATGTATATATTATTTAAAATTTTTTTCTTGTTTTTCTGTGGTGCTAAGGATTGAACCCAGGGACTCACACATGTAAAGCAAGTATTGGACTACTGAACCACTGAGCTACACCCCCATTCCATTTTCTTTTTGAATATTTCTTTGTTATTCAGAATTGTGTTAATTTCCACATAATTGTGATTGTTATTCCAGTTTTCCTTTTGTTGCTGACTTTTAATTTTTTTTTCTTTTTGGGTCACACCCAGTGATAAACAGGGGTTACTCCTGGCTCTGCACTCAGGAATTACTCCTGGTGGTGCTGGGGGACGATATGGAATGCTGGGAATCGAACCCGGGTTGGCCGTGTGCAAGGCAAATGCCCTCCCCGCTGTGCTATCGCTCCAGCCCCTGACTTCTAATTTCATATCATTGTTAGAAAAGATATATTAGGGGCCAGATTGATAGTATAGCTGATAGGGTTTTTGCCTTGCATGTGATTGACCTGGATTTGATCCCTGGCACTTCCCCCCCGCCTCGCCTCCACACTCCCCTACTTATCTACCAAAAAGATTAAAATTATATAAAGTTTTCTTTTTGTTTTTTTTTTTCGGGGGTCACATCTGGCAGTGCTCAAGCTTCACTCCTGGCTCTCTGCTCAGGGATCACTTCTGGCTATGCTCCAACGACCATATCAGGCGCTGGGGATCAAACCTGGGGTGGCTGCCTGCAAGAGCCCTATCCACTGTACTCCCTCTCCAGCCCCTGCTTTTTTAAAAAATAGGGATCTTCCCAGTAGTGTTCCTCCTTGAGACGCTGGGCCCAGCAGTGCCAGGGATGCCCGGCAGTACCAGGGATCAATTCCAGGGTCCCTCACACGCCAGGCATGTGCTCCACACAGCTATCTCCCGGCTCTGTCTTCACCCTTCCTCAATCTGGCCTAAAAGTGATCTATTCTTGAACATGTTCCATGTGCTCTTGAAGAGGCTGTTTTGTATATGTCTGCTAGATTAATTAGTCTAAAGTATAGTGCAACTCCAATGTCTCCTTATCAATTTTCTTTGCTTTTGTATTGGGCCAAACCTGATGGTGCTCAGGACTTACTCCTGGCTCTGTGCTCAGGGATCATTCCTGACAGTGCTTGGGTGACAATATGTGGTGTCGGAGATAGAACCAGCATAGCTCAGGTGTAAGGCAAGAGCCTTAATCCCTTTACAATCTCTCCAGTCCTGTTTATTTGTTTGTTTGTTCATTTATTTATTTATTTATTTGCTTTTTGGGTCACACCCAGCGTTGCTCAGGGGTAACTCCTGGCTCTGCACTCAGGAATCACTCCTGGCGGTGCTTAGGGGACCATATGGGATGCCGGGGATTGAACCCAGTTCGGCCGCGTGCAAGGCAAATGCCCTACCCACTGTGCTACCACTCCAGCCCTAGTCCTGTTTATTTAAAAAATTTTTTTAATTGAATAAAACTGAGATACACAGTTACAAAGCTTTCATGTTTGGGTTTCAGTCATACAGTCATACAGTGTTCCAACCCCCTTCCTCCATCAGGGTACATTTTCCTCCACCAATTTTTTTTTTAACATTTCCTTTTCCCTTTGTTGTTGTTACTGTTGCCTTGATGACTGGCAGTTACTACTTTGTTGTGGTGCTTGAGCTGGCTTTGGTTGCAGTGCTTGCCAGGGCCCATGTACTTGGTTGCAGCGATGGCACACTTGGTTGTGATGCTCATACGAACTTGACTCCAAGCGCCAGAAATCCCCCACTGTTGAAGCACTGGGATCCCAAACCACAGGACCCTGGAGAGTGCACTCGGCACGCAAGGCGATGCTTGGAGTTGAACTCTTAGCCTCTTTTAGTTGAGGAAATCCTCAGGTACCAAACAGTACTCTTTCCTCCCACCTCGCCCCCACCCCGCACACACCGCTTTGCGGAGGTGAGTAGGGAGGCTCAGCTCTTTTTTTTTTTTTAATAAATTTATTTATTGAATCACCATGGGAGCAGTTACAAAGCTTTCGGGTTTAATCTCTGTCGAACAATGATGAAACATTCGTCCCTTCACCGGTGCACATTTTCCACCACCCCAAACCCCGGTATACCCATCCCATACCCTCCCCCTACCTGTGTGGCAGATAATTTTCATGTTACTCTCTCTCTACTTCGATTACATTCAGTATTTCGACACCAGACCCACCATTATTATTTGGGATTTTACCCCAACACTCAGATCTGCTGAAAAGGCAACATTAGACAGTTTCTTTCCTATTGCTGATTGTGAATAGCATATGATGTTGTGTGTGATTTTGGAAGTCTAAAATTTTAATAATTAAATCTGGAGGAATTTCTACCAAAAGCTGCTGGGTTCCCTGAGATTTGTTTCTGAGTCTCTGGGATCATGGTCGTTAAGCAGCTTGATCAGTAGCCAGAGGGGCCGTTCAGGGGCGGTGACTCTGGATCTCTTTGGAGGGGGGGAAGGGCCAGCTCCACCCCCATCCCATGAGGCCTTGAGTGTCTCTTCACTGCTGGCCCATAAGGAGACTCAACTCTTGGGAGTCATCCTGGCGCCTGTGTCATAGCTGCCTTTATGACATCACACGTTCTTCCCTCCACTTTTTCCCATGCCATGGCTAGAAAAACACTGACCTGAGGGGCTTTGTTCCATCTATTCCAATCCATGTAGGGGCAATGGTGAGTCAGAAAGAGACAGACAGACCAGGCTGCCTAGGGATGGCTCAGAGATTTCTCTGTTGGCTCTCAGGGACATTTTAAGATCAGAAGATTCTGGGAAACTGGAAACTGAGATGTGTGTGACACCGAGTGGAGAGGAAGGGAGAGAAGCCTCACCTGTTCCTTTCCTTTATTTATTTATTTATTTATTTATTTATTTATTTATTTATTCTTTTTGGGTCACACCCGGTGATGCACAGGGGTTACTCTTGGCTCATGCACTCAGGAATCACTCCTGGTGGTGCTCAGGGGACCATATGGGATGCTGGGAATCGAACCCAGGTCGACCGCGTGCAAGGCAAACGCCCTACCTGCTGTGCTATTGCCCCAGCCCCTGTTCCTTTCCTTTAAATGCTCATTTCAGGAAAAAAAAAATATCTGACAAACCCATTAAAACCGAGAATCAGTCTTATGGGCCAGCTGGTGGAAAGCCAGCTAAACCCCGACCACCAGAGCCTTTAGGAGAGGATAAGGTAGGAGAAATCCTGACTCGATGCCACTGGTTCTCACGTTTGAGTGCTGTGGTGACTGTCTTTTGCACGAGTCAGAGTCAGAGCTAAGGCCCTAGATAGTGGCTGTCCCTTACCCGTTTGGTTGTGCTCTTGAGTCCCTCCAGGGGAGAAGGCAGGCATCTATTGGAACCCATTGGAACCAGAGCTGGGAATCCCTGGGATCTCAGAGCCTTGTGGGCTTCCCTGGCATTGTCTGAGGGGTCAGACACAGACCAGTAATTCAGCTCTTTTTCCCTATGGAGATCACTGATAGCAGTTTGGCGCATTCACCTTTCTCGTCTTTCATATGCTTTAACTACTTTGGTGTATAACTATGGGTCTTGATATGAATCTACTTTCTCATTTATATTACTTCTTTTTTTTTTTTCTTTTTGGGTCACACCCGGCAATGCACAGGGGTCATTCCTGGCTCATGCACTCAGGAATTACCCCTGGCGGGGCCCAGGGGACCATATGGGATGCTGGGATTCGAACCCGGGTCGGCCGCGTGCAAGGCAAACGCCCTACCCGCTGTGCTATCGCTCCAGCCCCTCATTTATATTACTTCTTGAATACTCATTGGTGTGTATAGAGCAGT
This sequence comes from Sorex araneus, assembly GCF_027595985.1. Lineage (NCBI taxonomy): Eukaryota > Metazoa > Chordata > Mammalia > Eulipotyphla > Soricidae > Sorex > Sorex araneus. The sequence continues at coordinate 47,876,927 of NC_073305.1, read as the reverse complement.
ACAGATAGATCACACTAATGATTCTTTTCATTACCCACGACTTTAAAAAATAGTTATAGTATTTATAGAATGAAAGGATTTCAAACCATTAAATCCAGCCCTGAGTTTAGCCACTGGGTTTATTCCGATCATTATCTTTATATCAAATGGCCAATGATTCTAATGTCTTATCTTTGTAGCCAGGCCAAAACTTTATTTGCAGCAGCAAAAAATTGGACAGTATTGTTTTTTCTTTTTTGGGCCATAGCGAGTGATGCTTGGGGGCTCTTCTTGGGTTTGGTGCTCAGGAGTTGACCCTGGTAGTGTTTGGGAAACCATGTGGTACAGGAAAGTCTACATGGGTTTTCCATATGCCAGCCAGGATTTCTACCATTTGAGTTATCACTCCAGCCCAAATTATCAATGCTTTTTTTTTTTTATCAGCGCTCAGGACTAATTCCTGGCTTTGCACTCATGGTTCACTCCTGGAAGGCTTAGGGGGACCATATGGGGTCGGGGATCGAACTTGGATTAGCTGTGTGCAAGGCAAGCGCCTACCCGCTGTACTGTCTCTGGCTCCAGGCTCACACTATTGGACTAATTGTAACCAATATTGCCTTTATCTGTATGTGTTTGAATTGTGCATATATGTTTGCTTATTAATGATGATTTAAAATGTGAAAGTCAAGAGAAGTGAAGATGGGGAAGAAATAAGAGGGATAACTGTATAGGGTGGGATCAGGGAAGGACAAAGTCTCTGGCAGGTGACCAAGGTCACCTAGGCAGTGTTCAGGGTTCACTGGAGCTATACTCAATGATGCCTGGACTGTTGTGTGGTGCCAGGGACTGACATCAGAGCCTCTGCAGGCTAGACCTGCCCAGGAGAGACTTTTCACACTGTCATGGCAGGAAGAGAGAAGACTGGAGTGAGCTAGAATGAAGGACGAAAAGGGGCTCTGCACTCACAGTTCACTCCTGGCAGGCTTGGGGGGGCCATATGGGGTTGGGGATCGAACTTGGGTTAGCTGTGTGCAAGGCAAGTGCTACCCACTGTACTGTCTCTGGCTCCAAGGCCACATTATTGAGGGAAGACTCTGGAGACAACTTCTTTAGCATCTGGGTAAGGACTGAAGGAAGTTCTCGGGGCCAAATTAAGTAGGCAGGGTCATGGCCCATGGGAAACCTGTGTCCATAGGCCATAATGCTCTTGTCCTTGACAGAACATATACTCCCATATTACAGATGGGGATGTTGGGATTTAGGGTCAGTGTCCATTAACCAGAGAGCAGCAGATACAGCACATCTATCTGATCTTATGTTTCCAGTGTCCAGTGCATTTGAGGTCCAGTTGAAGGAGTAATTATGGGTAGGGAATTAATTCTTCCCTGGTACATTCTGGCGTTAAGTACTATGGGGAAAATATTCTGATTGGTCCTTTTTTCCCCCTTTTATTTTAAGGTCTCAGGAAAGAAAACTATGTCCCCTTCTGATAAACAGGCTATAAAGATTCAGGCATGGTGGCGTGGCACCCTGGTGCGCCGAACATTGCTGCACGCAGCTCTCTGTGCTTGGATCATTCAAAACTGGTGGAAGGAGAAGAGGAGAAAGCTGTGGGACAAGAACTGGCAGACGACACTGGAGACCTTTACCCGGCAGGAGTGGGCAGCAGTCAAGCTGCAGTCCTGGGTCCGAATGTGGCGCATCCGTAAGCGCTATTGCCGCCTGCTCAATGCAACCCGCATCATCCAGGCCTTCTGGAGGTGTCACTCCTGCCAGACGCGGGGTTTCATTAAGGGCCAGTACAAAATTACGGCAGACCAGCTGCATCTCCAGTTAGAGTTCTTGCTGGGTTCAGGGCCTTACATTGTGACGGAGTGTATTCCCCTTACAGTAAAGCACTGAATTGGTCTTTCCCTGGTCTCTCCCTGACATGCTCCAGGTGGCCAGAGCAAGCGTGGCAGATACTCAGATCTCCTAGGTGCTCTCTGTGACAAGTTAGCAGGAGGATTCTGAACCCTTGTCCTGAGGAAGCAAACATTAGATTCATACTAATGTCTGCTAGAGGTAGGAAAATTAGAGCAATAACTTTCTTGCTATGTAGACCAAATCATGGGACACCATCCTTCCAGTTTGGTCTTTGTCCACAGACCAGATGCACACATGCAGACTCACACACATGAGTCTGCAGGCACATGCACATACAGATGCACACACACACAGAGACGGCCACATGTGCAAATGCACACACTTGCAGACACACATGTGCAGACACAGATGAACACCTGTAGATGTGCACGCGGGTACACGAGCAGGCGCACACACGTAGACTCAGAAATGTGCAGATGCAAGCACACATATGCAGACATGCACACACAGAGGCACACATGCACTGAGGCATGCACACAGAGGCACATGCACATGCAGAGGCACATGATGGTTTCTCGATCCAGGCTTGTGTTTGTGTAATAAAAACATTTTGTGTGTGGGGCAGTTTTTTTTTTCTCCAATTCATGGCAATTTCTAGGAATTCAGCTGTGTAGGTTTTGTAGCTCAGGGCTTGTTCCTCTCTGATTAGAGGAGCCCACCCAATCCTAGGTCTGGAATCCTGGTAACCTAATCAAGGGGTGGGGTGCCTGTGTTGCCTCATACTTAACTTCCAAGTCAGAATCTGAGACTCTAACTGGAAGCTGTTGGGGTGCATAGCTCGCCTTTATTCCTTCCCACATCAAACTCGGTCACTCACCCTTCACACCCAAGTGGAAGCAAGGACTGGTCCTCCATACCTGGCAAGGGCCTCAGGCATGGACGTGGGCAAAGGCGCTCTGCTGAGTGTCAGGTGGAGGCGTCAGGAGGTGTGTTTGTGTCTCCTGCTCACTCTCTACAGTCTATCTCTCCAGGGCTGGTCATGGCAAAGCTGGGAACATTTTTTTTTTTTTAAGTTTTTTTTTTTTTTTTGGTTTTTGGGTCACACCTGGTGATGCTCAGGGGTTACTCCTGGCTCTGCACTCAGGAATTACTCCTGGCAGTGCTCAGGGGGCCATATGGGATGCTGGGATTTGAACCCGGGTCGGTCGCATGCAAAGCAAACGCCCCACCTGCTATGCTATCACTCCAGCCCAAAGCTGGGAACATTTTTTGAATAGTTTTTGGGCCACATTTAGTGCTGGGGCTGCTTCAGCTCAACTTTAAAAAAAAATTTTATAAAGTAGTTCACAGTATTTGATTACATTTAATATTCAAACACCAATCCTACCACCATTAAACCTTCCCATCGCATTTTGGATGTTCCCATCCCAAACATCAATCCCTGCCCCAAAGCAAAACCAAAATGATATATTTTGTATTGTTTGTTATGAAAATCCACTGAGAATGCTAGAAAAAACTATCCTTAGAGGAAAGAGTGTGACAATTGTGTGTTTCACCCAGGGGCCATTAAGCCCTTCTGTAAGAGATCACTAACATGTTAAAGGTTGAGCCTTGTTTATATATATATATATATATATATATATATATATATATATATATATCTGTAAAAAAATATGTCTATTTCCCTCTAAGATTGGTTGCCTCCTACTTTGACCCCTGTCAGATGTGGTGCAGTAATCCTGGAGTATGGGTAGAGTATGTGGTTTGATGTGTCCTGTGGCCACATTTGCGTCTGTGCTGTCCAGGAATTTATAAATGCACTTGTGGGTGATGGTTGGCCCAAGCGTGTGGAGAGTGGCAGTAAGCATGGTGGTGGCTGAGTTGTGAAAGATTTTGGCTGCAGGGCTGGGTCCCTTGGGGCAGGGAAGGGTCTCACTCACCCCCTGTCTGGGGTGCCCAGAGTGAAAGAGCCTGGCACGGGGTCTGGTTATGGCATCCAGCTGGACTTTTTTTTTTTTTTTTTTTTTTTTTTGGTTTTTGGGTCATACCCGGCAATGCACAGGGGTTACTCCTGGCTCTTCACTCAGGAATTTCCCCTGGCGGTGCTCAGGGGACCATATGGGATGCTGGGATTCGAACCCGGGTCAGCCGCGTGCAAGGCAAACGCCCTACCCGCTGTGCTATCGCTCCAGCCCCACCAGCTGGACTTTTGATGCTTTTTTTTCCATGAAGTGACAGGGATCTAGGCCTTTCACATGCAAATGTGCTTCATAGCCTTAGTGCTCTCTCCTTGACCCCAGAGCTGGCCCTTTGATCTTCCTGTGAAAGTTACTCTCTTGATTGGGGTCTAGGTCAGTGGTTTTCAACTCCTGGTCTGTGGACTGCTGGTGTCATGTAGTGGCATTATGGTAAGTATTGATTCATATAAAAATACTGATATTATAAATATGCTTGATTTTTACTTTTGAAAAGTGATTTTATTTTGTTTTTCTGTTTTTTGAGTGACTTCATAAAAATAAAAAAAATAAGAGAGTTCAAGCTCACAAAAGTCTTTCAGTTCATAGGCTAAAATTGGCTTCATTGTTTTCATCTCAAAGGAAATACTGAAAGTGTCCAAGAGAAAGTGGATCAAAACCTTTGAGCACGGTCTCAAATTCATAGAGGTCCATTGAAAAAAAATCCTAATATTACCTAAAAAATACTACCTCAAGGGGATGTCGGTAGGCAGAAATTATGCAGACTTTTCAAAAGATTCAAGGCAAATAGAAAAATACTGTGTAAACATTTGAAGCTCGAAAACTGGTCTTATCCAAAAGTGAGAGTGTGCTGTGTGCTTGGAAGAAGCTGATATAGGAACCCAAGGGCAGTGGGCTACTGTGGGGGCTGGTTGGAATGTTCCTATAAGAGCAGCAGCCAATATTCTAGTCCTGCTTTAGGTGTATATGCTGATGAGAGTGGGTCTGTCTCCTGGGAGGAGCTGTGGCTGGCTTGGGGGAGATGTGAACAGGGTCTGGTGCTATGTGACACCCGTGTACATGATGATCCGTGCCCGGGACACCACCCACTGACACTGCGCTGACAGCCCATCTGTTGAGGCAGGAACATGACTGATGAGCATGGGATAACAGAGCCTCTATTTTGAGGCTAAGTGAAATTTAAAAGAGGGAATAGAGTTGTAAAATAGCACGTTCAAAGCAAAATTGCAATGGGGCAGCAGCTCTGGGGGTGGGATTTATGAAGCAGGAGTTAAAATAAAACCAGGAGTCTTTAATTAGGAAGGCCCAAAGATAGTCTTAAAAAGTTGTAAGGCTGGAGTTAGGGAATTTTTCCATAATCCTCTCGGTGAATTGTTTCAAGAAACTGCATTACATGTCTGTTCCTCTGCCCTGACAATGACACTCATCAACCAGAAAAGAGGAAATCGCAGAATAAAGAATATTCAACAAGCATTAGAAAACCCCAAACATGAAAAAACACCCCCAAACTCAAGTCAGAAATGTGATGATCAAAGGAAGAGTTAAGGAGGCAAAGGTACTATATCAGTGGATGGGAGAAAACACTTTGGCTATAAAAGGACCAACCGTTATTAAAAGGAGCCACCTGAGGATCTTAGAAACTCAAAAGCTCAGAGATAGGGTGAATAGGGAGCATGGTACAGGGTAGATCAGGGAGTGGAATGTCTGCCCCAGGACTCCTCTAGGAAGCAATGCAAAAGAGCAAAGAAATGAAAAGGCTAAAAGACATGAAGGAGTGGGATGTTGATGCGGAAGTTGCAGTCATGGTTGAACTGGTGTTCCTGAGAAAGACAGGACGGAGATGGAGAGCAGGAACATTCTCAGCATTAATGAGTTTCTCAGAGCTCAAAAAGACTCAAGTGCCCTCAAAAGGTGAAGGAAAACAGATGGAGCTCCATCTTGCTGAACAATCTCAGAACTGGTGAAGAGAAAAATATTTAAACATCTAAAGAGAAAAAATAGAACAAATCACCAAGGAATAAGCATTAGATAGATATTATCTTTCTCAGGAGCAACTTGGGGGGTAAGAAAAAAAGGAGCAATCTCCTGTGCTCTGAAAAATAAATTGTAAGCATTGAATAATATGCCCCCTAAAATGCCACTCAAGCGTAAGGGCAAGAGGAAAGATATTTACCCCTCTTCCTTACCCTTTGTTGTTTGTGTTGTCTGGGGGTTGTTTGGTTGTATGGTGATTGAAGGGGTCTCATACAATGCAGTGCCCACTGGAGGTTGCATGCTTCGTTGTGCTGTGCCAGGGGTCACATGCTCGTGGCCTTGGATGACTCAAGAGTTATCCCCAGGGCAGTGAGGTAGTGCCAGGAGTGAAAACTTGCAAGACAAGTGCTCCACCACTGAGACACATTCTTGGGCCTGGAAAAAAGCACTTATTATTTTGTTTGTGTTTTTTGCCACATTTGGCAGTGCTCAGGGCTTACTCCTGGCTTTGTGCTCAAGGATTATTCCTGGTAGTGCTTGGGGAACCATATAGGGTGCTGGGGATCAAACCCGTGTAGGCCATATGCAAAGCAAATGCCCTACCTGCTGTGCTATCTCTCTGGGCCCTGTTTTTATATAGTTTTAAACGTAGGAGTGTAGGATAATATTTGTCCTTTCTGCTTGCCGCAGGGAGCTTAGGTTTATTGGGTTACTCCCATCACAGTACTCCCATTCCTCTGTGTTTATTTGTAACTTCTTTCTTTGTGCTCTGTTGACTTGTAAATATTGTTTTTCTCTTCTCCTTAAGTCCTTTGCATACTTAATTCAGAGCAATGTCCTTTTTGTATGGGCACAGGAAGATAGTAAATGCTATGCTTTTGTAACATGGGAGTTAATGAACTCTCAATGATATTTACTTCCTGGGCATCTGCTCTCTTGACTTAAGCCTCAGTTGCCCTAACTTCCTAGTACCCCCAAAAGCAGGGCCCCAACGAAGGACTGGATGGACCCAGGGCAAGTGGGGAGCTATGTGCTACCCTGGCATTGAGATAGGCCTGGCCAAAGTCCCATAATGCTTAACTATAAGTTAAGAGCATGGTCCTGGGAAAATTCTGTCATGATCCAAAAAGTAATAACTAGATTTGGAACCTGCTAGGGTTAGGAATGATTAATCTTGCCTGAGCACTGTAGTGCGAGTCTATGGCAAGATGTTCCCAGGAGAGCTGCCCTACAAGCCTCAATGTATCTCTTACTGTCTCTATACAAAAATAACTAATATTAAGGTGTTAATCAAGATGTTAGGAGAAGAGGAAACCCCTGGATGTGTTTCTGCCCTGGAGCCTGATGGGCAGTCAGGAAGGGCTTTCTTATGTTGATTTTGCTGCTGGGCCGGGTATAGTATTGGCCCAGAGTGCTAAGGGTGGAGAGGTTGGGAAAGAGAGCCCAGACTTCCAGAGGGAGCGCAGAGAGATGAGCTGGAGAGACAGAAGACAGGAATGAGAAGCAGTGCGAGATTAGAATGGGGAGACTGGAACTGGCGCCTGGGGAGAATGGAATAAATGGCAACTGATCAACCAGCTGGCGTGGCCCTTGTTTCCTCCTCCGTCTGCCCCAGGTCCTGGGCCACCCCAGCTGGGCGAGCGGCCCCAGACCCATTCAACCTGGGCGGTGAGGGGGAGAGCCGCTGGGGCTCCCCTGGCCGCCCGGAGATTACACATAGGAGTACTGCTATTTATTCAGTCATTGATTAAGCTGATTAAATTGGGCATGAACTCCACATTACTTTTTTTAAAATTCAGAATGTTAATGTTATCATTTTTATATTATTATTTTTATTATTTATTTATTTATTTATTTTGGTTTTTGGGTCACACCCGGCAATGCACAGGGGTTACTCCTGGCTCTGCACTCAGGAATTACTCCTGGTGGTGCTCGGGGGACCATTATTATTTTTAAATCACTGAGATGCAGTTACAAAGTTTTCCTGTTTGAGTTTCAGTCATACAATGATCGATCACCCAACCCTCCACCACTGCACATCTTCCACCACCAAGGTCCCCAATATCCCCCCATTCCACCCCCACCCCCACCTCTATGGCCATCTCCCCCATACTCTCTTTTGTATTGCTTGTTATGAATAGCATAAGATGTTGCACAGCGCTTCTGGAATTCTAAAATTTTAGATAATTCGGGTCTGGAGAAATCTCTACAGTGAGCTGCTCGTTCAGAGATTCCTTTGTGTGTCTCTGGATCATGGCCATTAAGGAGCTTAAGTAGCAGCGGAAGGCAGTTTGTGGGTGTGACCTCCAGGGTCCCATGGGCACATTTGAATGAGAAGGACTGGCCCAGGCCCATTCCCCATCTCTTGAGGTCTGGAGTTTGCCATCACTGAACCCATGTGATTCATGGGTTCCTGCACTTCTCATTGGGTTCTGAAAGTCGTCGGCTGCCGGTGTTTTTAGGGGGCAGTGGAGGGACGATGCCTGCCTCTGTCTGAGGCACCCCGATGAAGTGGTCTGGGCCTTGTTTTCATAGCTTTTTGCTTCTCCCTGAAGTTTCATGCTAGGAGTTCTACCTGACTCCCTACATCATTACTGTTATGTTCAATTTGCCAGCAGAAGAAATGAATAAAAAATTCCCAATATGACATCTTTCTTTGAAATTGACCTAATGGTGAGACAGTTATGACAAATGGGTATTATTGGTCCAATGTCATTATGGAAAAGGCAATAAATTTATCTTACAATGACAGGCACATAGCATGACTATAAGCTTACTTTTCTCCCTTCAACTACCTAAAGACTTTACACAGTGATTCAACTGCATAAGATTCCACATAACATTGTACAATATCATAAAATTGATAAAACTGGGCTGGCGAGAGAGCACAGTAGGTAAGGTGCTTACTTTGCACATGGCCAAACTGGCTTTAATTTCTGTCACTGCATCACTAGGAGCAATTAAAGAGCACAGAGCCAGAAGCAAGCCCTGAACACTGCCAGACTTGACCCCAAGACAAAAGAAAAGAAAAGAAATAGCTTAGCATACAACAAAAATTATCCCACCCCAACCTACCCACTGTACAATCTCTCCAGCTCCTAGGGTTCTTTTAACACTTTATAAATGATTTTTTTTTTAACTTTTTGGGTCACACCTGGTGATGCTCAGGGGTTATTCCTGTCTCTGCACTCAGGAATTACTCCTGGTGGTGCATGGGGGACCATAGGGGATGCCTTGGGAGAACCTGGGTCAGTCATGTGCAAGGTAAATGCCCTATCAACTGTACTTTGGCTCTGGCCTTAAATACGATTTATTTATTTATTTATTTATTTATTTATTTATTTATTTTTTGCTTTTTGGGTCACACCCAGCAATGCTCAGGGGTCACTCCTGGCTTTGCACTCAGGAATTACTCCTGGCAGTGGTTGGGGGACCATATGGGATGCTGAGGATCGAACCCGGGTCGGCCGCGTGCAAAGCAAACGCCCTACCCGCTGTGCTATCGCTCCGGTCCCCTTAAATACTATTTAAACAATATGATAAAAACTGATCAGACTACATCCTCTTTCTTTTACTTTCCCGAAAGAAGAGAAGAACTATCATTAATGAGAAAAGGCCATTGCAGAAGCAATACCTAGATCAGACCTCATAGCCAGGGCGAATGCTGTACCTTCTTCAAGGGGTTTCAGGTGTTTGCACCAATGTTTCTCAACCCTCTTCCCAAGGTGGCCTCTTCCCTTAAGATCTTGATTCCTCTCTGTGCCTTGACCCCCACCCGCCTGCCACCCCATAACTACTCCCTAGTCTTGTGCCATGGCCCCCACCTGCTTTTTTCCTGTGGTCCCTTAGAAAGTCCTGGGGACCTATGGGGTGATATGGCCCTCTGGTTGAGAGACACTGCTGTATGCAGAGAAACTTCTTTAGTAATGAACTATAGAAATGATCCCTGAAAATCCAGTCTTCTAATGTGAGATTCTTAGCCCCAAAATTGCATATGCTTATGCCTTGCCTACTTTATACTTCACCACAGTTAGCTTAGACGTTAGAATTGCCAGAGGCCTTCCAATAAGTGCTTTGTTTTTCTTAAACTATTTCAAATGTAAATTTCTCTCCTGGCCCTTCTTTCAAAGCTTACAAACCTAGTGTTCTGTGTTTAAAGGGGAAGAAGCTGACACACTCACATTTCTCAGACTAGCTCTGAAAACTCTGAAATAACTCAAGTTCTTTCTTTTTCTTTTTCTATTGACAAGCCCTTTCAGTGCTCACAGCCCATAGGTGAGGGGGCTGGCAGTGGTTCGAAGCTGCAGTTTTATTTGTTCTGGGTACATTATGAGAAGCCCACAAGGATTAAGTTCTTTCTTTTGTTCAAAGTGCAGAAATAACTTATCCCAGATGACGAAGAAAATATAGCGGCACATACATTAATTCAACAACTCTAATGAAATACATCAATTCTTTGAAATAAAAACTATTAAAACTTGTGTAAGATGAAACAATATGAATCATCCCATGTTATTTATTTTTAGTTACTTTATTTAATCACTGCCATGGTTTACACAGTTGTTCATAGTACATCTGTTTCAGGCATTCAATGTTCCAACACCAATCCCATCATCTAATTGTCCTAACAAGCCTGCCCTCTTGGAATGTTCAAAATAATTTATTTTATGTTGCTTGGCTGGAGCAATGGCACAGCGGGTAGGGCATTTGCCTTGCACGCAGCCGACCCGGGTTCTATTCCTCCGCCCCTCTCGGAGATCCCGGCAAGCTACCGAGAGTATCTCGCCCGCTACGACAGAGCCTGGCAAGCTACCTGTGGTGTATTTGATATGCCAAAAAGAGTGACAAGAAGTCTCACAACTCCGTTGTGAGATGTTACTGGTGCCCTCACGAGCAAATGGATGAACAATGGGACAACTGTGCTACTGTGCTACTGTTACAATGCAATGACAAGTGGAATTATCAAAAACAGTACAGTGTGGGGCTGGAGAGATAGTGTAGGGGGTATAGTGTTTGCCTTGTGCATGGCAGGCCCAGGTACGATTCCCCGAGCACTGCCAGGAGAAATTCCTGAGTGCAGAGCCAGGAGTAAGCATTGAGCATTGCAGGGTGTGGCCCCAAAACAAAACAAACCAAAGAATAGTACAGTGAAAGAAAGTTCCTGAAATTTGTTATATCTCACAATGGGGTTATTAAAAAAATTGTCTGAGGATTTACTAAGCTCTTTGTTGCTTGTTGAACCTTCTGTGTTTTGGTTTATTGAGTTTAGTGGGCTTCTACACTACTTTCCCATCTAATTTGCTGTGCTGTCAGTATTGTGGCAATTGGACGAGCTCGAGGATCTGTGTACCTGGGAGTTTCATCTTGGTGTCTCATCTGAGATTACTTGTGAAGCAGTGAAGTTGGGCCATTTGTGTGGCTGCAGCTGTGGAGGTGGGTATGGCTCCCAGGGCTTCAGCAAGGTGGGGTCTCTGCCTGCACCCCTCCTGAGGGTGCCCCGGTGTTTCCAGCTAAGACCAGTATACCCATTGTGAAGCTACAGATAATCAGAAGTTTCCACTAGGCCTGAGTTTCTGTTTCCCGGAAACATAACTTGCAGTTTCTGGTAAACTCCCAGTTGAGTAATTTGCCTAGATAAAGAACTGGGCAGTTGGGGTCTGACGGGTCGTGAAGGGCCTCTGTACCCTCCTTAGAAACTGTTACTGTTACTGAGGAAACTATTGTCAAATTGCTGGCCACTGTTATAATAGGGCCAATGCTAAGAATAGACCAGTATGTGAACTGCCCTTCACTTTGCGCCATATGAACCGCTTGTGATTTGGAGTCGGGGTCCTTGTCAAGACTCCAATGCATTGGATGAGACTTGGACCCTAGCTCGAGCTAGCAATAAAGTTCCTTAGCTTTTGCATTATCATGTGTGGACTTGGTCTCTCCGCAATTGGGGATTCAAAACTGGGGCACAACTCCCATGAGTTTCGTCCACTTGGCTTGCATCTCTCCTGAGATCAGTTGTGAAGCTGGGCTGTTTCATCACACAGTTAAATACCGTAATTTGTAGTCTAAGACTTTACAAATGTTTTTACCATCACATTCTACCTAATATTTTATAAGTAGTACCAAATTCTATATAGTCCCTAGAAACTACCCATGGCATATTCGATATGCCAAAAATAATAACAAGTCTCACAATGGAAACATTACTGGTGCCCGCTCGAGCAAATCAATGAACAATGGGATGACAGTGCTACAGTGCTAGAGTAAAAATTGTAAATTAGGACTAGCTGAAAACTTCTTACATCTTAAAAAGGTTACCTACAAAAATACTTCAGCTAATATTTTATTAAAATAAAAATATTTTATTAAAATACTTCAGTTAATATAAATAAAATAGCAAATATTTTATTAAGTATTTTATTATAATATTTATTAAATGGTGAAAGAAAGAATATTTTCCATCAAGATTCAGAACAAGGCAAGAAGGACGTTCTCTCCCACCAATATTAGTTAGAGCATTAAGATACAAAGATTGACATAAGAAATCTCCAGGCTCCCATAGAGTTTGGGATGGGCAACCTCCCCACAACTCCTCTTTTCTGGGAGCCTGGCAGTCAAGCCACAAACTGCCTCTGGAGCCATATAAGCTCATTAACTGGCCATGATCCAGATATTTACAAATAAATCTTTGAAGAGATCAGCAAGCTGCAGAGATGCTTCTTGGTCCTAAAGTCACCATACAGTTAAAAATTTAACTCTAGGGGCTGGAGCAATAGCACGCGGCCGACCTGGGTTCGATTCCCAGTATCCCGTATCGTCCTCTGAGCACCGCTAGGAGTAATTTCTGAGTGCAAAGCCAGGAGTACCCCTGTGCCAGGTGTGACCCAAAAAGAAAAAAAAATAACTCTAGCCGTATCACCCCATTCAAAATTTTAGAATTCCTGGAGTGACTTCTCATACTCTACACCACTGATATTCCAGGAGTAGCACACAACATTGGATGGGACGTAAAGTAGAAGGCAACCAATCTTGATTAAGAAAATACTAGCACAGAAGTCCTCACCTCTATCAAGATGTAGTAATCTCTTATACAGGGGCTTAATGATTCAGGGTGAGATACATAATCTTTACACACTTTCTTCTAAGAAGATCTTTTTTGATCATTTTTAGAGAATTATTCATAACAAGAAATACAAAATAATGCCTGTTATTGGGACAGGCTTGGGTGGTGGTTGAGAAAATTCGAAATAATGGTGGTGGGAAGGTGTAATGGTGGTGGATTGGTGTTGGAATACTGAATGTAATAAATCATTTGAATCATTGAACGTAGTAAATAATCGTGAACAACTTTATAAAAATAAAATAAAATAAAAAACAAAGATCAGATGTAAAGAAATAAATAGAAATAAAGATACAAAGATTGGAAAAAATTAATGACACCCTAATTTTTTTTTTTTTTTGGGTCACACCCGGCGATGCACAGGGGTTACTCCTGGCTCTTCACTCAGGAATTACTCCTGGCGGTGCTCAGGGGACCATATGGGATGCTGGGATTAGAACCCGGGTCAGCTGCGTGCAAGGCAAACGCCCTACCCGCTGTACTATCACTCCAGCCCCAACACACCCTAATTTTTTAAAAACTTTTATTGACTCATTGAGAGATAGACCCTTACAAAGCTGTTTATGCTTGGATTTTAGTCATTACAGTATTCCAACACCCATCCCTCCACCAGTGTACATTTCCCAGCACCAATGTTCCCAGGTTCCCTCCTATCAACCCCCCCCTGCCCTTACCCCCTGCCTGCCTCTATGACAGGCGCTTTTCCCCATTCTCTCTCTGTCTCTCTCTCTCTCTCTCTCTCTCTCTCTCTCTCTCTCTCTCTCTCTCTCCTTTTGGGCATTGTGGTTTGCAATATTGATACTGAAAGGTTATTGAGAATATCCCTTATCTACTTTTAACCTCAGATCTTACCAGCATGATCATTCCTTGCTTTAATGTCATACTATTATCCCAGCTATTATTGTCATACTGGTCTCTTCTCTATCTTACCTACCCTCAGCTTCACACACTTGTGGTTAGTTTCAACCATTGACCAATCCTCCTAATTCCTGTTTTTCCTAACCATGAATATTAGTCCTTTACTTTATATTGTTTATATACCACAAATGAATGCAATCATTCTGTATCTGTTCCTCTCCTTCTGACTCATTTCACTCAGCATGATACTCTCCATGTCCATCATTTCACTTAACATGATACTTTCCATGTTGATCCACTTATATGCAAATTTCATGACTTCATTTTCCCTAACAGCTGCATAGTATTCCATTGTGTAGATGTGCCATAGTTTCTTTATCCATTCATCTGTTTTGGGCACTCAGGTTGTTTCCAGATTCTGGTTATGGTGAATAGTGCTATAATGAACATAGGAGTGCAGATAGTGTTTCTGCTGTGTGTTTTGGGGCCCCCAGGGTATATTCCCAGAAGTGGTATTGCTGGAAACTCTAATTTTTTACAACTTGATTATTTATAAGGGAATTTCCAAGGAAGCTTAAGACAAAACCTCAATTCTCCTAGAACTGAGAATGTTGAATAGGGATGCAAAAAATGGCCATCTGATAGCTATCAGTTATATTTCTGCATATTAACAAAAAACTACTGAAAAATAAGCATTGTAGCACTGTTCGTACAACTGTTCATCCCATTGTTCATCAATTTGCTCGAGCGGGTACCAGTAACATCTCCATTGTGAGACTTGTTACTGTTTTTGGCACATAGGATACGTCAGGGGTAGCTTGCCAGGCTCTGCTGTGAGGACGGGATACTCTCAATAGCTTGCTGGGCTCTCCAAGAGGGATGGAGGAATTGAACCTGGGTCGGCTGCATGCAAGGCAAATGCCTATCCACTGTGCTATCACTCTAGTCCCTTAAAAATAAAATATTTAAAAATTACAATTACAATACAATTACAAAAGCTTTTATACAGTGAAATTCTTAACATTTTGAAACTTGTAGGATGCATTCTGGTGTTGGAATGATGGATGCATGACTGTCAATAGTATTGTAAATCATGGTACCTCAATAAAATGCAAGGGAAAAATGAATAGAATCTGCATATGGAAAACTACATAAACTTAATGAAAGATACCAGAGAAAATCTAAATTAGTGCAGAAACAAGTCATGCTCATGGATAGGCAGACTCAATATGGAAAATATGTCAGTTATCCTCAAAGTTATCTATAGATTTAATGCAATTTATTACTTTATTTACTTAACTAAAATTAAAAAAATGTAAACAGTGTGGTTTACAAAGTTGTTCATAATACAATTGTTTCCAACATTCAATGTTCAAATGCCAATCCTACCACCAGTGTGACTTTCCCTTCACCATTGTCTCCAGCTTCCTACCCAACCCCTAAGCCTGCTTCCTTAGCAGACACAAAATAATTTATATTATATTGCTTATTACTACAAAATAGTAAATGGAATTATCAAAAAAATACTTCAGAAAAGAAAATTTGTGAAAATTGTTATTTCATACAGTGGTGTTAATAAAGTAATGGTCTGAGGATTTTCTGAGCTGTGTGTTGCTAACTGAACCTTCTGTGTTATTGTGTTTGCTTACTGAGTGTAGTGGGCTTCTATACTACTTTCCCGTCTATTTTGCTGTGCTTCTACAGTATTATGGAATTTGAAGGTGTCACACTGCTGCATATGTGGCTGCATGCTCTAGCAGCTATAGAACTGGTACTATTCAGCCCAAAGATGGGTGTGCCTGGGAGTTTCATTGGCTTGGTATCTCTTCTGAGATTAATCATGTCAGGAAACTGGACTGTTTATATGCCAAAGGTGGTGGGGTGTGGGTGGTTGCTGAGGCTTCCGACTGTAAAGGGGTGGGGGGAGATGGCTCACCTTCACTCAGAGAAGGCCCCAGACTTTTCAGCCCAAAGATTGGTGTACCTAGAAGTTTCATCCACTTGGCATCTCTTTTGAGATTGATTAAAATATATATATATATATGCATATACATATACACATATATTTGTTTTTTTGTTTTTTGTTTTTATTTTGGGCCACACCCAGCAATGCTCAGGGCTTACCCCTTCCCTGCACTTAGGTATCACACCTGGCAGTACTTAGAGGATCATAAGGGATCCTGGGGTTCAAACCTGGTTTGGCGATGTGTAAGTAAAGCACCCTACCCACTGTATTATCTCTCCAGCCCCTGGAGACTGATTATTAAAAAAAATGATTTTTTATAGTTTTGTGGCCACACCCAATGGTACTCACTCTTTACTCCTGACTCTGTGCTCAGGGATTAATCCTGGCGGACTTGGGGTATGGGGTGCCAGGGATAGAACCTGGGTCAGCTACATATAAAGTAAACACCTTATCCACTGTACTCTCTCTCTCCAGCCCCTTAAACAATTTCAATTAATATTTAAGAACCTTTACAGATAAATATAAACTGATTCTATTATGGTCAGACTTAAAAAAAATCAAGTTGGAAAGTCCCCAAGGTCTGAGTTACTATTGACAGTCTGCCTCTCAAAATCTGAATATCAGTGTCTGAAAGTCTTGTCAAGTTGTGATAAAGGCATCTGTTCCCCTGAGCTCCAGTCACATGATTGCCTTTCTATCCAAAGTCACAGCAGTTGAGAGCAAATAAAGCTTGGCATGGTGGCCTCTCCAGCTCTCCAAACCCTCTTGCTTGGAGAAGGCCCAGACTCCAAGGGACAGATGCCTGGTTATGGCACGAAGGTCTGCGTCCTGGCTGTCACTGTGACCACTCTGGCAGGAAAGATGCCTGAAGGTGTGAGCAGTAACTACCTGACATTGCACAGTTGCTGAGGGTGGAACTCTCAATGTCTGGGAGAGAGAGACAGTCCCACCTGGAAGTAGCCAGAATGACATATTGGGAACAGTTTGAAGGCCCCGCCTCAGATACATCAAAAGCTTCAAAACTTTCTCTGCACCTATATTCTTCCGTGGGAAGAAAGCTGTGATCTAACTCATCATGGGCCATGATGCTGCCTGCAAGTCCTCCCAGGGTGTGGGAGGTGGTGCTCCCTGGTCTCAGAAGCTGAGCCCACCAGGCCTGTGGGAATGCAGCCGACAAAAGCGTTGCTGTATGGGGCTGGAGCAATAGTACAGCAGGTAGGGTGTTTACCTTGCACGCAGCTGACCGGGGTTCAATTCCCAGCATCCCGTATGGTCCTCTGAGCATTGCCGGGGTGATTCCTGAGTGCAGAGCCAGGAGTAACCCCTGTGTATTGCCGGGTGTGACCCCCCCCCCCAAAAAAAAAAAGCGTTGCGCTATGACTTGGCCGAAAGCGTCACGTGGCCACTTCTACTCCTCGCTCACACATAACAAGAGAATGAGGGAGAGGTTGGACAGCTGCTGGTGGAGGGTGGCAGCCTAAGCCTAGGTCAGCAGCACGGGGTCCGCGGGCAAGGGACCAAGTGGACACGGTTGCGTTCAGGCTCGTCGCTCCCGTGGCCACAGGTCTGGGCTCTGCATGTAAAATTTCAAACCCTTGGAGGCCCAGAGCTGGTCCGTGGTCCCTGCCCTTGTATCTCGGAGCGTCTCCACTTTGTCCCGCTCCTGATAAACCGCCTTCCACTTGGCAGCAGCCACCAGCGGGGCCACCCTTGGCGAACACACAGAGTCGGAACCATGGGTCAGAAATGTGACCTGGGCATGTGTGCATGGCGTTGGGCATGGTGAATGGGAAGGGGAGGGGGGCGTCTTGGGACAGGAACTGCCTTCGCAGCCCTGAGGTCATGCCCAGTCCCACTCTGATCTGTTGCTCCAGGCACTGCTGTGGCCTGAGCTCTGCCCTGCCTGCCCTCCCCGCCCCCCTTGGCCAGGAGAAACTGAGGCAGGCACCCAGGTCCATCCCAGCAGCCAGCGCACTTTCATTCCTTACTTCCCACTTGCAGGATCCTGAAGAGAAAAATCCTTCAAGGTCTGATCATCAGGAGTTGAGGTTGCTTTCCTTCTTTTCAGAAAAAAAAAATCATTTTAATTTTTGGGGCCATGCACACTTAGGGATCATATATAGGACGTGGGATCAAACCTGGGGTGGATGTCTATAAGGTTAACAAGTGCCCTACCGGTTGTACTATCTCTCTGCCCCGCTTTTCTTTTCAAAAAAGTTGAATTTTGAGCCAGTACTTAACAGTCTTCAGTAAACCAGTCACTGCCAACCCACGGGACTGTTGTGTGTGCATGAATGAGTTAGAGTACTCAGCTTTTACTGCTAAAAGTTTATGGAGTTGATGATGGGCAGTCATTAGGTGTCTGAAATTTACTGTTAACAGTACTGGTTGGTAACATGATCCAAATATTTCCCACAAAGTATTTGATGATGAATGGCAGATAACCAAAGGCTTTCAGGGCTTAATGCTTCTATAAACTTTGTAAACTTGTTTAGTGAAATCTATGCTCTCCATATTTCACCAGTTTTATAGCAGTGTAGATTCTACTTCAGATTGTACTGAATTAGTGTTTGCTTAACTTCTTCAACAAATACTTTTTAAAAAAATTTTTTGGTTTGTTTTCTGTTTTTGTTTGTTTGGGCAGCCACACTCAAGGGTGCTCAAGGCTTACTCCTGGTTCAGGGATCACTGGCACCAAGAAGCATACTGTTTAGTCTCCACATGTTTGAGGTTTTCTGATTTCCTTTCTTTTTTTTTTTTTTTTTGCTTTTTGGGTCACACCCGGCAACGCACAGGGGTCATTCCTGGCTCATGCACTCAGGAATTACCCCTGGCGGTGCTCAGGGGACCATATGGGATGCTGGAATTCGAACCCGGGTCGACCGAGTGCAAGGCAAACGCCCTCCCCGCTGTGCTATCACTCCAGCCCCTGATTTCCTTTCTTATTTGAGGTATAATTTTATAGTTTTAGAATCAGAAAAATAATTTGAGATAATTTCAATCCTTGTAAATTTGCTGATGCATATTTTGTGTCCCAGAATATTGTCTACACTTGAAAAACTTCTGTGGGCCCTTGAAAAAAGACATAAAGGCTGGAAGGATAGTATAGGAATAAACTCACTTGCTTTGCATGAGGCAGACCCTTAATTTGGTATCTAGAACTGTATATCATTCTCCAAACACTGCCAGTAGTGATCCTTGAGCACAGGTTCAGGAGTAGACCCTGAATATCACCAGGTGTGCCTCAAGGTCACCCCCCCACCAAATGAAAAAAGGAGTAAATTTTTTTTTTTTTTTTACCAAAGGGAGGCCACAAATTGAACTGGGATTGACTTTATATAAAGCAAGTGCCTTCTCCCTGTGCCTATCTTTCTGGCCCTAGGGTGAGATATTTTATAAATACCTATTAATCTTACTTATTCTAGCTTATTATTTAAGGATATTATTTCTTTCGATGTTCTGTTTAGTTGGTCTGTCTAAAGTTGTAAGTGTAGTGTTAAAATCCCTACCATTACTGTATGGATTTCACTCTTTCTAGTAATAATTTTAACATATTTGATACTCTTTCATTTAATGTTTATATATCAAAAAGTGTAATGTCTTATTGTAATGAGCCCTAAGTATTATGAATAATATACTATTCATTAATATTACATTTTTTTAGCAGGAAATTTATGTTATTTAGTATAAATGTAGTTGTGTCTGCCTTTTTATTTTTTAATTTTTATTCATTTATTTATTAAAATTTTTTTTATTGAATCACCATGTGGAAAGTTACAAAGCTTTCAGGCTTAAGTCTCAGTTATATAATGCTCAAACACCCATTCCTTCACCAGTGCACATATTCTACCACCAGGAACCCTAGTATACCTTCCCCCACCCCGCCCCCTATCCCCCGCCTATGTAGCTGATAAATTTCACTTTACTTTTCTGTTTACTTTGATTACATTCAATATTTCAACAAAAACCTCACTATTATTGTTTGGAGTTTCCCCCCTCAAAGTCAGACCTGTTGAAAAGGAAGCATCTGATAATTTGTTTTCCATTGCTGACAATGAAGAGCTATGAGGTTGCGCGGCCGCAATAGGTTTTGGATTTCTGTACTTTAGTAATTAAGTCCAGGGAAATTTCTGCCAGAAATTGCATCACTGAAAGCTCATACCTCCCTTTTGTGGTCGTCATAAGATGGCGGCCGGGGCTCAGTTCATAGCCTAGAGACATTTCTGCAAGAAGCTGCTGGTGCCAAAGTAGTTTAGCTGGCCTCTGGGGCCATGGTCATGCAGCTGTCTGCCTTTTTAAAAGTTTCATTTACTTGTAGGATTGTTTTCCAACTTTTCTTTTGTTCTATGATTCTTTTCTTTTATCTCCTCCAGCCTTTATTTATTTATTTATTTATTTATTTATTTATTTTGCTTTTTGGTCACACCTGGCGTTGCACAGGGGTCACTCCTGGCTCTGCACTTAGGAATTACCCCTTGTGGTGCTCAGGGGACCATATGGGATGCTGGGAATCGAACCCGGGTTGGCTGTGTGCAAGGCAAATGCCCTACCCTCTGTGCTATCGCTCCAGTCCCCTCCTCCAGCTTTTAATTTTAAGCCTGTATCTATTTTGAAAATGAGGATGTATTTCCTATGGGCAGCAAAAATTTGGTTTTTGGGGTCAGAGATCTTCAGTGATAAAATACTTGTCTTACATATGTGAAGCCAAAATCAAACCCTGTTAATGTAAAAATTAAAAAATAAAAATAATTTTGTTTCTGCTTTGGGTTCATACTTGGTGGTGCTCAGGGGCTACCCTTGGGTCTGTGCTCAGGGATTGCTCCCAAGGTGCTTGGGAGACCTTGTGGTGCCAGGTATTGAACCCGAACCTCTTGCATGCAAAGCATGTGTTCAGTCCTTTCAGCCATCTCTCTAACTCCAGGATTTTTTTTTTTTTTTGTTGTTGTTCACACCCAGTGATGCTCAGGGGTTACTCCTGGCTCTGCACTCAGGAATTATTCCTAGTGGTGCTTGAGAAACCATATGGGATGCCAGGGATTGAACCCAGGTCTGCTGTGTACAAGGCAAAACCCTATCCACTGTACTATCACTCCATTTTGCCACTTCTTGCCTTTTAACTAATTAATTAACTTTTTTTTTTTTTTTTGCTTTTTGGGTCACACCCTGCGATGTTCAGGGGTTACTCTTGGCTCTGCACACAGGAATTACTCCTGGCAGTGCTTGGGGGACCATATGGGATGCTAGGGATCGAATCCGGCTTGGCTGCGTGCAGGGCGAATGCCCTACCCGCTGTGCTATCCCAAGGCCATTAACATTTAAAGGAATTATTGAAGTAGAAAATATTTGCCATTTTATTAGTTACTTTTTTTGTGAAAACCTTTTCAGGTGTTGTGATACTCAATTTAAAGTTTTTTAGATTAAGGGCTATGGAGATACACAGGATCCTTGGGCACATTTTTGGTAGACTTGGGAGCCCAGTTCAGTTCCTCACTAAATTGACCATGAGTAGCCCCACGTCTAACTGTGGAGGCCTCTGAGTACTGCATCCTTGGGTCCTAGCATTAAATCTTCTGTCCTGGCATCTGTTGCTAGGCCCCCAGGATCCCTGAGCACTGATTTGGAAGGCCCCCAATTTTCTAAATTTTATCATTTGTTGCTATCTTGTTAGGAATATTGTAGATTACTTAGTTTTATGATGTATGTCTATAATAAGTCACACATAATGGCCTTTTAGACTATGATGAGACACGTGTACAGAGGTGGTCCCAGGGCTATACTAGATCTATTGTAGACTGGCTTTTTGGGCCATACCTGGCAATACTCAGGGGTTACTCCTGGTTCTGCACTCAGAAATTACTCCTGAGGGTGCTTAGGGGACCCTATGGGATACTGAGGATCAAACCTGGGTTGGCTGTGTTTAAGGCTAGTGCCCTCCCCACTGTCCTATTGCTCTGGCCCTGATAGCAGTCTGTTAGACACACTACTCCCCAGAAGTGAAAAGTTTGAAAATCTCTGTCAGGTAAGCAGCTAAAGCTTTTTCATGAACCAACAGGAAACTTGTGGACCAGTGATTTAAAAATCACTGGGCACCTAGACATCTGGGCATGTGGCTTAGAGAAAGTACTCTTGTTTCATATGGCTCAAGCTCTGGGTTTGATTCCTGGACTGCAAACAAAACAAAACAAAACCGTACCACCACCACTGCCTCCACCACCACCAACAAAAACTTTAAAACAAAAGACAGGGGGCTGGAGCACAGCGGGTAGGGCATTTGCCTTGCACTCGGCTGACCTGGGTTGGATTCCCAGCATCCCATATGGTCCCCTGAGCACCGCCAGGGTTAATTCCTGAGTGCAGAGCCAGGAGTGACACCTGTGCATCACCGGGTGTGACCCAAAAAGCACAAAAAAAACCACCCCCCAAAAAAAACAAAAAAAAACCCAACAAAAGACAAAAACAATATGAAATCACGGGAAATACTATTTAGATTTGTGTAATTAAACTTTTTGATGTTCACTCAATGATGAAATCTTCTAACTGGTGTATTTCTCAGAACAAATCTCTTCTTGGGCCAGAGAGATAGTACAGTGGGTAAGATGCTTGCCTTGTGCGTGGCTGACCTGGGTTTGATACTGAGCACCTCAGATGGTCCCCCTAATTTCTCAGGAGTAAAACCCCAAGCAAAGCCAAGTGTGGCCCCAAAATAAAACAAACAAAAAGAAGTATTCTCATAAAGAAAAATGAAAGACATTGTTAATGAATTTTTTTTTTAATTTTTGGGTCACACCCAGCAATGCTCAGGGGTTACTCCAGGCTCTGCACTCAGGAATTACTCCTGGCGGTGCTTGGGGTATTATATGGGATGCCGGGGATCAAACCCGGGTTGGCTGCGCACAGGGCAAATGCCCTACCTGCTGTACTATCATTCCGGCCCCTAAAGTATTCTTTAGAAGGGACTCCACTACTAACACCCAAGAATAGTGGAGATAAGTACCAGGAGGATTACTCCACAGCTTGGAAGTTGACCTTACATGCTAGGTGAAGAAGCAGCTCTGATAGAGAAGGGATCACCAAGCAAAGGGTGCTAGATGGGCCCACTAGGGATGGGAGATACGGGCTGAAAATAGATTATAGACTAACATGATGCCTACTTAATACCTCTATAGCAAACTACAACACCCCAAAAGAGAGAGAGATCAAAAGGGAATGCCCTGCCACAGAGGCGGGGTGGGGTGAAGAGGACAGGATGGGGGTGGTGGGAGGGATGCTGGGATCATTGGTGGTGGAAAATGGGCACTGGTGGATGGATGGGTTACTAGATCATTATATGACTGGAACATCATAAGTATGAAAAATTGTAAGTCTATAACTTTATCTCACAGTGATTCACTAATAAAAAATAAATAATAATTTTAAAAATTCAATAATACACAATTTAAAAAAAAAAAAGAAGGGACTCCACTGTGGGGCACCGTCCTGGTGCCTGAGTAATAGGCTCCCTTATGACATCATAGCTCAGCATCCTCCTTTTACTCCTCTCTCCAGAGTGTGCCTGGAGAACAGACCTGAGGATGATGGCACCATCTAGCTCCTAGCTATGGGTAATTTAGTAGAGGCAGACCTGAGGGGATTTGGCCAGCTACCCCAAGTCTTGGGAAGTTTATATTTTGTCAGGTTTTATACACCTCAACTTCTGGGAAGCCAGTACATTTTTATAACTAACTGAAGACCTCTATACTGAGGTCCCAGTGAAATATAGAAAGTTGAATGGTTGATTTGGAGCTTAGTGTGGTGAGAGCTTACTTTCTGCCATTTTTCCCTTTAAACTTTGATTACAGAAGGTCATAAAACCTAATTATAGTTAAACAGGATGAAATCACAGTGGTAGAGCTTGAGGGTGCAAAGGAGAGAAGAGGAAATGACCCCACTACTCCTACTCCCTACCTTATCTATCCATCAGTAGCTGGATCCAGGTTCTGCTGTGTTGGGGAGAGTCTTGACAGTTCTCTCTGACGCTTACATCCCCGTGGAGATAGATCTTACTGTGTTATTTATTGTCTAAAGATAGATGAGTTCAGTGAATTAATGGGAAGTAGGGCCAGGACAACAGGTACTAGTCCAGGGTGTGCCAAAAAAAAAAAAAAACCAACAGGATGAGTGCTCACCATACACAGGGCTGGAATGAACAGGGATTGTCTGTTCATTCTTGACTGTCTTTTTCTTCTTAAGTTAAGAGGTGTGGATCTGTCTAAACAGGTAAATTGTGCCAAAAAGGGAGGCTAATGTGCACCCAGGCCTCATAGGGCTGGGAGCTACAGAGATAGGGGAGAATGATTTTACTTCTCAGCAGATGGTGGGAGAGTCTGAAGAGACATTGATCTCAGGCAGGCAGTAAGAGTCTGGAAGAATTTTTATCTCTTTCACCTCTAGAATATAGTTTTCTTGCCTAGACTCACCAAGCACATTCATGAAAAATTGAATGAGGTTGCAAGTGAAGTATACCTTCATTTTACAGACGGAGACCCTGAGACTCAAAGGGGAAGATGATGTGTCCATATCCATTACCCAGAGATTAGCTGAAGCCAGAAGGCTACTTGGCCTCCTAGATTGAGATTTTGATTTGACATCCAACACTGGATGTCAAAGAAAGGGATGATGGTTGATAGACACCATCAGAACCCATTCCTGGCTCACCTTAAAACAGAAATTCTGAGTTTTCTTATATGTCCCCTGTTTTCTCTTGCAAGGCCCAGAACAGCAGAAAGAACGTAAGAACAAGTCAAAGAAGGAAGACGAGGAAAAAGAACGTAAGACCTTTAAGTCAAAGGAGGAAGCAGCTGTATTCATCCAAGCTTGGTGGCGGGGCAACCTGGTGCGCCGGACTCTTCTGCATGCAGCACTAAGAGCATGTATTATTCAGTGCTGGTGGAAGAAAAGGTGTGCAAAGACTTTGGAAAAAAGACGTCGAGCAGCCATAGAGGTCTATACCCAGAACGAATGGGCAATTGTCAGAATACAGTCCTGGTTCCGCATGTGGCGCATCCGGCTTCGTTACTGCCGTTTGCTTCATGCTGCCCGAATTATCCAGGTGTATTGGCGTTTGCATAGTTGTCATACCCGTGGCGTTATCAAGGGCCACTATGACCTAAAAGGAAATCATTTAAAATTTCAACTGGAAATCTCTTTGGGCTCACAGGCTTGTAGAGTACAACAATGCATATCTCTTCCAATAAAGGAATGACCAGGTCTGTTATATTTGTGTCCCCTTTCTTTGTCAGTCTTAAAGAAGTCATTGAGTTAATGATAGTAAATAATTAACATTTCTTCAGTCAACTCTGAGGAGGTCGTAGGGGTTGTCTGGTGTTTATCATAGAGAAGGATTCTGAAGCCTAGTGCTAGAAGAGCAAGGTCTTTGATTGGTTGGCAGTGTCTGCGACGTATAAAAGACTTGGGGTTGCAATATTGTTAAGTTCACTAACTCAAGAGGACGCCACAGTGTGGTTTATGTAAATGGTGCGCCCCTTGTAGTTGTGCATTGTGAAGTACTGCTTTAATTATGCATTAATTGTATGTAAAAACTGTATCAATGTTTGATCTTTTCCTCTCAAAATCTTTTTAAAATTGTATTTTAAAAATTAATAAAAATATTTGTGTAAAATTTATCTCTTGAATAATTATTAAGACAACAGCTAAGTGGCAGTAAGTATATTCTATTGCTGGGACTGAAGAGGTAACACAGTGGGCAGGGTGTTTACCTTGCATGTGGCCAACCCAGGTTCAATCTTCTGAGTTCCATATGGTTCCCCAGATCTGCCAAGAATAATTCCTTAGTGCAGAGTCAGGAGAAAGTCCTGAGCATCGCTGGGTGTGGCTCAAAACCAAAAAACAAAGATAAACAAAAAGCACTGCTGTGCAGCTCTTACCACCACCACTATCTCTAGAATTTCATTTGCCTTGCAAAATTGAAACACTGAGTCTTAAAGAATAGTTAGCAATTCTCTCCTCTCAGCCACTTGGCAATCAACATTTTACTTTTTCTATGAATTTGTTTGTTCTAAATACTCCATATGTGTGGAATCATAGAGTATTTTCCCTTTTGTATTTTCTCTTGTGATTTTTTTTGGGGGTCACACCCAGCCACGCTCAGGGGTTACTCCTGGCTCTGCATTCAGGAATTATTCCTGGCGATGCTCAGGGAGCCATAACATAAGGAACGCTGGGAATTGAACCCAGGTCAGCTGCATACAAGGCAAATACCCTACCCACTGTATTATCATTCTGGCCCACCAGAAAATGGAAGGTGCTTTTTGTTTTTGGACCCCACCCAGAAAAAAATCAGGGTTTAATTCTGGCTCTGCACTCAGGACTCACTCCTGGTGGGGATCAGGGGACTATAAGGAATGCCGAGGATTGAACCTGGGTGGGCTATACACATGGCAAGCACCCTACCCACTGTATTATTGCTCTGGAGGGGGCCCCCGTTTTGTGATTTCTTATTATTTAAGCCTTCACTTCTACTATCTATAGTAGTATGTAAATACCAGATTCTGGTTATTTATTCATCCATCCAATGAATTCGTGGGGTGCTTCTACCTTGGTGCTATTGTGAATAATGCTACTCTAAGTATGGGTGTCTCAGGATCTCTTTGAAATTCTGCCTTTAGTCTTTTGGGTATATACCAAGAAGCAGAATGGATGGATTGCACAAACCGCTATATCATCTTTGGTTTCCTTGTGTTCTTGTTGTGCTGGGGGTTCTAGTAGTTACTCCACATCCCCCCTAGAAGATACTGAGAGATTAAGCTGGAAATTACGCTTTCTTCTTCCCCATCCTCCCAGAATGACAAAAAGAATAACTGTGATTAGCATGTATTTGTTCTGT
The DNA here is from genome assembly GCF_027595985.1 of Sorex araneus. Classification (NCBI taxonomy): domain Eukaryota; kingdom Metazoa; phylum Chordata; class Mammalia; order Eulipotyphla; family Soricidae; genus Sorex; species Sorex araneus. The sequence goes on along the minus strand of NC_073305.1, from coordinate 47,850,312 downwards.
AAAGTTTTCTACATGACTGAATTTCAGGTACTATGATGTGGAACCTTCATATGACACAAGTTAGCTGTGGTGGCTGTTGGGACCCATGGTAGGGAGGGCGTCTGTCTCCTGTTCCAGAATATACCCAGTGCTATCAGCTGGAGGCGAACATCGTCTGGGATGGCGGAGCAGCAAGCAGGTTTCCAACTCTTGCTCATGTTTTATTTCCTTCCCTTCCTTTCCCTTTACCGCTGCTGTTGTGATGAATGGGGGTTGCACACACTTGGTTTTGGTTTTGTGCATGTGGTTGTGGTGAATTCATACTTGGATATGGTGCTTACTGGGGGAACTCACACTTTAATCTTGGTGTTGACAATAAATGAAAGCAGCCCAAATAAATGGATTGCACTCATTCACTTGTGGTGCTTGCAAACATTTTGGCTGTAGTGCTCGCTAAAGTTGAGTCTGGTGTTTACATATGTACTCACTGGGGCTTGCTCTAGTGGCTGTATTGCCTGTGCATCTTTATTTGCTGTGCTTGCTGGGAGTTGTACACTTTAGTTGCTGTGCTCACACATACAGTGTTTTTTCAGTAGTGGGCCAGACAGCAAAAACTGCCAGGACCATACTCAGAGCATACAGGTGGCACCAGAATTGAATTCGTGGCCTCATGCAAGGCAGGCACCTGTAGCCACTGAACCAAACTTCGGGCTTTACATTTTTTTTTCTAATGGGTAGCTATCTTATTGGTGTGAAGTGTAGCTCATTGTAATTTTGATTCACATTTCCCTAATGACTATTGATGTAGAGCATCTTTTCACGCAGCTTTTTTAAAATTTTTTAAAAATTTTTTTTAGCTTTTTGGGTCACACCCGGCGATGCACAGGGGTTATTCCTGGCTCATGCACTCAGGAACTACTCCTGGCGGTGCTGGGGAGATCATATGGGATGCCGGGGATCGAACCCAGGTCGGCCGCGTGCAAGGCAAACGCCCTACCTGCTGTGCTATTGCTCCGGCCCCACACGCACTTATTTTTATTCTTTGATGCACAGCAGTTTTAAATTTTTGTATAATCCAAGTTACATGTGATGTAATTACATTTGATTATGCCAATTACATTGTGTAATTAAATTACATTACATTTGATGCCTGTGCTTTTGGTATCAAAAATGAAATCATACACCTGAAACTCAATCATGTTGTGATTCAGTTAAAAATAAAATTAAAAAAACTAAACTCATTACAAAATCCAATATCATAAATTGGATTATTTTTTCTGTGTTCTATAATTTTAGATCCTTTTTGTGGTCCTCCCAAGGGTGGACCCGGGCCCCAGGGACTATTCTTAGCCTATCCAGCCTTTGGTTCAGTGGAAGGGCCCAGGCAATTCTGCTCAGGTCCCGGGGAAACCTGGGTCAGCCTGGTGCAGTTCTCATGGGTCTTCAGCGCTGCAACCTGTCAATGCTCAGGGGCCATGTGGTACCAGGAATCAGAGCTGAGTGGGGCACCTGCCAGGCATGTTCCCTAAACTGCTATACTATCTTCCGGTCCTGGGCTTTAGATCCTAAGTATAGGACTTTGACCCATTTTGAGTCTCTTTTTTAGTGATATAAGAGTTCATCTATGGCTCTTTCATAGTTAGATAACCAGCTTTCCCAGCACCAGGAGTTGAAGGAGACTATCTTTTTCCTATTAAATGGCCTGGGGACTGTTGCTGAAGATACATACATACATACATACATACATACATACATACATACATACATTTGACTGTATGTGAGCATTTATGAGCTGTCAACTCTAGTCTGTTGATCAATATGGACCTTTATGCTGGTATATTTTTATACACATATAATGATCTTGATATCAGTCCCACACTTTTGATTATCATAGATTAGTAATATGTTTTGAAATCAGAGACTTTGAAACCTATAACTTTTCCTTTTTATTTTTTTGGGGGGACACACCCAGCAATGCTCTTTTCCTTTTTATTTTTTTGGGGGGACACACCCAGCAATGCTCAGGGCTTTCTTCTGGCTCTTCGTTCAAAGATTAGTCTTGGTGGGGCCCAAGGGACCAGATGGGGGTGCTGGGGATAGAATCTGGATTGACTGCATGCAAGGCAAGCACCCTACCTGCTGTTCTATTACTCTAGTCCCATTAATATGACTTCTAATGTAATTTTTATGTGTTGACTTTGTATCTTGCTACCTTGCTGAATGCATTAGTTATAATAGGATTTTGTGTGTATACAAAATCTTCAGAATTTTCTACTTATAGGAGCTATAGAGAGAGTACATTTAGGTAAGGCATTTGAGGTGATTTTCATGTGTTGAACAAAATTTTTATTTAGGAATATTCCTTACAGTGCATAATTTGTGTAAGGTGTAGTTGAATTCTGTTTGCTGTTATTTTGTTGAGATTTTTTTTGCATCAATATTTATCAGGAATAGGGATACACATTTTCGTTTGGAGTTTTTATATGATTTTGGTATGGTATAATAATAGACTTAAAACAAGTTAGGAATTATTCCCTCCTTTTCAATTTTGAGAAGAATTTAGAAGAACTCATATATTGGTTCTTGAATTAACAATGAAACCATCAGGACCGTATGCCTTTCTTTGCTAATAGGTTTTGATTACTGATTTAATTTTCTTGTTATAAGTCTACTCAGATTTTCTTTTCTTTTTTTCCCCGTTTGTTTGCTTGTTTTGGGGTCACACCTGGTGGTGCTAAGGGACTATCCCTGTCTCTGTGTTCTAGAGTGACTCCCGGCAGTGCTCAGTATTCAGATTTTCTCTTTGTGATTCAGTATTGGTAGATTTTGTATTTCTGAGAATTTGATGCTCTCATCTAGGTTATCCAATTTGCTTAAAAAGGTGTGGGAGGAGGGAAAGAGGGGAAAATATGCTCACGAGAACATGGACAGCAAAGAAACCCAGAGATAAGCAAGCAAGATCCAAAGGAGAACTGGGCTTGATAAATTCTGAAGAAGTCCTCACTCTATTTTTTTTTTTTTTTGCTTTTTGGGTCACACCCGGCTATGCTCAGGGGTTACTCTTGGCTTTTGCACTCAGGAATTACTCCTTGTGGTGCTCAGGGGACCATATGGGATGCTGGGAATCGAACCGGGTCGGCCGCTTGCAAGGCAAACGCCCCACCCGCTGTGCTATCACTTCAGACCCAGAGGTTCTCACTCTTAATTTTTTAAAACTTTAAGTACTTTTTTTGATGTAGAAAAAAAGTCACAACTGTTGATACAATTCTAGAAATAAAACTGATTAGATAACAAAGCTGCAATACTAAAAATCAAGAGGTACAGATAATTCATTTATGTTAAAATTGTTATATCTGGTTGCAGGGTAATCCTTGCAATCCTTTTATCCTTGCAAGGTTAAGTCCTTGGTTAAGAATTTGTTAAGCAGGGGGTGGGGGTAGGGCTGGAGCGATAGCATAGCAGGTAGGGCATTTGCCTTGCATGTGGCTGACCTGGGTTCGATTCCCAGCATCCCATATGGTCCCCCAAGCACCGCTAGCTAGGAGTAAATTCCTGAGTGCAGAGCCAGGAGTAACTCCTGAGCATCTCCGGGTGTGACCCAAAAAGCAAAAAAAAAAAAAAAAAAAAAGAATTTGTTAAGTGGACACAGCAGTGAGTCCCAGATGGCACCACAGCACCGGGGATTCCTCTGGGCCCCATGCTGAGCCAATTTCTCCGGGGCACCCCAGATGTAGCAGGTCCAGTCTCCCTGCCTCTTCCAGATGGAATCCCAGCATCCAAGAGCTCCCACAAGCAAGGCCCAGGTATGTGGGTACCAGGACTAAATCTCCAGGCCCCCTGGTGGCAGAGGCCTTGACTGTCCCACCCGGGCTCTCCACCTCCTCTGAGGCCTGGCTGTCACACTCACAAGCTTCTGCCAATGCCATCTTGGCACACCAACAACCTTGGTCCAGAGACTATTCCCAGTTCAATCCCAAAATGGATTAGTGCCCTACAGAGATGTCTCTGGAACCCAACCATCTTCAATCTAGGATCCCAGAAGCATGCGGTTGCTTTGCGGGCCCGCAAACTCTCATGATATCCAAAATGAGCAATGGAAAATAAGTTATCTAGCGGTGGGAAAATTCAGGCAAAACATAATGCCCAAAAGTAGAGAGAGAGAGTGTTGGGGAAATTGTATGCCACAGAGGCAGGATGAGGACTGGGAGACATCGGGGGGCGGGGGTGGGATACTGGGGACATTGGTGGTGGAAAATGTGAACATGTGGAGGACGGGTGTTTGATCACTGTATGGCTGAAGCTCAAACATGAAAGCTTTGTAACTGTATCTCACGGTGATTCAATATAATTTAAAAAAATTTGTTAAGCAGCCATGGGGTCCAGAGACTTCAGAGTCTATGCTTTGGTCCAGTGAGTAGGTATGGTGGTGGCTGTGGTGGTGGGGCATGACTGCAGGGGTTTTTGAAAGTATGGTGGGTTGAGTGGGGCTTCTCACCCTGACTCTGAAAAAACACCAAACTTCTCAGCCTGGGGACCGGGTACCTGAATTAAAGACTGGCATTTATGCAGAGAATATTTGTGGAGTGGTGAGGTATGGGTGCAGCTGCTTGGATCTTGGGCTGGACAGGTATTCAGCTGCCTACCTCCTGAGGGTGCCTTAAAGTTTTGTGGACCAGTAATTCCATAATTTTAGCTGCTTGGTGTGCATCTCTTGGGAGATTTAGTTGGGAATTGGTCTCAACTTTTTTACTTTGACTTTGTTTTGTCTCTGAGTCACACCTGACAGTGCTCAAGGGCTACTTCCAGCTCTAGGGTCACCCCTCGAAATGCTCAGGGGATCATGAGGCACTGGGAATCGAACCTTAGCCTCCATGTGAGACACATGCTCCAGTCTATTGTACTGGCTCTTCAACATCACACCTTTGGTTTCTAGACCAAAATAAATTCTGCATTTTAGTTTCACAAACTAAAATACAAATTACAATATGTATAGCAGTTTCAGTTGTATTCACTCAAACCTGGAAATAACCCAAGACCTTCCAATTCACAAAGGCCTCTGGTAATATGCCTCTGGTAATAGAATGGATTGCTATTAATACTAATATTTGCCAATAAAAGCAAATGAATACCCACAATACCATAGGAAAAAACCCTCAATGTGTTATTTTCCCTATGTAAAAGAAATCAGATTACAAACTATAAAATTTATATTTATTTATGAAAGAAATAATTTTCTGGAAAAGAAAAAATAAGAATATAGTACAGATAAGTAATTGCTTAGGTCTGCTGGTGGCAGTGTTTGATTCTAGTGGTGGGAACTAGGGATTCTGTTTTATGTATTTTTTGGGGGGTCACACCTAGTGATACACAGGGGTTATTCCTGATTTATGCACTCAGGAATTATTCCTGGAGGTGCTCGGGGGACCATATGGGATGCTGGGAATCGAACCTGGGTCGGCTGCGTTTAAGGCAAACACTCCACCTGCTGTGCTATGGCTCCAGTCCCCTGTTTTATGTATGTTGAAGTTCAGTTATTAGGTGCATACACATTATTAGGGAATTATTGGAATGACCAAAAAGATGTATCTGTATATACACAACATAAATATATATATATACAACATATATAAATACAACACATATATGTAGTAGATATGAGTATATATGTATACATACATATATATATTTATTTTGGGGGTCACACCCACTGGTGCTCAGGACTTACTCCTGGTTCTGCACTCAGGATCACTGCTGGTGGTGCTCATGGGACTATATTGGATGCTTGGGATCAAATCAGGCTCAACTGTATACAAGGCAAGCACCTACCCACTGTACTATCGTTCCAGTTCCATTTATATTTTTTATAAGGTGCTTATTTGCTAGGAATATTTATTAGGTTTTATATGAGTTGTTATGTATTTTTATTGAGTTTTGAATTATGTATTTTATTTATTTTTGGGTTTGAGGCCACACCCAGCAGTATTCAAGGATTACTCCTGTGGTGCTTGGAGAACCATATAGGATTCTGAGGATTGAACCCAGGTCAGAATTTACAAGGCAAGTGCCCTACCTGCTGACCTGTGTTTGCCTTGCAACTGGCTGATCTGGGATCGATTCCCAGCACCACATATGGTTCCGTGAGCCAGCCATGATTGATCCCTAAGTGCAGATTCAGGAATAAGTCCTGAACACCCCCAGATGTGGCCCCAAAACCAAAAAAATTAAAAAAAATATTGAATAACCATGATTTACAGAGTTACTGATATTTGAGTTTTAGATATATAATGTTCTACACCAATTTTATCACCAGTATCAAGTTCCCTCCAGTTCCCTCCTATTTCCCATCCTGCCATCTTGATAGGCACATTTTAAATTTTTGTTGGAATGTGACGAAGATAAACTGGTAGGTATAGAAGTGTAAACAATGACATGTTTTGCTATGAGGGGAGCAAAGAACTGGCACAGTCATTCATCAAGGCTTTCTTTTTAGAGATGGAAGAGATATAAACTGGTACTTTTGACACAGGGTTATAAATGCATAATCAAAATGTTGAAATGACAATAGGGTAGCAAAGGGTTTGGCCTTTGGTAGGATTAGATTATTCACTTATTTCACTCAGAGGGTAGCATTGGTGTGGTCCAGGAAGAAAATGAGGTGATAGGAAGAGAGAGTTGAGTCTGTTTCCATTCCTTCATCACTTAATTCAAAAGGAGATATGGGGGACATGAACAGAGGAGAGGAAGTGGTATGAATGATCCAATTTAGAAAAAATAAACATGAAAATATTCCAGAAATTTATTGGAAATGTTGTTCAGTGGAACTGTTATCGATGTAAGCCATGAGTTATGGGTTTGTTTTCCAGTACCCAGGCTCACTCTTCTGCAGGCACAGGACAGACTGATGGTTGATTTTGTCCCACAGACATTGGAAGTGGGAGAAGAGGACCAAGGGAAATCAGATTGTTAAGAGGATAGAGATTATAATAACCTTAGATTGTGAATTGGAGGAAGAAAAATGCTCAGCATATCACTTGTCCCCAAAATGTGGTGGGGACAAGTGATAGAAGACTTACAGCATTAGAAGAACTATCTTGTTGGGTGTATTTGAAAATAAACTGGAAGAAAATAATAAAGTTTTCAGATAATAAAACCCTAGAAAGAGATTTGGAAAGTAGTGTGATTGTTGGTGAAAATGATCCCAAAAACTCATTGTCTAGTGATCTAGACAAAACCCATGTATGCTTTTTAAGCTAAGTATGTTTTAATAAAAAGAAAAACACTGTTCTAAGTTGCTCTAGACACATTCCAAGGACTCTACAACTATGTGTGACTCACAACCATTGGAGAACAGCTGTAGAGAATGTTTTAGCATGACCAAAGAAGCGACTGAGGAAGGGAGAGGAGAGGAGAGGAGAGGAGAGAAGAAGAGGAGAGGAGAGAAGAAGAGGAGAGGAGAGAAGAAGAGGAGAGGAGAAGAGAAGAGAAGAGAAGAGAAGAGAAGAGAAGAGAAGAGAAGAGAAGAGAAGAGAAAAGACAAGACAAGAGAAGAGAGAGAGATACAGAAATGTAGAGGTAAAAGATAAGGAGATGGGGCTGGAGCGATAGCACAGCAGGTAGGGCATTTGCCTTGCACGAGGCTGGCCTGGGTTCAATTCCCAGCATCCCATATGGTCCCCCGAGCACTGCCAGGAGTAATTCCTGAGTGCATGAGCCAGGAGTAATCCCTGTGCATCGCCGGATGTGACCCAAAAAGAAAAAAAAAAAAAGAAAAAAGATAAGGAGATAAGTATGACCACCTTGGACAGTGAGAGAGTCACCAGAAGTAGGGATGAGAGTAGGGATGACGATATCAGAGGAAGTTTTACTGTTGCCATTCTTGGAGGAGAGATGTTTTGGTGGAAAAATTGTGGAGACAAAGTTGAAGAGCTGGAATTCCTGTTTTCCTTCCCTCTCATCACCCTTCCCCTCTCCCTCCATTACCTTCCCTTTCCTCCTTTCCTTCCTTCTCTTTTGCTTTTGGGCCACCCTCAATTGTGCTTAGGGCTTTTTTTCCTGGTTCTGCACTAAGGGATCATTCCTGGTGGTACTCAGAGGACCATATGAGTACTGTATGCAGGGCAAGTGCCTTACCTCCTGTGCTCTGGCTTCAGACCCTGAAATTCCCATTTTCTATTCATCCTCAGGGTCAGCACCAGTTGATCAGCATGCCCAGTCTCACCCATCAAGGCTAACATCCTGGTTTTTCTTGCTTCTGTTTTTGGACCACACTTAGCAGTATTCATTGTTTACTTCTGTCTCAATGCTCAGTGATAACCGCTGGCAGGGCTTGGGGAACCATACATGGTCCTGGGAATCATACCCTGGTTAGCTGTGTACCAGGGGAGTGTCCTACCCACCGTACTAAATCTCCGGCCTGGCATCCTGTTTTCTATCTGGGCTGTGTTAGACTGTTCCTATAGAGTTAGTCAAGTGTTGGTGTAGAGTTGCCCAGAGTCTTCAGGGAGCTGCATCCCACTCTGATTCCTTCCAGGTGAGAAGAAAAGAATGAATTTGAGATTAGAACTGGGGGTAATGGGTTAGGTTTGAACTTCAGGTTTCTGTTCTGGTGAAGAAAATACGTGCAAGGGGTAAATGGTTATTGTCAGTACAGAATGGGCTGCGGACACCTAGGTGAAAACCTCTCAGGAGCTTTACCCAGGGAGAGTTAGTAGCACCGTGACCTAAGTTCTCAGGTTCCCATCAGCTGGGGGAGACCATGTAATATACCAGACCAGGTTGACCTTTACTGAGAACACCAGATGCAGTATTCGCCCTTCATGCCAGCCTTCAGTGGTTGATGACCTCAATGTGAAACTGCAAATGAGTGGCTGTAACTACACATTGACCCCGAAGAAGAGAACAAGTCTGGCAGTTTTGGCATTGCCAATGGTACTTGATGGTGTAGATGGCATTGAGCACCTGACAGTATCGCCAACGGACGCGCCACATACGGATCAAAGATTGGAGTTTGATCACTGCCCTTTCTCTTCTCGCGTAGGCAATCAGGGCTTCCTTCTTCTTACTCTGCTTTATCTTCTCCAGTTGTGTCCTCCACCAGCACTGAATAATCCATGCGCTGAGGGCTGCGTGCAGCAGTGTCCGTCGCACCAAAAGGCCACGCCACCAGGCCTGGATCTTAACTGCCGCATTTGATGCAGTTAATTTCTGTTTTGGATGCTTCAGTGAAGGTTTCTAGGCAGAGATGAGAGAGCAATTACCCAGTGGACTTCCTCACCTGAGCTACCAGAAAGCTGTTGTAGGTGCCCTGACTTTTTTTTGTGTGTGTTTGGGGGGAGGGGGCACACCCCATCTGTGCTCAGGGCTCACTCCTGGCTCTACACCCAGGTATCATGGATCACTCCTGGTGGGCTCAGGGGAGTTTATGGAGTGCAGGACCTGGGTCATTCATGTGCAAACACTTTACCTACTATAGTATCACTCCAGCCCCAGTTGTAGGTGCCTAGAATCTTTCACAGTTCTCCCTTCTTTGAGTTAGCATGAGACTGACTGAGAGCCTGAGACCTGGAGGCTCTGGCTGGTGAGGCCTCCTCACTTTTTCCTATGTCAACACTCCATTTTCTCACCCCTGCAGGTGCATCAATCAAGGAAGAACTCATTAGTAATTAGCTGGGTGCATTCAGGAATCCGTGAGAGATTTTAAAAATCATGTTCCAGTGACAGTGCTTATTAGGAGGTCTGCGAGGTTTGGCTTAATAATGCTTTCCCAGGGCTTCAGGGAGATAGTACAGGGGTTAAGGTTCTTGCTTTGCTTGTGGCCAACCCTGATTCGATTCGAAGCACCACCAGGACCCACCCTTGAACACAGGCAGGCATGGTCTAAATTGCCCCTTCCAGGACGGAGCAATAGTAGGTAGGGCATTTACCTCGCACACAGTAGATTTGTTCTCCAACACCCCAGCTAGTCCCCTGAGCTCTGCCAGGAGTGATTTTTGGCAGGAAATGTATTTAAGGGCTGGAGCAATAGTACAGTGAGTAAGTTGCTTACCTCACAAGCTCCGATCTGGTTTTAATCCCCAGAATACCATATGCTTCTCTGATCCCACCAGGAGTGATTCCTGAGTGCAGAGCCAGGAGTAGCCCCTGAGCACCACAGGGTTTGGCCCACAAACAAACAAACAAACAAAAAACTCCACTCTACTCCTTCCAAATAATAGGATTTCTTCATTTTCTCTGTTCATTCTACTCCCAAACCACCATTGGTTGATTTCTTTCTGCCCTAACTGATGCAAGTTTCAATACCTTATTATAAGTTTTAATACCTCTGTCACATATTCCGTTCCCATTCTTTCTCTACAGAGTGAACACTTTACTTTATTTGGGGAGGCAGGGCTTATTGTGTCATACCTGGCTGTGCTCAGGATCACTCCTGGTGCTGGTTGAGGATATGACTCTGGGGACTGAAACTGGGTTAGATGCATGCAAAGCAAGTACCTTGACACCTGTACTGTCTTTCCAGCTTGAGCACTTCATTTTTTTTGTTGTTTATTTTGTTTTGGGGCCAGACCCAGCAGTACTCAGATCTTACTCCTGATTCCTGCTCAGGGATCACTCCTGAAGAATCAGGGCACCATGGGAGGTGCCAGGTTGCCATATGGCCAATCCTGGGTTGACCGCATGCAAGGCAAGTGCCTAACCACTGTGCTATTACCCTGATTTCCAGCATTCTGCTAGTTAGCTAACAATTTTTACATACTCACCAGTCATTTCTTTTCTTTCCCCCCCCCGCCACTTTTTTAGGGTGAGGGATAGAACCCAAGGTGTCACAAATGCGAAATGTGCTGTATTGCTGAGCTACATATTTGCCCAACGTGCCCTCTCCTCCCATATTTCTTGATGACTTTTATTCTTTGCCTTCATGCTTCATTTCATCATTGAGATACAGACTCAGAACCCATGAAGGCAAAGGAAAATAAGCCAAAATTAAATTGTTATTAGATTGTTTAGACTATAAATCCACAAAAGGCACAACCCCCTACCCTCAGGACTAGACATAAATGTTCTGTATATCTCAACTCCATGAAGATTTATCTATTATTATCATTTTTTAAATGTTGGAGTACTGTTATTTATTCAGCCATTGGTTAAGATGACTGAATTGGGCATGAACTCCACATTACTTTCTTTTATTCAGAATGTTAATTTAATTTAATTTTATTTATTATTATTATTTTTTAATCACTGTGAGATAGTTACAAAGCTTTCCTGTTTGAGTTTCAGTTGTACAATGATCGATCACCCAACACTTCACCAGTGCACATCTTCCACCACCAAGGTCCCTGTATCTCCCCTCCTCCCCACACCTCTATGGCAGAAATCTCCCCCATACTCTTTTTTGTATTGCTTTTTATGAATAGCATAAGATGTTGCACAACTGTGAGAGTGGCCATGTGCTCCTGGAACTCCAAAATTCCAGATAATTAGGGTCTGGAGAAATCTTTGCAGCGAGCTGCTTGGTTCAGAGATTCTTTTGTGTGTCTCTGAATCATGGCCATTAAGGAGCTTAAGTAGCAGCTGGAGGCAGTTTGTGGGCGTGACCCCCAGGGTCCCATGGGAACAGGGGAAGAGAGGGACTGGTCCATCCCGTCCCTTGAGGCCTGGAGTTTGCCATCACGGAACTCGCATACCCGCACTTCTCATTGGGTTCTGGAAGTTGGTAGCCACCGGGTATTTTAGGGGGCATCCATGAAGATTTAACCCACCTTGTTCTTGTTAATAATTGGGGCTGCTTAATGATTACTTCTTTTTTCTGTGGCATATTGTGCTTGGATTTCTGATTGAGTACAACCAAAATTATATGATCCTCTGTCTGTCATCAGGATTAAATAGAAAATGAATGGTGAGTAAAGACTACTATTTCTTTATTTCTGTACCAGATTCTCACTGCCTCTGCATCTGGTCCTCTCTTTTCCCACTCCTGCTTGGCCTAGTGGGTCAGGCCATATCTCTTACACATAATTTAACTCTCATGACTATAGCTAGATGACTCGGTCTCTTTACTTCCAAAGGTCTGGCATGAGTACTATGAAAGTGAGGGTTATGAGTTCATAACTGCATTATGACATATGGGTTAGGACATCTGTCACACAGTTGAGACTTCTTCAGAATTAGCTCCAGGAGAACTTGTCTTGTCTGTTCAATATCCTTTCTCTCAGAGATATACTAGAACTTGGTGTGCAAAGCTAGGACATTTGAGTGCCATTTCATGCCAGGTCTCTCCTTCACTGAGGCCCATACATAACATATCTATAAGTCTTCTGGATAACAACAGAAATCATAGCAGTTCATCTCTAATAGAATTCTCTGGTATTTTCTCAGTCTTGCTCTTCCTACCTTTTCTTGAACCACATTTTCAGTATCTCAATACCACAGAAATTGAGAGCAGGGAGCAGAGCAGTAATACAGTGGGTAGGGCATTTGCCTTACACGTGGCTGACCAGGGTTTGATCCCCAGCATCACATATAGTTCCTCAAGGATTGTCTGGAATAATACCTGAGTGCTGAACCAGGAGTAACCCCTGAGAATCACTGGGTGTGACTCCCCCCCAAAAAAAAAGAGCGATCAGATGAATCTAAAAAGCAGGACATAAATATAGAAACTTAAATAAATTAAATTTTAAAAAGTTGGTGAGAAAGTTGTTTTTTGGGGAACCTAGTGTGATAAGGACATGTCTTGAATATAAGAGGCCTGGATTTGATTCCAAGACACCACAAAACAAAGTCACCAGTATGAAACATTCTGTGAGCTGGGATGATCAAGAAAAAAAAAAAAGTCGAATAAGAAAGGGAAAATAATCAAGAGTGATTTAAATATATGCAGGAGAATTTTTGGTAACACACTTGAAAATTAAATGAAACGTTACCTAAGAAAATTTACTGGAGCTGGAGAGATAGTACAGCAGGTAGGGTGTTTGCCTTACATGCAGCTGACCCAGATTCAGTCCTTGGCACCTCATATGGTCCCCTGAGTCCTTTCAGGAGTGCAGTGATTCCTGTGTGTAGAGCCAGGAGTGCCACGGGTTGTGTCTCAAAAGACAAGAAAATAAAAAAGAAAAAAAGGAAAACGTGATTGAATACATAAAAACTGATAATAGAGAAGGCTACTAAAATATAATCACTGAATAAGACACCAAAACCAGAGACTCACAAATGAATCTCAGAAAAGAGCAGCATCCCGAAAGAGCAGCCTCTGCTCCACCTGCCCCCTAAAAACCCTGGCGACTGCCAACTTCCACAACCCAATGAGAAGTGCAGGTATGTGGGTCCAGTGACCGCAAACTTCAGACCTCAAGGGAAAGGGGTGGGCGGGTCCTTCTCATGCCCCCCCCAAACTGCCTCCTGCTGCTACTTAAGCTCCTTAATGGCCATGATCCAGAGACACACAAAAGAATCTCCAAATTGAGCAGCTCACTATAGAGATGTCTCCGGACTTCACCAGCATGCCTCAGCAGGAGGAAGCGTTGTCCCTCCACCTGCCCCCTAAGATCCCTGGCGGCCGCCAACTTCCAGAACCCAATGAGAGTGCAAATACAAGGGTTCAGTGGTGGAAAACTCCAGACCTCAAGGGATAGGGGATGGGCTGGTCCTTCTCATCTCCCCATCCCCATGGGACCCTGGAGGCCACACCCACAAACTGCGTCCAGCTGCTACTAAAGCTCCTTAATGACCATGATCCAGAGACACACAAAAGAATCTCCAACCAAGCAGCTCGCTGCAGATTTCTCCAGACACGAATTATCTAAAATTTTAGGGGCCGGAGCGATAGCACAGCGGGTAGGACGTTTGCCTTGCATGCAGCCGACCAGGGTTAGATCCCCGGCATCCCATATGGTCCCCCAAGCACCGCCAGGAGTAATTCCTGAGTGCAAAGCCAGGAGTAACCCCTGAGTATCGCTGGGTGTGACCCAAAAAGCAAAAAAAAATAATTTTAGAATTCCAGAAGAGTGCGGCTGGGGTATCTTATACTATTCATAATAGGCAATACAAAAGAGTATGGGGGAGATTCTCTGCCATGGAGTCAGGGGAAGGGGTGGGATGGGGGGGATACTGGGGACCTTGGTGGTGGGAGATGTGCACTGGTGGAGGGTTGGGCGATCGATCATTGTATGACTGAAACTCAAACAGGAAAACTTTGTAACTGTATCTTACAGTGATTAAATAATAATAATAATAATAATAATAAATAGTAAAATAAAATTAACATTCTGAATAAAAAAATTAATGTGGAATTCATGCCCAATTCAATCAACTTAATCAATGGCTGAATAAATAGTACTCCTAAATTATAAAATAAAAAACTTGTGTGAAGGAGGCTGGGGAGATTGTACAGTGGTAGGGCATTTGCTTTGCATGTAGTCAGAGAGGTTCTGGATCCCAATATAATCCCTGCAGGCTCAACAGGATTGATCCCTGAGCACAGAGCCACAAGCAAGTCCTGAGAATACATAGGTTTGACCCCAAAGCCGAAACAAAAGTTGTGTCATATGATCAGGCATGAGCAAAAAGAATATGTATATCCAAAAACCAACTAGAAATCCTGAAAATTACATACACATTGAATTAAATTTTAAGACTGTTAAAAGTATTTTTGGGGGTCAGAGAGACAACACAGCAAGTCAGGCACTTGGCTTGCATGCAGCTTGTCTGGGTTCAATCCTCTCCCCAGATGGTCCCCCAGTCTCTGACAGGCATGGTCCCTCAGCCCACAGAGCCAGGAATAAGCCCTTGCACCACCAGGTATGGCCCCCAAATAAAAACAAACAAAAACATTTTTGGATTTATTGAGATAATGTTGGTTTAGAGCATGGAAACTTTATTTTTTGGGGGACACTGTGTTACACCCCCTACCAAAGTGTTACTCTTCTTCAACACTGTCCAGAGAAAGTATATTGTCTTTATGATACTAAGTTCCTTCTCATAACATGATTGTCTCTCAGGAATTTAAGAAAAAAAATCTATTTGAGGCACCATTATTTATAGCACTGTTAATGATAGGTTCATGTGTAAAGTGTTCCAACACCACACCTTCCACTAGTGTCCACTTCCCTCCACTATTTTCCTAGTGCTCCTGAGCCCCCTACTCCCATCCTCTTATCAACCAATGTATGCTTAGCTTTCATTTTCTGTTGCCTTTGGCCATTTATTGTTCTCTTCTATATACACTTTGTTTTGGGGCCCTTAGGATACACTCCAAGATGTGGAGCACCCTCTCTTTCTCCAGAGAGACCACTTATATCTACTACTGTCTTAGTGTTCCCCTCCCTGTCCTATTCCACATGCTTTGTACAGTGATGGCAATGATTTGATGAAAAGGTAGATAATGACTTAGGAATAATGTTTTTTTTTTAATTTTATTTTTTCCTTTTTGGGTCACACCTGGCGATGCACAGGGGTTACTCCTGGCTTTGCACTCAGGAATTACTCCTGGTGATGCTTGGGGACCAGATGGGATGCTGGGAATCGAACCCAGGTTGGCTGTGTGCAAGGCAAACACCCTCCCTGCTGTGGTATTGCTCCAGCCCCAGGAATAATGCTCTAAGTTGGCATCACTGTTATGACAAGAGGTGATATTGATCAAGAGAAAAGCACAAGAAATGGAAGGGGTGTTACTTAGTGGAGCAAAGAATTCATTTGAGTTTAAGAATATTGTCAAGCATGGTTCACACTAGAATGAAGTGGAGGATAAGATGATCGACAGATCGACAGATGGGGGCCCAGTCTGAAGCCATTTTTCCAGCTAAAGTGTGGTGGCATCATTTGAGGTCAAGCTGATAAGGAGGAGAATTGCCCATATGAAGAGAAAAGAAAGAATGTGATTTTTTTTAGGTCTAAAAGCACTCTTACTTCAACAAATGGGACTACATTAAACTAAAAAGCTTCTGCACCGCAAGAGATACAGTGACCAGAATACAAAGACTATCCACAGAATGGGAAAGGATATTTACACAATACCCATCAGATAAGGGGTTGATATCAATGGTATATAAAGCACTGGTTGAACTTTACAAGAAGAAAACATCCAACCCCATCAAAAAATGGGGCGAAGAAATGAACAGAAACTTTACCAAGGAAGAAATACGAATGGCCAAAAGGCACATGAAAAAGTGCTCTGCATCACTAATCATCAGAGAGATGCAGATCAAAACAACTTTGAGATACCACCTCACACCACAGAGACTAGCACACATCCAAAAGAACAAAAGCAACCGCTGTTGGAGAGGATGTGGGGAGAAAGGGACCCTTCTTCACTGCTGGTGGGAATGCCGACTGGTTCAGCCCTTCTGGAAAACAATTTGGACGACTCTCAAAAAATTAGATATTGAATTCCCATTTGACCCAGCAATACCACTGCTGGGAATATATCCCAGAGAGGCAAAAAAGTACAATCGAAACAACATCTGCACATGTATGTTCATCGCAGCACTGTTTACAATAGCCAGAATCTGGAAAAAACCCGAATGCCCCAGAACGGATGACTGGTTGAGGAAACTTTGGTACATCTATACAATGGAATACTATGCAGCTGTTAGAAAAAAGGAGGTCAAGAATTTTGTAGTCAAGTGGATGGGCATGAAAAGTTTCATGCTGAGTGAAATGAGTCAGAAAGAGAGAGACAGACATAGAAAGATTGCACTCATCTATGGTATATAGAATAACAGAGTGGGAGACTAACACCCAAGAACTGTAGAAATAAGTACCAGGAGGTTGACTCCATGGCTTCGAGGCTGGCCTCACGTTCCGGGGAAAGGTCAACTCAGAGAAGTGATCACCAACTACATTGTAGTCGAAGGCCATGTGGGGGAAGGGAGTTGCGGGCTGAATGAGGGCTAGAGACTGAGCACAGCGGCCACTCAACACCTTTATTGCAAACCACAACAGCTAATTAGAGAGAGAAAACAGAAGGGAATGCCTTGCCACAGTGGCAGGGTGGGGTGGGGGGGAGATGGGATTGGGGAGGGTGGGAGGGACACTGGGTTTACGGGTGGTGGAGAATGGGCACTGGTGAAGGGATGGGTTCCAAACTTTGTATGAGGGAAGTATAAGCACAAAAGTGTATAAATCTGTAACTGTACCCTCACGGTGATTCTCTAATTAAAAATAAATAAATTTAAAAAAAAATAAAAAAAAAATAAAAGC
This sequence comes from Sorex araneus, assembly GCF_027595985.1. Taxonomy (NCBI): domain Eukaryota; kingdom Metazoa; phylum Chordata; class Mammalia; order Eulipotyphla; family Soricidae; genus Sorex; species Sorex araneus. The sequence continues at coordinate 47,833,140 of NC_073305.1, read as the reverse complement.
ACTCTTACAGAGAAGTATCTTGAGAAGAGTGTATACAGTCCTGAATACAAATGAAATGGTGATTTGTTTTTATTTAAGGAAGTTCAGTACTCCTGGTGTAGGATGCAGAACTGAATTAATCTAAAGGTGGAAAGAGTGGACCAACGGTGATAAAATTCTAAGAGAATGATCAACGAATGACTTGACATGACTTGCACACCAGGACTGAGAGCATGATGGGCTGATGGGTGGTAAAAATCTTAGCAAGTCACTCATGTAACATCCTCATAGAACTAAACAAACCTTTGGACCAGTGCTTAAGAAACAATGGCTCTAGGGGCTGGAGTGACAGTACAGCAAGTAAGAAGTTTGCTTTGCATGCAGCTGACCAGTGTTTGGTCCTTAGTTCTTTTTTTTTTCTTTTTTTTCTTTTTGGGTCACACCCAGTGATGCACAGGGGTTACTCCTGGCTCTGCACTCAGGAATTACCCCTGGCGGTGCTCAGGGGACCATATGGGATGCTGGAAATTGAACCCGGGTCGGCCGCGTGCAAGGCAAACGCCCTACCCGCTGTGCTATTGCTCCAGCCCAGGTCCTTAGTTCTTAATATTGCCCCCAGAACCCCTCCAATAGGGATTCCTGAATGCAGATCCAGGAATAAACTCTGAGCACTTCTGGGTATCACCCAAAAACAAAAAGAAAAGAAAAAAAGAGAAGAGAGAGAAATAAACAGTGGTTCTAACACAAATGGTGGCAAACTTTTTTCTATATGTACATATAGAAGCATGTTTGGATTGATGTTCATATAGTTTACTCAACCGCAGGTCTGGTTTTCTGAGTCTGCTCTAAAGAATAGAAAGTAAAAGTTAGAAAACAAAATAATGTGAACTAGTAATGTTGCTGTGCTATTCATGGGTATTGACAAAAATTAGGGCAGTGCTACCCCAAATGTAATTACCAGAGATTCAGAGTAAGCATTTAGAAACATTTCTAACAAATTGAAATGGTAATTTTATGGATGCCTAATAATTAAAATCAAGTCGCTCTGTGTGCCTCTTTCATTAATTTTCTCATAATTCAGTTATTGTTTTACAAAAAGAATTAGGGGATTGGAGCACTAGTATAGTGGGTAGAGCACTTGCCTTGCACGCTACTGACCCAGGTTCAATCCCTAGCATCCCCTAAAGCCCTCTGTGCACTATCAGGAGTAATTCTTCCCTTTTTTGTGGCCACACCTGGCAATACTCAGGGGTAACTCCTGACTCTGCACTCAAGAATTACCCCTTGTGGGGCTGGAGTGATAGCATAGCGGTTAGGGCGTTTGCCTTGCATGCGGCCGACCCGGGTTCAAATCCCAGCATCCCATATGGTCCCCTGAGCACTGCCAGGAGTAATTCCTGAGTGCAGAGCCAGGAGTAACCCCTGTGCATCGCCAGGTGTGACCCAAAAACCAAAAAAAAAAAAAAGAATTACCCCTTGAGTGCTTGGGGGACCATATGGGATGCTGGGAATCAAACCTGGGTTGGCTGTGTACAAGGCAAATGCTCTACTCCCTGTGCTATTGCTCCACCCCAGGAGTAATTACTAGTGTAGAGTCAGTAAAAGTAAGCCCTGAGCATAGCCTGGTGTAACTCAATACACACACATACAGACACACAGACACACAAAGAATTGATCTGTGATGGGTAGAACAGTTTTTAAAAAACAGGTTCTTCCCCACAGTGGTCTGTAATGTGATTGTTTGGCAGGTGACCAAGGTAGGACAGAAGTTGGACATAAGAGGCAAAGAACACTTGGGGCGCATTATCTGGTCAGTATTGAAATAATAGGCTGGAGCGATACACAGCGGGTAGGGTGTTTGCCTTGCAAATGGCTGACGGGGTTCGATTCCTCCGTCCTTCTCAGAGAGCCCAGCAAGCTACCAAGAGTATCCCTCCCACATGGCAGAGCCTGGCAAGCTACCCATGGCATATTCTATACGCCAAAAACAGTAACAAGTCTCACAATGGAGACATTACTGGTGCCTGCTTGAGCAAATCGATGAACAACGGGATGACAGTGCTATAGTGCTATTGAAATAATAAAAAATGGTATCAAGCTTCTGGACATCCATACTAAGAACACAAAAACATATATCTGAAAGGACATATGCACATCTATGTTAATTGCTGTAATATATGCAATATATACAATAGACAAAATCTAGGAGCATCCCAACTGCCCAATAACAGATTATTGGATAAAGAAATCATGGTATAAGACAGGGTGGAGGGGCTGGAGTGATAGCACAGTAGGTAGGGCATTTGCCTTGCATGTGGTCGACCCGGGTTCAATTCCCAGCATCCCATACAGTCCCCTGAGCACTGCCAGGGGTAATTCCTGAGTGCAGAGCCAAGAGTGACCCCCGTGCATCGCTGGCTGTGACTCAAAAAGAAAAAAAAAGACAGTGGAATACTACTCAGTCATGAGAAAAGATAAAAGATGACATCTTGCATTTTTCTGTAACCTGAATGGATCTAGAGGGTATCATCTTAGTGGAGTGAGTCAGAAAGAAAAAGAAAAATATTCAATGTCTCACTCCTATGGGCAAGTTAAAGAAACATAGCTAGCAAGGGATTAGATAATTGCCAGGGAAGACAAACCCTGAGACATGGCCAATAGGATAACAGAAGACGCTGGGGTTGGGGAAGGAACCTTGGATAATGGTGGAGGGGATCTTTGCACTCTGGTCATGCACATGGTGCAGGAGTTGCATCGCAAGTATAAAACCATAATATTGGTGGGGCTGGAGCAATAGCACAGCGGGTAGGGCATTTGCCTTGCACGCTGCTGACTGGGTTCGACTCCCAGCATATTATATGGTTCCCTGAGCACCCCCAGGAGTGATTCCTAAGTGCAGAGCCAGGAGTCAGCCCTGAGCATCTCCGGGTGTGACCCAAAAAGCAAAAAAAAAAAAAATCCACCCCATAATATTGGTACTACTGGGAAAAATGGAATAGAACAGGAGTGAGACGGACATGGGTGGAGGGAAGAGAACACTCCAGCAGAGGGTATTGCACTGGAATATTTTTTTTTTTTTTTGCTTTTTGGGTCACACCTGGCTGTGCACAGGGGTTACTCCTGGCTCTGCACTCAGGAATCACTCCCTTGCGGTGCTCAGGGGACCATATGGGATGCTGGGAATTGAACCCGGGTCGGCCGCGTGCAAGGCAAACGCCCTACCCGCTGTGCTATCGCTCCAGCCCCAACACTGGAATATTTTTTACGTGAAACCCTGCCATTATCAATATTATAAATCAGTGCTTCAGATAAAATATAAATGCCCTGTGGCAGGGCATTCCCTTTGGTTCTCTCTCTCCTTTTGGGTGTTGTGGCATTGAGTAGCTATTGTGTTCGATCTATAGCCTACATTCTGCACGCATCTTTCAAGCTGAGCAGATCCTCCAAACACCCTTTACTCGGTGTTCCCTTCTCTATCTGAGCTGTCTTTCCCCTCAGCATATGAGGTCAGCTTCCAAGCCATGGGGGAAACCTTCTGTTCCTTATCTATACTATTCTTGGGTGTTAGTCTCCTATTCTGTTACTTTATATTTCACAGATGAATGCAATCTTTCTACATCTATTCCTCTCTTTCTGACTCATTTCACTTCACATGATACTTTCCATGTTGATCCACTTATATGCAAATTTCATGACTTCATCTTTTCTGACACGGAACTAAGCAATCTAGTAAAAACAGAGATCAACAAATGGGACTACATTAAACTAAAAAGCTTCTGCACCGCAAAAGATACAGCGACCAGAATACAAAGACTATCTACAGAATGGGAAAGGATATTTACACAATACCCATCAGATAAGGGGTTGATATCAAGGGTATATAAAGCACTGGTTGAACTCTACAAGAAGAAAACATCCAACCCCATCAAAAAATGGGGCGAAGAAATGAACAGAAACTTTACCAAGGAAGAGATACGAATGGCCAAAAGACACATGAAAAAGTGCTCTACATCACTAATCATCAGAGAGATGCAGATCAAAACAACCATGAGATACCACCTCACACCACAGAGGCTAGCACACATCCAAAAGAACAAAAGCAACCGCTGTTGGAGAGGATGTGGGGAGAAAGGGACCCTTCTACACTGCTGGTGGGAATGTCGGCTAGTTCAGCCCTTTTGGAAAACAATATGGACGATTCTCAAAAAACTAGAGGTTGAGCTCCCATTTGACCCAGCAATACCACTGCTGGGAATATATCCCAGAAAAGCCAAAAAATATAGTCGAAATGACATCTGCACTTATATGTTCATCGCAGCACTGTTTACAATAGCCAGAATCTGGAAAAAACCCAAGTGCCCTAGAACAGATGACTGGTTGAAGAAACTCTGGTACATCTATACAATGGAATACTATGCAGCTGTTAGAAAAAATGAGGCCATGACGTTTGCATATAAGTGGATCAACATGGAAAGTATCATGCTAAGTGAAATGAGTCAGAAAGAGAGAGACAGACATAGAAAGATTGCACTCATCTGTGGAATATAGAATAATAGACTATAAGACTAACACCCAAGAATAGTAGAAATAAGTACCAGGAGGTTGTCACCATGGCTTGGAGGCTGTTCTCTCATTCTGGGCAACTCAGAGAAGGGAACACCAAGTAAAATGTGGTTGTTGGTCATGTGGGGGAAAGATGGTGCGGGCCGAATATAGACTAGAGACAACACAATGGCCACTCAACACCTTTATTGCAAACCACAACACCTAATCAGAGAGAGAGAGAACAAAAGGGAATACCCTGCCATAGTGGCAGTGTGGGGTGGGGGGAGATGGGACTGGGGAGGGGGGGAGGGATGTTGGGTTTACTGGTGGTGGAGAATGGGCACTGGTGAAGGGATGGGTTATCAAACTTTGTAAGGGAGAAACATGAGCACAAAAATGTATAAATCTGTAACTGTACCCTCACGTTGACTCACTAATTAAAAATAAACTATTAATTAAAAAAAATTTCATGACTTCATCTTTTCTAACAGTTGCATAGTATTCCATTGTGTAGATGTATCAAAGTTTCTTTAACCAGTCATCTGTTCTTGGGCACTCGGGTTTTTTTCCAGATTTTGGGTATTATAAACAGTGCAGCAATGAACATACAAGTGCAGATGTAATTTCTACTATACTTTTTGCTTCTCTGGGATATATTCCCAGAAGTGGTATTGCTGGGTCAAATGGGAGCTCAATTTCTAATTTTTGAGAATTGCCTATAATGTTTTCCAAAAGGGCAGAACCAGTCGGCATTCCCACCAGCAGTGAAAGAGAGTCCCTTTCTCCACATCCACGCTAACACCAGTTGCTTTTGTTCTTTTGGATCCACATTACTTTAAAATTTTTAAAAATTGAATATCTGTGAAATAAGTCATTACAAAGCTGTTCATAGTTGGGTTTCAGTCAGACAATGATCCAGCAGCCATATCTCCACCAGTGTACATTTCCCATCACCGATGTCCCCTGTTTCCTTACCACCATCCTCCAAAACCCCACTTTCCTCCCCCAGTTTCCCTCTATGAGAGGCACGTCCTTCTTGGTCTCTCTCTCCTTTTTCTTTTGTGCATTATGGCTTGCAATACAGGTGCTAAGAGGTCATGGTGCTCGTTCAGGGCATTTGGTATAGCTATTGGGATGGTTAGGCTGGAGTAACTTTTTAACTGGGTGGCAGATTTGGGGTGTGGAAGTGACTGCCAAGGCTTCTGGAAGTATAGGGAGGTGGGGGGGGGTAGCCCATCTCGACCCTGGGAAAGCCTGGAGATTTCAGTCACAAAACCTGCATAGCAGAATTTTCAGCAGATTATTTCTCCATGAGATCCATCCTGAACAAAGACGGTGGAGTCAGGCTAGGGGTATGGCAGTGAATTTTGATTGCCAAGCGGCTGCTGGGGGCTCTTCTTGGGTGGGCTGCAGGCTGATCTGCTCCCTCCTTTGATTTACCCTGGTTTGTTCAGCCTTGTGCAGGTTCCGAGATTAACTGCAGCTTTTTATTTCTTTCGAGATTTATTTATGGGTCTGTGAAGCAAGGCTGGTAGTAGATCTTTCATGGTGGTGCTGGAGTTGGTTCGTGGGGGTGATTGCCAGTGCTTCCAGTAGTGGGGAGTTGGGGGAGGTAGCCCAACCCAACCTTGAGAAAGCCTGAAGATTTCAGTCACAAAACCCGCATACCCAAATTTTCAGCAGATTATATCTCGGTGAGGTCCATCCTGAGACTGTAGAGTCAGGCCAGGGATATGGAAATTTTGGATTGTGGAAGCAAGCGGCTGCAGGAGTCTCTGCATGGGCAGGCACCAGACTGACCTGCCACCCCCTCCAATTTATCCTGGTTTGTTCAGCCTTGTGCAGGTCTGAGATTAACAGGCTTTTTATCTCTTTTGAGATTTCAAATGAGAAGATTCTTACCAATACTAAAAAAAGAGATTAAGAAGAAAAAATGAACCGTGTCAGGGATATCTGGGATCTTGCAAGCGTAAGGCTGAGCATTCACTCCCTAGTGCTTCCACATGCACAAAGTGATCCTGGCAGTTCTGGTGCCACCCGAGGTGCAGAGAGTGATTTCTAGCTGGTGTGTATGAGCACAGTTTAAGGGTTACAAGCCTTAGTGAGGAGATGCAGCTCTTGTGAGTATCCTGCAAGCATCACAGCAACCAGAATGTGTGAGAACCACAGCTGAGTATAATCCCCGGTGAGCGTATGCACAATTATCCCAATTAAAGGAGTGCAGCTCTCAGCAAGCACTGTAACTTGAAGTGTGGCCCCTGGCCGTGGTTAAAAAATGTGCAATCAGCAATCAGCACAGCCAGGTGTGTATGTATGTGTGTGTGTGTGTGTGTGTGTGCGTGTGCGTGTGCGCGCGTGCATGTGTGTGTGTGTGTGTGTGTGTGTGTGTGTGTGAGAGAGAGAGAGAGAGAGAGAGAGAGAGAGAGAGAGAGAGAGAGACCTCAGGTCATTGTAACAACTAAGACAGTGAAAGGAAGGGGAGGCATAAATGAAAAGAATAGAATCAGTTGTAGGGTTGAGGCGATCTCGGTGGGAATTCCCATTTATGTCTAGCATCCTGGGGAAGCTGGTCCTAAGAAGGGAGGACAGAGGCAAAAATGAGGTTCTTTTTACAGGGTAGGAGGGCACACCCAGCAGCACTCAGGGCTTACTCCTGGCTCTGCACTCAGGAATTATTCCTGGCAGTGCTCGGGGGCCATAATGGATGCTGAGGATCAAACCCTGGTCAGCTGTGTGCAAGGCAAATGCCCTGTACACTGTACCGTCACTCTGGCACCCAGAATTGAGGTTTGCAAGTACAGAGAGCAGCCTCCTGTGTTTTTTCTGGTCTGCACTGTTCCCAAGAGCCAGTTTTTTTTTTTTTTCTGGTGCCTCCCATTAGAAAGCCTGCCAGATTTGTAAGCTCCTGTTGGAGTCAAGTTGGCAGGCTGACAAGGCATGACTTCAGAGGCCGTTTTCATGAGGAGACACCCGGGTCTTCCCAACTGCAGGGTCAGGAGACAGGAATGATATCTGGGAGTGGACACATGACCCTGCAGGTGTGAGGACAGTCTAGGCAGAAGTTTCTGACTTGAGGCCAGAGAGAGAGAGAGAGAGAGAGAGAGAGAGAGAGAGAGAGAGAGAGAGAGAGAGAGAGAGAGAGAGAGAATAAGAAATTGAGGAATTGAGGCTACTGTGAGGTTGGAATAGGGATCATGGGCAGGGGGCAGCAGGCACGGGGTGTGAGGAATCTGTATTAAGGTCTGGCCTCAAGCAGAAAAGGAAATGCAGGGCCTGAGTCTTTGGGGTCCCATAGGAGTGAGTCACTGAGTCACACAAAACCTGAGCTGACATTTATTGGGGCAATGGTTCTCTAGCTTGTAGTGCTTTTAGATTGCTAGGATTTCAATGTGGAACTCCACGGGGTTGAAAGTGCTTTGGAACTGCATCTGTAAATACTCAGCATTTGGGAAGGCTAAGTGCTCCCTGCTTGGGGCCTGGAAAAGGCAGACAGCATTGCACATTCGGCAGTAGCGGTGATGGCACCGCCACATGCGAAACCAGGACTGGAGCTTGACTGCTGCCTGTTCCTGTATGACATAGATGTCCAGGATCCATTGCTTCAGTTCTTGTTTCTGATTGAACTTTATCATCTTCCACCAGCGCTGAATAATCAGGGCCCTGAGGGCAGCCGCCAGTAGGGTCCTCCGCACCAGGGTACCACGCCACCAGGCCTGGATCATCAGAGCTGACCTTCCTTTGGCTTCCTTATCTTGTTTAGGTTTCTAACCAAGCAAAGCAATATATTTGTCACCGTCAGGCACAGTTCTGGTGTCTGTTGCACTGTTCCTCTTAATGATCAATCCTTCCTGTGGTGGCTCTGAGGACTAGGATGACAATGTGGGGTGAGGGGTTTTTATCTCCCTTCTCCCTTGAGCACATCTGCCCATTCTCTGAGTCAGTGTCCTAATCTCAATAAAATGTTTTGTTTTTTCTTTATTTTGTTTTGTTTTGGGGCCATGTCCAGAGATGCTCAGGGGTTACTTCTAGCTCTACGCTCAGGAAATGCCCATGGAGGTGCTCAAGGGACCATATGTGATGCTGGGGATCAAACCCACTTTGCCATGTGCAAGACAAATGCCCTACTCGCTGTACTCTTTGTCTTGCCCAATATAAAATGGGAATATTCTTTCCCAGTGGTTTTCACAGTTTTGTGGAACCCGTGGAAACAACTTTCTGACACAAAATACCCATCATGGGTGAGGAACATTCTCATGCTTGCTTTTTTATTTCCTCCACACTTTTTTTTTTGGCTTTATGGGGGTCACACTGGGGATGCTCAGGGGTTACTCCTGGCTCTGCACTCAGGAACTATTCCTGGCATTGCTCACGGGACCATATGGGATGCCGGGGATTGAACCTGGGTCAGCTACATGCAAGGCAAATGCCCTCCCCACTGTACTAATTGCCCCAGCCCCTCCCCCAATACTTTCTAAGCTTAGACTGTTCCGTTTCCAGTGACTAGTTCCCACTGAGCTATGTCCTGCCTGCCTAATCCTACCTGTATCCTGATTCCTCACTCCACTCTCCCTCTCCATGGGCAGCATAGCTCACCCAGGATAGAGAGGGAATTTATGGGGTTGGAGGGAGCAATGTTGAGTTGACTTTTGTGGGTTCAAAGATGGATCCTCCACAGCAAAGGGCTCTGAGTGCACCCAGACAATGATCTGCGGTTCTTCAATGCTCTGAGATCTTACTTACCTCTTCAACCTCTTCAACCTTCTTGATAGCAACTCTCCTTATTGCCTTCTTCCTCTTCTTCCTCTTGATATTCTGAAGTTTAGGTTTCTGCAATCAGAAATGGGGAGAAAGTAGGAGTGATAACCAGATTCTGTGCAAAGTCCCTACAATTCCATATCCCTGTTCTTTTGGGTCCTGTGAAATCATCAGGGTTTTGCTTTTCCACCTGGGCAGCTGTCTACTCCTAGGGAGAAGGCATATGATGAAGTCTTACACTGTATTTAGTGCCCATGGTCTGGGGATAGTTTAGGTGTTCACACCCCTTCAGGTTGTTGCTCCATTGACTCTGGCAGAGAGAGTGTGGTCTAGGAAGAGAGAACCTGATGTCACAAGGGCAACTATGACCCAAGGACCAGGTGTTTTCTTCAAGCTCAAAGGTATCAGAGGTGGAGGAAACACTCAGGGTCCCTTCCTGTCAGTGATGAAGAGGAGTTTGTAGAAGCAACCACTGTCAGTGTGTCCTACTCCAGGACTGACTCTCAGTCTGGCCCATCCACAAGGTCATCTAGCAAGTCGGCCCTGGAGGAACATGAATGCTTTGGTCTGCTTCTCTGTACTCTTTGGCGTTCAGCGTCCTTCCTCCATGCTTGAGAAAGTCGATTTTCGTGGGGCTCATTGTGGGTGTGCAGCATGAGAAGAGGTGAGAAGTGTCTGAAGGCACCTCTGTCAATTTGTTTACTTCCCTTCAGCAGCTGTAACCTGGTCTTTCTGAAACTGCTGGGTGGTACTTAGCAAGCCTTCACACCATGTTCCTTAAAGCAAAGCAAGCCTTGCCTCTGAAACTTAGGTCTTGAGGAATTTATTAGCATCTAAGTCATTAACTAGGGGGAGTGTTCATTCCCTCCTCCCCAAATATTCCTTTGGTGGTGGCACTGGAACACATTTTAGAATCATTATTTGTTTACTTTCCCAAACAATCATTCTGGTTCCCAGCACCATTTCCCAACCAGGTCCAATTCTCTTTAACTAGCTTTGTAGACGGCTCTCTCCAGGTACCTAATAGCTTGACATCATCTCTTCATTTCTAGGCATTATCATCCAACATCCCACCATGGAAGATAAAGACTTATTTTTCTTTTTGTCTGTCCCTCTCTTTTTTTTTCTTTTAATTTTTTTATTGAATCACCATGAAAACTTCATTTTGTGCCGACAGCTTTGCTGTGGACCACGCTAATTCTTTTATTTCTTGAATAGCTTCATAAAAGGCATTTTTATCATAAACTGTTAAGACATACACAAGCTATAACAGATTGCTCCATATATACTCATGACCCAGCAAACCTGTTTTTCTCCTTTCTTCTCTACTGAGGAATTAATTTCTAAGTCCCTTCCAATGATTTTCTGCAATTGACACCATGACAGTGTCATGGGCACATCTTCCTTGAATCTCTGTGCTCCGGTGGTGTTATTCTCTCGGTAACACACACTGGGTGAATTGCTGAAGGACTGGTTGCTTCTCTGTACCACTCAGTTCCAACAGACCATTCTCACAATGGAAGTTTCAATCTAATTTCTGTTCATTACTAATTTTTGCAGAATGGAAATATGCAAATTGTCACCTTGTCTTCATTTGTCTTTCTCTGAGTTGTGCAGAGTGATTCTTAACAGTTCTAATCTTGACACAGACCCTTTATGTAAACTTGAACTAGACTATCAGTCCCATTAGGTTTGTTTCCTCCTGGGTAAAGTGGAGTTGATCCATTCATCCTTCCTTAAGCTATTTGGGGAGCGGGAATTCCAATGCTCTCCTTGGAATAGTACCTTGTGGTGGTTAGCGCTGCAACTTTATTATTGAATCTTGCCTATTTGGCATTTCTGTGGGAGTGCCTGGTTCTGTTTTTCTATTGGCTGCCAATCATTTTCTTGTTATGCTTCCTAGGATAACCTAAAATTTTAAATATCCTTCCCTAGACTGACATCTGCCTGCTAACTTTTATCTGGCATCTTTCAGCACCCAGGTATCTTTCCAGTTCTCCCTTTATAGATGGCATTTTTGAAAAAAATTTAGTTTGTAGCATGTTTTCTTTTAGGTTCTGGTGTATGTTTTACCTTGAGGGGTTCACTAGGATGGAGCATAATCCTTCACATTGTGTCTCTTATTTCTTGGATTTGGTTCTTCTTTCTTTCTTTTGTGACATTCTATGACAGTTTACTAAGAAAAGACACATGGTTACAAATTTGTAGAGGTTTGCACATCTGAAAATGATATTTTTCTCAAACATTGTGTTACTATAAAATGGAATGAAAATATTTTTCTCCTCAAAAGTTTGGGATTTTATTCCACTTCCAAAAATCCAATATATTTTGATTCCTTTGTGCATGAGATAGGACGTTTTCCCCCCTCTGGAAGTTTTTCATATCTTATCCTTATGTTTGATGCTCTGACATTATTGCTTCATTAAATATTTATTTAAGGAACAAACACATGCATCTCCCCAAGTCTTAGACGTGTTGACTCAACTTGGTTGGAATACTGCTCTTAGAAGCAACTGTTCTGACATCCCTGAATCATTCTCTCAGCCAACCATGGACTCTTCATACACAATCACTTGTTTTTGGCTTCTCTGAAAGGCAATTTTATTTCCTCTGCTTAATCACCTGGTTAGCCTTTTAGTTTAGAAAATCCTATCAGTCATCTCTGGAAAACTTCATTATATTAGTTTTTTTTTCTTTCTGGGTCACATCCGGCATTGCACAGGGGTTACTCCTGGCTCATGCATGCACTCAAGAATTACTACTGGTGGTGCTTCGGGGACCATATGGAATGCTGGAAATCGAACCCGGGTCAGCGGTGTGCAAGGCAAATGCTCTACTGTGTGCCAGGCAAAGTAGGCAAGCACCCTGTCCACTGTACTATCTCTGGCCCCCTCAGGTGGGTTGTTTCTAAACTTTCTTTCTGTCTCCTTTGTCTCTCCCTCCGCCCCCCCCCCCCGCCTTGTTTTCCTCCCCCCAGTTTCTCATGTTAGAAGTCTTATACAGATGGTAATGAAAATATACGGATGGTAATGGTCCTTCATTGTCTATTTATATTGAAGAAGTAGTTGAAGAGAAACTCAATTGCATGGTGCCATTTCAATCAAGGGTAATAAAACAGAGGAAGATGCCAAACATCACTATTCATTTATTCTGTTCTTTGGAACTTGTGGTAGATTGTGTTAGTAGCCCCAATTAATATCTTTTTTTGCCATGGGACTTTGTGTTTTTTTTTGTTTTGTTTTGTTTTGTTTTGCTTTTTGGGTCACACCCAGCGATGCTCAGGGGTTACTCCTGGCTTTGCACTCAGGAATTACTCCTGGCAGTGCTTGGGGGACCATATGGGATGCAGGGGATCGAACCCGGGTCGGCCGCGTGCAAGGCAGACGCCCTACCCGCTGTGCTATCGCTCCAGCCCCCTGCCATGGGACTTTGTAATTCCTTCCCTGAGGGAGTAGATTCTGTCTTCATATGCTTTGGATTGGGTTTATGTGACTTCCAGTAAAATAAGGTGAAAGGATATCATGCAAATTTTACCTCGGCTTTGAAAGATTTTTCCCATGTGTTTTTGCTTTCTTGAGTTTCTGTTATGGCCAAGACAAGAAAATACACAGAGGGCTGGAGCAATAGTACCTCAGGGCTAGGTACTTACCTTGCACATGGCTGACCTTAGTTCAAACCCTGGCATGTCAGATGTTCCCCCGAGCCTGCCAGGAGTAAACCTTGAAGGCAAAAGCCAAGAATAAGCCCCAAGCACAGCTGAGTATGGCCCTTCATCCACAAAAAATGAAGAAAAAACATTCCCAGGTAGTTTGCTGAGATCCACAATAAATTAACAGAAAAAGAAATTTAAATAAATTATGATCACAGCATCTGTCACTCTCACTGTCACTGTCATCTCATTGCTCATCGATTTGTTCAAGCATGCCCAATCACAACATAAAATAAAATATTTATAACCACTATTATTTAACAGAACACTTGAACTCCTGAACAGAGCAATTAGATAGGAAAAAAAGAAAAAGGTATTCATATTGGCAAAGAAGAAATTAAACTGTCATTATATGCAGATTAGAAAATCCTAAGGAAGGGGGCTGGAGCAATAGCACAGTGGGTAGGGCGTTTGCCTTGCACGCGGCCGACCCGGGTTCGAATCCCAGCATCCCATATGGTCCCCTGAGCACCGCCAGGGGTAATTCCTGAGTACAAAGCCAGGAGTAACCCCTGTGCATCGCCAGGTGTGACCCAAAAAGAAAAAAAAAAAAAAAAAAAAAGAAAATCCTAAGGAAAAAGAACAACTATGGAGGTATCATGCTTGCTTATTTCCAAATATATCACATAGCTGTAGTAATGAAACTATGGTATTAGAATAAAAACACACACAGATTAATAACATAGAATCAAGAGACCAGAAATTAAACCAAATAAATATAGACTCTTTATGATAAAGAAGCCACGCACATAAAATGGAGAAAAAAATGTCCATTAAATAAATGGTTCTAGGGGCTGGAGTGATAGCACAGCGTGTAGGGAGTTTGCCTTACACGCGGCCGACCCGGGTTCGAATCCCAGCATCCCATATGGTCCCCTGAGCACCGCCAGGGGTAATTCCTGAGTGCATGAGCCAGGAATGACCCCTGTGCATTGCCAGGTGTGACCCAAAAAGCAAAAAATAAACAAATAAATAAATGGTTCTGGAAAAATGAGGCAGTCGCATACTAAAGAATGAAAGTAGAGAGCTGAAGAGATAGTACAGAGGGTTAGGTGCTGCCTTACCCAATTCTAGTTTGATCCACAGGTACTGCAGATAGTCCTCTGAGCACCACTAAGAATTATTCCTGAGCACAGGACCAGCATATTCCTGAGAATCTCTAGTTATAGCCATGTCCCCCACCTCCCCCAAATGAAACTAAATTACTGAATGAAACTGTATCACTGTCTTATATAACATACCCAATCACTTCAAAGTAGTTTAGAGGGGCAGGAGAGGAGCATTTCCGAGCTTTTCCGCCTCCCGAGAAGCCTATATTCTTTCTTCAATATGTATATCTCTCCCTTTCTCTATCCTCACATACTTTTCTAGCATATTTCTTGCTTTTTTGGGTCACATCTGGCGATGCACAGGGATTTTACTCCTGACTCTGCACTCAGGAATTACTCCTGGCGGTGCTCAGGGGACCATATGGGATGCTGGGATTCAAATCCGGGTTGGCTGCGTACAAGGCAAATGCCCTACCTGCTGTGCTATCGCTCCAAGACCTAAATAAATTTTTAAAAGGGGGCCAGGGACAGAGGGATAGTCCAGTGGTTAAGGCACTTGTCTTGTGTGCTGCCCACCCAGGTTCCATGTCCAGCACTGCATATGACAGGTCTCCTGAGTCCCTCCCTGAGCACAGAGAAAGCCCTGAGCACCACCAGGTTTGGACCCAAAATGAAACAAAATGAAAAAATATAAAACCATAAACTGCACTAAAGAGAACACAGCTAGTCAACTCTTTAGATACTGGCCTTAGTGATATCTTTGTAAATTTGTCTCCCAAGAAACAATAGAGAATATAAACAAATGAGGCAATATGTTAAAATGAAAAGGAAACCTATTGAATTAGAAAATATTGCCAACCATTTATTAGACAAAAAGTAAAAGTATCTAAAAAAATATATAAATAACTCCTACAACTCAGTAGCACCAACAGAACCCATATGGAGAGTATCAGGCTGAGTGAAATGAGTCAGAAGGAGAGGGACAGACATAGCATGACTGAATTAATTTGTGGGATATGAAAAAAAACCAACAGTATGAAACTAATACCCAAGGACAGTAGAAACAAGGGCCAGGAGGACTGGTCCACTGTTGGAAGCTTGCCTCAAGTGGTATAGGGAGAAGGCAGTTGGAATAGAGAAGGGACCGCTATGACAATGTCACTCTGGATAAGAACTGCATGCTGAAACTAGGTCACTGTCACTGTCACTGTCCTCTGGTTGTTCATCAATTTGCTCGAGCAGGCACCAGTAACATCTCCATTGTGAGACTTGTTGCTACTGTTTTTGGCATATCGAATAGCTTGCCAGGTTCTGCCGTGTGGGCGGGATACTCTTGGTAGCTTGCCGGGCTCTCTGAGAAGTGTGGAGGAATCAAACTCGGGTTGGCCGCATGCAAGGCAAATGCCCTACCCGCTGTGCTATCGCTCCAGCCCGCTCAGAGTAGGTAAAGGAACAAACATGATAACCTTTCAATACCTGTATTGCAAACCATAATACCCCAAAGGAAAGAGAGCAAGAGAGTAAGAGAAAAAGAAAATAAATGTCTGCCATAGAGAGAGACTTGGGGAGGGGGTGGCAGGATGAAATTTGGGAACATTGCTGGTGGGAAATGTACACTGGTGAGGGATGGGTATTGGAACATTGTATGACTGAAACCTAATTGTAATTGTGAACAGCTTTGTAACTATCTCACAGTGATTAAATTTTAAAATTAAATTAAAAATTAATTAATTAAAAAATTGAACAGAAAACATAAAAAAAGAAGTAGGATCTAAATAGGCATTCCTCCAAAGAAGCTAGATAAATGATCATTAGGCATTTGAAAAGATGTTCTGCATCACTTAACAGGCAAATGAATTGGGATTTTTATCTTAGGCTGGCTAGAATGACTTATCAAAAAGTCAAGAAAAGAAAATATTGACAAGAAAAATAAAATCCGGGGCTGGAGCGATAGCATAGAGGGTAGGGTATTTGCCTTGCTCGCGGCCGACCCGGGTTCAATCCCTAGCATTCCATATAGTCCCCCGAGCACTGCCAGGAGTAATTCCTGAGTGCACAGCCAGGAGTAACCCCTGTGCATTGCCAGGTGTGACCCAAAAAGGAAAAAAAAAAAAGAAAAATAGAATACTTTATTGTTGGTAAGAATTTAAATTGGTGTCATCACTATGGAAAACAGTATGTAGATGCCTCAAAAATTAAAAGATAGGGGTTGAAGAGAGAGCGAGTACAGCTGATAAGGCAGTTGTCCTGTATGCAGAAAACAGGGGTTCAGTTTCTGGCTTTGAATATGGTTCCCTGAGCCTGCCAGGAGTGATGCCTGGTCAGAGAGCCAAAAGCCCTGAGCACAGCTGATTGTGGTCCCCAAACAAAACACACACAAAAAACTTAGACAGAATAAGATCCAACTAGCCCCCTTCTGAGTATTGAAAATATGAAAAAAGTGGAAAATATATTTGCACCCTTATGTTCATTGCAGCATTGCTCAAAATAAACAAGACATGGAAACAATCCCCGTGTCAGCCAGTGGTGATTGGGTAGAGAAGAAAGTATTATGAACATTATAATAATTCTCAGCCATAAAGAGAGATGAAATAGTGCTATCTGGGACCAGGCGGTAGAATGTATTATGCTAAGTATATAATGCTAAGTGAAATAAGTCAGACAAAGAAAGAAACACCAAGTGAGTTCAATCAGTTGTGGAATATAAAGAAAGAATGCAAATGAGCAAACAAAACAAAGCCAGGTTCCAAGGCTGTGGTGGCATCAGTGTGTCTGCTGGAGCCGAACGGGAGGGAGCTGATGGGTTAATGGTGGAGGGTGTCTGGACGTTTTTGTGATGAACACAAAAATAATGGTTGTTTCTTTCATAGCAAGTAATCCATCCTTCTAGAACTATTAATGGTACAACTTAAAATTGTCTTCAGACAATTTTCTTGTCTTCCCTTGGCCTTTATGTTTTCGCTTGTTGACTTTAGAGGTGCTATCCCCTCCTTTCTTTTCTTTGTTTCTATTTTTGGTTTGTTTCTTGTTTTTTTTAGGCTACACCTGGCAATACTCAGAACTTACTCCTGGCTCTGTGCTCAGGGGACTTTATGGGGTGCCAAGAGGCAAGCGCCCTACCCCCTGTACGATTACTTAAGCCCCTACAGGTGCTTTTCTACACTATTGGTTTCTCCCAAAGTTTGGTGAACCTTGATTGGTTACTTGTGCTTGTTTTGAGATTTCTCCTTAACTTGTAATGAGTTTTCAGTGTTCTCAATTCTCTGGGACACAGGAGAACTGTGGAGGGAGCTGTCAGCTGGTGGTGCCACATAGCACTGTGCCCTGCCACAGATTCCCTAGAGAAAGTCTCTGTGCCAACTGCATCATCTGGAAAGTTTGCTGCTCTTCCTTGAAGTATATATTTCAACTAGTCCCTGTGATAGCCCTATCTCCTGCCCCACATACCAGCGACCTCCATTAGTTCTGCAGGTTGATATTAATTTCTCAGTATCTGCATTGCATACCATAATGACAAAAAAAAGAAGAGAGACAGAGAGACAGAGAGAGACAGAGACAGAGACTATGGAGAGACAGAGAGAATATGCCTGCCATTTAGGCAGTGGGGGTGGGGGAAGGAGGGAAACTAGGCACTAAGGACATTGGTGGTTGGAAATGCACACTGGTGAAGGGATGGGTGTTGCAACATTACATAACTGAAACCCAATCTTGAACAACCTTGTAACTGTGCATCCTACTGAGTCAATAAAAAAAGAAATTCTGGAAGAAATTATCCAATAAATATAAAAAATAAGAAAATAAATAAAGTATTGACCACAACCAGGCTGCCCATCTAGGACTGAATCGCCTAAATATACCACTGATCTCAGTGGCAACAAAAGATGTTGGCGACAATCCGTGTTTCATCTCTTCCGGCCGGCAGAAGTCCAGGCCATCACTACTCACACTAAAAAGTTTGGTGCAATCAGCAGTCTGTGATACATGTTTATGATCTCCGGGGCTGAAGCGATAGTACAGCGGGCATGTGGCTGACCCGGGTTCCATCCCTAGCACCCCATATGGTCCCCTGAGCTTTCCCAGAAGTGAACCCTGAGTGCAGAGCCAGGAGTAAGCCCTGAGCACCAATGGGCATGGCCCACAAACAAAGTAAAACAAAAGTTTAAGTCCAGCAATCCTGTTGGATGAGGCAACCAAAATCTTATCTGTGTTAGGCAATTGAAACTTTTCCTGTCATCTTGAATGGGAGGTTGTTTCTTTAGGAGTCGGCAGATGCCAGAAGGCTGTGTTTTTTTTTTTTTTTAATTTTTTTTCTTTTTCTTTTTTGGGCCATATTCAGAGATGCTTGGGGATTACTCCTGACTGCTCTCAGGAATTACTCACCGTGGTGCATGGGGAACCATCTGGAATGAGGAGGATCAAACCTGGGTTGGCGGCATGCAAGGCCAACACTGTCCTATCTTTCAGGCCCTTGCCAGGAGGTTTTACAAGTTTCCATTTCAAGCTTCCTCATGGTCAGTGAGGGTGGCTGGCAGGGCTAAACTGACCAGATACCCTGCAGGCTTGAGATAAGAGAGATTGTTTCTCCCCCCCTGTTGCCTTGTGGGATTCTTCTGATTTAACTTAGTAAGCATCTGGCCCAGCAGCTTCCTCCTTATGTATCTGTGCTATCTTAAAGCACTGAAACAAGAGCACATCAAAATAACGGTAGGAATTGACACCTCCTAATTATGCTCAGACTCTTTAGGGGGAGGTGGTCCCTAAAGGCAACCCGGACATCTGTAAAAGCAAAGAGAGGTCTAGGCCCACTTTTCCCTTTAACCTACACATGGAAAACAGAAATTTCCCATGTGTGTGGAAAGATCTCCCAATTTAATCTTTCTGACTTCATTCCCATTGCTCCCTCCTTCCCTTACAATGCTCCTGCCTCACTAACCTCTTTGGTGCTCCTCAAATGTGCTATGTAGCTTCCTGCTTTGGAGCCTTGGTGTCCCCAGAGGGCTACCTAGCTCTTCCCTCCCTCCTGTACCTCTCAGTGCCACACTCTGAGCATCCTTACAGAACCAAGACATCCCTTCCACCGACTTTCTCTTTTTCTCCTTTGCTCAAGTTTTCTCCACAACTAATATTATAGTTTAAACTGTCACTGTCATCCCGTTGCTCATCGATTTGTTCGAGCGGGCACCAGTAACGTCCTCATTGAGAGACTTATTGTTACTGTTTTTGGCATATCCAATGCGCACGAGCAGCTTGCCAGGCTCTGCCGTGCGAGCTTGATACTCTCGGTAGCTTGCCAGGCTCTTCGAGAGGGGCGGAGGAATCGAGCTCGGGTCAGACGCGTGAAAGGCGAATGCCCAACCACTGTGCTATCGCTCCAGCCCTTTATTTATTTATTTATTTATTTTTATTTATTTATTTTTTGTATTGATTGGAGGACTAAGGCTTGCTCTGGCTCTTAGCAAAGGCAGAGGGCCTCAGGGATCTCCTTTTATTGATCATGGCACTTCCAAAGGGCGCAATACATTGACGTCACCGAATGGCACCAAAAGATGTTACAGGAAGAACATTGAGACAACATTATTCTCTTGTATCTATAGGCCATTAATCTAGGCCTCCAGAAAGAAGATACAAAACCAAAACCGAAACCTTCCTTGGGCTGAAAGCACTTGGATTTACATCCCAAAGACCAGGCTGGGCTGCCACAGGAAATCTACATGTCAATTACAAGCTTGGTAGCACCTGAAATCTACATCCCAAAAACTAGGGCAGGCCAGAGCCTGGAATCTACAATGTCAAGTCAGGTCTGGCTAGCATCTAAGATCTGCATGTCAAAACTGCCTCTGAAATGATTTCCAGAAGGCAGCTGAAAAGGGGAAAATATTCCTGTTTGCTGTACAGTGTCCCCAACATCTCCCCCTTTTTGTTTAGGACAGATTTTAACCATCATAACAATTCAAGCTTAAAATAAAATGCTAGGCACAAAAAGTTCAATAACAATAGCAGAACACCTATTCCCTAGGACAGATTCTCTTTCAGCAGGACCCATCCAATGGTGAAATCCTATGGTTGTGTTTCTCCTCTCCTTGTCCAACAAACATATAAGCATTCACAATATTAATCATTTTGTATGGGCATAGCAAGAGATGCATTAAACTTTTAGAATTGCTCTCCTGGGGCCATCTCAATCTCAGACCACAGTGCTCAGGCCAGATTAGTCTTTCCTATCCCTAGCAGGGTCCTACTCTCATCGTTACTTTAGGATCATGACAAAACTTGTACATGATCAAGCTCTTAACTTATAGTTAAGAATTAGGCACTTTGGCCAGGCCCATCTCGATGCCAGGGTAGCACATAACTTACCGCTTGCCCTGGGTCCGTCTCGTCCCGCGCAGGGACCCTGCCTTTTAGAGGGCTAGGAACTGAGGGCAACCAAGGCTACAGTCAAGAAAGCAGATGCCCGGGAATTAATAATATTCAAAGCCAATTAAATCCCAATTGCAAAGGCATAATATTAAATGTCTTCCTCTATCCAAACAAAAAGACATGGCTATAAACTAAACTATTCAAAAGACAGGAAGAGAGGAGAAAGACAATATCTCACTCATACATATAAAATCATAGATTTAACTCATCAAAAATACTTTGCCATATATCTGAAAACCCAATACCAGAAGGATAGTTATTACAGGTACCATGAATTTACAAATCCATTATTCTAACTGTTCATATACATATTATATGCTAACAAATGATTTTTAACATTATCCCATGAAAATTCAGTCATTATCAGCACAAGTGTTATACAGAATAAAGCAATATTCCAATCACATTTTATAGTGGTGACTCGCTGACTATTCACCAAGCTAAGTAACAGTTCAAAGGGCATCAGCCGATTCAGACTGCGGTTCAGAGTCCATTTATATTTGAACAGTCCGTAATTTTTCAGAATTCTCACGCCATTTCTGGCCGAATACCACAGTCTATGTCCCTTGCTTCAGAGCTATGTCTGCCACAGCTATTGTTGTTGTCGCTGTGATGATCCCCATGATAGCAGCAATGAGCAGGCTAAGAAATCTCTGGATCCATCAGAGAAGATAGATGATCAGTTGACAATGCACTTCAGTCCTTGGATTCTTCTCCCATGGTCGATGAAAAGTCACCAGCATTCAAACACCTACTCAAACTCTGAAAAACAAAAAGTTCCTTCCTCGAGGAATCTCATAGATTGGTTAATACAAGTATACATGGAACACTGTCTACAGGAAATCATTCCTTCATATCACATAAGAAAAAAGGGTGCACAAGCTAAAACAGAAAGGATTAAATTTCTGTTGAAATACATCAGGTTAATAGTATCATTCTTAGTTTGGCTTCCCTGCCATAAGGCATACTCATACAGAGCAAGGCCAATTTTACATTAGTAAATTTACCTTAAAAATCCAAATTAAAATGATGCAGTAAGAAAAAATCTATTGCATCCATACACTGATTATCTTTAAATTGCCATACCAGGCTTATTTCTACTCTTTTGTCTGTATGAACATAACTTTTAGGGCTCCAATCAATTTTAACAAAATCATAATATAAAATTTTGCAACTAATCCTCTACAATTTTTCCAAGAAATCTAATAACATAAATTTTTCTATACTCTCCAGATAGATATATTTCCAGCCAAAATATTTCCTTATTTAAATAGTTAACACTTCGTCTTATCAAGACACACCCTCTATTAAGTTAAACTAGGAAGGCAAACCCAATAGGTTAGATTTTGAGTAGAGGCACTTATTATTTCATTAGAGATATGATAGGTAACAAGAAATCTTCAGGAGTTTTCTTTGTGTTAGTGTCATACAATACCTTGTCAGCATTGTTAGTCAGGGTCTTAATATCTTCCCGTGTTGGAATCCCCTCTTGCTGTGTTGTTGGAAGGCCTCTTAAGTTGAGTGAGTGCATTCCGATCCAGACTCAAGATCACTAATCCTGAGTTTTTTCATCTTTTTTTCATAGCCAATTCATCTGTTTCTTCTTGATCAGATTCATGGACAAAGTTAAGCCTTTTTGTGGAACACCAGAAACGTTCTTTTTCTTTAGGCCCCACACTTGGGCGCCAAATGTTGCATGAACATTCGTGCAGTCCGCTCCAGCCCTTTAAATACTCTGAATAGCTTCTCTAACTGCAGGGATCTCATTTTCTTTCTTTTTTTTTTTTTTTTTTAAAAAAAACTTCTAGGCTGGAGCTATAGCCCAGTGGCTAAGGCGTTTGCCTTGCATGCCGCCGACCTAGGTTCGATTCCTCTGCCCTTCTCGGAGAACCTGGCAAGCTACTGAAGGTATTCCGCCCGCACGGCAGAGCCTGGCAAGCTCCCCGTGGCGTATTCCATATGCCAAAAACAGTAACAACAAGTCTCACAATAGAGACATTACTGGTGCCCGTTTGAACAAATAAATGAGCAACGAATGACAGTGACAGTTAGGTTATCAATCCTTCAACACTGTCACGGAATTGGGTGCTTAATAAATAAGTGTTGAATAAATAACTTTGATTTAAGTTGGTTAAATAAATCCAGTTAGGGTTGGAGAGATGGTACAGTGAGCAGGGCATTGATTTTGCAGGCAGCTGGCCCTGGGTTCATTCCTGGTATCACATATAACCCAGGTGTAGCCCCCAAACCAAAATAAAGAAATAAATCCAGTTAGCCCACGTTATTCAGATGTAGATCACAGAAAAGTCCCTGTTAATAAATGGACTATAGATCTAATGAGACCTTTCATTCAAAGGTTTAGTCATTCTCATTCAACAATTCTCAAAAAACCCAATTTTATTTTTGGTTTTTGCTTTGCTTTGTTTTTGGTCCACACCTGACAGTGCTCAGAAATTGCTCTGTCTCTGCACTCAGGAATCACTCCTGGAAAGCTTGGGAGACCATCTGGGATGCCAGGAATCAAACCCAAGTTGGCTGCATGCAGGGCGAGCACCCTATCCATGGTTCTGTTGCTCTGGCCCCAATTACTGAACTTCTTTGTCTTAACAATAGAAATGGTCAAGTCCTTAACTGAAGGAGATTCTATTTATTTGAAAAGAAACAAATATGCTTTCTTGAAATGAGACTTAGGACAATTGTTTGCAGCTTCTGTGCATCGACCAATGTACCGGTTTTAATGGTGGACTGTCTAGATTCCTGCAAAGTGCTTAAACTAACTATGAAGCTTCTGAAAGCTTCTGGGGAATTTGCTTTTCCTTTTACTCGCCCCTAGAGGGAGCTCCTCATCAGCCAAAATAAGATGCCACTGGAAATGTTTCTACACAACAAAAATGTTTTCTTTTTATGTAATTTTGTTGTCAGAAGGAATGTGACTCACAAATTTTCTTAGAGCTGAAAACTTTGGAAATAAATTTCCTCTCCTACATAGCACGTATCCACCCCTACTCATTGTGTTTTGGATACACTGGTTTAAAATGTAGAAGTATAATATTTTTTGATTGGTACATAGAACAGGTGATTGTCATTAAGGAAAATGGAAGGAATTATATTTTGTTTCAAAATTTTTGCAAGTTAATAAAAAATCATTACATAATCAGTGTTAATGGAAAGTGAGTATCTTGAATTAGGAGACAAAGTCTGCAATGCCAACTTCCCTTCAAGTTTATGGGAGTCTTTCTAAATTTATGGGAGTCTTTCTAAGGCCGTTAAAGCAGTCAGTGTAAGAGGGAACTTGGCCTAAATGTTACACAAGAAAATAAAGTCACTGATGACAAAACATTAAACTAAAATAAGAAAAGCCAACCATTCAAACAAAGGATATAAACTGATATTTCATTTAAAGAAAGGGGAGTGCGGGGAGTCAGAATTTTGTAGATTTTTGTTTGTTTGGGGTCACATCTGGCTGTGGTCAAGGCTTTTTCTCGGCTCTGCACTCAGGGATCACTCCTGGACAGGTAAGTACTCTACTCACTGTACTATCTCTCTAGCCTCTAGGAAAGAAGTATTTTGAACACAAGCTAAGCTGTAACTCATCCATAAGAAAATTAAAGGTAGATTTGTGATGACAGTTTCTCCATATAAGGATATAGAAAAAACGTGTTTTCTCATTCATAGGCATTATTATAGGTCAGAATGTAAAATGCAAAGCTTCTTTGAGTAGCAACATGACAATACTTATAAAAACTGAAAATGTGCAAACCTCTTTTTTTTTTTTTTCCTTTTGGGTCACACCTGGCGATGCACAGGGGTTACTCCTGGCTCTGCACTCGGGAATTACCCCTGGCCGTGCTCAGGGGACCATATGGGATGCTGGGAATCGAACCCGGGTCGGCCGCGTGCAAGGCAAACGCCCTACCCGCTGTGCTATTGCTCCAGCCCCAAATGTGCAAACCTCTTAATCCTACAATTCCATGGTGGGCATTTTCCTCCAGAAATATTCCCCACACTGGATTCTATTCTAGTATACACACACATGTACATCAAAATTATCACCCTCTTGACACCAAAATAAGATTAGGACAAAATCACAGAAGATTTTAGGACTAGTTGACTTGTGAGCAAATTCCTTTCTATTTTTTAAATTTTGGGTCACACCCATAAATACTCAGGACTTACTCCTCACTTTCTACTCAATAATTACTCCTGGAAGTGCTCAGGGAACCATATGGGATGCTGGGCATAGAACATGGGATGGGCACATGCAAGGCAAGAGCCGTACCTGCTATACTATCTCTCCAGACCCCCACTAGATGCAAATATTAACCCAGCAGAATACAGTGGAGGTTTCAACTAATATTTGAACAAGTAAGAGTTATCCCATGAACCCAAGCAAACATTGCATTGTTGAACATTGTTCCTAAGCCCAAATATTATGAACTGATGCATGATTGTTTAATCAGAATATCACACTACAGAACTAATCTGATGAAAATTCCACCACTGGCACAGAGTGATTTCCTGCTTCGTCATCCTAGACATGAAACCCCTGGTTTTGAAATTTTGGTTTTGGTTTTGAGCCACACCTGGCTGTGCTCAGGGATGACTTCTGGTGGTGCTCAGGGGACCATGTGTAGAACTGGGGATTGAACCCTGGTTGGTTGTGTGCAAGGTAAGTGTCTTACCCACTATACTATCTCCCTGGCCCACCTAGTGTGTATGTACCTGGTCACTGTTTGCCCAGAAACCAGGAAAACTAGAAAAGCAGGAAGCTGGTACTTTGATTTTCTAATTATAGGCACACTATCTCCCACAAAGACAAATAAGAAGGGAAACCCCAAACACGGGAAGGGGCTAAGGTGCCAGAGAACCTAAGAAATAGTTGTTGGCACTCTACGTTTTAGAGTTTCACCAAAGCAAAAAAAGAAATTAAATCATGGTATTAACAGATAAATGAAGAAGATTGGGGCCAAAATGATAGTACAGCAAGTAGGGTGTTTGCCTTGCAGGTGCCAACCTGGGTTCGATCCTTCACATTCCATATGGTCTCCCAAGCACCGTCAGGAATGATTCCTGAGTGCAGAGTCAGGAGTAACCACTGAGCATTGCTGGGTGTGGCCCAAAAACAAAAAGGAAAAAAAAGGGGGGATCAGGCACAATCATTAAAAAAAAGCACTCAGTAAAAATCTTGGTTTTAACTATTAGTGGGCTGCGCTGATGGCTCAAGCAGTAGACTACATCCCCCACTCCTCTCCCAAAGCTTCTGGGGTAGCACTGGTGGTCCCCAGGTACTGCTTGACTGAGCCCTGCACCATTGACTAAACACCCAATGGAACAATCAACAATCGCACCATAGGTCAATCAACAATTATCACCACGAGTGGTATGGTCACACACTCAGCATTTCTGGGTGCAGTCCCTACTTTAAAAAATAGATAAAACTATTAGTCATCAGTCCAACTAATATGGGTCAAACAATACTTTTCTTTTTTTAAAAAAATTTTTTTATCTTTATTTATTTATTTTGCATTTTGGGTCACACCCAGCAATGCTCAGGGGTTACTCCTGGCTCTGCACTCAGGAATTACTCCTGGCAGTGCTTGAGGGGGACCATATGGGATGCTGGGAATAGAACCCAGGTCAGTCGCGTGCAAGGCAAATGCCCTACTCGCTGTGCTATTGCTCCAGCCCCTACAATACTTTTCTTGGGGTTTCCCTACTGTCCAGTGAGTACATAGAGAGGGCAATACTGATTTCATCTAAACAAATTAAAATTAGCAAGAGCTTTGCTTTATCTTGGTGCAATTTTTAGAAAAAGTACTTTTTAAAGAAAACACCTTGACAACTCATGAAAGAAGATAAACAGATGGTGAAGAAGCCTATGAAAAGATGTTCTACCTCATGTCACCAGGAAAATGCAAATTAAAGGAACAATGAGCTATAGCTTATAATAGACACATCTATTAAAATGAGAAAGAGCTTCGGAAAGGCACTCATGTTAGACACCAGAAGGCAAGCAACACACATGCTGGTGAGGACGTGGAGCCACTGGCCCTCTTCTTCGCTGGTGGGAATCCAACCTGGGACACAGCCACTTTTTCAGAGAGTTTGGCAGTAGGACCCTCCAATCTTGCTCTTTGGTTTTACCCAAAGCAGTTGAAAATTTATGTTCATACAAAAACTACACACAAGTGTTTATAGCAGTTTTATTTTCAGTTGCCAAAGCTTGGAAGCCACCAAGATATTCTTTTGTAAGTGAATGGATAAACTGTGGTATATCAGACAACGGAGTATTGATCAATTTCTAAGTAAAAACAAAACTCCCAATGCAGTGAGTCCCTAGGCTTGACCCTGTCTCAGAAAACATAAAACAAAGGAAGAAAAATCAAAGAATAAGATTTCATGGGGGCCAGAGCACAAGGATTAAGCACTGGCTTTTGCATATAGCCAATTCAGCTTGGTCTCCTGAACCCTACTGAGTGTGACCCCAAAAGCTAAAAGAAAATGATCAAATCAGAAAAGACACTCATTAAGTGAAAGAAATAAATCTAAAAATACTACTAGAATGTCATATAGTTAGAAATGAACAATATAATCTTTATATGTGTGACATCCTAATAAAGTTAGGACGACGAAGACAATAAAAAAAATTGGGGCTGGAGCGATAGCACAGAGGGTAGCGCCTTGCATGAGGCCAACCCAGGTTTGATTCCCAGTATCCCATATGGTCCCCTGAGCACTGCCAGGAGTGATTCCTGAGTGCAAAGCCAGGAGTAACCCCTGAGTATCACCAGGTGTGACCCAAATAGCAAAAACAAAACCAGAAAAAGAGAATAAAAAAAAATCAGTGGCTTCCAGGGGTGAAGGAGGGAGGGATGAATATGAAGAGCAGAGGATTTTAAGGGCAGTGAAACTACTCTGTATGATATTATAATGATAAATACATGTGTTATACATCTGTTCAAACTCACAGGATATACAGCACCAAGAGGGAACCTTAAAACATGGACTTAGGGTGATAATAATGCATCAGTACTGGTTCAAGATTTGTAACAAATGGCCTGTGTCAGTGAAGAATATTGAAAGTAGGGGGAGTTAGGCATGTGTTGGGGCAGGCATGTTGGGAACTCCCTGTGCCTTCTGCTTGGTTTCGTAATACACCTAAAACTGCTCTGAAACAGTCTTTTTTTAAAAATAAGGAACAAGGTCTAAAAAAAAATTAGCTTATCAGAATAGGAAAAAAACAAATTAATTTGAAGATGCTAGCTAAAACAAACCTCCTACGAACATTGTTGGCATAAAGCATGTTAAACTCCTAGGATAAGCAGTGCCACTTCTTCCAGATTCTTTCCAACATTGCACTTGGGCCCTTGGGTAACAACAAAAGATGAACAAAGAAGTATATGTCAGCGGCCCCGGCTTGAATCCATAGTCTTGTGATGGATTTCATCAAGATACTAATTTGCTGAAAATTCGGGTATGCAGGTTTTGTGACTGAAATCTTCAGGCTTTCTTGGGGTCAGGATGGGCTACCTCTCCTCACTTCCCTATACTCCTGGAAGCACCAGCAGTCACTCCCATGAACTAACTCCAGTACCACCATGTAAGCTCCTTCATTTGGCCTCACTTCAGGGACCCTTAAATAAATCTTAAAAGAGAAAAAAAAAGCCACAATTAATCTTGGACCCACGCAAGGCTGAACAGACCTGGGTAAATTGAGGAGGATGGATTGGCCTGGTGCCTGCCCAAGCAAGCCCGTGGTAGCTGCTTGCTCCCACAATCCAAAATTACCACCATGACCCCGGCCAGACTTCACCATCTCAGGATGGATCTCACTGGGATATAATCTGCTGAAAATTCAGGTATGTGGGTTTTGTGACTGAAATCTCTAGACTCTTGGGGTTGGGATGGGCTACCTCCCCACCTCCTAAATGTCTGGAAGCCCCAGCAATCACGTCTGTGAGTCCACAAAGTACGGGGGTTTGTGATGCATTGGTGATCCAGAGCCATCCCCTTGTCCTCCCCAGGCATCCCCAGCAGAGGAACCAAGATACTGGGGGCCACAGAGTGATGATGAAAATGGCCCATTTAATTAAGAGCTGTTAGCATACTTATAGAACATTTGAAGGGGTCAAGATGTAGGACTTCATGTAGATGTGGTTGATCATTTACAGAGGCAAATCTCTTGGGGAGATTAACTCAAGGAGACACTCTGTCTTCCAGGGACATCTATATTGCTTTTCCTTTAGTTGTGCATATTAAACAATTAAATTTACAGCGGGTAGGGCACTTGCCTTGCATGCAGCCAACCTGGGTTCGATTCCTCTGCCCCTCTTAGAGAGCACAGCAAGCTACTGAGAGTATCTCGCTCAAACAGCAGAGCCTGGCAAGCTACCTGTGGCGTATTCAATATGCCAAAAACAGTAACAAGTCTCAAAATGGAGACGTTACTGTGCCTGCTCAAGCAAATCAATGAGCAACAGGATGATAGTGACAGTGATTAATACTTGCCGTAATTTGGATAAACACAGTAAAAGATATAGATTCACAAACTTAATACTGTGGGTTCTAAGAGCAAGCAAGACTTTTACCATAAATCCCAGCCTAAGTCCTCAGGCCAGTTCAGCTTGTCCTACCCCATAGGGGTTCTTTCTCTTAAGTCATAACAGCATGCATTAAGACTAAGCACTTATGCTTTCCAGACTGTCCCATTTTAATGCCAGGGTAGCTTCACTACTTGACCTGGGTCCATCCCAGTCCCATGGCAGGACTTCCCTTTTCGGGTGTTAGAAACTACAGCAACTGAAGCTTGAGTCAAGTAATTATGGTGGATGCCCAGGAGTAGGTATATTTCAGAGTCAATCAACTCCCAAATGTTAGGAGCACAGCACTAATGGTCTTTCTGTGTTTAAGCAAAGAACATTGCTCTATAGTAAAATATAAAAAGGCTATAGGGGAAATAAAAAAGCAAGTAATTCACTACAAATACAAAATCCAGAGTTGCCAGAAAATTTTGGCTTATAAGTAACCAAGATTGACTTGGGGAATTGTGACAATGAGAGGTAAAA
Source organism: Sorex araneus (assembly GCF_027595985.1). Classification (NCBI taxonomy): domain Eukaryota; kingdom Metazoa; phylum Chordata; class Mammalia; order Eulipotyphla; family Soricidae; genus Sorex; species Sorex araneus. The sequence goes on along the minus strand of NC_073305.1, from coordinate 47,803,618 downwards.
CACAAAGGAAAGGTTAAAGATAAGCTCAGGAGATTAAGAATACTCACAAGAGAACAGTAAACTTCTCTAGGAGGAGGAAAAGGGGCGATTCACTGATGAAGCCTAATACACTTAGGGTTAATATCCAACAATGTCCATACCTCAAAGCTGCCACACAATTAAAATAGTTACTCCAGCTGTACCTTCCTGATAAAAATACTGAACTCCCTCCCTGAACAAGCACAATGAGTTCTTGGTACCTGTATTGCAAACCATACTTCACAAGAGAGAGAGAGAGAGAGAGAGAGAGAGAGAGAGAGAGAGAGAGAGAGAGAGAGAGAGAGAGAGAGAGAGAGAGAGAGAGAGAGAGAGAGAGAAAGAGAGAGAAAAGAAGAAGAAAAGTGCTTTCTCTAGAGGCAGGATGCTGGGGTGTTGGGGGTGGGGGCTTGGGGGATGATGGGAGGGAAATTAGGGACATTGATGGTGAGAAATGTACACTGGTAGAGTGATGAATGTTGGATCATTGTATGACTGAAACACAATAATGAACAGTTTTGTAATGGTCTATCTCATGGTGAGTCAATAAAAAATTTTTTTTAAAGAAGTATATGTATCGTCAGTATTTACTATTAACATGGCCTTTTACTTTAAACAACTCAAAGAACCAACTAATCATTAGCACTGTGAAATGCAAAGATAATAAAACAATCACAAAATATTTCACTACATTAAGCCTCAAAATGACAGAGGAATTCCATGAACATTAGTCAAGAACACAGAATTACCAGATACATACAGAACCCTCTATATTCCAGGTACAGAATAGTGATTTATTTCTCATTCATGGAATATTTCAAAGAACTGACATTCACACCAAAGGAAGCTTACTTTACAAGTATAATCAGTGATTATGTCTAAAAAAAGACACAAATAATTTAAAATTTTAATTTTTAAATTAAATGTCTCTAAATTTTTAATTTAAAAAATCTGATGGGAGGCAAACCAAAACAAAATGCTGACTATCGCTCATGAAGCCACCGAGCTGCCAAATTATCCCAAGTAGGTTGATTTCCAGGCTGAAAATTCTGTGGCCTTCTGAGATGGGGGCGGACTGAATTCCCCAGCCTGTTCTGACATCCTCTAACATATAAACGTCCCAGGTCCACAGCTCCTGGAGCATGTGACCACATATGTAGCTGCGAAGCACCTACAAATTTCACAGTACTGACAGCCCAGTAGGAGCAACGCATTTTGATGGGGAAGTTGCATCGAAGTCCACAATGAGCAAAACAACAACACAGGAGGCTCAGCCAGCACCAACCAGCTCAGTAATTCCTTGATGACTTTACTAACATTGTGAAATGTAGCAATTATCACAAATTGACTTTTATTGATCTATTTTCTGATAATTCCATTTGTCATTTTGTTGTAACAAGCAATATGAAGCACATTTGTGCCTACTAAGGGGCTTGGGGGTAGGTGGGAATCTGGGGACATTGGTAGACGGAAGATCACACTGGTGGTGGCATTGTTGGAACATTGAATATCTGAAACAACTATATTTGACAATGTCAAATAGAAGTTAGAAATATGTCAAAATAATGCAGAAAGATAACGGTTATTCTAGGAAAGTCTCAATTTCAGGAAAATTTAGCATATATTCTTATTTAATTTTTTTTTATATTTTTATTGAATTACCATGAGTTGCAAAGTCATTATTGCATTTTAAGGTGTACAATGTTCCAACACCAATCCCTTCAGCAGTGTCCTCACTTCACAATGTCCCCAGTTTCCCTCCCACCCCCCCAGCCTGCCTCTATGGCAGGCACTTAGCATATATTCTTTTTTTAAATTTAATTTTATTTTTATAAAATTCACAATAATTTATTATATTTAGTATTCTAACACCAATCCCATCACCATTACACCTTCCTACCATCATATTTCAATTTCAAATGTTTCCATCCTAACCCCCAGAGCCTGACCCTAAAGCAGGACCTAAATAATTTATTTTGTATTGCTTATTATGAACAATCCACTAAAAATGATTCAAAAAAGTTTCCTCAGAGGAAAGTTTGTGAAGGTTGTCATATTTTGTCTTGGAGCGATTAAGCCCTTGTAAAAGAAATTACTAACAGGTTGTTACAGGTTGAACCTTGTGTTTAGCATATATTCTTAGCAGGCAATTTAAAGAGAGCTGTAAAACCTTCTGGTCAAATCAATATATGCTAAAGATAATGGTTAGCATTAAAAAATATATACAAGATGTTTTGCACAAAAAGCAACTTATTAAAATTGGGAAAGACTAGCTTGTTTGCTTGTTTGTTAAAGGCAACCAATTCTAAATGATGGAGGGAAAGAAAATGATTTCACTAAACCCAGGAAGCTGACAGGGTTACCTTCAGTCATTACTGTTAGATGCCTCATTTGGTTTCCAGCAAATACAACAAATTGAAAAATTCCATCTACTTTTGAAAAGGTGACAATAAGCATTTATTTTTGTTGTTGTATCACTGTATCACTGTCATCCCATTGATCATTGATTTGCTTGAGCGGGCACCAGTAACGTCCCCATTCGTCCTAGCCCTGAGATTTTAGCAGCCTCTCTTTCTCTTTTTTTTCCCAGCAGTGCTGCATTTGAGGCTCTTTCAAGGTAAGGAGAATGAGACCTATCATTGTTACTGTATTTGGCATATCGAATACGCCACAGAGAGCTTGCCAGGCTCTGCCATGCAGGAAGGATGCTCTCGATACCATGCCAGGTTCTCTGAGAGGGAGAACTAAGGTATATTTTTATTGTTGATATGATAATATTCCTAAAAATTTTAAGGTATTACTAGAAAGGAGTAAGTAAATAGTTTGGGAGAAATAATAGAGAATTGTTGATAGGACTGATAAATATACAGAAATCAATAATGTTCTTCTGAATAACAGTAATCAAATGTAAATTGAATTGAAGAAAATATTTGACCCAAAGCACACTTGCACCAAAAACTTAACCATAAGGACATAAGTTACTACTGAAATTAAAGTGTTTAATTCAGCTAGCTTGTAACCTCCAAACAAAACTTCAAGAAAAAAAATACCACAACCCTGAAGAATGTCATAAAGGAAATAAGAAGCAAGTGACAATTGTTCCTGGTAGAGGAACTGCAGAATGATTGATACTGCATATAGAAACAAACAGCTAAGTGGCAAAAATATCTTCTGTCAGAAATATTAATCTCCACAATCAAAACAGAATAATTTTTTGTTTGATTTTTATTTGGAGGCTGGGGAGGTGGTAGATAGGTTTGTGGCATCATCAATGATTCTCTTTCAGCCAGGTCAGAGCCTTAATGCAGAGTCCAGAAGATGTGATGCTTACTCAAGCCCTGCAGTGCCCAGAGTACTAGGGACACCCCAGCAGTGTTGGGGGCCTCCAGAGCTGCACTGAGGGATGCTCAGGGGACCAGGAATCAAATCCTGGAATCAAATCCAGGGAACAAATTCCTGGCTCATGGTATCCACTATATTATCTCCCATTCCAACAAAATGTTGTGTTATTTTTTAAAAATAAATGAAAGTTCAACTATATTTTGTTTAAAAGAGACTCACTTTGGCTCCAAGGACATAGCTAGATTGATAGAAGTTGAAAAAGTATTTTAGGCAAATAATACTAAAAGAGGAATGTAGTAGATATTACTGAATCAGATAAAATAGACCTGTTAAGGTCTTTTAACTCTTTATAATAATGTAGTATTAATCACAAAAGGTTAATTTATCAATATATAATTATTATGGGCTGGAGCGATAGTGCAATAGATAGGGCGTTCACCTTGCACACGGCCAACTCGGTTTCGATTCCTCCACCCCTCTTGGAGAGCCCGGCAAACTTCTGAGAGTATCTTGCTCCCACGGCAGAGCCTGGCAAGATACCCATGGCGTATTTGATATGCCAAAAACAGTAACAATAAGTCTCACAATGGAGACTTTACTGATGCCTGCTTGAGCAAATCGATGAGCAACGGAATGACAGTGATACAGTGATACAGTGATAATTATTATAAACATGAATCCTTGTGGAGTAGGAGAGAAATACCCTGGTTGAATTCCCAGCACCATCTGGTTCCTCGAACAAGGCTAGGTATAGCCTTGGTTGAACCCCTGGTGGCTTAGAGAAGCAACACAAACTCAGGTCCTATCATTGAACCACCAGCTGGTTGACTGGGAATTGCTGGGAGTAGAATTGGAAGCCTCCCACCAACCCCCCCCCCCACATATGTATAATAAGAGACAACCCCTCAAACAGAAATTATAGGGTAAAAAGAAAGTTCAACAATAATAGCTGGAGATTTCAATATCCCACCTTTAATAACAGATAAACTAAAGAGAGGTTAATAAGGCACTAGAGGATTTGAGTACCTGTTGTACCAAAGCTAGATCCAACACATATATGGAATACCCCACCCAACACTGACAAAACGCTCCTTTCCCTCAAATGCACATAAAACATTCTCCAGGAGGGTCTGGATAGTACAGTAAATAAGGCACTTGCTTTTTTTTTTTTTTTTTTTTTGCTTTTTGGGTCACACCTGGCGATACACAGGGGTCACTCTTGGCTCTGCACTCAGGAATTACCCCTGGTGGTGCTCAGGGGACCATATGGGATGCTGGGAATTGAACCCGGGTCGGGCGCTTGCAAGGTAAATGCCCTACCCGCTGTGCTATCTCTCCAGCCCCCAATTAAGGCACTTGCTTTGTATGCAACTGACCCTGGTTGGATTCCCAGTATCCCATATGGTTGCCTGAACACTGCCAGGAGTGATTTCTGAGTGGAGTAACCACTCCAGGAATAACCCCAGAGCATCACCAGGTGTGACCCCAAAACAAAAACAAAAGAACATTCTCCATGATAGATCATATGTTAGGCCACAAAACACATCTCAGTAAATTGAAAAACATTGAAATTATTTAGAGCATCTTCTCTGATGACAATTGAATTATAATAGAATTCATTAACATTAATAATATCAATCAATAGTATATATTAATAATAGAAGGCAACCTGGAAAAAAAATCACCTGTTTTCAGAAATGAACAACACACTTTGAAGCAACTAATGGGGTAAAAAAGAAATGACAGACACTTAGAAAATACTTTGATAGGGCTGGAGCAATAGCACAGCGGGTAGGGCTTTTGCCTTGCACGTGACCAACCCAGCTTCAAATCCCAGCATCCCATATGGTCCCCTGAGCATCGCCAGGGGTAATTCCTGAGTGCAGAGCCAAGAGTAACCCCTGTGCATCACTGGGTGTGACCCAAAAAGGAAAAAAAAAAAAAACCTTTGATATAGTTGAAAGCAAAAACACCAACAGCGAGGCTACAACCAAAGTAGTGTTCAGTGGGAAATTACAGTTCTTAATGACTACTTTAAAAAAGGAGAAACTTCCCAAATTAGTAACTAAATTAAAACTTGCATCTCAAAAAACTAGAAAAAGAAGAGCACATTGAACATAAATTAAGTAGAAGAAAAATAAAGAGCAGAGCAGAGATAAAATAGAATTGTAGATCAATAAAATTTAAAGTTGACTCTTTAAAAGACCAAAAATATCACAAACCTTTAGCTAAACTTATCAAGTGAAAGAAAAACTCAAAATACTAAAATCAGAAATGAAGGTGGGAACCAAATGATAAAGGATCATAAAGAATCTATGAGCAAACAAAATATCTATGGTATTTTATCTCATTTGTTTGTATATGAACAAACTAGATAAAATGCAAAAAAAAAAGACTGATAGAGAAAAGACCAGGACCAGTTTACTTTATGGAGTTTTATCCTTCAAAAATTAGAAGAGAAAATTTATAAACTTTCTAACTTATTCTTTGAGGCTGGTTACCATGACACTAAAGCCAGAAAAGATACTATAAGAAAAGAAAACTAGAGATCAATACTGGTTATGAATACTGATGCCAAACCTTAAACAAAATACTAACAAATCAAATCCAAAAGATTATTGAAAGGGGCATACACAAAAACCTATAATAGGATTTATTCCAGAAATGCAGAGGAGGAAGGAAGCTTGGTATATGAAAATCATATGCCATATTAATAGAATAAAAACACATGATCATCTCGTTAGAGAAAAAGAATTAAAGAGGGATGTAAACGAAATGCAAACACGAAAGTTCATAAGTTTGTAATTGTACCTCATGGTGATTGACTAATAAAAATTTAAAAAAAGAATTAAAAAAAACTTTTGTGGTTTAAAATAAAGCTATTAATTCGGAATAGGAGGGAACCTTCCCTTCTCCCTCCCTCCCTCCCTCTCTCCCTCCCTCCCTCCCTCCCTCCCTCCCTTCCTTCCTTCCTTCCTTCCTTCCTTCCTTCCTTCCTTCCTTCCTTCCTTCCTTCCTTCCTTCCTTCCTTCCTTGTCCGCTTTCCTCCCTCTCTTCCTTCCTTCCTTCTTTCCTTCTTTCCTCCCTTCCTTCCTCCCTTCCTTCCTTCCTTCCTTCCTTCCTTCCTTCCTTCCTTCCTTCCTTCCTTCCTTCCTTCCTTCCTTCCTTCCTTCCTTCCTTCCTTCCTTCCTTCCCCGCTTTCCTCCCTCTCTTCCTTCCTTCCTTCCTTCCTTCCTTCCTTCCTTCCTTCCTTCCTTCCTTCCTTCCTTCCTTCCTTCCTTCCTTCCTTCCTTCCTTCCTTCCTTCCTTCCTTCCTTCCTTCCTTCTCCTTCTCTCCCTCCTTCTCTCTTTCTCTTATTCCCATATCCAGCAGTGCTCAGGGGTAACTCCTGGCTAATGTTCAGGAATCACTCTTGGAGGTGCTCAAGGGACCTTACAGAGTGCTGATGATAAATCCAAAGACACTGTGCAAGATAAGTGTCTTACCTGTTGTACTATTTCTACAGAACTTTTCAACCAGACTAAAGGACAACTAAAAATCCCACAATTAATGTCATACAGATTTTAATCATTCTTGTTTCATGTCTCTAAAGATGACTTTGATGGGTATCACATTTTAGTACTTTGGGTCAGGTAGTCATTTTAATTATATTAATTGTACCAATCCATGGGCTGGAGCGATAGCACAGTGGGTAGGGTGTTTGCCTTGCATGTGGCTGACCTGGGTTCGATTCCTCCACCCCTCTCAGACAGCTCGGCAAGCTATTGAGAGTATCTCGCCCGCATGGTAGAGCCTAGTAAGCTACCCGTGGCGTATTTGATATGCCAAAAAACAGTAACAAGTCTCACAATGAAGCCATTACTGGTGCCCGCTTGAGCAAATCGATGAGCAATGGGATAACAGTGATGACAGTGACAGTGATACAGTGATAGTGCCAATCCATGAACATGGAATGCTTCCATTTCCTCCTATCTTCTATTCTTTTAATAGTGACATACAGTTTTCATTAAATAAGTCTTTTATCTCATTTGTTAAGTTGATTCCTGGGTACTTGATTTTTTTTTTAGCATACTGTAAGTGGGATTTTAAAAAATGTCTTTCTCTTCTACCCTACTATTTGCTGTGCCAGGGCAATAGGACAGCAGATAGGAGCTTATTTTGCACATGATTGACCTGGGTTTGATCCCTCGTGCCCTATATGGTCCCGAACCTCACCAGAAGTGATCACTGAGTGCAGTGTCAAAATTAAGTCCTAAGCACAGTCGAATGTGCCCCCCACCCCACTATAAAAGTAACACATATGGGGGCTGGAGCGATAGCACAGCGGGTAGGGCGTTTGCCTTGCACGCGGCCGACCCGGGTTCGAATCCCAGCATCCCATATGGTCCCCTGAGCACGGCCAGGGGTGATTCCTGAGTGCAGAGCCAGGAGTAACCCCTGTGCATCGCCAGGTGTGACCCAAAAAGAAAAAAAAAATAAAAGTAACACATAGCTAGAGAGATAGATATGCTATGATTTTTATAAAGATCATTCTGAGAAAAATGAGTATGGGGTAGGAATCACTTCATTTCCTGACTTGAAATTATACTATCAAACTAGAGTAATTTTTAAAAAGGTGGTGTGGAAATAAAAGCAGACCTTCAGAACCATGAAAAATAATTGAGAGTCAGATATAAACTCCCAGTGGTATGGGTAGTTGATTTATGGCAAAGGAACCAGTTGCATGAATTGGAATGAGGAAAGCCTCTTCAGTAAATAGTACTGGAAAAATTAGTCACATGCAAAATAATGAATCTGGACCTCTCCCTATCTTAGGCAAACTTGAATTCAGAGGCCAGGGAATTCGTACTGTTAGTACCTCAGTTCAATCCCCAGCACCACCTTTTGTGCCCGTGAGAACCACCAGGACTAATCCCTGAGAACCACTGGGTGTGACCCAAAATTGTTTTTTAAACTTTATTAAAAATGGGTCAAAGTTCATGATATGACCAAATTTCTATTATGGAAGAAAATATAGGTAATATAATTCTCTATTATATTGACTTCAGAAAGATCTTCTAGGATAGACTTCAGATTGATGGATTAGAATTGAGAGATCAGGAGTGAGGCCTGACACAGCTGGGTTTGCTCTACCCCCCACCACCAAAAACAAATGTAATAGGGCTGGATAAATAGATCTGATATGAGTCTTACAGTGGTTCATCTCTATATAAGGTTTTGTTTTGATCTTAATGCTTTCAGGATTTTCCTTCCATTGGCTTTGCCATTTTAATTTCAGTTTGTCTTGGAGTTTTATTTGGATTTACTTTCCTTGGATATCTTTGATGAACTCTTTTGTTTGCTTTATTTTGGTGCCACATCTGGTGGTGCTCAGAGTTTACTCATGGCTCTGTGCTCAGGGATATAAAAATCATATACCTGGTGCTGGAGCAATAGCACAGATAGTAGGGTGTTTGTCTTGCATGCGGCCAACCCGGGTTCAATTCCCAGCATCCCATATGGTCCCCCGAGCACGGCCAGGAGTAATTCCTGAGTGAAGAGCCAAGAGTAACCCCTGTGCATCGCTGGGTGTGACCCAAAAAGCAAAAAAAAAATCATATACCTAATGTGCTCTGGTGACCATATGGGGTGTTGAGGATTGAACTCAGGTCAGCCACGTGTGAGGCAAGGGCCCCACCCTCTGTACTATCATTTCAGTCCCATCTTTGAACTTCTTGAATCTGAATGTGATATGATCCTCGATTAGGAAAGTTCTCTGTTATAATTTCTTTTACCAATTACTCTTCCCCATTCTCTCCCTCCAGAACTCTTATAATTTGAGTATTGCTTCTCTTGAAACTGTCCCATTGGTCCCTGTTTTCTTCATTCATTTTTCCTTCTTTTCTTTTTTGATATTTTCATGTATCTTATCCTCAGACATACTGCTGTACTTACTTCTGCCACTGCCACCGACCCCATGTATTGAGGATTTTTTTTCCCCTTTAATTCAGCTACTATATTTTTCAGTTCAGTGATTTCTGATTGATGTTTTCTCATACTTCCTCTTCCCTTGTTGGAATTCTCATCTATTGCTTTCCTCAACTCAGTGAACACACTGTTGTCACTTTTAAGTCCTGTCATTGAGGTTAGAGGGATTTTGTGTGCTTGGGAGTTTACCTGGGTTTAATCTTCATCTGTTAATACAGTTGAGTTTCTTCACTTTATTGTACCTGGTGTGCTGTGAAGGCAAGGCCTGAAACTTGGTTTTGTTCAGGATGGAGGGGCAGTCTAGGGTTCACACTTGCCAATTCCACACAGAGACTGTGGCACTGAATTTGTGTTGGTGTAAACTGTTCCTGGGAATAGGTGGGAATTAGTGTGTTAGCTCTATCCCTGCAGACACAGACCAATCTGCCTTCCAGCTTTTATATCTGCTGGTGCCTTACCACTGCCCTACTGTGGAAATCCCATATGTTTAGGAAGAAGCATGCAATAGATCCAGATTTGGGATTTGGGGCTTGGGGGTACTTTTTGGAGGGGAGCTCCAAAGTAGTGCTCCTGGGGCCAGGGAGCCATTTCTGGCAGTACTCTGCCCCCTGGGCTGGGGTGTAGGGGGTCCAAAGATGTTCTCCTGCTTAGGTCTGCTATGCTGGGGGCCTCTGGGGCTACAGAGTGGTGGTGGTGGTGGTGGTGGTGGTGGGGAGGGGGGTTTCAGTGTTACACTGCAGTGATGGGGGGCAAATCAGGGTCTGAAGTAGGCAAAGCATACCCTTGACCCTCAGTGCGGACTCTGGTCCCTAGAACTAATTCTTAGTCTAGAGGAGTTCTCTGTTCTGACTCTCAGCAGACGTCAGCACTTGCTCAGATGCAGTGGTTGGGGGAAGGGCAGTTTTTGATTCCTTTTGGAGCAAGCTTCATTGTATCCACTATTCTGCCCCAGGTTTGATGGCCTCAAACTGCTACTGGGACCAGCTTGAAGGGGTCACAGATACAAGTCTACTGCGGGCCTGGGCCCCTTTCCTGCACTTAGTCTAGCCACCCTATCAGGTTTAGTGTGGGAAAAGTTTTTCAAAGGGCTGGAAAGATAGTATGGGAGTTAAGTGCATGCAGTTGCATATAGTCAACCCCAGTTAATCCCTGCCTCCACATGGTCCACTGAGCACTGCTGGGGATTTGATAATCCCTAGCACCACAGCTGTTTGGCAGTGCAGCCTTGGGTCCCAGATCTAAACTACTGGGGAACTGGTTGAGAATCCGTAGGGGCAGCCCCAGTCTTCTGAGCACTGCTTGGGAGTCCCTCCTAATGGCCCCCAAATAGGCCAAGGCACAGGTTTCAGCCTATAGCTCCCCTGTCCTGGGCCAGGTTAGGCAGTCTCCTGCCCCTCCCCACCCCCACCCCAATGTGCTCCTGATCTCTCTGCCCAAGGTCTGAGAATCTCCCAAAACCCCACCCTAGTTATTTCTGTCATTGTCTTCTGCAGAGCTACAAGCAGATGCTGTGTTTAATTCTGCTTTCTGCTGTGGATTTTATTTGGGGGACCCAGCACGTTTTCAAAGGCACCCTTCTCACATGGATGGTTTTAATAACACATTTTGCTGAGAGGTCGGCGGTTCACTCAGGCAAAATGTGTCTGTGATCAGCTGGGCCCCAGCAGAAAGCAGCAGTGTGGAGCTAGAGGAGAGGTGCAGAGGGGGCAGGAGGAGAAAGGGATGGAGGAGAAAGGACCGAGAGGCTCAAGGGCTTGCGCTTTGGGATTGGACTGACCTGAGCCTCCCACAAAAGCAAATGAACAAATAAAATCACTCTCCTGCAGGGGCTTAGGGGCTCCAAAGTGGTACCAGAGGGCCCCGAGACACTTTTGGTGATTCTTGGCTACTGGACTAATGTTCAGTGCTAAGGTTTCACTGTGCCAAGGTCTAGGGCATCCTGTCCTAGGGGTACCATGCAATATTCAGTGTTAGGTACTCAGTGCTAGGGAGTCATGTGGTATTTAGGATTGAACTGGGATCTAATGCATGCTTGCATATGTATTTTTTTAAAAAGAAATTGAATCACCACGAGCTACAGTTACAAAACTTTTATGTTTGAGTTTCAGTCATACAGTGATCGAAATCCATCCCTCCACCAGTGTACATTTTCCACCACCAATGTCACCAGTATCTCTATCCCACTTTGTTTCCCGGCCCCCCTCCCCCAGTCTCTATGGCAAACAATTTCCCTCTTACTGTCTCTCTCTCTTTACTTATGGGTATTATGGTTTGCAATACAGATGAGAGGCCATCATGTTTGGTCCTTTATCTACTTTCAGTACACATCTACTTGCATATGTCTTAACCCCCGAACTCCTCTCCTTCCCAAAGACCTCCTAACACCAAAACAAGATGAACTTTTTTTTCCCTAGAGAGATAGTACAACGGGTAAGGAAGGTGCTTGCCTCTCTTGTGGCTGACCCAAGTTCCATGCCCAGCACCCGTATCCCCAGCACTTCAAGCCACCCAGGCGTGACCTTGAGTGCAGAGCCAGAAATAAGCCCTGAAAGCAGCTGGGTGTGCCCCCTTCCAAAAAAAAGTGGCAACAGCATGAAATTTCTCCATTTCTCCAAAGAAAGATACATGTGTCCCCAAGAGATGTCTGTCATATCTTAGGGAAATACAAATTAGAATCACAACAAGACACTGTTTCAAACCAGAATGACAATAATAATTTTTAAAAATATAAGAAAAGAAATGTGGGTGATGATGTTGAGATTGGCAGAAATGTAAAATTGTTCAGTTATTGTGAAAAAGTTTGTTGGTTCTTCAGAAGGTTAAACCCAGAATCACCATATAACCCAACAACTCCACTCTTCAGTGTATGCCCATAAGAACTGGCAACAGGACTTCAAATACTTTTACATGATGTCTCAGAGCATCTGTTTTCACAACCATCTATGAGCGAAAACAACTCAAAGTCTGGTCTACTTATGAATCTATGAACAAAATGTGGTCTACTTATGCAATAGAACAAAAAAAGAAATGACGAACTGATTCAGGCTACAACACAGCTGAACCTTGTAAACCTGCTCAGTGAAAGCAGCAGACATAAAGGCCGTTGCTTCAGTGATTCAACTGAAGCAAAATACCAACAGTAGGCAGGCAAATCCAGAGAGACTAAGAGCAGATTGGTGGTTGCTGTGGCCTGGGGTGAGGAGAGAAAGTGACAGCTTAATGAGCTCAAGACTTTGGGGGTAGAATTAAAATGAGATGGAATTTGGGGCTGGGGTGATAGTAAAGAGGTGAGGGCATTTGCCTTGTACACAACCAACCAGAATTCAATCCATAGCATCCCATATAGTGCCCGGAGCACTGCTGGGAGTAATTCCTAAACTCGTAGCCAGGAATAACCTGAGCGTTGCTGGGTGTGGCTCCCAAAACATAAACAAAATAAATAACATGAGATGTAATTAGAAACTGGAATTAGTGGTGATGGTTATACAGCATTGTGAATATGAAAAAAAAGCCATAGAATTATGCACTGTATTTAAATGATTAAAAGTCATTTGTATGTTATTTCTACTTCAATTAAAGAAGACACATAGAAGAACACAAGATGGTTTTGTATTTCTTAGAAGTTCATGAATATAGTGTCTATAAATACCTAGCTACTTGTCCAAGTTGGGAGAGGTAATAATATAGCAAAGAAAACATTAGTCACCAGAGAAATTATAGCTTGAAATGAATAAATTAAAGATAGATTTAGGGAAGAGAATGGCCACACCCTGTGATGTTCAGGGGCCATTCTTGACTTTGTGCTAGGGAGTGACCACTGGTGGTATTTAGGGATGGACCCAGGGTTGGGCGCCATATGTAAGGCAAGAGGTAAGTGCCTTAACCCCTCTACTATCTCTCCAGCCCCCAAATAAATTATTTTTAATAGAAGTTTTACATTAGTCTGTGGATATATCTCTGAGGGAAAATGTATGAGAAAATATCTTTCCACCTTATCTCTTTCTGTATTTGAAAATTTATCCACAGACATACACTATTAGAAAAATGCCAACTAACAGGAGCTAGAGAGAGAGTGAGGAAATGCACACACAGGGGTGGTGCTCTGCAGAAACAGTAAGATCCAGGCAGCTCCTCTATCCCTTCACCCCAGCTGCTGTCACTTTGTGAGGAACTATCAAAGCATGGTCAGAAAAGGAAATGGCAGGGGCCTGGACCAATAGTACATCCGTGGGGCATTTGCCTTGTACAAGGCTAACCTGGGTTCTATCCCCGGCATATCCCAGATGGTCCCTTGAGCACGACCAGGAGTAATATCTGAGCTCAGTGCCAGGAGTAACACCTGAGAACTACTGAGTGTGACCCAAAAAGGAAAAAAAAAAAAGGCAGGAAGGGGGTAGGAGGAATGACAGATTTATCCCCCTAGGAATTTCTATGGGGACAAGGCCAGAGTGGAGAAGGGGAGATATCCAACAGTGGGAAGTAGCATCTTAACTTCAGCACCTGGAACACAACACTGACCACGTCTCTACCCTGCATCATAACTCAACACTTCGGGCTGGGAGTGAACCCTGACACTAAGACCTATGGTTTAGTGTGGTGACAGGAAGCGTCTGAGATGGCTAGTACTTGCTGTCTGCTTAGCAGGCTGACAGTCATTAAAAGCAGCAACAGGCTTCACTCTGGACGGCTTACTGCCTGTTTCTGGTTTTGGAGGGGCTTTTAGAGGAGCATCTAGTGGTGCTTGGGAGGCCACATATTTCCAGGGATCAAACCTGGGGCCCTGTGCATGCCAGGCACACATCAAGCCCTTTAAGATATCTCCCCAACCTCCTTTTTGACATAATCCAAAGATGTTTGGTTGTAAAGAGGACCAGAACTGGTCGGACTTCATAATGGACAGTGCCGTGGCAAGTAGCACAGGTGATGGCATAAGGCATCACACACACACAGGAGTTACAGAGTTTGTTGCCACTCAAGTTTATACTTTATACCCAGCAAGCTCAATGCAGAAAAATGAGCAGTGTCACACAGGTCAATATCTGAGCCAAATAGCCTCCAGTATTTCTACATAATTGGCTGGTGCAACTCCAGTCCAAATGGAACCCTGCTTTGCAGGAATGCCCAGGGTGCCAGGAGGCGTGGGTGCACAGTGCACTCTTACCTCTTGGCAGGGTGGAGCAAGGTTTGTGGACTCTGAAGTTGATATCACTTGGGAGACCTACTTTAAGGGAAAGAATAACATAAGGGAGAGCTGGAGGATAACACAGCAGGTAGGGTGCTTGTCTTGCACACAGCCAACCCAGGTTTGATCCCCAGCATCTTTTTCGGCCCCTTGGCACCACCAGGAGTTTTCCCTGGGTAGAGAGCCAGGAGCAATCCCTGAGTACCATGGAGTGTAGCCAAAGTGCCCACCTTGCAATCCTGAGGCCATGAGTTTGATCCCCTGCACTTTCCCTGCATGTGCTACATGGTCCAGGAACTTCTGCTCTTGGGGACTTCTGGTGCCACAACGGAGTGTGAGAATGCCAGGAGGTAGAGTCAAGTGTAAGTGTGTGCCACAGCCAGGTATATGAGTACTGCAGACAGCTTGTAAACAAACCCTACCCCCCAGCCCCACTGTCCTCGTGACCACAAAGGGAAGGGGGAGGGAAAAGAACACAAAATTTTAGCTATAAATTTGGTACATGAATATTTAGGATGAAAAAAGAATTTTTAAAATTGGGGGGTGGGGAAGTCTCCCAAGTGGTGCCTGGAGTTCTCTTCTAGCAATTTTTGGCCAATCAGGCCAGTGTTTCAGTGAGGGGACCCGAGTGCTCCCTGGGCCCTGCTGTTCACTGGCAATGCCCATGGGGACCGCCTGGGCAAGGCAGGTGCCTTCATCCCTGTACTCTCTCTCCAGCCCCCAAATATTTAAAGTTGACAAACACCACAAGCATTATGTTTAATTGGCTATCATACCTCTGATATATTCCCTCCATTTTGAGCTCATAGCCTTTTATTACTTTATAAAATAATTTTATTATTCATAGAAACTTATTGGAATGAAGCACAGCAGGTAGAGCATTTGCCTTGCACGTGGTCAACTCAGGTTTGATTCCTCCGCCCCTCTCAGAGAGCCCGGCAAGCTACTGAGAGTACTTGCCCACATGGTAGAGCCTGGCAAGCTACTCGTGGCATATTCGATATGCCAAAAACAGTAACAAGTTTCACAATGAAGATGTTACTAGTGCCTGCTCGAGCAAACCAATGAACAATGGGATGACAGTGCTATAGAAACTTGTTAAACTTAACATATATATAACACAATTTCACATGCTGACTTATATACTGTTCATCACAGTCCTGCCAGTTGGTGCCCTGGTTCTGTTAAATTCTATTTCATAAAATTCACACCAAAAAGAAGAGTACATTTACAGTGGTATCCTTGCATTATCAAGTACATTCTCTGGCAAAATAGAACTTCAGAGCTTTAATTTTAATCAGATATCAACAGAGCAGAATATTCCACTTACAGTTTTACATGTCCAAACAGGAGCTTTATCTTCAGGACAGCTTTTGTCTCCATATTTTTCAAACCTTATTTTTCCTTCCCTGCACAAACGCTGGTGCCAGGCACTAGAAAGTGTTCATCTTACCAGAGAAGCATGTCTGTGGCCACATCCTACATCTTCAGAGCATGACCCAGGTAAGAGATGGAGAAACCTCCATAGATACTCCTGGAAGTCAGTTCTTTTTTTTTTTTTTTTTTTTTTTGCTTTTTGGGTCACACCCAGCAATGCTCAGGGGTTACTCCTGGCTCGGCCACATGCAAGGCAAACTCCCTACCTGCTGTGCTATCTCCAGCCCCTGGAAGTCAGTTCTTGCAGAGTGTCTCATAAGAACGTTCTCAGAGCTGTCTACAAACTGCAGAAATCTTTCCTATTGTATTACCTAACTATGTCTCCTGAGCCCTGTGCCCAGAAAGGTGGCAGCATTCCACAGCATTGCCACCAAGAATGCCAGAGAGAGCCAGAGGAGAGAGAGGCACCTCCAATTGTTAAAATATCATTGTTTCTGGGATGAAAAAGACAGTACAGCTGGTAGGGCACTTACCTTGCAGGCAGTCAACCCGAGTTTTATTCTTCACTGCCAGGAGTGATCCCTGAGCACATAGTCAGAAGTCAGCCCTGAGCACCACTGTCTGTGGCCTCAAGGCAACAACAATAAAATTTCTTGGTTTTACAGATTCTGTACAAAACATACCAACTTGAGCAAAGTGCTCAGGCGATTCTCCTGTTCTGGAACATACATCCTGGAAATCCACCCTGGCTATAATTACTCCTAAAGAAAAGCCCCTTACTTGGAACAAAGCCATCTAAACCTCTCTCATTGCCATCAACAGGAATATAAAAGAGTGACTGGAAGATGCAGAAAAAAACCAAGACTTAAGAAACCTAATGCTGGGTCTGAGAAAGGAATGGAAGGCAAGAGGCAAAGGTGGGCCCAACCCTGACCAATCCACAAGGACATACAAGCTGAAGCAGAGGAGAGAGGGATGTGGCTAAACTGCGGAGGGACAGGAATGAAAAGGGGAGCCCTGGTACATGTGGGCGGAGTCTAATGGAGGTGACTAACAGTTGAGGGTGGGGCTAAAGACTAGGGTGGCCTACCTGGTAGACAAGTGGTCTCTGAAGACCAGGGCCATGGACACAGAAAATGTGGTTGAGGCCCCTGCAGGAGGGACAGATCCAGCAGATGATGAGCAGCGTCTAAAGGTGTGTTGAGAGGAGGTGGGGGCAGGAGGTGGACATCGGATGGGTCAGTTCAGGAAATGAGAGGGCTGGTGGCCTGATCCAGGGCCCCTTTCCTCACTGCATCAGAGGTGGAGCTAGAGATGGGAGATGACCCCCAACTCTGCTTCCCTGTGCTCTTCCTTCTGACCAGTTAGAGAAGGCAGCTGTCACGATTCAGTCATGGTGGCGAGGCACCATGGTGCGCCAGGGCTTACTGAATGCTGCGCTCAAGGCTTGGGTCATCCAGAGCTGGTGGAGGTCCGTGCAGGCCAAAATGCTGGAACAAAGACGGCGTCTGGCACTAAGACTCTACACGTGCCAGGAGTGGGCCGTGGTGAAGGTGCAAGCGCAGGTTCGAATGTGGCAGGCCCGTAGACAGTTTCTCCAGACGCGCCAAGCAGCGCGCGTCATCCAGTCTCACTGGCGCTGGCATGCCAGCCAGACCCGGGGCCTCATCCGTGGCCGCTATGAGGTCAAGGCCAGCCGGCTGCAGCTTGACATCGAAATCCTCATGACCTATGGTGCTGGCAGAGCCAAGGACACGGGATGTCTCTCTCAATAAAGATGCTTTCTGGACACAGCTTGCCCTTTGGAAATCAGACCCATAGCAGAGCTTCTGCCCTCACTTTCCTGCATTTGGCCCCAGAAATTAGACAAGAACAGTTTCTCAATCTTCAACCGAGGTCCCCTTCCAACCTCAATTTCTTCCTGTCCCCCCCCGCCCCCCAACCACCATTTACCTTACTGTACAGTCCCCTAGTTTGTGCTATGGCTCTCATTTAGGAAGTTTTCACCAGTGGCTCCCTTGTGGAATATCCTGGCCTCCCCACCCCGGGGGCAGATGGCCCTGGGTTTGAGAATGCTGGTTTAGAGCTCATTCCAAGGCAACTCACCCTGGTCCTTATGCCTGGTGAAAACCTGCCAACTTCACATCCAGATTTGATTCTTAAAATGCCATCCAGCCTGGTCTCAGCTCGTGCCACCAGTACATGTGAAAATGGGAATCGGCTTTGTTGTTGTCCCTGCTAGAACCTCTTTTCAGATCCGGCCACTAGAGAGTCTGGCTCAGGCAGAACCAGCTGGGAGGCCATAATTTTAAAGGATTCCACTGGGCCGGGCCAGGCCCTTGTGGCAGTACAGTGCTTGGCAAAGAGCAGGACAGGGCAGGAGCTGGTGTGCAGTAGCCCCCACCCCTACAGGGTTTTGTTTCCTACCCCACTGCCTCTCCCCACCCAGGGCTTCTTTTCCTCCCCACTGTGGGCCACTTCCTGTGAAGAGTGGGCACTGGTGGGAAAAGGGAGAGAAAGTCGGGGTGGCGGAGGGGCTGCCGCTCTGCCATTGGTGGTCCTTGCTTCAGGGATACAGACTCTAAATCCTGCATCAACAGCAGCATTCTGACCTCCCCCCAGACTCCTTCTCTTCCCACCCACCCCCGCCCTCCAGACTGCCACCCACTGGTTCTGCCTCTGGGGTGCTCATGGGTCTATGCTCTGTGAAGTTTCCGTTCTGTCTTGACAGAATGTCTCACCGTGATCTCTCCCATCTCAAGGTCCCTCCTCCCACCCTCTCTCTAATGTTTGATCCTGTACCTGCATCCCAGAGCACGAGGGCAGGACCATGACCCACCAGGCTTTGGTAGTGGGTGGCCTTGCACCAGGAACAGGAGGACCAATTGGAGATCTCCACAAGTCAGAGGTCTTCAAGGGTCTGCAGTTGTGTAAGGCTTTCCCTCACTCCAGAAAACATGTGTGAGCATGTGTGTGTGTGCATGTGTACCTATGTGCACACACATGCACATGTTCTGGGGAGGGTGTCTCCAGCACAGCCATGACCGTTGTCCAGATCTGGTCAGTCTGAGACCTGTCACCTCCAGTAGTTGTAGATTACAGCGATGTAGACAAGAGTGTGCCATTAAGGAGCCCCATTTAGGAGCTGGGCCTCTCAATCCTTAAAGAACCTTCCAGATGGTCTCTTGCCCTCCTGCACTGATGATTGACAGGTGTCAGGGACTCTGCCTGAGCATATACCACAGTGCTAGAAGAAGTGGGGGGGGGGTAAGCAGCATTACAGTACTGAGGCCTAGGCTGAGGATACTTGGAGGGACTTAGTATCTACATTCTTTTATTTTTATTCTTTTTCTTTTTAAGCCACACTCAACTATGCTCAAGAGTTACTTCTGGCTCTGTGCTCAGGAATTACTCTTGGTGGTGCTCAGAGGACCATATGGGATGTTGAGGATCAAACCTGGGTCATCCGCATGCAAGGCAAATGCCCTACTGGCTTTACTATCGCTCTGGCCCTTGTATCTCCATCCTTGCTCCTTCCTCTGAGGGGTTCGATGACCTCAGGAGATAAATGTCCTGGGGCCAGAGCAATAGTGCAGCAGGTAAGGCACTTGCCTTGCAAGAGGCTGATCTCAGTTGGATCCCTAATATCCCATATGGTCCCCTGAGCCTGCCAGGAATGATAGATGTCCTAGGCCTGATCAACAAATCTAGTATTTTCAGCAATCCAGATTCCTGGCTACTTAAAAAGCTGTGTCAGCTGAGATCACCCTGACCTCAGAAAATAAGGAGAGGGAAAGAAATTGAGAGTAACTAAGAAGAGGCAGACAGAAAATAAGATAAGGAGGGGTAAGGGTCAAGGGCCTTGGGTACACAAGTATGCAAAGGCATGGTATAGCTGTGATATTCAAACCGCAGAGTCAATAAAATGAAATCAGGAGATCCAAATTACAGCAACCAAACTTAAAAATGTATTTATTGGGGTCAGAGTGACCCATACCTCAGACAGGAGGTATGGTGTTTGCCTTGCATGCAGCCAACTTGGATTTGATCCCTGGCCATCCCATGTGTTCCCCCAAGCACCTCCAGGAGTGATTCCTGAGTGAAAAGCAAGGAATAACACATGAGCATCACTATATTTGGCCCCCAAATAACAAAAATTGTGTTTATCAAAGAGGCAAGATGTGAGGTGGGGCTGGGTGGGACAGAACCTGGAAGCACTGGTGGAGGGAAGTTGGTGTGATTGGTGCTGGAACATGGTTTGCCTAGAACTCAACTATGAGTAACTTTTTAAATCACACTGTCTTAATAAAAATATTATTTTTTTGTTTTGGGGGGTCACACCTAGTGGTGCTCAGGGCTTACTCCTGGCTCTGAGCTCAGGGATCACTCCTAGCAGGGTTTGGGGGATTATATTCGGGTGCCAGGGATTGAACCCAGGCCGGTCACGTACAAAACAAGCACCCTACCAACAGTTCTATTGCTTTGGTCTCATCGATGATTAAAAAAACCCACCCAAAGCAAAAAGAACAAAAGCAAAATACTCAAGTGAAACTCTACCAAATAAAAGCTCTTGCACAGCAAGAAACATAATCAACAAGATGAAAAGGCTTCTACAGAATAGGAGAGAATATTTGCCAACAATTATCTGGTGTCAGGAAATTGAAATTTGGGAAGTGTTGCCCCATTGTTCTAATTGATAAGTTTATTTAATGAATCCAAATTATTTGTAGAACTTTACAAGAAAAAGAACTAACCCCATCAAAAAATCGGGAGAAGAAATGAACAGAAACTTCCTCAAAAAAGAAATTTGAATGACCAAAAGGCATATAAAAAATTCTCTACATTAATCATTCGGGAGATTCAAATCAGAACAACAATGAGATATCATCTCACACCACAGAGACTGGCACACATCCCAATGAACAAGAGCAACCAATGCTGGCACGGATGAGGGAAGAAAGGAACTTTTATTCATTGCTGGTGCGAATGTTGACTGGTTCAGCCTTTTTGGAAAACAATAAAGACATTTCTCAAAATACTAGAAATTGAGCTCCCGTTTGGCCCATCAATACCACTTCTGGGAATATTTTTTTGGGAGGCCCAAAAATACACAGAAGAAACACCATCTACACTCCTATGTTCATTGCAGCACTATTCACCATAGCCAGAATCTGGAAACAATCTGAATGTATGAGAACAGACAAATGGATAAGCTATGGCACATTTATACAATAGAATACTACATAGCTATTAGGAAAAATGAAGATATAAAATTTGCCCATAAGTGGATGGACATGGAGAATATCACACTGAGTGAAATCAGTCAGAAAGAGAGGGACAGATATAGAATTACTGCATTCATTTGTGGGATATAGAAAATAGTATGAGGCTAATATTCAAGGCCATAGCAAACAGAGACCAGGAGGATGGGTCAATGGTTGGAAATTACCACAAGTGTGTGTGGGGAAGGGTACTTAAAATAGAGAAGTATGATAACATACTCCAGTATTACAACAATAGCTGGAAATGATCACTCTGGACAAGAACTGAGTGTTGAAAGTAGCTAAAGGGATATACATGATAATGTTGCAGCATCTGTATTGCAAACCATAATGCCTAAAATGAGAGAGAAAGAGAAAGAGAGGGAGAGAAGAGAGGTGCCTGTCATAGAGGCAGGCTGGGTGGAGGAATATGATGGGGGTGAGAGGAAACTGGGGATATTGGTGCTGGGAAATTACACTGGTGGAGGGATGGGTGTTGGAATATTGTATGACTAAAACTCAATCATGAGCAGCTTTGTAATGCTCTATCATGGTGATTCAATAAATAAATAAATTGTTTTTACAAGCATCATACTTTAAAGTGCTGAATACCTGACTTTAATCTAGAGGCTATCAACAGAACAAGCCCAAGGTCTAGGTTCCAGTTAACTTCACTGGTATATAGCATGTCATATGTACGGTCACATGCCATTAAGAGGAATTAAGCGCTTCCTGTGTGAAGGGGAGAGAAGAGGAGATGCTGCCATGGAGGGTCAGTGGGCCAGGAAGCTGGCAGTGGGAGGCCGTCGAGAGTTCGTGCCTCTCCAGTTGTCTATATAGAGGGGACGCTCCGCCTTTACTTCACAGAGCACAGCATATTCGCCAGGAATCCTGCCAAATGCTCAGTGCCACCCACATCTTCCAGTGCCACTAGCAATGCCACAAGTACCAGGCCTGTGCCCCTATGTGGTCACAACCACTTACTGCTGTTTCACATTGAGATCACTGACCCCCTAAAGGCTGACATAAGGGACTCCATCGCCAGTGGCTTAATGGAAGGACTCAGATTCTTCTTCCTTGGGCTGGAGCGATAGCACAGCGGGTAGGGCGTTTGCCTTGCACCTGGCCGACCCAGGTTCAGTTCCTCCACCCCTCTTGGAGAGCCTGGCAAGCTACCGAGTGTATCTCGCCCACATGGCAGAACCTGGCAAGCTACCTGTGGCATATTCAATATACCAAAAACAGTAACAACAAGTCTCACGTGGAGATGTTACTGGTGCCCGCTCGAGCAAATCAATGAGCAACAGGATGACAGTGATACAGTGATACATATAGTGATTTGTTTTTCCCAGGTAGGAGCCCCCAAATTGCCTGTTTCCCCTGCTCTACCCTGATGATGACCCCATCCACAGAATGTGCCTCCACATCAAAAATTATGGCCCAACCTTGTTTTCATTGATGGCAGAGTTTAAACCCCATGGTTTATAGCTATTTCAATTTCTTCCCCAGATGGAGGTATCTTTGGGAGCTGGGGTGGGTGATGCACAAATTTATGAAGCCAGTAGGCTTTCTGTATGACTTAACTGATTTTGAAAGTCCTGCTCTGCCAACTGAGATTGGGGGAGCGGGTGAAGGTGGGGTTGTTTGGGATATCGGAGAGGTGAGCCAGGCCAGTGAGGCAAAGTGCAGGAGTCCAGGGCAGGAGCCAGGAGTTTAGACTTTCTAGGGGTTGAGCATAGGAAGAACCTTTGCTTTCTGGATACTGGTGAAACAGTGACACTGAAGAATGCAGAATGCAGCACCTCTGACGTGTTAGCTACATTCCACCTCACTCCACAACTCTCCCTCAGTCTTCTTTGCAATTAAGCAAGCACCAAGGAAATGAGGGAAGGTCATAGGTTTAGGTTAAGCTGGGTTACTATGTGCTAAGGAACAATCTCAGAATCTCAGCAGCTTAGCCCCACAAGGGTTTGCTTCTTTATTATATGTTTCACAAGTCAGCTAGAGAATCATCCCATGTAATCTTCACTCTGAAACCCAAACTATGGAGTAGTTTAACTGTCCCCCAGATTGAAATGCAACATTCTTGGGGCAGGAGCAATGGTTCAGCAGGTAGGGTGTTTGCCTTGCACGTGGCCAACTGGATTTGATTCCTGGCATCCCATATGGTCCCAGGAACACCGCAAGGAGGATCCCTGAGTGCAAAGCCCTGAGCACTGCCAGGTGTGGTCCAAAACCAAAACAAAATAAACCAACAAACAAAGCAACATTCTTTAGAGGAAAATAACATTTATCAAGGAGTCACTGCAATACATTATGTATAATTTCTAAGACTCATTTTTTTAATTTCTAGATTTATACAAAAATTTCAATGTGACTTGTAAAAGGACAATGACTCAATCAGCACAGATTTTTCAGATGACTCAGTGGAATTAGCAGATAGGAACTTTAAAACAGCCAATATTAGATTGAAGAATTTTCATGAAAAAATTGAGTGGATGACGGTTAAGATGGAGCACATATCATTACGTATAAGGCCCTGAGTTCTATCTCTGATACCACCTGGCCCCTATGCTTGTCTGGGGTGGCCCAGCCATTAATCTCAATAGGGACCCTAAAGGGAAATCCTCAAAGTGAACTAAATGGAAATCCTAGAATTGAAAAATAAAATATATGAAATGAAAAAGTTATTTGCTGTGGGGCCAGAGCGACAGGACAGTGTGTAGGGTGCTTGACTTGTATGCAGCCAACCCAGGTTCAATCCCCAGTACTCCATATTGTCTCCTGAGCACTGCCAAGAGTAATCCCTGAACACAGAGCCATGAGTAAGCCCTGAGTACTGCTGGATGTGGCCCACCACCCCCAACCCCCTGCAAAAATTTTTTATTTGAAGGGATAAATAGCGAGCTGCATACAAGAGAAGTATGACCAAAATTGGAAGAGAGAAATGAGTGAAAAATAAGCATTCAATAAATCAAGATATGTTTTATGTTTAATTTGGATTCCAGAATGAAGGAAGAAAAAAAGACCAAATAAATATTTAAAGATGATAAAATTCCAATGCCCCAAAGTGATGAGTTACATCAAACCTGAGCCCTCAGAGCCAGAGTAAACACTAAACAAGGTAAACACAAAAATGAGTCCAGTTAGGAGTATTATAGTTAAACTGTGAGAACAAATGCACTAAGTAAGTATACATTTAGGTGAACAACAGTAGTAATAATAATGACTTACCAAAAATGGTGGAAGATGGAAGGGGTGGAATAATTTGTTGTTATTGTTTATATTTTACCGAAGTTCTAATTTATCTTAATTTCATTATGTGCCCAGCAGTGTTGGGAACATGGGGTCCTGGGAGCCACACCGGTGGCGCTCCACCTAGTGGTGCCTTGCAGGCCTGACAGTTCAGTGTTTGAGGGCCTGACCGTTGTGTGATGCTCTGGCCGGGAGATGCTGGGGACCATCAGGGCCACCCCAGGATACATGGGATTGGATTCAGGGTCTCGCACAAGCAAAGTGTGGCATCATCTGTTTGAACTATCCCCCCAACCCAGTCTCTGGAATAATGTTTTTAAAATACAGAAAGAAAAATCTGGTCAACCTAGACTTTTTTTTTTTTTGGTTTGGGAAATATTTTTTGTTAAGATGAAACATATTGTCAAACAAAACTGTCATTTTTGCTTCAAGAACTGTCACTAGCAAGAAATAATTTTCTTTTAAAAAAGCCTTCAAACTGGGGCCAGACTAGAGAGATAGTACAGTGGGGAGGGTGTTTGCCTTGTACTCAGCTGACCCAGGTTCGATCCCCAGAGCCCTGTGTGACCCCGGAGCCAGCCAGGAGTGATCCCTGTGTACAGAGCCAGGAGTAAGCCCTGAGCACCGCTGATGTGGCCCCAAAACCAAAGCTGAGATGAACAAACTGGGATCAGAGAGACAGTACAGTGAATAAGGGTCTAGCCTTCCATCGTGCATTTCCAGGATGGATCCTACATGGGATGCAACCCCCAGAACTCACCAGAAGTGATCCCTGAGCACCCCTGGGTGATACACCCTTCAAAAAACAAACAAAATAAGTCTTTAAACAAAAGGAACTGACCTAGGTGAAATGAGAAAAAAAATTGGTAAATGTAAATATAAACTAATATTTTTATTACTTTGTTTTTTACCTGATTAGGACATAAAAATAAGGAATTATAGGATTTATAGCACATATACATAAATGTTATGACAAAAATAAGTAAGTGTTGGAGGGGAATAAGTGGAGATATAGTGTAAGGTTGTTTAGTTACATAATATTCATTTAAAGGTGAGATGTTCTAAGTTGAGTCATGTTTTAGTGCTAAGAATAACTTCTTTAATATTAAGTCAAATTGGTATAGAAGTAACTATAAGAGAGATGAAGTTAAATACTAAAATGACTCTATCTAAGAACAGATGGGACACAGATTAAACAAATATCTAAGTGAGAGACTTGGAGTCAGCAATATCAGTGCCGAGCTTCGAGCTCTCTGTGGACAGCTTGATGTCAGACACTCAAGGCTCGGTGTGGGAATGGAGTAGAACAAGCTGCAATAACCCATTTGGACAAAAACTAACAATGACCTTCATTTCACACCATGTGGAAAAAATTAAGTCTCCAAAGCTCTAAGTTCTAAATGCAGAAGCCACAAATGAAGCCTCTAAGAAAAAAAATCCGATTTAGAATGGCCTCAGTAAAATGAGCAAAGCGGTATCCGCAGGAGCCGAACTCCCTACAGAAATGACAAACACACAAACAAAAATGATCAGACTCCACTTTGTGGACTTTGTCCCAGAGTTCGGGGAATGCTCAAAGATCTGTCCAGCCAGGGCCACCCCACCTGCCACAACCCCACACTGCCAGGAGCAGTTCCCAAGCACGGAACTGTGTCCCGCCCAGCACCACTCCGAGGGGCCCCAACATGATGAAACAAAAGCAAAACCAAATTTTTTTTTCTAGCAACCAAATCAGTACCAAGTCAAGAAAAGGGCATTCAAATGGGGTGGGAGGACTGCAGTAAGGACAAGGATAAGGCTGCCTTGTAAGCAGCAGACCCCAGATCAAATACCAGCACCACATACATTCCCCAGAGCACTCCTGGGAGTAAGGCCGGGGTGCTGCTGGCTGTGGTTTCCCTGACTGCACCCCCCAAAAAAAAGGAAGCAACAAAATAGTTGAACATTGTGGATTTTTTTTTTTTTTTGCTTTTGTGTGTCCACTGTTCTGAAGATAATAGCCCACACCCCCGTGAGACTAGGCTTTGGGTCTCAGAGTGAGCAAAAGAAACACCATTTCCCCAAGGAACCTTTTGTGTCTGTCCTCATGTCTCTGGGCTGCCCGAAGGACTTCGGGAGGTACATGCCTGTATTATACCAGACTCAGAACTCAGTGTGGGAAACACTATTCCTGGAATGATGAACAACCTCAGCTACATGGGACACAAGCGCACAACTCCGGCATGTAACAGAGCTGGCATATACAAGCCTGGGAGTCGGGCCAGGGAGCTGCTACAGAAGCTGAGGAGGCACTTGCCTCACAGGCAGCTTCCACAGAGCCTCCAACACGATGTAAGGGCCCCTGAGCACCTCAGGGCTCCTTCCTGAGCCGAGTCAGGAATAGCAACAGCCCCTGTGCACCACCAGGTGTGACCCAACACCTCTGTCCAATAAATAAATAACAAGGTAAATGAAGGCCTGAGAGGAAATCTGGGTATAGTGCCTCTCAGAAATTCATTTGCATGTGTATACTGGGAAAGAGCCTTGTGCATGCCCAGAACAGAACTCATGCTTAGAAGGATCAGAAATCACCTTGAGATCTGGAACTTTCACCTCTGTCTGATCTCCATCTCAATACAAAAAAGGAAGTGAATCAGCATGGTCTGGCTAGTGCTGAAAGAGAGTCTCAGAAGATATGCAGTCTGCCATCCAAGTACTAACCAGGCCAGACCCTGCTTAGCTTCCGAGATCAGATGAGATTGGGCTCATTCAGGGTGCATGGTGACTCACTAATTAATAAAAAATGAATAAAAAAAATAAATAAATAATAGAGTAAAAGAGATATTATCTACAAAAAATAAAAAAAGACATGCAATCTGCGTAACAAGTCCGCTTTTCTCCCTCCCTCCCTCCGTTCCTTCCTTCCTTCCTTCCTTCCTTCCTTCCTTCCTTCCTTCCTTCCTTCCTTCCTTCCTTCCTTCCTTCCTTCCTTCCTTCTTTCCCTCCTTCCCTCTGTGGAGGCCATTCCTGGCAATTCTGGGGGCTACCAGAACCAAATCCGGGGGTGCTGGGGTTCAGGCCTTATTCTTGCAAGGCAGTGCTCTACCACTTGAGCCATGTGGTAGAGCAAAGACCACATATTAAAAATATATATATCTAGACTTTTAAAAAATTCTAGAAAAGTCCCTAGCCAGGGGGCTAGAGCAATAGTACAGCAGGTAGGGTGTCTGCCAAGCTGAAGTTGAGGCTGCCGCCACATCGCAGGCAAGTGCCTAAATCTTCGTACTGCCTCTCCAGATGCATCCTGAACTTAATTCTTGTATCACATGTTCCCCTGAGCACTTCTGTGTGTGGCCTTGGTGGACCCCCCCAAGCATTAGATTTGGGTATCACGATTATCACCTGACCTGGGTGAATATGCCTGGGACTAGCCCTGGGCTCTCTGAGCACAGCCGAGGCTGACTCCTTTGTGGTTTTGTTGTTATTGTTTCCGGGCGTGGGGGTGGGTTGTGCACACCTGACTGACTGTACTCAGGGATCACTCCTGACGAGGCTTCGGGGACCACATGTGGTGTCAGGTATCAAACTCGGGTCAGCCATGCACAAAGCAAGCGCC
Source organism: Sorex araneus (assembly GCF_027595985.1). NCBI lineage: Eukaryota > Metazoa > Chordata > Mammalia > Eulipotyphla > Soricidae > Sorex > Sorex araneus. The sequence continues at coordinate 47,775,623 of NC_073305.1, read as the reverse complement.
CTACTTGCTGTACTACTCCAAACCCCAGCCCCAATTTAAAAAAAAAAAGAGCGAAATAGAAATTTTGAAATTGAAATGTGTAATTGTTGAAAAAGAAAATGCAATAGGGGATTTCATGGATAATCTCATGAGGCAAAAGAATTAATGACCTTAAAGAGAGATCTATTGAAATTATCGACTCTGGAGAGAAAACTAAAAAAGAATAAAGAAAAATCAGCAGAGCCTAAGAAGACTTTTGCGAGACTATCCAGAGTATAATAAAATGCATAATGAGAGCCCTAGGATAAGGAGAGAAATGGGTAGGAAAAACATTTGAAAATGTGGTGACTAGAAACAAAGGTCTAAAGCACATTAGTGTAAGCATCCAGAAAGTTCAGTGAACTTCAAGACAACAATAAGCATAAAGAAGGAAATAATAAAGATCAACAAAACTAATAAAATGATAGAAAAACTAAAACTTGACAAAATTCATTTTTATAAAGATAAGCAAAATCAAATAGATTTTTTTGGGGGAATAGGTCACATCTGGCTGTGCTCAGAGGTTACTCCTGGATCTACACTTAGGAATATACTCCTGGAACTGCTCAGAGAACAACATGGGATGCCAGGGATCAAACATGGGTTGGCCACTTGCAAGGCAAGTGCCCTACATGCTGTACTTTCTCTCTGGCTCCTAAAAATAACTTAAAGCGCTTGAGAGAGAGACAGAGAGACAGAGACAGAGACAGAGGAGAGAGAGACAGAGAGACAGAGACAGAGAGAGGAGAGTGAGAGAAATAAAAGCACAGGTCAGGATATTGCTTAGTGAAAGAGTGCATGTCTTGCATGAATGAGTCTAATACACACATAAAAATTGTAAGCAAAATAAAATAATTTTAAAAAGGAGAGACATGGGGCTGGAGTGATAGTACAGCGGGTAGGGCGTTTGCCTTGCACGCGGCTGACCTGGGTTAGATTTCCACCATCCCATATGGTCACCTGAGCACTGCCAGGTGCAGAGCCAGGAGTAAGCCCTGAGCATCACTGGCTGTGACCCAAAAAGCTGAAAAAAAAAAGTTTGGGGGGAGGCATGACAGAGATGCTACAAATGAAAACTAAGGGGACTGCTACAAACAGTTACATGTTAACAAATAACAACATAAAAGAAGAAATTCTTATACATACAACCTGTGAAAACTACATAGTAAGAAATAGAATGTATAACATATAAGTAAAAGATCACTGTATCACTGTCATCCCATTGTTCATCAATTTACTCAGCAGGCTCCAGTAACGTCTCCATTTGTCCCAGCCTTGAGATTTTAGCAGCCTCTCCTTACTTGTATTTTCCAATGATTGGAGGCTCATTTCAGGGTCAGGGGAATGAGACCTGTTATAAGTAAAAGGCTCTAGCTCAGCAATCCAAAAACTGCCAACAAATGAAAGTTCAAGACCAGATAACAATCTGAGGTGAATTCTCCCAAACATTTAAAGAAGAATGAATGTAAAACCCTCTTTTCGGGGGATCTTGGAGGCTCACTGACTCAGTATTTGGAAGCAGGTGGTACTAGGGATTGAACCCAGGCCTCCTGCACTAAGCCCATTGTGATATTTCTCCAGCCCTAGGTTTATGAAGTATGTCCATATTTATTTTGGTTTTTGGTCTGTATCTGGCTCAGTGTTCAAGGGGTTATGTGGTGTCAGAGATTGAATCTGGGCCTCCAGCATACAAAGCATGCACTCAGTTCATTAAGTTATCTCTCCAGACCTCAATTCTTTGTAAACTTGTACAATAGTTTGAAGAAGGGGAACATGTCCAAACTAATTTTATAAGGTCAATAGTAACCTGGCACTAAGTGAAAGACACAATTGAAAATATAACTACAAGCCATTATCACTGATGACCATAAACAGGAAAATCCTAAACAAAATACTAACCAGCCAAACTTGAAGCTCACAAAAAGCTCTCTACACCATGACCAAGGAGGATTTATCAACCAAATCAATGTGACACACCTCGTCCAGAGAATGGTGAGGGTCGGGGAGATGGATAGGGATCAGGGCCCAGGTCTTGCATGCATTTGACTTAAGTCCAACCTTAGGGCAACTAATGCCCCAAGCATTGCCAGGCATAACTCTGGAGGGCTCCAAGCACTGCCAGATATACGTTGGTGACCCCAAGTACTGCTGGGGTAAGCCCTACTGGCCCACAAGCACTACTGGGAGACCCCAATAACCCTCAACATTGCAAAGCCCAATCAGGAACTCAAGCCCTTACATCAAGCTGTCACCACATTTGACTGAGAATGGTACAAAGAGCAATCAAGATCCCCGAGCACTGCTTAGGAGGCTCCCCACTTAAGCAAAAGGGGATGGCACAAGATACTCAGTCTTTTAAAAAATGATTTTCAACCAAGAATATGTTACCATACCAGATTATAATTTAATATCAAAGAAAAGATTAAATTAAAGTCAATGGTGCAAAAAGATAAAGTAACAAGCTGGAGATAGAGTCCAATTGGTAGGGTGCTTACTCTGCACGTAGCTGATCCTATATTGTCCCCTAAATGCCCCATTGGAATGATATCTAAGCACAGAATCAAGTAAAAACTGAGCACGGTCAACTACAGTGCAAAAACAAGACAAATAATTACAGTAAAAAATAAGTAAAAAAAAAAGAAAAGAATTACAGTAATTCTTATTACCAAGATAATCTTACAAGAAATATTAAGGGGACACATAAAGTGGTACACAATGCCAGTTAGAAATACTGTAGCACTGTAGCATTATTGTCCCATTGTTCATTGATTTGCTCGAGCGGGCACCCGTCATGTCTCCATTGTGAGACTTGTTACTCTTTTGGCATATTGAATACGCCCTGGGTAGCTTTCCAGGCTCTGCTGTGCAGATGGGATACTCTCTGTAGTTTACCGGGCTCTCCAAGAGTGACGGGAGGAATCAAACCTGGGTCGGCCATATGCAAGGCAAATGCCCTACCCACTGTGCTATAGAAATACTAAGACACCAAAATTATACAATGTGAGCAGTGGAGAGAGAAGAGAAAAATTTTTGCTTACTAAAATGAATGTAATACCAATCTATTCAGTAGGTCATACATACGGAGCTTTACATTTAAACTTCAGGACAGATTTAAATATAGAGAATAAAAATAAAAGAAATTGGAAAAGAAAATAAAACATAACGCAAAAAGATGTTAAAGCACTAGGAAAGAAACAGGTAAAATGGCAATTAAGTTATAGTTAAACAATAACCTTAAATATGATTGGTCCTGACCTGGAGAGATAGGGTTAGGGCATTTGGGTTCAATCCCCAGCATCCCATATGGTTCCCTGAGCACCGCCAGGAATAATTTCTGAGTGCAGAGCCAGGAGTAACCCCTGAGCATCGCTGGTGTGACCCAAAAAGCAAAAAACAAAACAAAAGAAAAAAAACCCAAAACAAACAAACAAAAGATTGGTCTGAACTCACCAATTAAAAGGTAAAATGGATCAAAAAATGCCTACCTTTTTACTGTCTATAGGAAACTCAGCTCCCAAGATGCATAGACTCAGAGAAAAAGAGTTTAACATAGTCTTACAAGTAAATGGCATATTTAAAAGCAGTTACAAATGCCTGAGAGAAAGCACAGCGGATAGGGCACTTACTTTGCACACTGCTGACCAGAGTTTGATTCTCAGCATCTCATACGGTCCGCAGAGTCCACTAGAAGTGATTCCTGAGTGCAGTCAGGAGTAAGCTCTGAGCACTGCCAGGTGTGACCTCCCCAAAATAAAATAAACAAATATTTAAGTAAAGCAGGTACAACTATACTTAAATCAGATAATATAGCTTTCCACTTATAAAAATGAAAGTAATAGGGGATAGAGGAATAGCAGGTAAGATAATGTGGCAGACCCCAGTTCAATCCCCAGCTCCCTGTATGACCCTCCAAGCCCCACTATGAGTGATCACTGAGCACAACTGGATGTGGCCAACCTCTCTAGGCCCCCAACACACAAAAAGTAATAAGACCTGGAGAAATAGTAGAGAGATTAAGGCACTTGCCTTACTTCTTGCTTACCCCAGTTTGACAACCCAGCACTGCACATGGTTCCCTGAACATTACCAGAGGTACTCCTGAGCACAGAGCCAGGAATACCAATGACTCACTGCACCCAAAATAATCATCATAGATAGGGATAAACATTATATAATGATTAGAGGCACTACAGAATAACAAGAAGACAATACAGTTATTAATACCAAGTGAAGAAGCACCAAAATATATTAAACAGCTCTTAATAAAAAAGCAATATAAACAGTAATACAATAATAGGAAGCAATTTTAACACCCACTATCAACAGAAGAAATAAGGAAACAATAGCCTTAAATTATGAACTGTAGAACAAATGGGTTTAGCCATATTTAAAGAACATTTCACTCAAGATAGTGAAATTTAAATTTTTCTCAAGTGCAGAGAATGTTTTCAAAGATAGACCATATGCTTGGATGAAAAACAAATATCAGTAAACTTAAGAAGATTGACGTTACATCAAGTTGGTTTTTTTTTTGTTCTGACAGGAATGTTATGAAATTAGAGATCAACCACACACACACACACACACACACACACACACACACAACTGGAGAAACTCCAAATATGTGAAGATTTAAAAGCATATGTCTCATGGGGCTGGAGAGATAGTACAGTGGGTATGGCGTTTGCCTTGCACGATGCTGACCCGGGTTCAATTCCCAGCATCCCATATGGTCCCCTTAGCACCGCCAGGAGTAATTCCCGAGTGCAGATCCAGGAGGAACCCCTGTGCAACGCCAGGTGTGACCCAAAAAGCAAAATACATACATAAATAAATAAATAAATAAAAGCATGTGTCTCAACAAGTGTTGAGTTGATGAAAAAAATTAAAGTAGAAATTAAGAAGTGTCTGGAGGGTCAAGAAATAACATAGACATTAAGGCACTTGCTTTGTATCTGGACCCTGTTCAATCCCTAACATCAATACCACATGGTCAAAAGAAAGGGAGGGAGAGAAGAAAGGAAGGAAGGAAGGAAAGAGAGGAATCCCACAGATAATATCATATTCAATGGTGAAAAGTGCTTTCTTCAAAAATCAGTAACAACAAGGTTATCCACTCATACCACTTGTATTTAAAATAGTAGTAAAGGGCTGGAGCAATAGCACAGCGGGTAGGGTGTTTGCCTTGCACGCAGCCGACCCGGGTTCAATTCCCAGCGTCCCATATGGTCCCCTGAGCACTGCCAGGAGTCATTCCTGAGTGCAGAACCAGGAGTAACCCCTGTGCATCACCGGGAGTGATCCGAAAAGCAAAAAAAAAAAAAAAAAAATAGTAGTAAAGATCGTAGAGCAACTATACAAGAAATAAAAGAAAGCCATCTTAGGAAAATCTGAAGCTATCATTTCATAGACTATATTTGTATTGAATATTCTCATGACTATTAAAAAGCTATTAGAAATGAACACAGCAAGTGACTAGTCACATTTGCATTTCTCTATAAAAAAACAAATGAGAGGAACATATTTTAAAATAATTTCATTTATAATTGTGTCCAAAAGAGTAAATATTTATGGATAGGAGGACTGGAAAATGGTTTAGTAGCTGAAAGCATTTGCCTGACAAGCACAAAGATACATGTTCAAAGTCTAGAGCTGCCATAAGCACTGACAGCCCGACTGCGAGGACCCTCTGTGAGGAAGGGCCCAGTACAGGACTCAGCCAGGACTTAGGAAGCACCTGGGACCGAGAGTGAGGGCCTGAGCTTAATCCTAAGTAGGGTGTGAGTGCCAAGAGGAACCTAATTATGTGTGGTAAGTGGTCCCTGTTGAGGGAGAAAAACAGGTAAAGTACTTAGAGATAAATTTAACAAAGAAATAAGAATTAAAGATAAGGTTAAGACCTACATAACAAAAACTATATACACTGTTAAAAAGCAGAACAAGGTGCTGGAGTGATAACACAGCAGATAGGGTGTTTGCCTTGCGTGCGGCCGACCTGGGTTCGATTCCCAGCATCCCATATGGTCCCCTGAGCACTACCAGGAGCAATTACTGAGTGCAAAGCCAGGAGTAAAACCTGTGCATCACTGGGTGTGACCCAAAAAGCCAAAAAAAAAGCAGAACAAAATATGATGAAAGAAATTCCATGTACATGGAGGATTTATAACCAAAATAATAAATATATAGATATAATGAAATACCAATAGAATGTCCAATTATATTTTTAAATAGTACCAAAAATATTAAACTTAAGTTAAAAGCTAAATGTTGAAAGACTTTGAACAGCTAAAGTGATACTTAGGAGGGGAAAAAGAAAGATGGAGGCATAATGTTACTTCAAACTATACTACTGAGCTTTTCACCGAGATACGACCCAGGTGGCCACATGTTTGTGTGGCCGATCTGCGGCTGATCGACCAAAATCCGGAGGCCAGCTAGACTACTTTTGGTACCAGCAGCTGCTTGCAGCAATGTCTCTAGACTGTGAACTAAGCCATAGCACCACGCGGGCTGAGGAGGGGAAAGGTCTTCCTTTCTCGGCTTTTTTTCCCTTTTCGGGGAAAGATGACATGGCGTCTGCCATTTTATAAGGACCATTAAGGAGATATGAACTTGGAGACTCGGGAAGGGAAAAATAAAAAGAGGTATGAACTTGCTACAGCGGGACAAGTGCATGATCTCGGGATGGGGGCGATACCAGTGTGCTCTCCGCCAAGATGCGACCCGGGTGGCCACACATTTGTGTGGCCGCTCTGCGGCTGATCGACCACGATCCGGAGGCCAGCTAGACTACTTTTGGTACCAGCAGCTGCTTGCAGAAATGTCTCTAGACTGTGAACTAAGCCATACCCCCATGCTGCCTCAGGAAGGTAAATGATGCAATTTTTAACATAAATCTCCCTGGACTTAGTTACTAAAATACAGAAATCCCAGGAGGGCTGTTTTTTTTTGGGGGGGGAAACTCTAACAATGATAGTGAGTTTTGTGTTGAAATATGGAATGTAATCAAGGTAAAGAGAAAGTGAAGTGAAATTTATCAGCTACGCAGGCAGGGGTGGGAGGGTGGGGAGGTGAGAGGTATACTGTGGTTTTTGGTGGTGGAATATGTGCATTGGTGAAGGGACGGGTGTTTGAGCATTGTATAACTGAGACATAAGCCTGAAAGCTTTGTAACTTTCCACAGGGTGATTCAATAAAATAAATCAATTAAATTAAAAAAAACAAACTATACTACTGAGCAATAGTAATTAAAATTATACGGTATTTACTGGGTTCAGCCCTAGTGGCCATCAAGAAATGTTGAGTGTGGTTGATATTAAAAAACAAACAAATGAAACAACAGGGGCTGGGGTGATAGTACAGCATGTAGGGTATTTGCCTTGCACACAGCCGACCTGAATCCACCCTTAACATCCCATATGGACCCCCAAACACTGCCAAGAGTAATTACTGAATGTAGAGCCGGAAGTAAGACCTGAGCATCGCCAGGTGTGGCTCCAAAACAAACAAAAACCCCAAAGAGCCAACTATGGTATGGAAATACAAATGTATGTACAAACTTGTGGAATTGAATTAAAAGCCAAACATAAACACACTGAGAATGACAAAGAAGACAAGAAGAATGGAAAATTTCTTTGGAAACAGGACTAAACCCAATTGTACTCAGGGGCTATTCTTGGGTCTATGCTCAGGAGTGACCCCTGGTGTGCCCAGAGGCGAAGTCAGTATGGGGTTAACCACGTAAAAGGCAAGCACCTTTCATGAATGCACAATGAGGGGTGGGGCCAGAGAGTCCCCACTCTAAGTACAGGGATGTACACTGCCCACCTTGCAAACATATAGTCATGAGTTCAGGTTCCACATGTGCTGAGAGCGAGCCTGGCAGCTTTGCTTTCTGAAACTTCAATATGGAATCTCAGTGCTGCAGCCAGGTGTGTGTTAGTACCACAAAACAGCGCAACTCACAGCAAGCACTGCAACTAGAAATGTTGCATGAGTGTCATGACTAGTGAACACTCCCTAGTGAGCACTGTGTGAGCTCTGCAGTCACCCCTGTGAGCATCACAACCACAGCTGACGTGTCTCAACCTAAGAGTGTCAACCCTGATGATCTTGTGTGTGAGGAATGCTAGCCTCGGTGAGCACTGTGGCCAAGTATATGAGCATGACATCTGATGCACAACCCCTGGTGAGGACCGTAGGTAAAAATATACGAGCACTGCAGTCAGATGTGAGAAACCCTGAATAATCACAAGAACAAGGAAGGGGGGTCAGAGGGAGTTTCTAAAATTAATACAGGGGTTAGAGTGATAGCACAGTGGGTAGGATGTATGCCTTGCACATGGCTGACCTGGGTTCGATTCCCAGCATCCCATATGATCCCCTAAGCACCCCAGGAGTAATACCTGAGTGCATGAGCCAGGAGTAACCCCTGTGCGTCTCTGGGTGTGACCCAAAAAGCAAAAAAAAAAATTACAATATAGGGAAAAATAGTTTCATCAATAGGTAGATTTGAAAAAATTGAATACCTATATACAAAAGACCCTAATCTCACACATCTCTAAAAATCAAGTAAAATGGATTAAAGTCTTTGTGCGCGCGCGCGCGCGCACACACACACACACACACACACACACACTCACACACACACGGCTTTGGTTCAATCCCCAGCAACACATATAATCACCTGAGCCCCTCCAGGAGTGATTCCTGAGCACAGAGCCAGGGATAAGACCTGAAGATTGCTGGTGTGACCCAAAACTTAGAAAACAACAACAACAATAAAAACATTAGGTAAAGACTACAATAAAATAGCAACAGGATTATATCAAGCAAGCAGCAAACAAAGTAAATAAGACCTCTTCACAAGAAACAGGAAAAGATATAACCAAAAAAGTGAAAAGGTAACCTAAAGAATGAGGGACTATAAACTTTGATATCTAAAATAGGTAAGAACTCCTGGATCTCAACAGGGTAGGTGGGAAATGGGCCTAAATAGACATTTCCCAGATGAAAAACATGCAAATATTCAACAGACAGATGAAAAGGAATTCATTAAAATCCCTGGGGATATACAAATCAAACTCATTCAACAAAAGCAAAAGATAATAAGCGTTAGCAAGAGTGGGGAGAAAAAGGAATCTTTGCATTCTGTTAACAGAAATGTAATTCACTTCAGCCACAATGGAGGACAGTACAGAGGTGCCTCAAATAATAAAATGTAGAATCATCATTTGATCCAGAAATCTTTCTTCTGGGCACATATCCAAAGGAATCGGATCCAGGAGCTCAAAGAGATATTTGCCCTCCCAAGTTCATAGCAGCATTATTTAGTAGTCAAGACATGGAAATGACCTAAATGTCTATTGATAGATGAATAAAGAAAATGTGTGTATATACATGAACACCTTAGGTGGCTTTTATTTTATTTTTTGGTTTTGGAGCCTCACCAGGCAGTGCTCAGGGCTTACTCCTGGCTCTGTCCTCAGGGGTCTGAGGTGGTTTTAATTTTTTTTGCTTTTTGGGTCACACCCGGAGATGCACAGGGGTTACTGATGGCTCTGCGCTCAGGAATTACTCCTGGAGATGCACAGAGGACCATATGGGATGTTGGAATTGAACCTGGGTCGGCCGAGTGCAAGACAAACACCCTACCCGCTGTGCTATTGCTCCAGTCCCTCTGAGGTGGTTTTAAAAAGAATTGTTAGAAAATACTATGAACAATAGTCCTTCCATCAAAGTGGATAACATAGGTGAAATGGACAAATTATTAGTAATAGACAAGTTACCAGAATTTCCTGAGAAGAAATAAAAGTATGAAGAGATTAAAAAACACTGAATCAGCAATCTAAAACCTATCAACAAGGGCTGGGAAGATAGTACAAGGGTTAAGGACTTGCATCTGATCAACCCCAATTTGATCCCCAGCACTGCATATGATTCCCTAAGCACTGCCAAGAGTGATCTCTGAGCATGAACAGGTACTTCTCCAAAACAAAAAATTAACAACAAAAAACCCCTATCAATAAGAAAAGTTCAGGATCCAGTAACTTGACTGATAAATTTGACTGAATGTTTACAGAAGAGTTATAAACCACTTACTTCTTGGGGCCTGAACAATAGTACAGTGGGTAAGGCATTTGCCTTGTACACTGTCAACACAGGTTCAATTCCCGGCATCCTATATTATCCCTTGAGAGCCATCAGGAGTAATTCCTGAGTGCAGATCCAGGAGTTGCCCTTGAGCATCTCCAGGTGTGACCCAAAAAAGCCAAAAAACAAAAACAAACAAACAAAAAAAACCCAGTCCTTTCTGAACTTTATTTGTGGATAGGGGGAGGTATTAGATCGTAGTTGGCAGTGTTCATGCTGGGGCTACTCCTGATTCTGTGCTCTGGAGTTGCTTACTGTGGTGGTCAGGGGGTCCATGAAGTGCCAGGGTTCAAACTTTTGATCCTTGAGCACACACTCAACCCTCTGAGCTATCTCTCCAGCCCTCTTTTCAAAGTCTTAGAGAAAATAGGGGGGAAAGAAAAAAATTTTTACAGAAAATAGAAAAAAAAAATATATATATACTTGGTTGTTTATTTGGGGGCCCGACTTGACTATATTTGTCGTTTGCTTCTAACTCTGAGCTCAGGGATCACTCCTAGTAGGGCTCGGGATACCATATGGGGTTCTGGAGATTGAGCCCAGAATGGCCATGTATAAGGCAAATGAACTACCAACGACACTATCTCTTCAGCTCCAGAAGAAAACACTTTCTGGCTCAGTCTATGAACTTAGCCTCATTAGCCTTATTTCAAAATCAGATTAGGCCACCCCAAAATAAGAAAATTGTGTATCAGGGCTGTATCATCAGGCTGAACACATGCTTTGCATGCAAGCCAGGCTTCAATCACTGGTATCACACAGTCCCCCAAACACTTCAGGGAGAAACTTCTGAGTACAGAGTTTGGAGTAGTCCCCACACAGCACTCCAGAAGTGTAGCCCTCTAAAAAAGAAAATTGCAAATCAGATACCTTATGAATGCATTGTAGCACTGTCTGTAGCACTGTCATTTCATTGTTCATTGAGAGCGGGCACCAGTAACATCTTCATTGTGAGACTTATGGTTACTGTTTTTGGCATATCAAATACACCATGGGAAGCTTGTCAGGCTCTGCCGTGGGGGCAGGATACTCTCGGTAGTTTGTCGGGCTCTTCTGAGAGGGATGAAGGAATTGAACCCGGGTCGGCTGCATTCAAGGCAAATGCCCTACCAGCTGTGCTATCGCTTCAGCCCCACGTTATGAATATGAATGAAAAAATAATCAACAAAATGCTAATAAACCAGATCCAAATACAAAAGATTGAATAGCATGACCAAATGCTATGTATCTTCAGAATTGAAGGGTGGGTCAATATGCAAAAACTGTTCAATTTAACATACCACATGAATAGAACAAATGAAATCCCATGATCATCTCAATGGATAGAGTGAAAACCCTCAAAAATTTAAAATAAAAAAGTAGCAGAAAACAAGGAATAAATATATCCTCAGAATGATAAAGAACACTTTTTAAAAGCTCAGTTAACTTCATACTCAATATTAAAAGACTGACATCTTTCTCCCTAAACATAGGAACAAGAAAGGGATACCATTTTATTCTCTTTCTCCTTCTTCTCTCTATCCATTTCTTTCTTTCTTTCTTTCTTTCTTTCTTTCTTTCTTTCTTTCTTTCTTTCTTTCTTTCTTTCTTTCTTTCTTTCTTTCTTTCTTTCTTTCTTTCTTCTTCTCTTCTCTCTTCTCTTTCTTTCTTCTTTCTTTCTTTCTTTCTTTCTTTCTTTCTTTCTTTCTTTCTTTCTTTCTTTCTTTCTTTCTTTCTTTCTTTCTTTCTTTCTTTCTTTCTTTCTTTCTTTCTTTCTTTCTTTCTTTCTTTCTTCCTTGCCACAACTGGCAGTGCTCAGGGCTTGTTCCTGGCTCTATGCTCAGGGATCACTCCTGACCATGCTTGGGGGACCATATGTGGTGCCAGGATCAAATCTGGGCCGGCCACTTGCAAGTCCAGCGCTCTACCCACTATACTATCTCTCCAACCCGGACAGCCAACTTGCATCAGTTTTCCAGTACTATACTGGAAACACAAAACAATTAGCAAGAAAATGAAATATGAAGCGTCCAACTTGGAAAGGAAAGGTAAAGCTATTATCTTTGCAGGTGACATGATCCTACAAATAGAAAAATCCAAGGAAGTTTTTAAAGCTACTTGAGTTATGGGCTAGAGCGGTAGGCATTTGCCTTGCATGTGATCAATCCAGGTTTGATCCCTAGCACCCCATGTGGTCCCCAAAGCTCACTAGGAATGACCCTTCAGCACAGAGCCAGGACTAAGCTCAGAGAACAGTGTGGTCCAAAACCTAAATCCCCTTCCAAATTAAACTGCTACAGTTAATAAATAGAATCAGACTAATTACAACTAATTCCTAAAAAGCAATTGTGCTATTATATGCGAACAATGAACAATCTGAAAGGAAATTAAGAGAGAAGTTTTATTCATAATAATATAAAAAAGAATAATATATCCAGAAAGGGGAAGAAAGACAGACTACACAGAAGAAACAAAAGTTTGCTGTAATTACAAATAATAAATTTATAGAACTAAATAAATAGAAAAAACATTCTGTGTTCATGGATTAGAAGTTTAATAATTTTCAGGTGTTATAGGGCCATAGTGATAATAGAGTTGGTGTGTCACCTAGCATGTGGCAGACCCAGATTACATCCCCAGTACCCTTTATGGCTCCCCAAACACTACCAGAAATGATCCTCGAGCCCAGTCAGGCGTAAGCTGACTCTCAGACCTGACCCAAAAACAAAGAAAGATAAAAAAAAAAGAATAAGATAACCAAAAAAGCAAGATATAGATTAGGGAAAAAATTTACAATACACTTACCTGATGAAGGATTTATCCTTAAAACAATATTAAAAAAATAATGCACTAAAACAAAGATAACCTACTAAAATGGGATAAAGAGTTGAACAAATATGAGCAAGAGAGATACAGAGGTTAAGGCGCTTGCCTTCCATGTGGCCAACCCTAGTTCAATCCCTGGCAATACATGGTCCCCTGAGCTCTATTGGGAGCAATCCCTGAGCACAGAGCTTGCTCCTCAAGAACCACCAGGTGGGACTCCCCAAAAACACAAATAAAAGACTTGGATCAATACTTCATCAAACAAGATTTATGAATACCAAAATAATATAATGATATCCTTGGTGTTATTAGTCACCAGAGAGTTACAAATTAAAACCACAATAACATACCCCTACACTCCCATTAGAGCTAAAAGGACTGTAAGTAGAAAGGAGGTCCAATACTTTGCTGTAAAATTCCACAGCAACTTGATAAAACCATCTGGAAATTTTTAATAATTTTTTTAAAACTAATCTAGAGAAGCTAGGGAAGTGGTTCAAGTAGCGGAGCACAAGCCTTGGATGAACTAGACCTGAATTTGGTCCTTTGATCTCTTTGGCCTCTTGAGCATTATCAAGGACAACCCTGGTGGCTTCTGAGCACCACTAGCCTGAGTGAGTGACCACAGAGAATAGCCCTGAGCACTGCTGGGTGTATTCTCCTCCTTCAAATTAAAAACCTGTGGACATAAAAGGATTAAGAAAAGTTCATAATGCATGTATTTATAGTCACTTTAAAATTTGAAACAATCTAATGATATATCAACAAGAGAATGGATAGCCAAACAGAATATACTTATGCTAATACTAATCAGCAATAAAATGGAGAAAATCAGAACAGTGGTTGTCTCTGGGAAGAGGTTTTTGTAGTTACTGAAGGATGCCTGAGGAAACTTTTAGGAGTAATAGGAAATTTTTATTTTTATGCATTCGTCAAAACTCACAGAATTGCACACTTAAAAATCAGTGCATTTTATAGCATGTAGGATAGTCCTCAAGTATTTGCTTAAAAATCATATAGATATATGGGGCTGGAGTGATAGCACAGTGGGTATGGTGTTTGCCTTGCACGCGGCTGACCCGGGTTTGATTTCCAGCATCCCATATGGTCCCCTAAGGACCACCAGGAGTAATTCCTGAGTGCAGAGCCAGAATGACCCCTATACATTACCAGGTGTGACCCAAAAAGAAAAAAAAAAGAGAAAAAAAATCATATAGATAAGGGAGCCAAAGCAATAGTACAAACAGGTCAGGCTTTTGTCTCGAATGCAGCTGACTTGGGTTTCCACAGCATCTCATATGGTCCACTGAGAACCATCAGAAGTAATTCCTGAGTGTAGAGCTAGGCATAACACCTGAGCACTGCTGGGTGTGGCCCCTTCGAAAAAGTCAAGTGACAAACTTTTTTGTTTTGTTTTACAACCACACTCAGCTACGCTCAGGGCTTACTCCTGAATCTGTGATTAGCGGTTAGTCCTGGTGATGCTGGGGGCCTATGGGATGCTGGGGATTAAACCCTAGTCTATTGTGTGCAAGGCAAACACCCTTGTTATTGCAGTTTTAATTTGTACTATCATTCCTGCCCCAAGTGACAAACATTTCTATCATTAAAAGATGTGCTTACTTTTCACTTTGTGAAAAAAATATCCACTGAACTTTTTCTTTGTGAGTTGTACTTTTCTCACATCTGTATAATGGAACGTAACTAATATAACTATTAAATTGAATTAAAAATTTAATATGTGCAATAACATGTGTATACAATAAAATCCAGAACTCCTAGTAAATGTTTGATGTGTCTCATATTATTTTAAGGATACGTGTACCTACCTGGATTTATATTTTTAAGTTCTGAAAGGGACTGAAAGTAAAGTATGGGGTCACTTGGGACCGGAGGCTAATTCTAAAAGCTAAGAGGTTCTGAGAGGCATTTCACTTTTTCATATATAAATTAAAATTTTATAATAAAAGTGGGAGATTATCATTGGAGGCAAGGGGATGTTTTTATTAAAATGACTTAAGTAAAATTTGGTAAAATAGACTAACAAAACACATTTTTATAATACTATACACAGAAAGAAGGGGGAAAAGTAATCCACATGTAAAGAACTCAGAATGTGCTGAGGGCTTACTCCTGGCTCTGTGCTCAGGGACCACTTCTGGCGGGACTTGGGGGTGTATATGCGGTGCTGAACCCAGATCAGCTGAGTGAAAAGCCAGCTCCCTACCCGCTGTACTTTGCTCTTATCCCACCCAGGAACTTTTTTTGAAGAAAATTTTTACAATAAAATGTAAATCAATGAGAGATTCTTCCGGACCCCAAGCAAGGCTGAGTTGTCCCAGCCACCCTGGAGCGGGGGTGGATGAGCCCAGTGGCCGCCCAGAGTTCCAGCAGCTGAAAGCCTCCACACTCCACAGTTGCTGCAAGCTCCCAGCTGAACCCCACTGCTCAGGATGAGCCTCATCCAGAAAGTAGCACTGTCGTCCGGCTCTTCATTGATTTGCTCGAGCGGGCACCAGTCACGTCTCCATTATGAGACGTTGTTACTGTTTTTGGCATATCGAATATGCCATGGGTAGCTTGCCAGGCTTTGCTGAGCGGTTGGGATACTCTCGGTAGCATGCCGGGCTCTCCAAGAGGGATGGAGGAATAGAACCCTGATCAGGCGAGTGCAAGGCAAACACCCTACCCACTGTGCCGATTGATCTGCTGAAAAACTCAGGAATGCAGTTTTGGGGAGTAGGGAGATAGTACAATGGGTGGAGTTCTTACTTTCACGGAGTCGGGATGGGCTACCTGTACCATCTCTTTATACCTTGTGAAGCTCTGGCAGTCACACACATACTTCAAAGCCACCACCCAGTAAAAAATTTCACTCCAGCTGTATCACCCTGTGAAAAATTTTGGACTTCCTGGAGCATGAGGCCACATTTGCGGCTGTGCAACTTCTTAAACTCTACAACACTGATAAACTAGGAATAGCACACTAGATTGGATAGGATGTAATATAGAAAGCAACCAATTTTTATTAACAAAATATAAGCACAGAAGGCTTAACCTGTAATAATATCTTAGTAATCTCTCATACAAGGACTTAATGGCTCCATGGTGAAATACAACAATCTTCACTAACTTTCTTCTTCTTTTTTTTTCCTTTTTTGGGGTCACACCCGGCAATGCACAGGGGTTACTCCTGGCTCTGCACTCAGGAATTACTCTTGGAGGTGCTCAGGGGACCATATGGGATGCTGGGAATCGAACCTGGGTCGGCTGTGTGCAGGGCAGACATCTTACCCGCTGTGCTATCACTCCAGCCTCGACTATCTTTCTTCTAAGGAAACATTTGATGACCATTCCTTTGTCAAATTATTGATAAGAAGCAATATAAAATAAATTATTTAGGGCCTGCTATAGGCGCCGGCTGAAGGGATGGTTGGGAAAATTGGAGACAATGGTGGAGGGAAGGTGTAACGTGGTGGGTTTGGTGTTGGAATATTGAATGTCTGTAACAAATTATCATGAACAATTTTGTAAACCACAGTGTTTATAAAAAGTGTAAGGGAGGAAAAAGGTAAATCTGTAGCTCAGCAACCACTTTGATGGCATATGGGATTAGAGAGATAGCACAGTGGGTAGAGCTCTTGCCTTACATGCAGCCAACCTGGGTTTGACCCATGGCTGCATAAGGTCTCTCTGAGCATCACTAGAAGTGACCCCTGAGCACGACTCCAGGAGTAAGCCCTGATCACACTCAGGTGTGGGATAGAAAACAAAACAAAACAAAATACATAGTATTGTAAACTATGATACCTCAATAAAAAGTTGATTTTTAAAAAGTAAAGAGAAGAGGCTGGAGCAATAGCACAGCTGGTAGGATATTTGCCTTGCATGCGGCCGACCCAGGTTCGATTCCCAGCATCCCATACGGTCCCCTGAGCACCGCCAGGGGTAATTCCTGAGTGCAGAGCCAGGAGGAACCCCTGCGCATCATTGGGTGTGACCCAAAAAGCAAAAAATTAATTAAGTAAGTAAGTAAGTAAGTAAGTAAAGAGAAGCTGAAATAAGAGGTAGTTGGTGACCGCTGCATCCAGGAGAATGAATATGAATAGAGATTACATTAGGGAAGGGAGAGGAGATCATAATAGGAGAAAAGGATCAGTCACAAGACAACTGAGAGATGTGATAAAAATGTTCTTAGTTCTCAACAAGGAATTGATATGTCTACAATGAAAATAGAGCTGATATATGGGGTAGCATCAAGCTGCTGAAGACCATCAGACTGAGTTTGCGATTTTGTGAATGAAACAAGACACAGGGCTGTCGCAGCACTGAGTATATTTCATCTGGAGGACGAATCAAGAATCAGGACTTCAGGACCCCCAGGCCTCAGAGACCAGGTGCACTCCCACCCCTGATCAATGAGAAGTGATGTGAGTGTCCCCCCCGCCAGGACTCTTTAACTAACTAGTTAAATTAACTAACTTAACTCCTTAACTAGGTGAATTCCCAGTGTATGAGGGTGTCATCCCCCAACCCCTAGAAGGACTCGATCAGGTCATCACCTTCCATTTATCTTTCAAGAAATTTAACCAGGAGTCAAACTGTCCTCAGATTCCCTGACACTAAAGGAATATTTACCTCTCAATGTCACTCTCTTCCCTCAGACCCATGGGGAAATAATTTCTGAGATCAAAAAACTATATACGTGAAGATCAAGAATTTCTTTGGTTTTACTTGAGATTCATTTTCTTCAATTAGAATCAAGTAAAATTAAATCTCCACTAAAAAAAAATAGACATATGGCATGATCCCATTTTTATGAAAGTATTTCTATCTCTCCTCTCTGTAAAAATGCATAGAAATATGTCAAGGATGCTGTACAGAAATGTTAATGATGTTATATTTGAATGATGAGACTGAGGTAATACTTTCATTTTCTTTTCTGTACTTCTCCCCAATGCCTAAACTGTTGATAGGGAGCAGATATTGTTTTCACAGGAAGAACGTTAAAAACCTTAACAACTTGGGGAGTGCCCTTGGGGGTTTCAAGCTTCTACACTGCTTGCTTCCTCCTGCTCCTCCCTCTTGCCAGCATCTCCTCCAGGTCTCCTTGGTCCTTCTGCCTGAGACTAAGATCGCCCCATTTTCAGAGCTGACTGCCCTGCGGGACCCTGGGGGTAGGTTTTTAGGCACATTTCCTCTTTCCCACAGGAGTTGCAGGGGCACTACTAGAGGATTTTAAGACCCTCAGTGGACACTCCTTTCCCTTCAACTTTCTTCCCCCTCCACAGACAGACAAAAAGACAGACAAACACATATAAACACACACACACACAGACACACACACACACAAACACACACACACACACACACACACACACACACACACACATACAAAAGAAAGCAGCCAGGCTGTGTGAAGGAATGGAAAGTTCTACAGGATTCTGGTGGGATGTGGAAGAGTCAGACTTTCCATGCCATCTCCCAGCTCCGTTTATTTTTCTCTCCAATTTCTCCTTGGATTGCTGTATCCCGTCTTTCTCTTTGAGGGTTCTGGACAGGCCCTCTCGCTGCTACCCATGCCAAGGCTGGGAGGGAGCAGTGAGCACCTCAGCCACCCTCATTCGTCTCAGGGACACCCTTCAGAGACAGAAACCTCCCTGCAGGAGACAGGGCAAGGGAGAGGGGTCTCTGAACAAAGCCACAGGAGAAACAGCCATGCTCAGGGCAGGCGCGGCCACCCTGAGGACGTAAAGGAAGCTGATGATTGTGACCAAGGGGAACCACTCCACCTCCCTGGACTGCAGAGGGACAGACCCCTAAAGTTTGGCATTCTTGCACAGCATTCCCCAGAAAAGGCAGCCTCTCACCTGAAGACTCCAGGTCTCACAAGGCAAGTTGGTCCCTGAGCAGGGACCCTGAGCCCCTCCCCCCACTTCCTAGGCAGACACTTGGGGTTTCCTGAGACACAGATGTGAAATCAGAGGAAGGCAGAGACCTAAGCTCAGGTCACTCAGCACGGGGAGGTGAGGGAGTCTGGGGGCAGTTGGAGGGGCCCAGTCTTAGTAAGGATTGAAGGTTGAGGAGTGAAGGTAAGTTCTCTGCTTACGGCCCCATGGGAGTGGGGCCAGTGAAGGACAGCTGGGGGCTCTGGCTCTGGCTGGTGCCCAGGAATTAATTCTTCAGCCCCTGCCCCTCCTCCCTGACTCCCAGACCTGATCCTTGTCCACCCCCAACCCGCACCCCTGTGGATGGCAGGAAGAGGAGTGTCTTTACTGATATCCTCTGCACCTTTTTTGCCGTGAGTGGTAATTACTATCCTGGAAAGGTGCTTTTCCTTTTTTTTTTTTTTTTTTGCCACAGCCAGTAATGCTCAGGGGTTACACTGCTGGGAGTGCTTAGGGGCCCCAATAGGATGTCAGGGATCGAACTTGGGTCAGGGGCTTGCAAGGCACGTGCCCTACCTGCTGCCCTATTGCTCCAGACCCCCTGAGAAGCTTCTTTGCAATCATTATTGTCTTTATTATTATTATTACATTTTACAGAAAATACCATGCAAAGGACTGTTTCGAATCTGGTGCAAGAAGGGGATCAGAGTACCTGCATGTGTATCGCAAGCCATAATCCCTAAAAGAGAGAGAGGGAGGAAGGGAGGGAGGGAGAGATAGAGAGAGAGGGAGAGAGAGAGAGGAGAGGGAGATAATAGAGGTGCCTGCTATACTGCCATAGAGTCAGGCTGGGTGGAGGGTGGCTTGAAGGGGTGGGAGGGAAACTGGGGTCACTGGTGCTGGGAAATTACACTGGTGGAGGGATGGGTGTTGGAACATTGTATTACTGAAATGCAATCATGAACAATTTTGTAATGTTCTATCCCACGGTGATTCAATTAAAAAAATAAAGGAGGGGATCAGAGCCCCACCTCAATCTGTCCAGGGGCCAGGAGGGCTGGCAGCTGTGCCCTGGGTCCAGTTTGGTGGGAAGATCCAGAAAAGGTCAGACTGGAAGCAGGCTCAGTGCCACAGATGGTAGGGGGTAGGGGGTGAAGGCAGCTCCCTGGGGGGCTTTCACTGGGGCCACCCAAATCCAGAACATTGGGAACTGAGACCCGTCAGGTTAGTACATTTAGCAAATAAAAATAAGATGCCCAGATAAGTCTAGATGCCAGACAAACAACAAAAAATGTTCAGTGTGTGTCCCCAGTATTACTTGGGATACATATATACATAAACACTTAAACATTACTCAACATATTTTGTATTCAATCTTAACTGGGCATTCTATCTCTTATTTAGCAGCCTTCCTCTCCAAATATGGGTGGGAGAGAAAGCCAATCCTGAGGTCTTCTTTATACATTTTTCTGTTTTCAGGTTTTATTGTTAACATGAATTTCTATATCCTCACCGGCTTGTCGAGGCAAATTATTTCATTTTATTTCATTTCATTTTGTTTTGTACTTAAAAATGAACAGATGTTGGGGCCGAAGATATAGTTCAGCGTTCAGCGGATAGGGCGCTTTCCTTACATAAGGCCGACCTGTGTTCTATCCTTGGCACCCCATATGGTCTCCCCATCCCCACCAGGAGTGATCCCTGAGCACAGAGCCAGGAGTAACCCTGAGCACAGATGTTCCTGGTCTGCCCGTCTTACTGTAGGACCTTGTTTCTAAGATACTGCCATCTGGGGGATCCTTCTGAGCTGCCAGGTTCTGCCCTGACCAGCTGGGCACCCACTGTCCTGTAGGCGGTAGGAGGGAAACAGTGGCTGGCCCAGCCCTAGGGCCGACGCAGCGCCTTAGCGCCCTCTGCTGGTGAGCAAAGGACTTCAGGGGCTGATGCTCTTGCAAGCTGGACAAAGAACCCTTCTCCCACTTCCCACCAGGTGGACAGCACTGGCCCTGCCCGTTCTGCTGCATGCCCCACCTCCTCACCAGCTCTTTCTGGCTTTGCCTCGAGAAACAGGGGACACTGGGCCTCCACACAACACACGTGGCCTGGCTCTGACTCCCCATGCAGACCAGCTGCGACAAGTCCAGAGTCCTTGTCCCTCCTGCCCTGTCACCCACCCGTTACCAGGTCTTCCTCTCAACCACCAGGGGAGCCTGTGACCATTTAAACCTCCGTCATCCTCCCTCTTCTGCCAAAGGACAGCAGCTCATTCATTTTCTGTATGTCTGGTCTGCTGCCACCAGGTGCTGTGCTGGGCCCAGAGCTGGCACGGGGCAGAGTCGACACACAGTGGCAGATATGAACGGTGGGAGACCTGCAGGGACCTCCCTGGGCCACGGGCAAAGAAAGACTTTTTTACTAAAGACACTTTATTTACAGAAAATACAAAATAAACCACAGGACAGACTAGTGTGCCGGGGGAGGTGGCCCCAGAGTTACCCCCCCTCCCCATCCCAGAATAACATATAAAAAATTAAAAAGGCCCTAGAAGGAGGGAAGGGCAGGGCTGGAAGCACCGTTCTGATGGGGGGGGTGGGGGTGGAGAGCTCTGCAGTCCTCAGCCACCCACGCCTCCGTCCAGGGCAGTGCACCCTGGCTTGGCGGGGACCCGGCTTCAAGGGCAGCTGGTGGCCTTGGCAGAGGCTCTGTGACAAGGACTCTGACTTCTGACTGAAGGGTTGGAGGGAGATGGATAGTTGGGGGCCCACGGGGTTGGCATTATTGCAGTGCTCCAGCCCTCCTCCTCCTGGCCTCGGGGCTCGCTGGCACAGGTGCGGGGAGCAGCTGTGGCGAGCAGGTGGGTGTGGGGGGTCCTCACAGCGACGTTGTCGTGTCTACCACCTCTCGGCCATTGCAGACAGTGGGGACAAACTGGGAGCCAGAACCTGTGGAAAGGGGCTGAGGGTTGGGGCCAATCTCCAGAGAGGGGGCAGCTGAGGATGAAACCTCCACCACCGCCCCCTCACCCCCCACCAAACCCATCCCCTGGCTGGGGGTGGGGACGAGGGCTCTCAGCCACCTGATGCCTAGGCCCGGGAACTGGGCGGACAGGGGTGTTCAGGGAGACTCTGACCTTGGGCCTGGCTGGAGCTGCCTCTGGCGGCTGCGCTGCCAAAGCGGCTGGTGGGCGCACGGTGGGTCACCACATTCTTCTGTGGCTGGAAAAGGATGATGTGCAGCTTGGGGGCGAAGAGACAGCCGAGCACCACCGAGCCGCTGAGGCTGACGGACACGCACATGGTGGTGGTCTGCACCTGGGAGGGAGGGCGGCAGGAGGGGTGGCAAGCATGAGCTTGGTGCAAAGAACCGCCCCCCAGCCCCCACCCCATGCTGGGACTGTGGGGCAGGGAGCAGGCAGGGCCGGGGGGCCAGCAAGTGTCTATCTGCCAAGCTCCAGAGGATTTATGGGAAGGTCAGGCACAGTCCCTCCATCAGTACCAGTGACATCTTCCCGGGGACGCCAGGCTTCTCACTAGGGGTGAACGTGCAGGGGGCCTTGTGGGCATGAAAGCGTGCATACAAGAGTATACACAGGCACACGTATGAAGCCCTGCATGGCAGTGTCTATGCCTGTGTGAGTATAAGTGGGTGAGCATGTGGACATATGTGTCGGTGGGAAGACCTATGCTCCAGGCATGCATGTGCGTGCACATATGTGTGCCCTATGTCAGTACAGACACAGGCCTGTGGTCAGGCTGTGTGTGTCTGTCCCAGGCGAGTCCTTAGTTGCCTATGATTGACACACAAATGCAAATTCTATGCAAATTCAGGCTGAGTCAGAGCAGCTGCCCTCCCCAGCCCTGGTCTCTGCTCCCCACGCAGGTGGCCCAGCAGGTGCAAAGCAGAAGAGCCGAGTCCAGCAGCCCAGCCAAATCCGGCAATCCCTGGCCCCCAGCGCTGCCAACTAGACCTCAGTTCTGGGGGAAATGGTTTCTCTGGGGCTCTTGTTTTCTTGCTCCTTTGTTATTGGGATTGTCAATCCAGACCCTGAGCTATACTCACAATCTCTGAATCAATTCTAGGCAAGGAATTAATTCAGAGTCTGTTTCTTGACTGTCATGGAGTTTACTCCAGAGGAAAGGTTAATGGAAAATTAACCAAGATGGTCCTCGGATTTAGAGCTCATGGTCGGCTCCGGGAAAGGGGCTTCCCTCACACCGTCTGCAGCACCCCAGGACCCGGATGCTGAGGAGGCCCAGTGAGATGCTAGTTCCAATCTGGCTCAGAAGCCACTGAGTACCGTTTTCACCTTTCCTGGTCCCCCTTGCAAATCTAACACCACCACCCCCACCCCACCCCTCTTGGCTTCTGCCTTCCTAGTATCTGCTCTCAACCCTGGAGTTGTCTGGCTCTAAGACTCTGTGCAACAGTGCCCTGTTCCCAGAGGCATCCAGGGGTCCTCCAGAGCTTGAGCTCCCCATTACAGATTTCCACCTGCATCCACCTACTTTCCAGATTACGGCATCCCTTCCTTAGTGCAGACCCTCTGTCACGATCAGCCTCCATATTGACTGTCCCTCCCTACACTTGCCTCCTTAATCATACATGCTGTTCAAGGACTCCTCTTCCAGGAAGCCTCCCAGATTCCCTACACAGATATCTACACACACACACACACACACACATACATACACACATTTACACACCACCACCACCACCACCACCACTGCCACTGCTACCACTGTCACCACCATCACCCCTCTCTCCTGCACTCTCACTTGGGTCTTGGGTCATCCAGACAGCAGCATTTTTTCAATTTAGCTCCAGCCCACGAGTTCCTGAAGAGCAGAGACCAGGTCTCACAGCCATATATGGAACAGGGGAGAACCCCTGTTTATGGCAACCTATTTCTGTGCTTCGCCTTCCTCCTAGACTAGGAGATGGCATCTGCATTCTGAAATCTCTTTTTAATTTTTTTTCTTTTTGTGTCACACCTGGCAATGCACCAGGAGTTCTCCTGGCTCTACACTCAGGAATTACTCCTGGCGGTACTCAGGGGACCATGAGATGCTGGGAATAGAACCCGGGTCGGCCGCATGCAAGGCAAATGCCCTACCCACTATACTATTACTCCAGTCCCTCTTCCTGAAATGTCAACTCCTGCTCTTTCCTCCAACTCCCTGACTGTTTCCCAGGGGCCCCTCAGCTCTCCTCCTTCCCCAGACCTTTAGTCCTGAGGGGGCCACTTTAACCTCAGAGTCCTGGAGTTCCGTTGAGACCCCAGGGAACAGAAGCTCTCACATCCTTCCCGCCCAATCTCTCACAGGGGGCTCACCCGGTAGTCACTGGAGGTGACGTAGAAGATGGGCAGGAAGGCCAACCAGATGATGCAGGTCGTGTACATGGTGAAGCCGATGAACTTGGCCTCGTTGAAGTTCTCGGGGCATTTGCGAGTCTTGAAGGCGTAGAGCGTGCAGAGTGCGATGAGCAGCACGTTGTAGGCCAGCGAGCCCAGCATGCTGGCGTCGCGGTGGTTGCAGCGCAGTGTCACCACCTCCCGCCGCTCAGGGGCGGTTTCCTTGCCCGTGCCTGGTGCCTCCACCACCAGCCAGGCAGTGACAATGAGCAGTTGACCCGAGATGAGTGCCAGGCAGATGGCCACCTGGGAGGCAGGACTGATGAAGCGTGGCCGCTGGGCTCCCTCGCGGGCCCCGCCGAAGATGCGCGCAATGCGGTTGGTTTTGGTGAGCAGGGCTGAGTAGCAGACGGAGAAGGCGGTGCCCAAACCCAGGCGCCGTAAGGTGCACACCACCGTGGACGGTTTGGCGATGAAGATGAAGGTCATGCAGTAGCAGAGGAAGACGCCACCCAGCAAGATATAGCAGAGCTCCCGGCCCGAGGCCTTGACCACAGGGGTGGCATTATGTCGAACAAAGACACCCAGCACGAAGAGGGTGGCCAGGGCGCCAAGGCAAGCGATGGTGACCGGCCCCACAGCCCAAGCATCGCCCCAGTGAATATACTCCTGGGGCAGCTCGAAGCAGCCTGTCAGGCTGGCGTTGGGCCAGTAGCCCAGGCCACAGTCGGCGCAGGTGAACTCATCCAGCCGGTACTCGTAGGGCTGGCAGGGCATGCAGAGCCAGCAGCAGACCTCTCCTGGCTGCACGCTTTTCACCTCATTCTGCAAGCAGGGCTCACTGCAGCGAGAGGCGGGCAGCGGGCCAACGGAGGGCGAGGCCCACGGGATGAGGCTGGTGTCCAGGGTGAGGCCCTCTGCCCAGTAGCCCACCTTCTGGTAGCGATAGCGCCCATTGCCTGCCCTCAGGTAGGTGAAAATGTTGTAGCGACCGATACCGTCGCCGAAGCGGTCGAAGCGAACCTCACTGTGGGTGTCTGCTGGGCGGAATGGGGCTGGGAGCGGGTGGGGGACAAGGGAAGAAAGAGAGGGTGAATGGGTGTATCATCCTGACGAACCTCAAACCTGTCCAAAACATGGAATCTCGCCCCAAACTAAGACCACACTCCCTATCCTTTTGATCCTCACCTCAAACCCAGAGTTCACCCGATCCCATTCATTTTTCTCAATGGGGGATTCCAACAATTTCCAATGCTAAACTTCAGAGACCCTAAGGCCTCTTACAGCCTTAGCCATTGCCACGACAGCCCATCTGGACCCCCAACCATCCAGTCTCAAGCCCCAGGCTGAGAGCTGCTCTCCAATCTAGGCCCCAACTGGACACACCACAGTCCTCTCCCCAAGATTAACATGTAGACACCAGAAATCAAACTCAGCCTCAGGTCTGGGATGGATCCCCCTTAATCCTGTCCCTGACAGTCCCCACTCCTGGCCCAACCAGTCCTAGTCCCCATCTCAGAGCCAACCAATCCCACCTCAACGACCACCTGTTGGCAGGTCACAAACTGCTTCTACACCCA
Organism: Sorex araneus; assembly: GCF_027595985.1. Lineage (NCBI taxonomy): Eukaryota > Metazoa > Chordata > Mammalia > Eulipotyphla > Soricidae > Sorex > Sorex araneus. Next base: position 47,749,827 of record NC_073305.1, on the reverse strand, counting down.
GACCCGGCCATGCCCCTTCAAACCCCATATTCCCAGCCTGGCTCAGGAGGCAGGACCATGGTCCCGAGTCCCCAGCAGGCAGATGATATGCTTCAAGCCCCGTGGTAATGGTACTCCCCACTGCCCACCCTGTTATCTTAGTCTCAAAACTCAACTTGAGCCCCACCAGAAACCCCACCAAGCCCAGGGTCGCTGAAGAGGGTTGAAATAAAGTTAACCTCAGTCAGGGCCCAGACCCTCACCCCACTTTCAATCCCACAGGAATCCTCCCTGTCAGAGCACCTTGGCCACTGCTCTGAGTGAGGCCAGCCGGACACCCTCTGCCCCTAAGGATTCTTCCTGAGGTTCAGTGATGATTCTCAGGCTTCTTTTTCCCTTAATTCTGGAACTTTTCACTAAAATCATTTTGGTAGAGGGGAGCTGGGATGTAGTACAGTGGTTAGAGCAGTGGCCCAGCATGCACTCGACCCGGGTTAGAGTCCCAGTGCCACCTGGTGCCCTGAGCATTGCCGAGTGCAGCCCTGGAGGCCCCCTGAGAATGTGAGAGTGTGGCCCTGGAGGTCCCCAGCAATGCCAGAAAGGCGCGATATTCCCAGCACAGCAGGACCCCATCAGTACCTTATCCTCGGGTCCTTGCACTGAACGACTGACCCAGAGTGGGCTGAGACTCACCGGTGGGATCCCCACCTCCCAAGCACCACGTGGAAGCCCCTCAACCCCCCAAAAAGTCACTGGGTTAAAGAGGCTTGACTGTCTTGGATGAAAATTAAGGGTATGAATAGGAATTTCCCTGCAGGAGGGAATGTCATCCTGAAGCTGACTCAGACCCTCCCCACCCCTTATTCTCACACTCGCCCATGTTGTGTTGCCTAAAAATGGGCCTGAGGCTTCCTGATTCATACCCCGCGAGATACAGAGGCAGGAGATAGCAGGCAGGATCCAACCCAGACCTTAAGACTTTCAAAGGAATGGGTCAGATCAGTGATCTCTCCTGGAGGGTCTTAGGAAGCAGAATCACAGCCCTGGCTGGGTTTGGTACCTTCTCTGCCTTGGCAGCCCCCTGCAAGCTCCGCCTCTGCCCCTCTGGGAGAGTCCTGACTTGTTGAGGTCTACATTTCACTTAACCAAGTAATAGAGGGAGAGGGTCTGTTCCTGGTGGACACTGGCCAGCCCCATTACCATCGAACTTGACGTTGAGGATGAAGTCCTTATAGAGACGACGCCCGTTGACTGGCCTCATGGCATCACAGAGGCGGGTGGTGTTGGGGCAGAGGGCCCTGTGCATGTTGTGCAGTGCGTGGGCCATGGCATACACCGCGTTGACCACAAACATGATCTTGGATTCCTGCTCGAAGGGCACGGCCCGCAGCGAGTGGGTGGCGCAGTCACGCTGCCGGAAGCTGCAGCGGAACCTCTGCTCCCAGAACTCGCGGAACCAGGGGTTCCGGCTGTTGTTCCATGGGTCCAGGCTCCGGAAGTAGGAGGCAAAATCGCCGATGGGGTAGGAGGCCAGCTCGATGGTGATAGCACCCTCGGCAGCCCTCTCACTGCCGGCTACCACACTCTCCAAGGCCCCCCAGCCATCACTGGCCACCCAGATGAAGCTGGCGTTGAGGCGCTGGGTGGCCGCCAGGAGCTCACGGGCATCCTCGGAGCGTGTGAACAGGACAGCCACGCGGGCACTAGGCTTCTGCAGCAGGGCACGCACCACGCCCTCGAAGGCCGCGCGGTTCATGGCTCGACCCACCTTCTCTGAGGTTGCCACGCAGATGTTGCGGGCACGGGCCTCCAGCTCAAAGGCTTCAATGCCGGTTTCACCATAGTCACCCTCGGATGCCACAGTGGACACGTAGGTCCAGTTGAAAAAGCGGAGAATCTCGGCCATGGCCTTGGCCTGGAAGAAGTCAGGGGGCACAGTTCGGGCAAAGTAGTCATAGCGGGACTTGTCACTCAGCTTGGCGCTGGTGGATGCGTAGCTGATCTGAGGGATCTGAAAGAGCCGCAGGAGGTTGGCAACCTGGGTGGAAGGTGGGGATGAGATGGAAAGATCGAGAATAGGTTGAAGGTTAGAGATGTGTCTCCCCTCTCTGACACCAACCCCCACACAGGCACACACAGACACACCAACTATTAGGATTGGAGTCTTGACCTCAAGGAGGTCACGTTGAGGTCACATTGAGGTCACCTCTCCCAAAAAGCTTGTCTCATCTCTTGATGTGCCATCTGCCTGGGGACAAGGTATTTTCTACTCCCAAGGAGAGAAAAGCCAAAGCCATAGCTCGGGGTCCTAAGTAGCTCCCAGTCACCCCCTGGAGGTGTATGGCCGTGGCCAAACTAAGGAGCCCAGCGCAGGTCAAAGTTCTGTGGCTGAGAAAGGTTAGCCCACGTCTGGTCAAGACAGAAAGAGGCACAGAGGCATCTGGGATGATCAGGACTTTCATGGTCTCCACCTGTTTGGAGCCCACCCTTCCTGGACAAGGCTCAAGGCCGTAGGATGATGAACAAAGAAGAAAAAAACTCCCCAGGAGGGAGACCTTGGGAGCCACAATGGGTATTCACTGCATGTTTAGGCCTGAGTGAGTCCCAGGCTTCCTGTATCCCACTCATGCCAGCAGCTGGCACCTACTTCAGGGGCTGGGGACCTGCTCTGAAGCAGGGCCCCAGACAAAGACCTGAGGGCATGGCCTATAGGGAGGGCAGGACCTGGCCTGGGCCCACGGAAGGGAGTTTGGGCCTGTATTTGTGGATGGGACATAGGCTCTCATGAAGACAGAAATGTCCACTCCCATATTTCTGACCTCTGTGTCCCTGAATAGGGGGAACAGGTCTCCCTGAGCCTCGGTTTCTCATTCCTGCTTACAAGGCTTCTGCACAGACTAAATGATAATGCATGACTGAAGAGTTAGTTCACCCTTAAAAAGGGTTAAGGTATTTGTCTTGTAGATGGCTGACTGTGGTTTGATTCTTGGTACCATATGGCACCCTCAAGCACTGCTGGTGTAGTCCTAGAGGCCGCTGAGCTCTATAAGGTGTGACCCTGGTGGTCTCCAGTACTGTGGGGGACTATATCTGAGGAGCACTGTGTCCTCAGACCCCCACATTGAACAGCAGGCCCGGTTGGCTGAGAACTACTGGGAGTGACCCCCAGTTTCCCTGAGCAGTGTTTGGGAGTGCCCCTCCCTGCAATGATAATGCATGCAAAGCCACAGTTGCTGGCATATGGAAGATGACAGAGATTTAGGCAAGAGAGAAGGGGCAGGAACGAGGAGGGATCATTAACAGGCAGGTGCAGCTAAGAATGAGGGCTGGGTGTTGTTTTGACTCAAACACAGAGAAAGCAGACTCATGCTGAGGTGTGGGCTGCAGGGCCCAGGAGGCAGGCGGCTAGGGATGGGGGGATAGGAGGGGGAGAGAGAGAGGCAACTGGGTTCCAAAAGAGGAATGCATGGGCCCCTGAAGAGAATTGTGGAGATGAGGCTGCTAGAACAGTACCCTAGAGGCTCTTGGAGACATTAGCCGGTGAGAGGCTGCCTGCTTATCCCTGTGCCAGCAGGGCTGGAGGAACGTATTCAAGACACCCCCAAAGGTGAACAAGTCTCACTGTCTGCAGTAGAGGGATGAACAGCCTCTCCTGACCTGGGGCAGAAGTTCCTCCATGGCTCAGGATCATGAATTTTCCCCAGAATGGAACAAGCATTCCAGTTTAGGGGGCCTGGCCCTGCCAGCTTCTAAAGAAAGCTGAGGTGTGCCTCCCAATCCCCACCTCCAAAGCTCTTCCAGCATCCCCATTCTGATCTGAGTTTTGGCCTCATCTTCCAACTGAGCTTACTGGGCACCAGGAGAGCCTGAGACCATCCACCTAGTTGAAAGCTGCCAGGGGTGCCTAGGGACATGCCCCAGGTCGGTACCCTCTGCTGACCCCTACAGGAGTGTGGAAGGAGGGAGGGTCTGGTTACCTCCCTCCCTTCAAATCCTGCACCCTCTGGATAATTCAGGGTACCCTCCCCACCTCCCCAAGCCCCATGTTATACTTCCTCCTAGATTCCCCTAACCTTGTCTCTCTCTTCTGGGAGAAACTTGGCACCTCTTTGCAATTCACAGAGAAATGATTTGGGGGGCCCCAGGCCCTTGGCTGAGAGCTCTAGTTTTCTCTTTTGCAAGTGGTCTGACTCTTTCCAAGTCTCAATTTCTTCATCTACAAAGTGGGTTAATAATAGCAGCCAATATAGATGCATGCCCTTGAGACATACCAGGTCCCCAGAATACACTTTTATGTATTACTTTACATTTAGATTTAATCATTTTTCACCACAACTCTAAGAGTGACAAGTATTTGAGTCCCACCACAGTGAGTTGGTAAACCCAAATTCAGACTCGGAACTGTGAGCTAAGAGACCTGGCATGGGCTCACGTAAGGGAGACTATTAAGCTTTTTGGGGCATGTGTGTGTGTGTGTGTGTGTGTGTGTGTGTGTGTGTGTGTGTGTGTGTGTGGTATGTTGGAAGAGGAATGTTTCCCTGATACAGTCTCTGAGAAGCAATTCCTGGTAGGTGACAGAGGCCCTTTCTTAGTCTTCGTGAAAAGCTATTCAGAAGACGTTTATAGTCCTTTTTATTTTTCCATCCTAGTAATCCACCCCCTGCCCTTCTCCCTCACCCCCATTCTGGTAGTACCCTGTCCCCACCCACCATTCAGTACCTGGATGGAGACGTCGCTGTAGGAGCCGCCAATGACCCCGGTGATGGCGGTGGGCGCATCGCCATGGGTGGCGTAAGAGCCGTCTGGGCAGATGTGGCGCGAGCCGTCGGCGCCCCGGCTGAGCGAGGCGCGCACGAAGTCGAGCGCCTGCTCCAGCGCGTGTGTGTCTTTGGAGCAGCTGTCGAGGATGTGCGCGCCCAGGCGCACGCCGGGCAGCAGGCGTGGGTCGCGGTTGATGCGGTCCAGTGCGAAAAGCATGGCCTCCAGGCGCTGGATACCGCGATGCTCGTTGACAGGGCCACACTCCTCGGTGGGGCTGCCTTTCTGGTGTACCGGGAACAGCCCCCCCAGCACCAGGTCCCCCTCCAGGGTCAGCACCTTCTTGGCGGGGCCCTCAGCCACAGCGCCCCACAGCAGCAGCAGCGCCAGAAGCCCCAGCAGCGACCCCATGGTCCCAGAGGGGGATGGATGGCCCAGGAGACCGGGGCCTCCAGCGGTGGGGGGAGAGGCAGCAAAGGCAAAGAGAGAAAACAGGAACCAGAAAAGGACAGGCAGGAAGAGAAATGAGAAAGGACGCAGTTCCTGCAGAGACAGACAGACAGACAGAAGAGAAGTGGAAGGTGAGAGAGGCTTCCCTCCGACTGTCTCCCTGATCCCTTTCTGCAGGGACTCAGAGCCAGGAAAAAGTGGAAGTGCTCACTAGGGTAGAGGCTCCTAGAAACCCCCCCACCCCCAGTCCATCTCTCAGCCCTGCCCTGCTCTGGGTGTGGAGATGGGCCCCACGTCCTCAGCAATTGGGAGAGGCTAAAGGCCCAGATAACAGATGAGAGACCCAATCAGCCCCCTTCCCAGGGCCAGAGAGATAGGACAGCAGGCAGGGCACTTGCCATGCAGCAGACAATCCCCGTTCCATCACCAGCAACACATATGGTCTCCCATGCCCCTCCAGGAGTGATCCCTAAGCACACGGCAAGGAGAAAGCCCTGAGCACCTCCAGATGTGGCTCCCCCCAAAAAACCCAGAAACAACGTTTCCCCACCATAAGTAGACAAATATCCAGACAAATCTCCCACGGCTTCATGGTCAATCCCTCCGCAGCAGAGAGATCGGAGAAACATACTGGGGGGTGGGAGGGGGGAAGTGGACATAGACCATCATGAGCCTTGGCTTTCCAGAGCAGGCTCATTGCTGCTCACCCACGGGAAGAAGAAAGGACGAGTCTCTAAAAGGCAGTCTCATGCCCTGGTGAGTACCCAAGAAAATGCAAGTCTGTTTCTTAAAAAGTCCTCCTCAGGGGCCAGAGTGATAGCACAGTGGGCAGGGCATTTGTCTTGGACGAGGCTGACCCAGGTTTAACCCCCCACCCCTCGCACCCCATATGGTCCATCAGAAGTGATCCCTGAGCACAAAGTCAGGAGTAAGCCCTGAGTATCACTGGGTGTGCTCCTTTTCTTCTCCAGCCCCCCAAGAGCCATTCCCAGATTCTCCTGACTGAGATTTTAAGCCCTAAGAGCTAGCTGGCCAGAAGAGGCTTGCCCCAGCGGCAGACAGTAGTGTGGCCACAGGTCCTGAGGCAACAAACAGGGAAGGAGGAGTGAGCATATGTGTGTGATGGGGAAGGAGAGCAGATCCTCTGGAAAAAAATCTCAAAACAGGGGCCTGAGCCTGAGATATAGTACAGCAGATAAGGCACTTGCCTCGCACAGAGCTGATCCTGGTTCAATCTCCAGCACCACATAGGATTCCCCCAAACTCTTTCGGGAGTGATTCCCCAGCGCAGAGCCAGGAGTAAGACCTGTGTACCACCAGGTATGACCCCAAACCAAATCAAACCAACAAAAAAATCTCTAACCAAGGCTCAGTGTGAGACTTTGGTATGTGGACAGCTGTATGAGACTTTCTGTTTTCTCCTGCTCAGAACCAAGCAGAGAAACCAGTATCTCCCTTCTCCTCATTCTCAGCCTCAGGGTTCCATCCACCCTGTCTCTGGCCCTCAGAAACCTCTCCTTTTCCTCTGTGCCCCATCATTTGTGCCCCAGACACCCCCTCCACCTAGGAGAGGGAAACTGAGGCCAACGAAAAGCAGAGACTAGTTCCAGTGCCCTGTGTCCTGGCCCATTCTAGGGCTCTTTGCTTTGTCCCCTCAGTTCCTTGGGGCTAATCGCCCATTAGAGCCAGAACAGGGGGTCTGGGATCCCCCAAGGGACCATTCAACCAGGCAAACAGTAGACAGAGGCAAGCCCGAAGAAAAACAAGAGATGGAAATAGAGACCCAGATGGGGGTCAAGACAACTAGTTTCCCACAAGGGCTTCTGAACCCAATTTGCGTTGGGGATAGAACTCCGGGGGAGACAGAACCCAAGGGGGGTGCAGTCAGAGCCTTGGGCCACAAATCCGGGCAGGGAACAATCCAGTCCTAGAGGCTGAGACAAAGACAGAGGCACAGACAGAAGGACGGACCAAAAGGACAGAGAGGCTAGAGGAACAAGGGAGAGCCAGGCAGGACGTGCATCCCCCCGGAGAGAAGGTGGAAGCCTGGGGCTGTCTTCCCGGGGCTCCTGCAGAGCGCTGCCCGGACATCCCCGGCCAGTTCGGCCCGGGAGCCCCGGAATTCGAGGATCCTCAGGACTCAGACGCGGGGTCAGGATAGATGTCGGCGGCGGCCTCGGCACCACCTGCTTACCCTACCTGGCACGCCCGGCTCTGGCGCGGTGAGAACCGAAGGAGCTGGGCGCCGGGTTTCAGCTCCCGCTCTCCCGCTCGCTTGCTCGGCTCTGCGCGCTCAGTCCGCCCGCCCCGCCGCTTTCCTTCGCGGCGCGGCCCTGCCCGCCCCGCCCCCGGCCCCTCCCCCGGGCCCCCCCCAACTCCGGGCTCCCGCTCGCAGCCGGGCCTCGCCCCCCTCCGCTGTCCGCTGCGCCTGGCCCGCCGCCTCCCGCGCTCGCTCGCTCGCTAGCGCTTTCCACCAGCCGCCCGCTCGGAGCTGTCCGCCGCGTGGTGCTGAACGCTCAGGGACCCGGTCCCGCTCGGTAGCAGGAACCTGGGTCCCCTCCACCCCGCGATTTCGACTATGTCCCAGAGAGGGGCGTGGAACAGGGGCGTGGAGCACGGAGCTGGGAAGATCACTGGGTCCTGGGAGTCGTGCGTGGTGCTAGGGGGGGTCCCATTTGCGGGGGCTGAAGGTCTGGCTCCAGGGTCGCAGGTACCCATGGAGGACAGGGAAGGGCTCCTGTGGGAGATTGGTGGAGTGCTGAGCCCCGCCTGCTGTTGGAAGTCTGCCTCTGGCCTCACATCTGTTCTTCCCTCCCAGACTGCAGCTCACCTTATGCCAGGCCTGGGGTGGAAGCCTGTATCTTCAGCCCTGCATGAAAGCTAGGGCCTGAGTCACTAGGAGGAAAAGATGAGGTGGGGCAGAGGGCAGAAGAAAATGGGCCCTCTTCTTCCTGCTGATGACCTTTAAAATTACCAACGACACACACCCAGCCCCAACCTACCCACCACCACAACCACTAACCCCCAGTATCTATGCAAAGGATATTTATAGCAGGCACCAAACCTGTGATGGAGGATAAAGACCTCAGGGACCAGGGCCAGCACTGAGGGACATGCTGGGCTGGGAGGTTGGGAGGGAGGAAAGGTGAAGAGGCTCCTGAAACTGGCTGCTGCGTAGGAGGGAGCAGGAGCTGGAGCCTGAGCAAAGGGAGGACAGCTCCGAGAACATGCTCTCGACTGTCTTCCCTCCTGCAGCAGGCTGGGGAAGGATATCCCTGGTTCCGGGGTGCTGGGAGAGCTGCAGAACCAGCCTGCGCTGAAGGATCTGGGGAGGGCGCCTGAACCCAGACCTAGCCCCCAAGCCTGTGCTATCTGCCGAGAGAATGCACACCACCTAAGACACACACACACACACACACACACACACACACACACACACACACACGGTATTGTTTCTTCTACAGGTGTCAGGAGAGGCAAGGTTAGTTCAGACACACAAGTTAATAAATGCATGCCAAGCCCAGACCCCTCTGACACACACACTACATGTGTGTGCGAGCAGCTGGAGGTGGGCTGGAGTGGACGAGCTTCCTCTCAGGCTTCCTCTCTAGACACAGAAACCCGATGCCCCACTGCTTTGGGAAGCACAGCTGTGAAACAAACACATCAAACCCAAACAAACACAAACTCAGTCAGTGATGGGAGGCGAGGTGGCAGCAGGATGCGGGCTCAGAGCTGTCAGACAAGGCTGGAGGGACAGAAATCCTGCCTCTGCTGCTCTCGCCCTCCCTGGCTAACTCAAAGGCTGCTTGTGGGTAGATGGGGGGGCTGTGCTGGGCTGAGGGACAGAGGGTTTTAGAAAGCGGCAGGGTGCTGACATGGGAAGAGCAGTCCCAGTCACACTCACCACAGCAGCTTCCTAAGACACAGGCTTCAAACACCACGACAGTGAGAGGGTCCTTCCATGGCCCACAGTTAGTGGGCTGTAAAGTCCCACCGCAGCACATGGACATGCAGCATCTCAGTTGCCACATCCCGCTATACACACACAGACAGCCTCACAGAGATGTGCATGTCAACACAGCCACAGACACAGTGGTGTATGTAAACCACCTCACATAACTGTACACACACACAACTGTAATAGTTTTATATGTGGACACATAATAAGTTGCACACATGGACAAAGAACCATATACATATGCTGTGGATATATCCACTCATAGTTGTGCTGAGACATGGCTACACAGGCCTACAGCTCTACATGTGGACACAAACACAGAGCTCAGCATATGTACACACACACACACACACACACACACACACACATGCAGAGTAAGTGAAGCTATACATGGAGCAAGCTTCCATAACAAGACTCTTGGCTAGCCAGTCTCACCTATAATACAACACAGATAGGTATTACAGCCCCATCCAGGTACATGCATATTCTGAGACCACCAGGGTACCAGTCTCTCCCAGGCCTATGACCACCCGGTTCCATAGACAGAACCTGAGCCCCATGTGCAGGCAGGCACACACATGCTGGTCCCAGGCACTGAAGTCACAGCAGGACTGTCCTCACCTGCTGGGCAGACACCTGTGTGAGCACAGGCATGGCAGAGCCACAGACACAAAGGCCTCCTTTGGAAGTTCACAGAGGCAGAGCTAGAGCTCTCACTCCTGAGCCACAAAGGGAACCTGTGCTCAGCTCTCACATCCTTTTGCCCAATTCTGCCCGCTCCCCAAAGCCCTATGGGCACCTCTGCAATGAAGGGACAGTCAATGGGGTCAATGGGAGCCACAAAGAAGAGGGGACGGCCTCAAACGCCCCTTTCTGTTAGCAGGACTGCTGACTAGATGTCTTCCTTTCTAAGCCTGGAGGTAACCCTGCCTCCCTGAGTCTGAATGCAGAGCCCCCCATGGCAGAACCAACAAACACACAGGACAAATCAAAGTGAAACAAGAAAATCATTTGCTTTATTCTGGTTCCTGGAAGCTCCAATGTGAATCTGAAAAAGATGTAACAGGGTGGCAGCCCCGAGGGCTGAGTGTAGAAGACAGTTTCTGGCTCCTTTGGCCCGGGGGAGCCCAGAGGGCAGTGAGAAGAAGGCTTAGCTAGAGTCCCGGGGTGGCGAAAGTCAGGTCCCCCTGAGAGCCCCGGCCCAGTCCAGGCCAGGGAAGTGGAGGAGGAAGACGGCTGGAGAGTCAGCTTAGTTCCATAGCACTGCACCATGGGGGGAGAGGGTCAAGAGTTACTCTTCACCCTTCTCAGGGGTACTGGGTTCCCGGGGCCACTTGGCTGCTCCCAGGGGCTCCGCCTCAGGACTCAGCCTTGGCTCCCCCAGAGGTCCATCGCCCTCCAGGTCCAGCTCCTCAAAGGATGAGCCGCTGGCGCCAGACTCGCTGTAGCTGTGCTCACTGCGGGTGTCGCCATCATCCCAGCCACGGGTGCTCACCCCAGGGGAGAGCGTGGCAGCTGAAGTCTCCCGGCTGCCAGGACCCACCTCCAGGCTCACAGAACTCGTGTCACTCATGGTATCAGCTCCTGGGTCAGGAAGAGGAACACAGGTTAGCCAGGACCTCTTCCCCTCATAAAGGGAGGGGACGGAGGCTCCCCACCAGCCCCTGCATAGTGTGCTCATGAATAATGCAGCAGCCCGTCTCAGGAGAGGCATTCCAGCTGCCCTCTGCCCTCTACCCTGACAGGGCCACACTGACAGGGCAGAGAAGAGACCCAGGAGGGGGAGAGGGCGAGGGCAGTCTGTCCATGCTCCTCTCTATAATCTGAATTAGCTTCAGCTCTCCGCACTCCCACAAGCCTGAATCCCTGCACCTCCCCCGCCTCCCTGTGACAGTCCATTAAGGACAGACCACTCAGCCTGAGGTGAGGAGCTGAAGGCAGAACAAAGAGACCCAACTAGTATCCCCTCCTCCACCCCCACTTCAGCCTGGAGAAAGGCTTGTCCAAGGCCAGCCAGAGCCTTGCTTATAAGACAGGAGACTAGGACAAGAGGCCTCTCGCATAACCCCTTGCAGGACTCCCCAAGGGAAGTCAATGGGCCTTTGCCTCTGGACCATGTTGGACTCAAGCTTGAGGAGGGGGCTGGGTCACGAGTAGGATGGGGAAGTCCCAAGAAATGCCCAGTTAGGTACACACAAGTTGGGTGGTGGGACAGAGCATTTTGAGGCTCTCTCCCCTCTGCCTGGGTCATCCCACAGGACCCTTAGTCATGCCACGCACCCCCCAACTACTGGCGGCTTTGGAGCCACAAGCAGAAGGGGATCATGGGAGCACTCCATGTTGAGGGTCCAGATCCCTCCCAGTTTGCTCCTCTTACTCCCAAAATATCCCCCACATTGCAATCCTTTAATTCATCTTCACACATCAGAGGAACTGACAGCTGCTGGGGGTGGAGTGGTGCTCTGGCCACAGAGGGAAGAAATCTGGGGTGCAGGAAGGCTGGTGTCCCCTCCTAATTAAGATGGAGGGAGTCAGCAGTGGATCCTCACAGAAAGTGAGGGTGGACTAGCAGCCACAGTGGTTGTGCCCTGAGTCAAGCTGGGGGTCTGCCTAGAATTTTGACTCGGTCACTCGGTCTAGAACTTTCATTGAGCCTCAGCTTAGACTTATGAAGGGGGTGAGGTAATGGGGTTTGTTTCCTCAATCCTCTTCATCATAAGATGCCACTTTGGCAGGAAGTGAGCGTTGGAAGTATCAAGTCATTGGCCCAGGGCCCTTTCCCTCACTAGGGTCCCAGTATTGGCTCCTAGGTTGAAGACATTCAAGAATGAGCCCAGGCTGCACCCCAAGTTCTGTGTGATGCCCTGACTCAGGGGCAGGATTCCAGCCATATTCCTTCCTTTAACAATCGGAGCTCCAGGGGCTCCAGGCATGAGAGGAGCAGAGGAAGGCAATTGTTCTTCCCAGACCCCATTAAACTGTCACCTTCTCCCTGCCTGCCCATTCCCTGGCTCTCTTGGGACCCAGACAGGAGACCCTGCCTGCTTGTCAGCCAGCTGCCTCCTCCCTCAGCTTGGAGGAAGGAACCTGTGTGTCCCGCAGGCCACAGCCAGGCATGATGGAATGAGGACAGTCTCTGGAGACATATGGACATAGCTGGCAAAGGAGTCTGAGGCAGGGAAGTGTCATCCCATTAGCCACCAAGTCCTGCACAGGAGGAAGACCCAGAATTCTGGGTCTGCGTCCCAGGGAAGAAGTGGGTAAAACTCAAGCCCTAAACCGCTGGGGCTGCTGGGCAAGGGAATGAAACTGCCACCTTCACCCTAGTCCCTCCCTTTTCCACTGCCCACAGCCGGGGAAGGAGATCAAATATTCATCGCCTCTCTGGAGCTAAATAATACATCAATGTAATAACAGGCACAAGGCAGCTAATCACCCCCTTTCACCTCTCAGCCCAAGCTGGGCCCCAGCAGGGAGGCAGGCAGGGACAGGCCGAGCCTGGGGCGGCCAGGCACCCACCATTCACTGCTACACAAGGGCAAGCACCTGGCAGGCAGACACCCAGAGTCCGCCCCGGAGCCAGGGCAAACCCCGTCAGAGGCGGACAGACCCCTCGGCCCCCGCAGCTGGGAGAGGGCGGGCAGGCTGGTAGGGAGGACAGGCCAAGGAGCTGGGGGCGTGGGAGCGAAGGCTGCAGCCAGCTGTGGCGGGTGCCAAGCAGTCCTTCACCACCCCTGGCAGGCAGTGTTTGGAGGAAAGCTGGGTGGGAGGGTGGGTGGGCAAAGGGGGGGGGCCACAGGCAGCAGAGGGAGGTCACAGGAGGTCAACACAAGACCAGGGAGTTGCCTGCTGACCGAGTGCCACACAAGTGCGCCCACAGCAGGAACAGTGAAGAGTGGCTGCCAGGCCCCACGGAGGTAATTAAATGGCAGATGAAGTTAACTGTGTTGGACATGGCCCCCAGGGAGCAGAGGCTGCCTCTCTGCACCCTCCTCCCAATATGCCCCTCTGGGGTGACCTTGGCTGTGAGGACTAGACAGAGGGACTCTCCTAAGAGGAGATGAGGGACAGCCACTGCCTTTGCCACCTGCACCACAGTTCACGGAGCTCCAGTCACAAAAGATCCCACCAGCGCAGACCGCTAGGGCCACTTGGATGTTTCTGGCAGACCACCCTGACCCAAGGACAGCCTCGAGACACTGGAGGTGCGGAGCAGGCGAGCCCCTGGCAAGGCTGACATTGCAGAAGCATTGGGCACTCCTCACTTGGGGCCCTTTGGCAAGGAGGGTCTCAGACAAAGGGTGCAGGAGATGCCTCTTCCTTTCCTTACCTTGCAGATCCAGTGCCAATCTTATTTCAGGATGAGCCCCACCCAAGTGTGGCCTTTCCTGAGTGGCCTCAGCCCCCTCCCTTGAGCATCCAGCTGTCTGGGGTCTGGATTTCCAAGGCCACTCCTGTCGCATCGGGAGGGAATCCGGACAAGGTCTCTGGATCTGTTGCCGGGGGTGACATGTATGAATCCACATCTAGGTGACACGTGTCTGGGATAGGCAACTCTACATGTAGGTCCTGGGTAAGTGGCTCTCCATCCTCCACCTCTGCCAAATATAGCTCAGACATCCCCAGTGCCAACCCAGCCAGGGAGGTGCCTCCTCCACCACATTCTTGCAAGTGCCAGGAAGGGACTGGGGCAGGGCCCTGCCCAAGCACCCCTGGCCCTGTACCTGTGCCATCCGTCTGGGCATCACTGGCTTCCATGGGCCATCGGCTCTTCCGCTCCATCTCTTTCACCTCAGGCACGTAGAAGTCCCCCTGTCGTGCCAGTGGGCACATGAAATAGATCTGGTCTTGCTGGTAGATCTCCAACCGAGGGTGGGCACACAGCTTCCGCTCCTGGTTGGAGGGTGCATAATAAGAGTATTATAGGTCTCAGACCCACTGATCCCTGAGTGAGCCCTGCAACTGACTCCTTCCCCTGTGTCTGGCTCTACCTCCTGCCATAATCTGCTCCAGGTTCCCAGCCCCTATCAAGTTGGGTACATACTCAGCACCCTAAAAACAGTGCCCATGCCCACCCCCTACCACTTCAAAGACCAGAGGCTGAGAAACTGAGAGTTCTAAGAACAATACCCAATGACAAGTGCTGAAAGAACCCATAATCCTGGCACTGCTAATGTTACGTGTCTGGGACCAAAAGGTCTTCCAAAAAAGAAGGTCTCACAAAGCCATGAAACAAATGTTGTATGCCAGATAAGTCCAGAAGAAGGGCTCCATCAACTGAAGCCCCATTACCCAGGAGAAGTTAAATTAAGGTCTGACCTATCGGACTCCTCAACCCTGGGCCCCCTAACCCCCTATCCTATATGATGCCCACAGATAACAAGAATGGCCAATGTCCCTAGCTCTTAGGGCTCCAGGTTCTGCCTTTGTAGAGCAAATTATCACCAGACCCTGAACAGAGGATGAAGGACCCTCCTTCCTCCAGTTTCTCTGCTGCTTCAAGTTTATGCTAGCTCCTCAGTGCTAGGTGTGTGGTTATTTCCCTCCCCTTCACCCACCAGGGTCCAGAGTTCCAGCCAATGGGGAGGAGGTGACCCTCAGCTGGAGCAACAAAAATAGGTTTAGCACTGGACATTAAAACAACTTCCCACCAGCTTACAGGACTCCCAGTCTGGAGACAGGCAGGCGCCCCGGGCACCCTGCATGGACACAGAGGGGGGCACAAGGACCTGTCTGCTACCCTGAGGCTGGAACAATCAGAACAGGGGTCAAATGCATCTTGCTGCGGAGCCTGGCCCCCTTTCCTGTGATGCAGTGCAATTACCCACTGAAAATGACTGCGAGGCCCCTGCCCTGTCACTGCTCACCCGCCAACCTTCACAACACGGCTATTTATAGCACCCGCCTGGCTCTCACCACGAGCTCTGAAATGAGCCTTCCACTTAGCAGTAATGAGAGACTTAGCGCCTGGTGGGGAGAAGCCACTCCAGGACTCCACTTGTCTGCCTGCCTGGCCAACCCTTGGGTTGAGGAACCCCTCCAATTAAAGTGAATGAAGAGGGGTAAGGACACTTTCCCCTGCGGGGGAAGAGAGGAGGAATGAGTCTGGGAAGTTAGCTTGGTGAGACCCTTCAGCAGCCAGCTGGAGGCAGGGTGCATCTAGAAGGTGCGTGGGGGGCGGGGGTGACCAGGCCTGAGGTCTAACTGGAGCTTAGCCTCTGATTCCAATGCATGACTCATGGCTCCAGCCAAGGCCTTTCAACCTAAGTCTCTGTGTGCTCAAGAGCAGAGTGGGCCTTCCTAGCCCGACACCTCCAGAGGCAGTGAAGGAAAGTCATTATTTTTTAATAGTTTGAGTCCAAATTTCACCACCTGGATGCTTTGTCGGGCCATGGCCATGAGCTCATGTCCCCATTTGCCCTTATTTCTGCCCGCACTCTCATTCCAGTTCTGGCCTTAGGAGGAGGCTGAACAAGAATACAATATCAGGAAGCAGGGATCACTGGCTCTGGGCCCCTCCAGAGGCAGCAATGGGTGGGGGTGGGTGGGAATTTTTCACACCTGAGCCTTTTTCAGTGAACTGGACCATCCTCCCCTGTGCACCACCTGGGACCACGGCCAAAGAAGGTCCAGATCCGCCCCAGTTGATTACTGACCTCAAGTGAACTGGGCCTGAGCAGAGGAGGGCATGTGTGATGTGCTCCGAGGGAAGTGAGGCAGTACCCCCCAGGCAGTGGCAAGGGTGGGGGGTGGAGAAGCTGTTTCCCTCATCCCCCATGAGAGCAAGCCAGTGGGTGAGGTACCACACAGAGAGTCCTGTGTCTCAGTGCAGGGGTTAGAAGGGATTGGTGCTGATGATTGAGGGCTCCTGAAATTCCCCCACTGGGGGCAGTCCCAAGGTCCCCTCTTGTTTCCTCCGGAGTAGGGGATGGGGGTTTGGAAGTGTATCTGAGGGGCTGGAACTCCTGAAGCTAGTTCCTTAGTGCCTGCTGGCAGCTAGCAGCACTAGCTGACTTCCTGTTAGACAGGGTGGACTTCATTGCTCTTGCTGCCTTGAATTCTGTGTTGGAATGAGTGGCTCAAGTGTGGGACCTTATCCGAGGGCCGGTGGCTTCAGTGGTCAGAGCAGGTTCCCCCATCCCAGCATCTTCTCCCTCAAGCCTCTCTCTGGGCTATGGTAGTGGGTGCGACCAGTCCTTGAAGACTACAAGGCCCATCCAGGGTCGTTCCTCAGCTGTACCAGCCCAGTGTGCCATTGACTGAGTGCCACTGACTGAGTGCCCTTGGCAGTCTGTTCTCCAAGGACTCCCTAGGGGTAGCCGAGGGAGAGGCAGCTGGCCTTGTCTTCCTCCAACGATTTTCCAATATTTACCAGCTCACCGGTATGTGCTGGCACCACCGCTCCTGCTGTGCTATGAGGGCCTGAGAAGTAGCCCTTGGCTGTCCACTGCTCCCTCTGAGGCTAGACCAGCTGGGAAGCAAAAAGGGCTTGTCCGCTTTGCCTGACTACTTAGTCCTGTCTTTGCCCTCCAGCCCCTACCAGACTGTTGCCTAGTGAGAAAACCAAGGAGAAGGAACTCCCAGGAGAGGCTGTGGGAGCAACTGGAAGTCCCTTTCCTGCTGAGGGCCTAGGTTAGAAGTTTGTTCCTTTGCCTTCTTGCCCCTTCTCTGCCCCCTGAGCCTGAATTTTGACAGGACCCGGCATGTGTTAAAATGATTTGGGGTTGAGCCATCAATGAGATTTTAATTAGCTCCATGCTTTCCTCCAGCAGGGAGGGCCAAGGGTCCCCAGGTGGTGGGGGGCAGGACCAACTGGGCTGGGCTTGGGTAGAGGCTGCCACTCCAGGGGGCGGGAGACAGGCTTGGGCAGCTGGCGTTTCCTGTGCGGGATTACTGTGAAGAGAGGATTGGGAAAGGAAGGAAAGGCTGTGTAGCCAGGCCACAGTTTTCTCTCCTTTTCCTATCTCCCTTGTTCCTCTGTTCTCCCCGATGGCTTTGAGATGAAGGCGACGGCAAGGATGGAGGATGCAGTTTCCATGGCAACGGGCTGTCCACAGCCAGGCAACTTCAGAGCTGGGCTCTCCGGAGGAGGCAGATGCGCAGAGCAACCGCAGAGCTCCCTCCCGCCTGCCAATGAGGGGGCTGGCAGAGCAGGTGGCACAGGGTGGCTGCCTGGTGCTGCCCACCCTATGCAGAGGAGAGTGGTGAGAGCACACGGTTTCCTTTCACCATCCCTTCAACTGCCCATCCACTACTGCCACCAGGGGCTTGGGGTCTTGAGTGTCAGCCAGAGTTGGGGTAGAGCTCTTTTGTCCCTGGAATTTCTGTGAGTATCCCTGAAAGCCAGCTCTTGACAGTCCTCGAGAGCTGACTGACAAGTAGCTGATGGCCACTCAGTGGCTTCCCTTTGGACCCCTTTGAGTGCCTCGAGTATGGGGATGCTTGTGAAGGCCATTCCCTGAGTGGGGCGGGGTTTTCTCAGCATTGAGTGGTGGTCTCAAGTTCCCCAAAGCACAAAGCAATGTGTGCAGATCAGGTCTGGGCCACATGAGTTCCAGACCCAGAAAGTGATGAAGTCAGCTCTGTTTCCACCCATCACAACCCTGTACCTCCTGGAGTGGGGAGGATGAGCCCCTCTGCTTCCTTCGAGTCACCCAGTTCTACTCATTTCTCTGTGCCAGGCTGGACAGCCAGGCAGTCACCCAGCCAGCAAACAGCTGTTGCATCCCACCCAAGGTGGTGGCATCTTCTCACTGGGTGAAGTGAGGCATGCTCATTTTTAATTACACAGACACGACATGCACCCGCCTGCACACAGCAGTGGGGGCTCAGACCCTGGAGGCCCCTCAGGCAGCCAGTCCTCATCATATGTGCAAAGTGATGGGGGAGGCACAGCAGGGGCTATGGCTGGAATGTGGCATGTTGTTATTATTCCACCTAGGAAGTTCCGTCAACTTCCCTCTCCCCAGCACCCTCTCATCCTCACTGGGCCTCCCAGCACCCTCTGGCCCAGAATCTGATCTGCGTGTGGGGCAGAGGTGACAACAGAAGACAACCCTATGGTGCTGGCAAGGGTGGGCCTCCCGCTCAGAGCAAGAGAACCCAAGGTTCTGGAAATGACCAAGGAGTCAAGAAGTGAGATGGCACCGCCGGGAAAGGGAGAAAGGTGCAGAAGTGGTAGAGAGCTTCCAGGCAGGAGCCAGCACCCTGGTCTGATAACTGACAAACTAGAGGCTTCTCTCTGGGTCTCAATCCCCCAACTGTCAAAATAAAAGAGAGTGGGACCAGAGAGGTGGTCTTGGGGTTAGGGTACATGGCTAATTCATGGGAGGCCCCAGTTCGATGCTGGCCCCACATGTTTCCCCTCAATGCTGTCGGGTAATCCCTGGACTCAGGGCCTGAACAATGCCACATCCTCAACTCTTGCAGTAACCAGCCTACTTGGCTGAGAGCTGCTGGTAGGAGTCCTCTGGACTATCAAGCAGCACCTGGCAGACCCCCCCAAAATATATAGAGACTGAAACAGGTAATCTCAAAAAAAATAAGAAATGGAAATGACATGTAAGAGTACTATTTAAAAAAAACATTTAAACACACACTTAAACACACACACACACACACACACACACACACACACACACACACGGGAGAAACTACCACAAATGCTGAGGTCACAAAGCCTAGCCCTTTCTGTGTGCCAGTGAGCCTGTGAGAAGTCAAATGAAAGCAAGAAATGAAGCCCTTTTTGGGCTGGGTGTAGCCAGGCTGGTGTGGGAGCCTCTCCTGGATGGCAGAGGAGCCAAGCTTGGGAGGGAGCCTGGGGAAGACTGCAGAAAGAGGAAGGTGTGAGAGAGAGTAGAGTGGGGAGTAGTGCTGTGCCTGGCACCCCAGCCTGCTGTGCCTGCTGCTGTCGCTGCCTGAAGACTTTTCATTTTCACCTCAGAGTCGGCAGCTTGCCACACAATTTACACCTCTGCTCATATTCCTGCAGACCTAGGGCCTGGCTTCCTGGGAGGCCCATACAGGGAGGCCTACGCAGTAGTCAAGTCTAGGGTGGACTATAGCACTGAGGGCCAAAGTGGGTGATTCCTTCTATGCAAGCCCAAGGCCCATAAACCCTCAAGCATCCTGGTAGTGGGTGGACAGGGAAGCCCTGGCTCTATAGGGGTTCTATAGGTCTGGGCCCTGGTTCTATAGGGCCCAAGTAGCCAATACCCAACCAAGCTCATCTTTGGCCTTCCTGGGCTCTACCAGCAGGACAAATGTCAGGTGAGTGGGGGTGAGCACCCCCAGGGAGCTCAGGCCCTCAGATTCCACCACTCTCCCTTCCAAATACGGCAGAGCGGCTGAGCCCACAGAGCCCCTGCTACCTTAGCAGGGGCCAGACTCCATACCTTCCCAAACCCAGCCACTCTGCAGTATCTGAGCAGTCAAGGACTTTGAGTTGCATCCGGCTTGCAGGCCGATGAAAATATTGCTGATTGATTATCCAGCAGCAGGCAGGCTGCTCAGCGCAGATGGAGCCACAAAGCCAAGCACCTGGGAGCCAGAGGAATTAAGACGTGCCAGAAAGGAAGGACAGGAAGGCAAGTGGAGATGGAGAAGAGGAGAGAAGTGAGGAGGGGAAGCAGGGATAGAAGGGGAAGAGAAGACCCCAAACTTCTCATCTTCAAAGGGCACCTAACTTCTGCTCACCCCCAGAGGTGGGCTTCTAGGTGGGCAGTGAAGCTTCAGCAATCTGAAGTGTCCTTCAGTGTCCCATCTGTGTAAAAAGCCAGCCAGCCTCTCCTCACATGAGGGCTCGGCAAAAGGGCAGCTGCTTTGTTCTGAAGGACAAGTCTGCTCCTCAAAATCTTTCTCCTTCTACCACACTCCCAGAATCCTAAGCTTTCTGAAGAAGAGCAACAGAATTCTTCCTTGGCAAGTTCCATCTGCCTAGGGGAGAGGCTCCCTCTAGACTGGTGACGGCCCAACCCCACAGCACTATCCAGACAAGCCTCAGCCCCCAGGGTCCTGCGGGGCTGCCAAGCTACCACATCCAAGCTGGTATTTTGAGAGTGGTGACTCCCACGCCCGCCCTAGCAAAGGCTGGCTTTGTGCTTTCAGTCCTGGGGTAGCGGAGTGGGGAAGGGGGGAAGCCAGAAATGCTAAGGAGCAGGTTCTAGGGTCTGGGCTGGCAGAAAGGAGAAGTTTGTCCTCTCTTGAGCATGTCCCCAACCTTACCATCCAGCAGACACACCCTTGAGGAGATGGAATGCCAAGGTCTGGTCTGGGGGGTGTCTCCTCTTAGCTTGGCAGGTATCTGATAATGGAGTATTAATCCTAATCTCAGCTAACTTCTGTCACCGTCGTTCAGAGTTGGACTGTGGCCTCCAGCTCTTCCTCCCCATTGTCACATGCTCAAATCCTATTCTAAATCCCAGCCAGAATGCTATGCCTCACCCCCTTACTCACGATCAGTGGATCCCTGGGATCTCTAAGAAACAGCTTCATCTCTAGGGTTCGTATTTTTGCTCCACCCCATGCACCCCATCTATAATATCTATGCAAGCCACGCCCAAGTCAATGCCTCTATCTGGCCTGCCTTGCTGCCAAGGGAATGTTATCAGTGCTTCCAGGCTCAGCCCCGATGCTCCCCTCACACAGAGACTGCTGTGCCTTTCCCAGTGAATCCATTCCTTCTCCACCCCCTTGGCTTGGAAATGGGGGGAGCATGTGGGGGGAGAATTCCAGAACCTGTCTCTTGGTTCCAGGTCCTGGCACTACTAACAGTGCCCTCCTCCTCAAGTAGAGCAGGCCAGTTTGCAGGTGGCAAGCTGGCAGGGAATCTGGCACTAGAATGCCCAATGAGGGAAGCCTGGGAATGGTGTTGCTGCCTTCAATCCTTGCGGGTGAGAATGAGTTTCAATAAGGCACTTACAGCATTGGTATTCTGTGCCTGAAACAGTCACCAAGGCCTCCCCTAATGATTTGTCCTGCTGGACAGGTGGGTAGCCAGGATCTTCCTGCTCTTTTGCCTCTAGTTCCCAAGCAATTTCCAGACCAGGAACTCAGCCTCCAACTCTGCCCTGTAGGGCTGGAAATGTTCTTGTGGGCATTGGGCTACAGTACTTCTATCCCAAGCCCACCCTGGGCACCATTCCAAGTGTACCCCAAGTTCATGGCCTCTCAAACCTATGTCTACTCAAGGGCTGGGCAGAGTGGTGAAAGGCATGTAAGTCATCAGTTCTCAGCCCAGGGGCCCAGTCTAGACTCAGCCACTATCTCATCTCTTGACCTTGGGTAACCTTCCCTTGCCCACCTCAGGCTCCAAGTCTGTATGTAAGACAATGGGGATGCTGGCTTTGACTAGGACCTCCTGTCTGCTTCCCAGCTGGTTAGCCCTTACCCTGAACAGTGAATAGTGCCCCAGCATCATCAGGGGCCACTCCTGAGCAAAAAGCCACAAATAGTCTCTAAGCACTGCTGGGTATGGCCCAAACCCATCCTCCTTCCTCTCCAGCCCCTAACCCCAAACAGTACTCAAAAACCATCTACATTCATTCTAGCAAAGGTGACAGGCACAAAGGCAGAGATGAACCCAAATACCATGTGCCACTTTGATTCCTGATGTGTCCAGCTAGCGTTCTGGCCACAGGATGGAACCAAACCACCACCAACCCACCACCCCATTCCTCTCTATCACCCAGGTAAGATAAGGGGAAACAATAGGAAATCCTGAGCCACTGGACGAACCCCAGGTCCCGTTCTTGCTTCTGGGAACTGATTCCCAGCCTGACCCACTCCAGCAGGCACCCTATTGTGGAGGTCCCTGATCCCTCTTTAACTGCTGGCAGCTGCCAGTGTCATTGCTCCACCTCACTCCACCACTCAAGGGTCTGGTCCTGAACATGAAGGCCACTCAATATCTCTATTGCAAACGACAACACCCAAAAGGAGAGAGAACAAAAGGAATGCCCTGCCGCTGAGGCAGGGTGGGGTGGTGGGAGATGGGGTGGGGGTGGTGAGAGGGATACTGGGATCACTGGTGGAGGTGAATGGGCACTGGTGGAGGGATGGGTAAACGATCACTGCATGAATGAAATGCAAACACAAAAGTTCATAAGTTTCTAACTGTACATCACAGTGATTCTCTAATAAAAAATTTTTAAAAAACAAAACAAAACAAAAAAAGTCCGGTCCTGAAGAGGGGTATCTCCATGCAACCTCCAGTTTTTTGTCATCACACTCCTTCAGAAATAGGCACTTCTCCTGGAGCACCTGTCCTGCCTGCAGTCCCAGGGCCTCCTGCTATACTCACATAGCAGTGCTCTGCATCCTTAGGACCCAGCATAGAAATGTGGCTATCTCAGGCTGAGGGACAGTCCAGTTGTGTATACCTCAGAGCAGCGAAGTTTTCAAACTAAATAATCCTCCTCCAAAGAGAGCATTGTGAAGTCACCTGGTTCGGAAAACCCAGAAGCAGAGCCATTCCAGTCGAAGAAGTTAAGGGTGCAGCCCCCGCCACTGGATGTAGCCCATGTCAGGTTGGAGGCACAATGAAAGAGCTCGAGGCTCCTGCCCCAGAGGAGTCTGGAATCCCAGACCACTTTAAGTTCCAAAAGGATATCTCCATCAACCGAGCTGTCTCAGAACTCTAACCCCCAAGCCTCCTACTCCTCAACTAGTTCATTCTATCCACTGGTACTTTGCGCTTCTCTCCAATTGTTTCTTTGGACAAAGAGCAAATGTCTAACCTTCAGAGCCTTCTTGCACTTGCCAGTCAATCAGGCTCCTTGCAGACAATGTCTTATCTCTCTAAACTTAGGAAGAGATACCCAAACATTTCAGGGAAAGAGCTTCCTATAAACTGAATAGCAATGACCCGGAAAAGGGGGTTTGTGGAGAAAATTACGGATCTTGTCAGAAGGAATTCAGGCAGTGGGAATTGTTACTAAGAATCCAACACTCTGGGGCCAGAGAGATAGTACAGCTGGTATGGTGCTACCTTGCATATGGCCAACTGAAGTTCATCCATGGCATCCCAAATGGTCCCCTGGGTCTTGCTTGCCAGGAATGATTCTTGAGTACAGAGCCAGGAGTAACCACGAGAATTGACAGGTGTGACCCCAAAAACAAACAAACAAAAGGATCTACTATCCAGGCAGGAGAGATAATATAGCAGGCGGGGTACTTGCTTTACACATGGTCAATCCAGATTGCCACCACCACATAAGGTCCTCCCAACCCTACCTGTGATCCCTGAGCACAGGGCCTGAATACCACTGGGTCAGACCTGAATACCACGGGGTACGGACCCAAACCAATAAAAAACAAACAAGTCTAAGAAAAGTCTACATTCTCAGTGATTTTACCCTTCTATCCAGCTCACCAACTACTAT
This sequence comes from Sorex araneus, assembly GCF_027595985.1. Classification (NCBI taxonomy): domain Eukaryota; kingdom Metazoa; phylum Chordata; class Mammalia; order Eulipotyphla; family Soricidae; genus Sorex; species Sorex araneus. The sequence goes on along the minus strand of NC_073305.1, from coordinate 47,726,298 downwards.
AGATATATGGGCCAAGCTCTGAGTTCAGGGACCTTTCCATACAACCCCTCTCTCCCTCACCTCTGCCAAGATCCCCAGATCAGGCCCTCAGTCTTGGTCTGCTGAGCATTCCCCAAAGCCTGCCGTAGACTCCCACTGGTTCAACTCTGTGGGGAATTCTGGGACCTTTCACTATTACCTGTGGGTCCCATTTCCTCTATGGATTTGCAATTTCAAAGAAACTCAGTTCCCTTCTGGAGTTTCTGGGAGCTCAGGAAGCAGCCTTCTAGGACTCTGGTGGAGCAGCCTGACTGACCAAAAGCTGTTTCCAGACAGAGATACCTCTACCCTAGGATCCCCTCCACACACACACTGACCCAGTGCGCTCCACCTACGTCCCCCAAGGTTTCCGTGCAGAAGGGCAGAGTTCCTGACCCTGTGGCTCCATCTGTCAGGCTGCCAAGCTAGTGAGGCTAGGCTGGTGAGAGAACCAAGGGCTGCCACACAGAACACAAGGTGGGGATCCAATTGCTCTCTCAGAAACACCCACCCAGCTTTCCCTTGGCTCCTCCCAGTGACCCTTGCTGTCCCATGAGACGTGTCCTGCCCCAGGATCAGGCAGGTGTGAAAGTGCCAGGAGAGCAGCGCTGCTCTAGAGACATTGCCCTGGCCCTCACCTCAGCCTCTGAGGAGGCAGGTGAGCTTGCTAAGACCTCCCTTCCCTCTTCCTGCTGCAGGGTTACTGGTCTTGTTCACCCCCTCCTGAAACAGAAAGCAATGGTCACTGTCACCTCATCTGAAGTACCGCAAACCTAGCCTCTGATACAGACAGACAGACAGACAGGCAGGCAGGCAGGCAGACACACACAGACACAGACAGACAGACAGACAGACACACACACACACGCTAAGGCAGCTGTCAACAGTGAAAGAGTCATATGAGCCCAGAGCTGTTAGCAGCCTCCTCTCTCTGGTTCAGGGCGGCAGGGAAGAGGGCACATGTGGGAGGAAGCCTAGGATTTTTTCCTTTGTTTCCTGCATGAGAGAAGCACAGGACCACTTTCCTGTCCACTGCAGAGATGAACAAAGAGAGTCCTTTCCTCTTCTTTCACTTAATTCTGTTTTCCAGGACAAAAGACCAGGCTAAAAACACAAGGGCAGAGGTGACCTCTTGCCCCAATATCCAGCAGATCACTTTGGCCATGCCCCCACTATGACAGGCACCTTTACTACTGTCTTAGCAGGTGGCCAAGCCCACAGCAAGCCCAAGCCCCAAAGTCAGTCCTAGAAAAACCTCCCTGCGCTTCCTGGTACCCCTGTCTTTTCACCCCAGGAAGGAAAGAACATGGTACTCCCCCCACTCCAGCCCCCACCTCAGGAGACTCAAGCCTGGAGCACAGCTGACAAGCTCCCATGGGAAGAGGAGGAGGAGGGAGGAAGGGCTTTCATCAAAGAGGTGACGTCAAAACCAGGCAACTTGTGAAGCTGTCAGGGGCCGGGAAATTTGGACAAAGGTGTCTAAAAATAAACCCCTGAAGCCAGGAAAAGGCTTTAGTGGCTGAGTTGCTCGCCACCACACCACATGCCATGCGATCTGTTTTGAGGACTAGAACCCAGAAAGTCTCTTCCCAAAGGGTGCTCCTCCAGATGGTCCCGAAGGCTGAGGGTGGCACATACAGGAACAGAGACACCACATGCCAGCCCCTCCCTGGGTGACATGGGCGAGGCCCCATTAGGAGATACTCTGAGCAGGGCCATCCCTGCTCTTTTTTGGTTTGGTTTGGTTTTGGGGGGCCATACCTGACTGTGATCAGGATTCAATTCTGGCTCTTCATTCAGGGATCACTCCTGAAGGGCATGGAGGACCATATGGGGTGCCAAGGATTGGACCTAGGTCAACTGCGTGTAAGGTAAGTGCACTACCCACTGTGATATCTTTCTGGCCCCGTTGCTTTATTTTGGGGGAAATCCCTGCTCTTGCCTTCTGCTGGCCATCCCACCTTGGCCCCCAGCCTCCAGTACAATCCCCTCCCAGGGAAGCAAAACCTCCACAGCACCCATCGGAGAAAGGAATGGTTTCTATCCTTTCTGTGCCTTGCCCTACACAAAAATTATCCCAGTTTCTTCTCTTCCGGTCTACCAAGACCACAACTGGTGACCCAGGCCTACTCTGTTCCTCCCCAGTCATAACAACAGAGTCTGGCACCTCCTCAAGCAGGATTTGCCTGAGTGCCACTTCCATCATCAAGGCCGTTCCTTTCCCAAGCTGCTCCGGAGTAAATAAGTCACAAGGTTCCCTCGACTCTGCCAAGTTCTCATTCCTGCTAACTTTCTTCTTGTTTCCTGACACCAGATACACTGATCATGCCTCTGTTCAGCCTAAGCTGCCAGAGGACAATACTGTCTTCCAAAGACTGCCACTAGGCTCGTGTCTCCAGATATCTCAGAACTCCAGTCTACATGTCACTGCTGACAGCCCCAGTTGGCTGCTTCTCCGCCATTTCAGACAGTGAATGTCATGTCAAAACCAGGTTCTCTCTTAACTCTCCACATATCATTGAAAAGCACCACCACAAACCCATTGATGGTGCCCAGAGGGGACCAGTTCCCCTCACCATGCCTAAATTCCTCCTACTCTCTCCCCTCCTCACATCCATCAATTCTCCCTCCAAATGAGACACAAAACTCCTTTCTCTGCATATATACAGTCACTGTCCCACTCCAAGCCACCCCACATCCATTCATACTGGGATTCCCGACTGTAGGATAACATAGCCTCAGGTAGTTTAGGTTTATTGGGTTACTCCCGTTACAGTGCTCCTATTCCTCTTTGTTTATTTGTAGCTTCTTTCTTAGTGTTCTGTTGACTTGTAAATAATGTTTTTCTCTTCTCCTTGAGTCCTTTGCATAGTTTATTCATAGCAAGTCCTTTTTGCAAGGACACAGGAAGACTTAGCAAATGTTATGCTTTTGTAACCTGGGAGTCATTTGACTCTACATGATATTTTCCTCCAGGGCATCTGTTCTCTTGACCTAAGCCTCAGCTGCCCTTACTTCCTAGCATCCCCAAAGCAGGGTCCCGACGAAGTGGGACAAGAAGGACCCAGGGCAAGCGGTGAGTTGTGTGCTACCCTGGCATCGAGATGGGCCTGGCCAAAGTGCCTAATGCTTAACTATAAGTTAAGAGCTTGATCATGGACAAATGCTGTCATGATCCAAACAGTGATACTAGATTCGGACCCTGCTAGGGTGAGGAATGATTAATCTGGCCTGAGTGCTGTGGTCTGAGCCTTTGGCAAGAAGCTGCCAGGAGAGCTGCCTTGCAAACCTCAATGTATCTCTTGCTATGTCCATACAAAAATAACTAGTATTAAGATGTTAATGAGTGTTTGGAATGGGGAGAGGAGAAAAAACCCTTAAGAGGTATTTTGCCTACCAGCCCTCAGGAAGGGCTTTCTTATGTTGATTTTGCTACCTGGCTGGGTGTAACCTAGGGGCAAGGGCGAGAGAGGAAAAAGAGACAGAGAAGCCAGAAAGAAGTGGCAGTTGATCCAGAGAGAGGCCGGAGCTGGGAGTGCGGGAGATGAGAAAGAGGGAAGATTGAATAAACGGTAACTAATCAGCAACCAGCTTGGTCCTCGTTCTTCCTTCGCCTTTCCTTGACCACCGGCCGTCCCGATCCAGTCCACACACTGCGGTTCCAGGGCACCGAACGCGGGCGGTGAGACAGAGCCGCCCCGAGAGCCCGAGAGTGCACTCGCCCTCGCCCTTCGGCGAGCTTTAGTTTTTTATACCCGACTATCTGCTAACCACCTCAACCTGGCCCTCTTGGTCTTTGTCCTAACCTATCCTGCCCAAGGGGACAGCTCTTCTTGTAGAGATACGGTTCAGATCCAGTTGCTTTCCTGGCTAGAACACATCAGTGATTTGTCACTGCCTTTAGATCAGACTCTTGCCCTCACCCTACTCTTCCCTAAACCCTTTACCCCTTCACCAAAGGCACTTCTAGGATTCTGCCCAAAGAATTAGCTCCCCCCAAATGCTGTCCCTGACTATACTGACCAACTGGTCACACTCCGATCTTTTCTAGCACATAGCCCATATCCATCTGATACAAAACCATCTCCAGCACTTCATGATCAATGCCAATTTCATGTACCAACATCTCACATCATAGCCAGCACTATACCTGGCACACAGACATTCAACATGTATAAGCTGAACAGATGAATAAAAACAAGCACTACCAAGTCCAAATAGGGTTATTTCCCTAGCATCCACATTCAAAATTGTTTTAGAAGAGAAAGGGTATGGGATACATTTGAAAAAATGTAAGCGGTCACAGAGACTCACATCAGCTCTCCTAATAGCTGGCTCTCTTCTTCCAAGCAAACTTCTCTGCCAATGGTGCCAATGGCCAGGTCAGAAATAGGAAGGGACAGGACCTACCCCTGATCCCCTGGAACTGGGCTCAAGGAACCAGTTTATATGTCTATGTAGAGGCCAGGCTAGGGACAACATAAGGATCATGTGGCCTGCCCAGACCCTGGAAGCCTGAGGGCCACAGTCAGTTGGCCTCTAGTCGAGTGAGGAGGGGTGGGTCGATCCCACCCCTCTGCATAGGGAACTGAGCACGAGGATGTGTTTGGCCCAAGCCAGAGTCGAAGTGACAAGGTAAGGCCCTGGAAAAAGCTAACCCTGCTCCTGGGAGACATTCTGGCACCCACAAGGCTCCAAATACCTGGAAAAAATGGCAGCAGCCTCTGCCCATAATCCAAGCTCCAAAGGAAGGCTCCTGGAGTGCTGTCCACCCCAAACCACCCTCTTCCTCCCAGCCCAGGCAATCTTCCCTTGCTGCCTCCCAGCCCATACTCAATCTGTGTCTCACCTTGATATAGGTATCGAGGGCAGGATGGACCCGGCGGGCTGCCAACCAGATGGAAAGGGTGGTGGTGTAAGGGAAAGTAGCCGTCACCACGTGGCTGGGTGCTGGGAAGGAGAACACCTTGAAGCCGTATTTCTGGTAGAGTTGGATGAGCTCTGGGGAGGGTGACTCCTCCCCTTCACTCAGAATGCTGCCCACTGCACAGCGGCACTTCTCAGGGGGCACCTGGGGAGGCAGAGAGCAGCGTGTTAGGGCTTGGCAAAGGAAGAAGACCCTGCAACCTCCTGGACTCCAGGCCAGCTCAGGCTCAGCTCTAGCTGGCCATGCAGACTCAGATACCAGGACAGAGCTAAAGACTCTCTAGGGAGACATTCTGGCACCCATACTCCTGGCCTCTGGTTCCTTACTAAAGTATAGGCCTGTAATCTCTGAGTACAGTGCGAGGAAGAAGCCATCCTTCTCATGCTGTAGTGGCAGGACTGTGGGAAGCAATGGTTAGGAAGAGGGATCATGCTGAACTCATGACTATTGATTCCTGCCTTCAGGTAGGGTCCCACCAGCACCTGGACCTCCTCACCTTTCCAACAACCCTTGCCCCTTCTTAGGGTCCACCCCACTTTCCCAGCCCCTCTCGACTCAATCCAAGACTGAGTCTCCTCTGAGTCTCTCTGGGTCTTAGTACCTGCATTTCAGTGAGTTCTGCTTCCCTCTGCAGCTGTTCTCCCTTCCTGGGTCCTCAAACCCCACCCAAGTGACACGTCTATATAAATGCTGACAATTCCTGGGTCTGACTACAGGCCTGTGAGGCCAGGCCTTCCATATTTTCTCTGCATCAAAGCACCCCCAGTTTGTCTCATCTCCTGTGTGCCCTAGTGGTTATCTGTTCCTAATTCTAAGAGATTCATTAGTCTCAATTCTGAGTTTTCCTTGATCTGAAAGGCCCCTTTCTCCTGAGATCCAGGGCCCACTAACCCCCAAATTTAAGTTCCCTCTACCCTACTGGCTCCTCTCCTCCTTCAGTCTACAGTCCCAGAACCGGGACATCATTTCAGCTGTTCTGTTCTCCCATCCTGGACCTTCTCAAGGCCTGCCCACAAACACTGAGAGGGGTCTCACCTGAATTCTCACTTTGCCTGAGACTTGGACACCACCTCTAGACTCTCACCTCTAGGCAGTCGTACAGAGTCACCCCCAACTCTCTTCTACTCTGATCCCCTTGTACCTCAGGGCTTTGTGATATGATGATAAATATGATGCATTCACCACTCCAGTAGTTGGGAATACTACCTCTGGGAGTCAATTTTGAGTCACTCCAGGAGTAATCCTTGAGTACAGCATGAGGAGTAAGCCTAGAATACAACTGGGTGTGCCCACCCCTCCCGCCCGCCACCTCCCCCATCAATAAAAAAGGGCATATTAAGATATTTTGGGGCCTGAAACATGGTTCAGATGATAGATAACATGCCTTACCATGTGCAAGCAGTGCTGGATGTTGATGTGTTGGTCCTCAAGCAATACCCAGCCAACTGTGTCCAGAAATTCACCTTTCCACCAGTTAAATACATTCAAAATGAGGTACTTCACATGAGGGCTCAGCCTGACCAGCACTCAGCAAATGCCTGTAACTTGTCGGTTACTAGCAGTTATGATGCAGGCCAAATAAACAGCCTAGAATGTCCAGACACCAAACCTCTAAATATGCTGCTCTTCCTTGACCACCCCACTGGCTCAAACACCCTTTTGGGGAACCTTCCGGGGTAACTTCACGGCATTCCACCTCTTGTTGGCTCCCAATTCATCTCTGAATAAACCCAACACTTTGCTCTGAACGTTTCCCCACACCAAATCTTCCTCACGGCAGTCATTTTCTCTGCCTAAGACGTCACTCCTCCAGGGAGACTGTGAAGGGCATCCCTGCAGTACCAACTCTTGTCCACAGATGGTGCAACTACCTCATTTACACCTCAAGATCAGAGGAAGGCCAGAAGGGCAGGGGATTCTGGCAGGCACAGACCAGTATAAACCCCCCTCCCACCCCCCTCCAGTAGCCTACCCTCTCCCTCCAAGGAAGGGCCTGCTTCAAAGCTGGTCTTTCTTACCAGTACTTAACAACCTACACTATATTTACAATTGACATCCCTCTGGGTTAGATGGGAAATGGATGGAAGGATGCGATTTTTCCAACTCCTGGCTTCCCCAAGTCTCTCAGGTGATCATTTCCAGCAGCCCTCATGGGGATTCCAGCTCAACATCCTCCTCAGTGCATAAAAGGCAAGAAAACACCTGTTATCATCCTGTTCAGACATCGTGTTGACTCCCAATTCATCTCTGAATGAAACTCCTGAGCCTGAGAGAGTCCCAAACTGGTTGAGTGCATGCCTTGCATGATCCCAATACTATCAGGTCTCCTATACATTGCTGGAAGCAACCACCAAGCACTGTTAGGGGTAAGTGCCCTCTGAGCACTTCCAAGGTGTGGCCCAGAAACAAATGAAAAAACTCAAAACATTCCAGAGTGCAGCATGCAATGAGTGGCCTACACAACACTGCTAAGGACTGCCCAGTCCTCCAGCACTCCTTTTCCCCTCTCCCCAAACCCAGTAGGGGCCAGAACTCAGGTGGGAAGACACCCACTGAGCCTCTGAGTGGCAGAGGGAGGGACAAATCCAGGCTCTGGCCCAGCCTGCTTTGCCAGCCTCCTCTCCCACCACACCCCCGCACACACCTACGTGGAACTATTTGCAGCTCCCCAAACATGCCACGTCCTCCCAGGCTTCCTGCCTTTGCGTAAGCTACTTCCTCTGCCTGTGACAGAGGAATGTCCTTTTTCACCCTACTCCAGAGTCCCTTCTGCCTGGGAAACTCTAGCCCATCCTTCAAGACTCAAGCCTCCTCCTCAAAGCCTTCTGTTGCATCACCAAGCAGCCCTCCTCTCTTGATTCCAAATGCCCACCAGGAGGGAGCAGTCTCCGCTGCATTGTAACTGACAGCTTTCCTGTCCCTCCCACCACCCTGAGCCACTAGGCAGATGGGTAGAGAGCCCTATGCACATAGCAGGTTGTGCTGGGCCACAGTAAACACGTGCATTCTCATACACATACACGGGCACATAGCATGAGTACAGTTCCTCTCCCTGCACCTTGGGAAAGAGGGAACTCTTATCACGGGGCAGAGAAACAGCTCATCTCCCGCGATCCCAGACTGTGCAGGACACAGGTGCTCTCTTCTGGCTTGACTGATTTCTCAATTCCATACGTGAGGACACTTCCTGCTCCCATCCCTGGCTGGCCAGGAGCAACCTGAAGGTTATTCAGTAAGCAAACCATCTGCTAAGCAGCCCCATACTAACCTGGGAGGCAGTGGAACCAAGCACCAACAGGAGGTGAACTAGGCCCTGAGATAAGCCCGGGAGAGGCAATGGTAGTCTAGAAGCAGGGGGTGGGTTTCCTGGATTCCTGCGAGACCCAAAAGCTCCCCTCCAATGTTATCAGGGGCCTAGAAAGTTAGATGTCCGATGGTTAGAAAGCTCATCTACCTTGGTCCAATTAAAGGTCTTTATTGTTTTCTGGGTCACCCAGCAGTGTTCAGGAATCACTTTTACCGGGGGACTGGGGGACCATATCCATAGGAACTGATGCTGGGGATTGAACCTGGGTGGGCCGCATGAAAGGCAAATGCCCTGCCCGCTATACTACCACTCTGGCCCCAAAAAGGTCATTATTTAGGCTCCACTCTCGGCCAGCCTAGCCTCCTAGCTCCATCTCTTTCATGTTTCTGTTTTTTTTTTTCTACCCATTATCAGTCATTTCTCTTGTCCTCTATGCCCAGAGTAAAAGCTGGGCCAGATGAGCACCAGGAAGGAACTGCATAAGGGAAATAGAATCTACCACTACATTGGGTTATGGTAGGTCCAGCCACAAAGCATGAGCATGAGGAGACACCAGTACAGTTCCTGTGGACAGGGAGGCCTTCTGAACCCCCACACTCTGAGGAGAAACAGAAGCTTCCCTGTATGAGCTGGTCACACTGCTCCTTCTGGAGGCCTCATAGCTCCTTGCTGACCCTGCTACGGGAGGCCAAATAAGAGCCACTGCAGAGGACACACCTCCCCAAGACCTGAGTCTGCCACTGGGCAACATCTTTCAGGGGCCGGGAAGGAAAAGTGGTGACAGCTGGTCTTGGGTTTGGTAAACATGGCCAGTCCCAAGCCTGTCCATCCACATGCTCAAAGTAACTTTTTCCATGCCAGAGTCCCAGCACAGGGCTGGCCTAGGCAAGGGTACAAGTGGGGGCAGTACTCTTCCCTTGCACTAACGCCACAGGGGAGTATAGCAGCTGCACCTGCCCATTCCTGGAGAGTGATAGTGAGTTCCTTTACCTCCCCAGTCACCAGGAGGTGCACACAGGGCAGCGTACACAGCTGGGGTACAGCCCAAACCCACACTAAAGGCAAGGCTGAGTCAGGGGGAGAGAGTCAGCAGGATGCCAACCTCCAAAGGGGGCTCTAGCAAATTTCTGGGAGCTCCCAACTATTGCTTCAGGATCTCCCCTTTTCACTTCTAATTATAATCTTGACAGTATCTGGCAGAATACTCACTGCATGCCCTAGTTGTTGCACTATCCATATCAGTTTGTGAAACCCAAACAGCACCGTGGAATGCATGATGTTAGCAACTTGCTCCTGAGGCCCAGAGAGCAAAACTAGTCAGTAAAGGTCACACAGCATGGCACTGTTGCAGTCAGGATTCAAACCCAGGATGACTTGACTGACTTCACTCGGGAAGCTGAGAAATCAACCCTGGCTAGGAAGGGGCTGCACAAAGGTTCCTTGAACACTATCTCCTCACACAGCCCAGGTCACCTGCAGGAGGCCAGGCCAGAGGAAGACAGGATTACCACAGCACATAGCCCTCAAGAGCGTGGGCAGATGCCAAATATATCAAGGACTAAAGAAAGGCCAGATTTTATTCTATTACTTAGCTTCCCCTCAAATAAAAACCCTGAGGTTAAGGATTCTTGGAGCCTGGCTCATTCAGTCACGGGCTGGTAAGCAGTATTGCTTTATGCTGGAATGCGCCGGGCAGAAAATCACCAAAGGCTGACAGGGAGGGACAATTTGCGCCCTGAGGGAACAACCCAGCCCACATTTTCAGTGCCCATGCTGGAGGTGCAAATCCTAGAACATTTTATTCCCTCACCCCTTTCCAGATGCCACCTGTGTGATGTTGGAATTCCTAGGAAAGACGGCAGAACCCCAGCTCAGCACATACTGAAGGGGAAACAAGGACTAAACTCTTCCCTGCAGACTGAGGGCTCTCAAGGGACAAGGAGAGAAAAGAAGCTCCAATGGCAGTCTATCGCATAAAAGGTAGAACTCAAGTGCTACCAACACCCGTCCCTCCACCCGCCACACACACACACACACACACACACACACACACACACACACACACACACACACACACACATACACTCTATCTGCTGGTCGACGCCACGACTGATGCAAGCACCTTGGCCTCAGCCAAGCAAACTGAACTGGCTGCCATGACCCACCAGCTTCAGCCAAGCTCCTCACAAGGACAGGCTGGCAGGCTGATTAAGCCCCAAGTACAAGTAGAGGTGGTGAGGTAGTGCAGGGTGGGGCAGGACCTAGAGAGCAAGGCTGGCAGATGACAGACCCAAGGGCACAGTGACAAAAATGTAACCACTAGAGTTTACAAAGGAAACTTCAATGGCAGTCTATCTCATAAAATACAGAAGTCAAGTGCCCTCAACCCTCTCACTCTATCTGCCAGCCTATGCCAAAACTGGTGCAAGTCACTTGCACCTGTGGTTGGCCACTGTTCACAGGCCACTGTGCATGTGTGCATGCATACACATGCTTGCATGTGTGTGCACACTTGTATATGCACACACGGGGAGATAGCTGACAGACTCTGGAACTTATCCACCTTCCTCAGGACTGGGAAGAAGAAATGGTCTGCACTCTATGAATGCGGGGTCCTGTCTATAAACCACTGCCAGAATCTGTCTACTTCCTGTCACGTGCCCCCCTCTTCCTCCCCAATTCCACCAAGGCCTTCCGGGACAGAAAATGAAATCCTTTCTTCTGCCCCAGAGGAACCACTTCCTCAGATTTTGTAGCTCCCTCCCACACAGGGCCCTAGGCTGATGTATATATTTATAATACATTCATATATACATATATACACGTGTATCACTACAATGTATGTGCTTGAGCAGCACGTGAGTTCATGGCAATCACTTCAATCCTGCTGTTTTGATGCTTTCTCTGTGTCACTTCCTGGACCTAATATAAGAATACCTGAGTTTGGGGCTGGAGCGATAGCACAGCGGGTAAGGCATTTGCCTTGCACATGGTCAACCGGGTTTGACTCCCAGCATCCCATATGGTCCCCTGAGCACTGCCAGGGGCAATTCCTGAGTGCAGAGCCAGGAGTGACCTCTGTGCATTGCCGGGTGTGACCCACAAAAAAAAAAAACAAAACAAAAAATACCTGAGTTCTCACCAGGCCTTTCTCCATAACTAGTCTCCCTTGCTCAGCTGAGGTCAGGAGCTGAAGCCTGTTTGTTGGAGGACCTTATACTATCTAAAACTGGGGGAGGCAGCTTGGGAATAGAAATATTGAGTTATTTGCTTCTGCAGGACAGGATGGGATCTGTCCTCCAGGTTCTCCAGATACCCTACGCTCAGAAGCACAAGAGTGAACTCTATAAGATCAGGACTCAATGGTCTCAGGTCCTTACCGACCACACAGCCTGTGATGGTCCTGAGTACCTATAGCCTGAGGGCCAAATTCCCTGAACCAAAGACAATCTCTACCAGGCAGAGAATATCACCGAGCTCCCAGAATAGGTGGGGATTAAGCATCCATGAGCTATCCCAGGTGTCAGAGTAGGATCTAACTCCACATGGGGACACAGGCACCTCTGGACTGACCAGGGCTGGGAAGGGCCCTGAGAGAACAGCCGAGCTCACATTTTCAGTTCCTGTGGAGGTGTGAAGCGTAGGACATTTTATTCACACACCATCCTCTGGGTTGGCCAGATGTCCATAGGTAAGCAAAGGGTCTAGGCATGGGCATGACAAAGCATAAGCCCCAGCACAACTATTCAATACGTATGCTTGTTCCTATCTTTTCCTTTCATGGTGTTGGTAGAAATCTGTTCAAGGACAGGTACTAGGGTGAATACCTTATTTAAGTCACTAAGTTAACCCTTGCCTGCCTACCTATGAAACATAATTTTTCTTCTGTTTTCATTGTTTAGGTTTTTGGGTCACAACAAGCAGTACGCAGGGGTTGTGCTGGTGGTGCTTAGGAGACCCTGTGGTGCCAGGAATCGAAACCAGGCCTCCATGTACTCCAGCCTACTGAGCTATCTCTCTGGCCTCTGGAAGATATTTTATCACTATTCAGCAGACAAAGAAATGGAAGCTCAGAGAGGTAATGTTATATGCCCAAGGTCACATAGTAGGACAGTGTGAGACAGAATCGGAATCCAGGCCTGCTGCCCTTGAGGCTGTACTTTTAGGCATGATCCCATAGACTGGCATCCTTGTCGGGCCAGACCAAATCAACCCAACATGCCCAGGAAAGCCCTACAGTGGGTTGCCTAGAGACAATAATGAACCATGAGGCAATGGAGAGAGTGCCTTATGCCACAGTGGGGATTTTTTGGGGGGAGGGGATTTCAGGGGTGCACCTAGTGGTACTTAGGGGCTATCTCTGGATATGCTCAGGAGTGACCCTTGGCTGTGCTGGTAAGACCAAATGTGGTGCTGCCACAGCATCAGAGTTCTCTCTCAGTTTCTTGGTTTTTGTTTTTTTTTTAAATAATGTCTGGACTAGGCCTTTATTTTTATTTATTTATTTTTAATTTTAATTTTGGGTCACACCCGGCGATGCACAGGGGTTACTCCTGGCTCATGCACTCAGAAATTACTCCTGGCGGTGCTCAGAGGACCATATGGGATGCTGGGATTCGAACCCGGGTCAGCCACATGCAAAGCAAACGCCCTACCCGCTGTGCTATCGCTCCAGCCCCTCTCTCAGTTTTCTCTGGATTAGTCTCCAGCACTGACCCCAAGGTATCCTGCTGTCTTGGCCCTTTCCCATTCTGAAATTGGCACCTCCAACCCCAAGGGCAATGTGCTACTTCTGGAACAGCAAACATGCTAATGAGGGAAGAGGCAAGTTCTTCCTTCTCCCCCATTGAGACCTTGCAGAGGGATCCAGTGGGGTTAGATGTGGAAGGAGGGGAAGACACCAGGAAAGAGTTCATGTAAGAAGGGAAGAAACTAACAAAATAGGCCCTGCAGGGGTACAAGTCAAGTGTCTTAGAAACTTCTTACAGCCCAATAGGGCCTCAGTGCTCTTGACCCCACTCATAGCAATTTCCAAGTCACATGACATCAAAACCTGTCTACTCATCCCTCACGTAGGTCATGTCAGTGATCATCTGGCCCCAGTCCAATCTTCCCAATGATCTCTGTGCCTCATCTCCTTTCTTCCCCACCTGCCACCCTGCCAGCACACTGAATTGCAGGTGGCACACTGTGTGGTATCACTCCTCCCAACCTGCAGTGCGTCCCATCACCTGGTCCAGCAAACCCTTCTCTTTGCCCACCACATGTGTACTAGCCCACTAGCCCCACTTTCTGTCACCCTAGGACTCCAGGTCTCTGCTTTTGATTTTCAGGCCTGAACCAGCAGAGCAAAACTCTACTCATGGGAGAAGGTCCAGCTATAATCTGTTTCCTGTTTCAGACTTCCCTACAGATAGGAGGTACCCCTTCTGAACCCATAGCTCAAAGCTGTGTGAGAATAAAGCGTGGCCCCTTATCTGAGAATCCTTTGTGGAGGGCTGGAAGACTTGCCACCAAACACAAAGTTCCCTGAACACAAGACCAGACTCATTCGTTTCGGGAGAGCAGGGTCAGGCACAAGCTAGCACAGGCAGGGAGTCCAAATACTCTGTTTCACAGAGGGCCCCTGTCAGGTCTGGTCAGCAACTAGTGGGCAAGTCGTAGACCTTGTCTAAGCTCTCCAAGAAGTAAACCAGTGCTGGAGATCCCAAAAACACCTAAGGCTCAGCGCACAGGCTAAAGAAGCTCTGGCAAAGCTTCCGGTTCATGTAGCTGTGGGCAGCACCACCTTGTGGTATGGTAGGAAGCTACATTGGTAAGTCCTGACTCACTGCAGGCTATGAGTACAACCAGACGCCTACAGAGTGCCAGTGATGCTGGGTTAGTCTCTGATTCTGGCATCTTGGACATTCTGGGCAGCTCACCTGGCTTTACTTGACTTCAGACCCTTTCCCAAGCAGAGAGCTGAGCATCCAAACATCCGGTCTCCAAAATGGCCAGGGAGGGAGGACTCCTAATCCCCCTTGGATAAGCAGCAGCCCTAGCAGAAGAACTGAGAATGGGAAGGTACAGCAACAAAATAACAAGCTCAAAGGGAGAGCAGGATCTATAGAGCTGACCTCAGAGTACTGGCCTCAAAGGGAGATGGAAGAGGGAGGGCCAGCAAGGGGAAGGGGTGGAGGACCAAAACCCAGACAGGCTGGGCACTCACCGGGGCAAGGTTCCAGTGCTCAAAACTTCACAGAGGGGTTGAAGAGATAGTACAGTGGGTAGTACGTTTGCCTTACATATGGCCCATCTGGGTTTGATCCCTGGCACCCCACATTGTCCCCTGAGCCCCATAAGGAGTGATTCCTGAGCACAGAGCCAAGAGTAAGACCTGAGCACAGCCAGGTATGACTCCAAAATCAAAACACGCACATATATACAAACTCACAGAAATCCACAAAGATAGAGGAAAAAGACCCAAGTCTGCAATAGAAAGTCAGTATTTGAATAATTGTACCAAAAAGAAGGTGGTCTGAAAGGCTGGTGCAAAGATTTTCCCACCCCTTCCTCAGACACTAAAAAGCCCCTACCCCAACAAGCCCTGCCCATGTCACGAACAGGCCAGAATCCTGGCCAAGGCATGGAAGGCAGCTTACCGTGTGGGGGTTGTCGTAGTAAATAGCGATGGAGCGGAGCTTGGGGGAGACACTGCAGCTCTCGGTGAAAAGTCGTCCTGTCTCGCCATAGGGCCCCTTGTGGAACTTGTAGGCCACAGTAACATTGCAGATGGGGGGTGAGCCAGCACTTACTCTTACCCCCGTCAGCAGCCCCGAGTACCCCACAAAGGCCAGCAGCGTCAACAACAGCAGAAGAGTCAGGCCCCCAATCAGGCCCAGGAGTAGCAGGTCAGACATGGTTCTGTGCTCCCCACGCCGCACCCTGAGGCAGCTGCAAAGGAGACAGAAGGGAGAGAAGGCTGGGAGCCTGCTCTGACCAATGTGCCCACCTGCCCGCCAGCTAGGTCTGGCCCAACCTCTTGGCCTTGCCTGGGGAGCTCTGGCCCAGGAGGGGGAGGGGCCAGAAGTGTTTACACACAGTGACCTAGAAGGGAGCTACAAAGGATGACTGAAGCCACAAGCCTCTTTATTTCTTAATCACAATCGTTGAAGCTCTCAGAGCTGCTCTGCCTGTCAGCTAGAAGTCTTGGTTACACCTGGGGAAACTGAGTCATAGGAGGTCACAGGTATGAGTCACAACCAAGGACATACTCACAGCCCTGACCAGACTCCCCAGAGATGGGTCATTCTGCCTTTTCCCCACATTGCCTCCTCCTTCCCAAGGCTGAGCCATGGTGCCAGTCCAGCCTCCCCAAGCCTCTGTGGCCCACTGCCAGCAAGAGGAGGGGCAAACA
The DNA here is from genome assembly GCF_027595985.1 of Sorex araneus. Taxonomy (NCBI): domain Eukaryota; kingdom Metazoa; phylum Chordata; class Mammalia; order Eulipotyphla; family Soricidae; genus Sorex; species Sorex araneus. The sequence goes on along the minus strand of NC_073305.1, from coordinate 47,710,647 downwards.
GCAGGGTCCAAACACTTATTAACAAACAGGGAAACCAGGAGAAACCAAACCCCAGGGGGAAGTTGTGCCTCAGGAAGAAACTTCATAGCAAACTCTTCTTTGCTAAGCACACCTGGTCCTCTAAATTTTACTACCCAGACTCAGAGGACCCCAGAGCCAGTACAGCACTGTCCTCTGCAGATCTGAGTGCCAGTGCTAAGTTTCATCACACTTTGCCAGTTAATAGACTAGAAACAGCAAGAAAGAAGAGGAGGAGGAGGAGCAGCAGGAGGAGGAGCAGAAGGAGGAGGAAGAGGAGGAAGAGGAGGAGGAGGAGGAGGAGGAGGAGAAGGAGGAGGAGGAGCAGCAGGAGGAGGAGCAGAAGGAGGAGGAAGAGGAGGAGGAGGAGGAGGAGGAGGAGAAGGAGGAGGAGGAGAAAGAGGAGCAGGGGGAGGAGGGGGAGGAGAAGGAGGAGGGGGAGGAAGAGGAGGAGGAGGAGCAAAGGCAGTGTAGATGTGAAGACAAAACAGAAGTAAAAGCTGACTCGGCCTTGGCTAGAGCATTTCATTCTGTGGGGGAGAGGTGCTGGCCTATGGAAGGAACCAAGTCTCGGATTCACTGACTACCCTGTTCCTCCTCTCACCCTCACTCCACCCCCTCTATGGTGTTTGTAATCTCTGTGGTTTTGATCTCCCCACCCACCTCAGGTGCTAGTTCAAAGACAATCCTGGTGGAACATGTGGTTTTTTTTTTGTGTGTGTGGTTTTTTGTTTTTTGTTGTTTTTTTTTTACTTTTAGTGTGTATATGCAGTTTATCTAACAATTCTCCCTCTTCCCTACTAGCCTTTCCCCATGCCTGGTATATTTGCATGGTCTAAGCAATAAAGACAATTGCTTTAGAAAAAAAAAATCAGAAAAAAGTTGAGAACTAATCCAAGAGCAAGTCCAGGAACATAACAAATGTGGTATGTGAGCCTTTCTTTCCACAAAGACGAACAGAAGCTCCAAACCCTGCCATTTGGTTCTAGTTATCTAATTAAATTTTTAAAAAAATCAGTTTAAAGATGAAGGAAAGCAAGAGACCCACTCTAGGAAAATTTCCATCCAATGTATTTAGTACTTCAGTTCTATGAAAAACTTATCTCTGTTAAATAATTTGTTCCCTGAAGGTTCTGGTGTCACCACTTTAGCTGAAAATTCTGTCTTTGGAGTTGATATGCATAAGAGGCAACCGGCAACCTAAACATCTAAAACTTGGATGTCAACATTAAGGTGCTTCCCATGGGTTTTTTTCACCCACCCACGTTCCTGTTGCGGTTTCACTGTTTTTGGACACATTCCCTGGCATATTCATTTTGCCTCTGGGTAGTTTCACTCTTATTTTCTCTGATAAGTTTTTCTCTGAGAACTGATTATGTGCTAAGTAAGTACTGTCAAAATTAGTTTTCCAAAGTAGGTGATATTACAGTGGGGAGAGTGTTTGCTTTGCACACGGCCCACCCAGGTTCAATCTGCAGCATCCCATATGGTCCCCTCATCACTGCCAGGAGTAACTCCTGCACAGTGCTAAGAGTAACCCTGAGCATTGCTGGGTGTGGTCCCCACCTACAAAAGTAGAGGTTACCACCCCCACTACAGAAAAGGGGAAAGGCGTTGGGGGCTGGTAGTAACCTCTGATGCAACTGGGAGCACTGTTTGTGGTTTTAAATAAGGTGCTTTTTTTGGGGGGGGGATGAGTGACTTTTTTTCTGAAAAGGGGGCAGTAGGCCAAATAAGTTGGGGGACCTCTGGTCTACATGTTGAAACACAGTTACTTCACAATCCTCGAAATAAGGTAGGTCAGGTCAGAAAACAAGTGATTACAAGTGACTTGTCCAGGGTCACAAAGATTATTATTATTTAATAAGAGACCACGGGCTGGGGAGATAGTTCTGTGCGGAAGATGCATGCCTTGCATTTGCCCAGTTTGATCCCAGTCAGCCCATTCGTCCCCCAAGCACTGCCAGGAGCATTTCCTGAATGATGGCCAGAAGTAACTCCTGAGCATCGCTGGGAGTGACCCCGAAACAAACAAACAAAAAGAGCCCCTGGGCCATAACACAGCTAACCTAGATAATCTGGGTTCCCACTACAACTTTCTTCTCCCTGGCAAAGGGGGCGACCAGAAAAACCCAAGCACCTCATCCACCCTGGATCTCTTTGAACCCAGGTTCGCAGCAGAAAACTCTCCGCCTCGAGGGGTGCCACCTGCCCTGGGAGGGCCCTCCCCTCTGGTCACACAACCAGTCCTCACCTTTCTTTTCACCACTGCTCCGAAAAGGGGGAACACGCCCTGGCGTCCCGGGGCTGCGGGCAGCACGGGCAGGAGGCGGGAGGCGTGAGGAAAGAGCTGAGAGCGCTCACCTGGAAAGCCAGGCTCGCGTCTAGCAAACCACGGCCTCCGGCGCCGCGGGGACCGAGGGCTCCAGCGCTGAGGGGGCAGAGAGAAAATAAGCACCGAGCCAGGCAGCGGGTCCCGACTGCCCTCCTTTCTGGGAATGCCCCTCGGGCCTCTCCAGGAACTCCTCCCTCCTCCAAGGCTGCCACCCGACCACGTCCTCGGGAACACTCGGGAGTCAAACGGGGCCTCCCCATGTCCGCTCTCTCCTGGGGCTCTGCTCGAGCCCCCCTTCTCGGGAGAGCCATCCACCGCCTCCGGCCCCGAATCGGACCCTTTCGCTGACCTTGGGCAGGCAGCGGCCCCTCGCGGGCCGCGGGTGGTCCCCGGCTCGCCGGCCCGGGGGTGGTCGCCTCTGGCCGGGCGCCGGCGAGCGTCAGGCGGGCTGCCCGCGCCGGCTTCCTGGAGCCGCTCACGTGCGCCGCGGCGGGCGGCGCGGGCCCTTAAAGGGCCCCGCCACGGGCAAAGGCAGCCAGCGCCGGGCGGGAAGCCGGGGGCTGCCCGGGGCCTGCGCCGCGCGCGGCGGGGGCGCCGCCTCCCACTCTCGGCTCCCGGCCGTTCCTCAGAGCGCCTCACCTATTCGCCCAGCCCCTTTCTTCCCAGGCACGACCTGACGGGGCCCCACGCTCCTCCGCCAACTTAAAGGACGCTAAAGTTTGAAGCCACGGCGGCGGGGCGCGGCCTCGGGGACGGGGGCGGAGCCCGAGTGCGGCTCCATTCTCCGCGTCCCCCCTCCCGCCCCCCCCGCCCCACGGGCCCGGGGCGTGCCCCGCGTCCGCCGCACGGGCCGGGGGGCGGCGACCCCGGGTGGGAGGGCGGCCCCAAGGTCGCCTTCGCGGCCTCGAAACCGGGCCGTGGCCAGTGGTGGGCAAGACGAGACGCCAAGAGCGGCCTAGACCGGGGGTAGGGGTGGTCACGAAGGGGACGGGGGTCCCTGAGCTTGCGCCCGGGAGGACCGAAGTCCGGGGCTAACGGAGCGCGCGGGGCCGCCCGACGGGGACCGCCTCTCCTCCAGCCGGGCGCTCACCTCAGCGGCCGCCCGCCGCGGACGCCGATCCGCGCAGGCGGCTCCCGGGTCGGTCGCGGAGCCTGCGCGCGCCCGCTGCGCACGCTCGCTCCGCCCCCTCTCGCGGGGGGACGTGGCCGTGGTCGTGGGCGCGTGCGCGCGGGACCCAGAGGGCGGAGGCCAGCCCCGCCCGGTCTCCATGGCCACGAGTGTGCGTCTGTGCTGCGCCCAGCCACCCATCACCGCCACACCGCCACGGGAGTGAGCTGTCAAGGGCGGAGCCCTCCTGCCACTTTCCGGCCTCCCTCCAACTACGAGGCTGCAAGGGTAACTTAGCAACCCCTTGGCATCAGGGTTGGGAAGAGCACAACTGCCTGGCCCCGGGGGTGGGAGAATCAGTCAGGTGGTCCACAGGTGAGAGCCAGGCTGGGGCAGTCCCAAGAAACCAAAACCAAAGAGGACCGTTGGAAGAGTGCTGTTGGGAATTGTTGCCAACAGTGAGCCTCCGGCATTTTTTCCAACCTTGGTCCAGCTACTTCCTACTGGGCCTTCTCAACAGATTTGGAAACTGAGCAAGGCAGGGCCACTTGCTCCTGGCACTCTAGGTTCAGAGAAGCTGGTGGATTTGAACTTTGGATAGTTCAATAAAGGCTTCCTTGCCTCCAACCCTCCATCCTGCTACCTGCCCCATCAGTCAGTATAGGAGTGATTATTAATCCTCCTAACATTATTGACTGAGGGCTGGAGCAATAGCACAGCGGGTAGGGCGTTTGCTTTGCCGGTAGCCGACCCGGGTTCAATTTTTCCATCCCTCTCGGAGAGCCCAGCAAGCTACCGAGAGTATCTCGCCCGCATGGCAGAGCCTGGCAAGCTCCCCATGGCGTATTCGATATGCCAAAAACAGTAACAAGTCTCACTTGGAGACGTTACTGGTGCCCGCTCGAGCAAAATCGATGAGCAACGAGATGACAGTGATACAGTGAACATTATTGACTACCACTTGCCGTCAAGTCAGATGTAGAATCTGGGAAATCTGAGTGAATAAAGCCAGGGCCCCGCCCTCCCGGAGCTCATTAGGGCTACATCCTCTTCCCACAGTGCAAGATCAGAAAAGTCTTGTATGTGGCTGGGAACCGTTGGCTTGTCTGCACTTAGAACTTGAGTGTAGGCAACTGCAGGTCAAATATAAAACACCTTGAAGGCAAGTTCAATCATTTGCTTTTCCTTTTCCCTTTGGTAGTGCTGGGCATTGAGTCCAGGGCTTCACAGATGTAAGACAAATGCTACATTGCTGACCTACATCCCCAGTTCCAATCATCAGCTTCTATCCTGACAACCTTCAAACTAGGAAGAACCCCTTTAGGGCTCCAAAGATAAAGTCTACTTTCCAGACAGTCTCTGTCTTGCAGTGGAGGACCTGGAGGAACAACTATGTACACAAATGTGGCTACAAGACAGGTGGGCAAAGAGCTTTCATGGTGTTCCTGACAGGGAGAAATGGAAATCATCTTATGGATCCCACTTCTGTGCTAGTCAAGAGCAGGCTGGAGAGAGGGATATTCAAAATCCTGGCATCCCTTCCCTGTTTCATATTGTAGTTTCTACAGAAGATTCAACCACTTCTAGAGTTAAGGGTATGCTGCCCTCTGAAGAAACTGGCAGACCGGGCAGCTAACCATGCACAGGCACTAAGGACTGGGCTAGCAGGGTTGCAGCAGTACTGTTTTGCTTATGAACACCAGACACATCAGCACACTCTTCAGGTCCCCCAGCAAGACATGTGTCATAGGAAAGACATGTTGCAAGTGTCTTATGGTGTTTATAAGCAAAAATTGAACTGCAGGTCATCAGCCTGACAGTACTTGTCTTTAGTCTCCAAGAGTAACCTCCACCTTGGAAGGTTTTTTTTTTTTTTTTTTGGGGGGGTGGTAAAAAAGAGGTACATCTGGCTGAGCTCAGTGATTACTCCCGGTGGGGTTTGGGGAATCGTGTGGTGCCAGGTACGGAATCCAGATCAGTCACATGTAAGGCAAGTCCTAACCAACGTACTGTCCCTCTCACACCTTGGAAGACCTCACTCTACCAAGAGGCAATAGAAAAAGGCACTTTATTCTCCTTGTAGCATGACTGAGTTCACCTGATCACCTAGCCATCTTCCCATTCATGCTCCATGCCTAATTTTCTATTCCAAAGATATATATATATATATGTATATATGCATGTATATAGATATACTATATGAGTATATATATGTGTGTGTATGTATATACACTTTTCCACAGAACCCAGACTTTATCTCTGGGGGATTAAATGCAGATCTGAAACATCAGGCAAGTGCTGTTGGACTTCTATGGTCCAAGGAATCCCCAGAGCACCCCTTAATATCTCCTAACTAAATTTCTGGAAATTTCCCCAGTAACCTTCCCCATTAATTTTGGTTTCCGGGCCACACCTGGCAGTGCTCAGGGGCTACTCCTGGCTCACTACTTAAGAGTCACTCCTGGTGGTGTGCAGATGATCATCTGGTACTGAGGACCAAGCCCAGGTCCCCTACAAAGGATATTCTCCCAACACAATAAATTCTCTACTTCATGTCCCTCTTTTAAGGGACTAAACTTGAGAAGCCAATGAGTCATCTATCTCTACCTCCCTCCACCATCTCAAATGTGAAAGCCCTTGTTAGTTTTCTGTGAGATCCTCTAACTCATATGACAGAATGTACATGTAGTGTAAGATGCTCTACAAACAGAAGGGGCCAGGTCTCCCACCTCTTGAGAGCAATGATAGAGCACTCACTTCCAGGTCACTGATTGCTAGTTAGGGCTGTCCTTAGAGGGCCTGTTATGACTGAGAACCAGTCCTCTTGAGTCAACTTCATTGTTTTCTCTAGAGCAAAGGTAACTGACAAATCCTTTTTCAGAAAAAAATTACTCAGTGTTCCTCTGGAAATGTACCTTAAGTGAACAAATAGAAAGCATCTCCCAAGTTGCACCCAGGGTTATTACTACTCCCTAGATAATTCTAGTAGCCCCAGGGTTGGTCATTTTGGGAAATAAAGCAGAAACAAAGTTCTAGAGCCTGGAATTGAGTCTCCCTAGATAAGTTAAGGCGGGAAAAGCCTAGCAAACCCTATTATAACCCTATTCTAAAAAGACTGCCAATAGTCAGCAGGCTGCTCTCTTTTCCAGGCTCCTTTCTCCTAATCCTCTTCATAACATCCCAGTGCCAACATGGTAAGTTGTTATATTCTTTTCACTATCACCCAGCCAAATAGTTATTCAGACAATTCCTTGATCACACAACACTGCCTTCTTGAGTTTAAATTTTATTTTACAAAAAGAAATAAAGAAAACTGATAGGCAGTTATACTGACTTACAATTGTTCTGTTTGCTTTTTTAAAAAAGTGACATGAAACACAAGTAAAAATAAATACGTCATAGAAACAGCCAGTTGCCCAGCCTCTGGGGCAGGAGCACCTGCCCTGCTGAGAGAGGGAAGCCCATAATCACACCAGCAGCTGGAGCACCAGCCACAGATGCTCCTCAAAAGTCAGGTGCAGGTCCCAGGCCTCAGGGGGCGTCCTGAGGAAAGAAGACAGAAAACCAAAGCCAGGTGCCAGGTCCCTGGGGTCACCCCATCTTCCCCCACTACTCCTGGCAACAGTGCGGCCTTAGTGGTTATCCATTGCGACCCCCTCAACTCACCTGGACCCCCTTCCCCTGAGCCCTCTGGAGAGGGTACAGGAAAAAAACCAGTCTTGGGTAGGCTGAGGGGATTCTTCTGGTGAGTCCCCAGCCCACCCTGAGTAACACAACCAGATAACAATTTACACACGTGTGCTCACACATTCACATTCACACACACACACACACACACACACACACACACACACACACACACACACACACACACGGGCTGAGCTCTCTTCTAAGGGAGGATTTTGGGTCAGGTCACAGTATGAGGTCCCCTCTCTTTTAAGTATCCCATTGGTGGTAACAGAGTACCCAAGTCTTCCCCAACCCACTGCACCACCTCTGTCTCCTGCCTAGCTACCAATTCAAATGCACTGGATTACTGTATCAAATAGACCTATGAGAGAGGAAAAGGATAGACTCAGGTCCCTGAAAAGCAAGGAAGTTGGACAGTGCCTACTCAGGAAGTTCATTGTAAGACTCAGGTATTCATAAAAGGCCTAGGCCAACCTAGTGGCACAAAATAGACAGGGGTCCCAGCAGAATACATAGAACAGTCAGTAGGATGGCATGATATCTGAAGGTAAGAGATGGAGATGGCAGCTTTCTCAGACAGGCTGTGAGATGCAGATTTGGTGGGGATAGTGGAGTACTATCAAATATCTCAGAGGTGAGTTGTGGGGAAGGAATTCTGAAGAATTTTAGTGAGGGATTTAACTGGTGTACAGAAAGCCATGGCTCAGAAAGAAGACCTGCCTTCTGAGGAATCACAGGGAACTGAGAAGCAGGAGGGGGGTGACATGATTTAAGAGCCTCCACATCTTCTCCAAGGTGTTAGGCTCAGTTCTAGAACAATTCATTCCATGCTTGAAGAAACTGAGGCAGAGACTTGTTCTGTAGTGAGAGCCTTACCCACACTGCTGAAGCTTGACTGTACCTCAAATTGTCAACAAAAATGTATCCCAGCTATCTGCTTCATGTACCAAAATGAGAAATTTCATGTTTCACTGTGAATCACAAGTATTCACACACTAATTCCTACAGAAGAGAATTCCAACAACCAGATGAAGTTATCCTAAATTAGGAGATGCAAAGAATGAAGTTTCAGTATAGCTCAAGGCTAGGGATATAGCTCAAAAGACTACAGAGTATGCTTAAATGCAGGAGGCCTAAGTTCAATCCTTGGCACTGCATAGTTCTCCAAGCAGAGCCATGAGTGACTCCTGAGCAACTTGCTGGCAGTAGCCCTGCTCTCCACTGCACGCCCCTCCAACCCCCTTAAAAAAAAGCACAACTCAAGGGGAAAGTAGTGGTAAAGACTCCAGGTAATCTGAAGGAAGGAATAGAACTGATAGAGGCTGGTTCATTTACTTTCTTAAATGGTTAGTCTGCTTAATTTTTATTCACAAAGACAGTAAAAAAGTCGAGTCACTACAAATAGTAATCCTAAATTAATAAGTAGTAGTGTATTTCCTAGGCTGAGAATTTAGACAAAACCAGAATAGGGCTTTAGAGCCCTTGAAAATTTTCTGTGGAAGACAAGAGTGAGGGAAATGCCTAGGCCTAGTTTTCTGTCCTCTGTCATATCACCATCCTTCCCTCATTCAGGTCTTGATGACAGGTGGAAGTCACCACCAAGTGCTTTTGATCAAAGAAGCTGTAAGACTCTGAGACATTTCCTGATTCCCTTGTACACTGCTAGTGTATACTTGCCTACCAGCACATAAAGAGAGACAGAAGGAAAGGATTTTCAGATACATTAAAAGCAAAAATAAAAACCATGGTAGCATTCTACAATTTCCCATGAGCCTATCCCCACCACCTGAACAATATAAACAGTTGCACATATCTAAGAAAGTCTTCTTAGACGGAACAGCCTCTCCAACCAAGGCCTTGCCCTAGCTAAAGCAAGATGCAGTCCCAGGGACCACAGATAGAGAGCAGGGATACGCTGCCTTTCAGTCACTATTCCTTGTTGGGACAGTTTCTGGATAATCACAGCCCATTGCTGTGACTTCCTAGAAGTGAACACAGAAACACCCCTTCTCCCAACAAAAGATATGTACATGTATGGGCACTCGTGTGCGCACACACACTCACACTCAACTCACTCCTTTGGGATCCCAATATTCAGGCCTCTAATTGTGAGTTGGATCTACAAATCAGAGATCCAGGCTAGCTCACTCCTACAACCCTCAACCTAAGAACCCACTCCAACTAAGTCCCTTCACCATTCATCCTTGGGATGCATCTGAAAGAGAAAGCACTGGCTGGAATTGCTATTTTTAAATTATTAAAAATAATTTGCATAGCTAACTTGTAGGTCTAAGGCTTCTATGAGTAGGAGAATTGGGTGTTTGATAGGGTGCTTATGGAAAAAGTGAAAGCTCAAGTTCCAGTTTTGGAGTAACTGCAACACATAAACACACATGCATACATACCCATTAGTCATATCTCCTTCTCTCTTCTCTGGGGACCAAACCCCAGAGTGTGCTAAGGCCCTACAACAATGAAAAGGGGGTGGTCAGAAGAGTTGTAGAAGCAGCTAGTAATAGGGGTGATCTGGCTAGGCTGCCTCCAAGGCTGGGGACACTGGTGCAGCAGATGCCCAGTGAGAAACCCCTGGTTAAATGGCAAAGCTCAAAAATCAGAAAGTTCATTTATCATAAACCACCACTTAGCAAAATCCCATCAGGGAATGAGAAGAGGAAGACAACCAAAAATCATGCTTGCTTAAAGACCAGATGCCTCCCTCCCTTCCTGGCACTGAAACTAGCTGGACTGGAGAGATCCAAAATGACTGGGGTGTTCTTTTAAGATAACAGACAAAAACCAGACTCTCCCGGAGGAAGGGCTTTTCCATATTCCTTCAAAGAGGATGAAAACAGTAGATACCTGGCCCAGACTGAGGAGTTGATAGGCTGGGGAAGGCATTTCCCAACAGGAAAGGTGGGCTTAAGTCAATAGTCTGTTCCTTCAACCCAGCAGTCACCAACACACAACTTCACTATTCGGCAGAAAAGACCTTCTGCTTCTAAGGTCACGCCAGGAGGACCCAGCTCCAAATTCTGGGTCACTTCCTCCCTAACAGCAAACTCCACGATTCCAAGTTTCAATCTTAGTAGAATGAAGTCTTTCATTCATCAGCTTTTCAGTCACTGGATTCCCTGATCTTCCTGAGAGGACATCTCCTGAAAACAGCGATTTATTGAAGAGCCTGGTCAAGCCTCTTTCCTTGGTCAGTTCACTATCTACCCAGGGTTATTTTCACCAGCAGCAAGGGAGTCAGGTATTTTAAAATTTCCTTTCCTATCTCCTACCCTCCTTACCCCTAACTTCCCCTCCCACCCCTGCCCCACCCCCACCAAATAAGACACATGTAAAGTCCAAATAATAAATAATTGTCCACAAGAAATAAATTAACATGGAGCTCTCTAATGGGAAGGAAAGACCACCAGGACAGGCAGCTGGGGACTCAGTTCTGTCCTTGTGAAGAAAAGTCTTTCTGGCCACAATTCCATGACCTCTCACTCACACATCACACTGCTTTTCCCTCCCACACTTCTCTGGGCAACCTCACACCCTGGAATGAGAATGAGAAATCTGCCCAAAGACCGTTACTGGGGAAAGAGGCAGAGGTGGGTAAAGCCCATTTTCTCTCATAATTTCTCTCCAAACCTAAAACAAACAAGGTTCTAAAAACCTGGGACTATAGTTAGCTGGGCATTCTCTTTACCCAACTAGAAGGAAACTTGTGATTTCCATGGCTCTTCTCCTGGGCTCAACCTGATGTTCATATTAATAGTTGCCATGAGCCACCATACTCTGATTTACATTTTTAAAAACATAAATTCATTTTCAGTTTCCCCCTTAGTCCCTCCCTCCCCCTTTCCCTCCCCCCTTCACCCTAGCTGTCACATACATGTATGTACATAAACACACACACACGCACACATGCACACACATACCTGGTCTGCTTTTTTTTTTTTCACCCCGTAAAAGATTCCACTTCATGTGGAGTCAATCTGTTTTTCCTGCCCACCATCTTTCACCCTCCCTCCCTCCCCTCCCCTCCAGGTCAAGCTAAGTCACCCAGTAAGGCAGCTCTTGGGAGAGAAATGTTCCCAATGACAGAAGTGGGATGTGAGCTTCTACACTCCGATGGGCAAGCAAGCAAGCAGACAGCATAAGCAAGGCAGGCAGGAAGAGAGGTAGGCTGCCCTGTCCCTCCATTCCTGTTTTGGGTCCCTGATATTTCACTATTGCTGCTCTGTTGGGTATTTTTGCCTCTCTTGTTAAACAGCAAGCAACAGAGCCTTGCACTATGGTCAACCATCTTTCTTTGTCCTCTTCCTTTCCCTCCTGCCAAGTGCCCTTTTCTCAGAAAGCCCAGAACACTGCCTTCCAGCTTAGTAGGCAACCTGCTGGGAGCCCCAGAGTGAGGCAGAGAGGGGTTCCCCAGCTATTTCCCAGTGACCTCGATAACATCATCGTCCTTATCCTCATCATCATTGGAGCTGAACCCCACCTCAGCAACCTCTTGAGAGTCAAATGGAGGCACCTGGGACCGAAGAAGGCCGCCAGCTGGGTAGCCTGCATGTGGGGACATGTAGCCTGGGTAGACAGACATGCCCCGTGAAAGGTTGCTGGGTAAGACAGGGGAAGGAAAAGGCGCAAACATCCTCGGCTCGGACAGGAGTGGCTGTGAGAATGGGAGTGAGTAGCTGGGTAATATCCCTGGTACAGAAGGGTTGAGCATGAAGGAAGGGTTGCTGGCAGTGACTGAGGTAGCCGTGGAAGAGGAACTGACGGGGCCTGCTGGCACCAGAGGGTCAGTAGTCACTGGAAACACCAGGCGGGCATCTGCCAGCAAATTGGACAGCTGGTAGTAGGAGGGGGTACTGCCCATAAATAGGGAGTTCTCCCCAGCCTGGGAGGTAAAGGGAGGGGTGAGGTTATGGTTTAAGGAGACGGGTGGCATGGCAAACCCGCCAGAAACTGGATACCCGTGTTCATACGGCTGCACGGGGGCTGGCAGATGGCCTTTCCTAGACCGCCGGCGGACTGACTCCTGGGCAGCAGGTGGTGTGGCCAATTTTCGCTTGTGGCTCTTTAAGTCCATCAATGGTTGTCTGTCACCACAGGGCTGGCCAGTCACCAAGAGGGAGCTATTGAGGCAATGACCCCCATGTCGAGATTCAGTCCCGAGAGTTGTTCCAGGAACAGCACTGCTGTCCGTAAGTTGGGCTGTGGGAACAGGAAGGGTAGCATTGGAGCTTGGGGAACTCTGATGGGATTCCCGGGCAGCAGCCACATCTGCATACTGCTGGAGCTCACTGATGATTTCTGGGCTGTCTGGAGAGACGGGTCTGGCCAGCCCCTCAGCGTCAGGGGCTTTAGGTGATGAGGCACTGTGTCTGCCGTTGCTTGTGGACTCGAGAGAAGGCCCCTGCGAACCTGGAGGCAAAATTATGTATATCAGAACCAGAATGGCTAGACAGAGGAGGGTACAAGAGAAAATTCCATTAAAAAAAAAAAAATCCTGTCCTGTAGTGCCCAAATTCTAATAGTTTGATGTACCAACAATAACACCCAATTTTGGGGGCTGGAGTGATAGCACAGCGGGTAGGGTGTTTGCCTTGCACGCCGCCAACCTGGGTTTGATTCCCAGCCCATATGGTCCCCTGAGCACTGCCAGGAGTGATTCCTGAGTGCATGAGCCAGGAGTAACCCCTGTGTATTGCCAGGTGTGACCCAAAAAGAAAACCAAAACAAAACACAATAACACCCAATTTTTTCCAGTCCCAAAGAAAAAACACTTGGTCTAGGAAGTAGATCTATGCATGACAAGACACAGAACTTCATTATCTCATCCCTGATTCTCCAATCTATAAAATTCCACTAAGATGACTCTTCAAAAATAATGAAGAGGAAACACTAAAAGATCACTAGTCAAAATCTTTCTCTGAGGGGCCAGAGTGACAGTACATCGGGAAGGGCATTTGCCTTGCATGCGGCTGACTTGCATTCAAGCCCCAGCATCTTATATGGTCCTCTAAGCAGTGCCAGGAGTAACCCCTGAGCATTGCTGGGTGTAACCCAAAAAGCGGAGAAAAAAAAAAAAAACCTTTCTCTGAACAAAAAAAAATTTTTTTGTTGGCAGGTGGGAGAAAAGAGAACAATGAAGTTTAAAAAGCAGTCCATGGGGCTGGGTTGTAGTACAGAGGGTAAGGCGCTGCTTGACTTGCACACAGCTGATCTGGGATTAATCTTGTATGGTCCCCCAAGCACCACCAGAAGTGATCACCGGGTGCAGAGAGAAGAGTACGTCCTGAGAACCACTGAGTGTGGCCCCAAATGCTCCCCGCACCTCCTCCACAAGCAGTCCATGCTTACTTAAAAACAAAAGCCAAAACCATAACAAAAAAATTTTGGGAAAATAAAGAAACCTGAATATGGCCTAGATCCAGAAAATATCATGAAATTATTAACTCTTTTTTAGTATAATGATGGTGTTGAAAGAGAAAAGAATATCCTTTGTTTTTTCTCATTTTTTCCTTTATGGGCCATATCCAGCGATGCTCAGGGGTCACTCTAGATTCTGCATTCAGGAATTACTCTTAGCAGTGCTCAGGAGACCATATGGGATGCTGGGTATTGATCATGGGTTGGCCGCATGCAAGGCAATCGCCCTATCTGCTGTACTATCACTCCAGCCTGAAGAGAATGTCCTTAATGTTAGAATAAGCAAGTTGAAGTACTGAAGGTTTTGTAATATGATGTCTTCAACTTAAAGGTAGATCAAATAGAAGACAAATTTATGAGAACAAGAACAGTTATTGGATGTACATGCACAGTACATGAATGCTCACAATGCTATTCTTTCAGCGTATCTATGTGTATGAACATGTCCATAATAAAACCTGGGAACAAGAACAGTCTGGCTCACATACCTTGGTGGTGGGAAAATAAATGAGAAGAACTATTATCAGAGAATGGAATTTGGCAAGAGCTCTTCACATCATTAATATGCTACTCACACACTCTTTGGCCTGGCAAATGTACCTCTAGGATTTATCCTATAGATACACCAACATGACTATGAACCAGTACTGTAGCAGTGAAATAAAAATCTAAACATTCAAGGGCAGAGAACCTGATAATGTGTTATATCCTCTAATGGCATCCTATGCAAACCTTAAATTAGGCACATCTACAAAAAATGGTAAGAATAAAAACAGTAAGATATTACCAGTGAGTTTTTAAGACAATCAATAGGGCCAGGTCAGGGGGAAAAGGGGGGGGGTAAACTGGTTATACTGTTAGCATTTGTTATAAAATATGAAGAAAAATTACATATGTATTGTTTGTTTTGGGGCCACACTGACAATCCTCAAGGTTTACTCCTGACTCAGCTAAGGGATCACTCCTGGAGGGGCTCAAGAGACTATACATGGTGCCAGGTATTGGACCTAGATCAGGCACGTGCAAGGCAAAATGTACTGCTGTACTATACACTTAGACACACATACATGTTCTTGTATACTAGACTATATCAAGAAATATAAATAAAAAAAGAGAAAAAAAGAAAAGAAATATAAATGAATATAGAACCTCCAGGAAGAAACAATGGATGACAAGTTATGGGGGGAATACATATTTATTTTTTACTTTATTCCTTTCTTATACCTTTTGAGTTGTGAGCCAGGTACACATTAGCAAATCAAAACATTGTGTAACTCAACAGACAGTGGAAGCCACTGTACCTGAGGCAGCCATACGACCATCTTCAGGAGCCTTTGGTTTGCCAGTTGCCCTAACAGCAAAGATCCTCCCATCACTGGTACGAATATATGTCCCTGAGAAGAAACATAAGGAAGAATGTTAGGAATGTTAGAACATGCAATAAATACAGCCATCCTAGAGAATCCTAGGCTTAGGCATCATGGGCTGGGAAATAGTTATATATCCTTTCTCAAGACCTCTGAAATGAGAAATACAGCAACTGGGCTGTGGAAGTTATAATTATTCACCTATTCCACAAATTCATAATCACATAACCACCCTGTAAGCAGTTCTAGACACTGATGTTCACAAGTGAGAAAATGGCCAACCTCATAGAGCTCAACATGGGACAGTTATTCAGGAAATAGCATAAGAAAAGGTTACAAGCAGTAGAGTAAAAATATGTAGATGAAATTGCACAACATACACAATATACACAATATATACAAGATAATACAGTGGTTAAGGCACATGTCTTGTGTGGCACAGAGCCCTGCTTGGTCACGGGAATGACATGGCCCCCAAGCTTTGCCAGGTACAGCCCCGCCATGACTCCTGAGCACTGCTAGGGAGGCAAGAGAGCAAGCTAGTGACAGAAAGTGAGCAATTACACAATAACACACATTGTTACTGTAAGCATTATAAATATCATGTAATAACCCATTCCATAGCTTTCCCCTCTACTGTCAGGTCTCCCTGTGTGTAGTGTAATACTTGATAATAAACTTCTGATTGCCAAGATATTTATTTAAAAAATATAAAATACCAGGGCAAAGGTGATAGTTCAAAGGGCTGGAACGCATGCTTTGCATGCAGAAATCCTGGACTTGATCTTGGTACCACAGTCCCCCAAGCACTGTTGGGAGTAACCCGAGTCATAAGCTGGGCATAAGTCCCAGTATCACTTGGTATGGACATGAAATAAATAACTGTAAGACATAGTTACTAGTTAAACTACTAGATAAGGAACTAGGCCACCCACCCGTGAAGTTCCCCTTTCAGAAAGCTCTACATGACCTAGAAACTGACAACTTGGGTAACCCTGCCTTCCCTTTCCACATCTGAATTCCTGTTACTTTATTTTTTAAATGTAATTTGCAGTGTGAGGGACTAAATCCAGGTCTTAGCATCATGCATGCAAAGCATACACTTTAGAAATGAGCCATTTCCCTGGTGAAGTTCGAACTTCAACAAAGAATGAACTGTTTTGTTGATGTTTGTTGTTTGGTTTGGGGGGCCATACCCACCAGCGCTCACATGGTTCCCCAAGCCTGCCAGGACTGATCCTTCAGTGAAAAACCAGAAGCAGGTCCTGAGGACTACCAGGTGTGGCTCAAAGACACAAACAAAAAATTAACTCTTGAAGCCTACCCAACTTACCCTTAGTCCTAATAAAGGCAGTGACCTGTTACACTTTCTCTTGCTCTTTTTCTCCCTACCACCTTATGTCACCTTCTTGCTTGTCATGTACTCCCCAGGGTCTCTTAAGTATTAAACTTTGTTTTTTAAGGTTCTCTGAGGGCTGTTGGTGAGGGGTACCTTGTAATCATTGAGAACCAGGGTCAAAAATAAGGCCCAGTTCAGCCAGAATATAGCTTTTGGCTCTAGTCTATAAGTAAGTCATCAAATGGGGACAGGAGAATGCCTCAAGCACTCCTTCCTAACTGATAACATCACCATCAATAAACTAACGTTGACACAAATACTATGTCTACTCATTCTCCATAAAAAGATAAGATGCTTACCTTTTGTTCCACGAATGATGTGAATGCTCTCACCAGCGTTAATTCTTGCCTGTACATCTGTGGAGCTGTTAAGTCCAGGAATAACAATATCTAGTAAAGACAGAGACCTCAAATTTAGATTTCATGGGGACTGACTTATGGAAGAAAAGAAAATGCAGTTGATAACCCCGGTTTCCTTACTATTTTCCCTAAGAGCCTCTCAGTGGAACAGGGATCAGAATCAAAGAAAGTGAAGCAAGTATGACCCCTCTCCTAAGTCTAAACGAAGAATACTATAGAAACAAGAAACTTTAATTTTGTTCTGGGGCTACACCTGGCAGTACTCAGAGGCTACAGGGTCAACTACATGTAGGGAAGCACCTTAACCTCTTACTATCTCTCTATCCTGCCCCCAAAGAAACTTATAAGAAACAGGCAAACTTCCTGATCCATTTCCCTTGATTTAAGTAAAATTTCATAATATGGAAAAGTTCTAGTTCAATGGTATTTTTCTATGGCTACTTTTTTCTTTTCTCTAACGTTACCTGCATGTTCTGTATAACTTTAAGCACCAAAAGTAGCCTCATCCTGGACATTATGCCACAGCTAACTAAAATGTATTCAAGAATTAGTAATGAAAGAGGATTACAAGAGGCACTCTCTCTCTCTCTCTCTCAGCACTCTTTTTTTTTTTTTTTGCTTTTTTTTGGGTCACACCTGGCGATGCTCAGGGGTAAAGTTACTCCTGGTTCCACACTCAGTAACTACTGCTGGTGGTGCTCAGGGGACCATATAGGATGCAGAGAATTGAACCCAGGTCAGCCACATGCAAGGCAAATGCTCTACTGGACCTTAGTGACATACTGCTAAAAATATGGATTGTTTTGTGATAGAAATCTCCAGGTCGAGATGGGCTACTTTTCCCAACCTCCCTGTACTTACCGAAGCCCTGCAGTCACGTCCACATCCCAAAGTTGCTACCCAGTGAAAAAATTCTACTCCAGCTGCACTCTACAAAAAATACTGAACACCCTGAACAAACACGGTGACCTCTTAGTACCTGTATTACAAACCATAAGGAGAGAGAGAGAGAGAGAGAGAGAGAGAGAGAGAGAGAGAGAGAGAGAAGAAAGATGGTGTGTGTGTGTGTGTGTGTGTGTGCGCGCGCGCGCGCGCGTCGAGTACAAGAGGCTGGTGGGAGAAAATCTGGGGACACTGGTGGTGAGAATTGTATACTGGTGGAGGAATGGGTGTTGGAACATTGTATGACTGAAACCCAATCACGAATAGCTTTGTGACAGTTTATTTCACTATGATTCAATTTTAAAAAAAGAAAGAAAAATCAGGGCTGGAGCGATGTATGGTGCTTGTCTTGCACACAGCCAACCTGGGTGCAATCCCCAGCATACCATATAATCCCCTGAGCCCTCCAGGAGTAAGTCATGAGCACCTCAGGGTGTGGCCCAAAAGCAAAAAAGAAAGAAAAATCAGGGATCAGACGATAGTACAGTGGGTAGGGTTTTTGCCTTGTGTAAGTCCCATCTGGGTTCAATCCCCAGCACCCCATATAGTCTCCGGAGCCCAACGAGGCATAATCCCTGAGCACAGTGAGCCAAAAGTAAGTCCTGAGCAGTGCCAGGTATGGCCAAAAAACAAAGACAATAAAAAAAAAAAAAACAGTAAAGAAGCAAATACTATATACCAGATTTGTCTCTGAAAAACATGAAACATTTCACAAATTTGCATGTCACTTGTGCACAAGGGCCATGCTAATTTCCTCTGTATCATTCTAATTTTAGAATATGGGTTGCCAAAGCAAGTCTAGAAGGCTTTCTTTCTATTGGAAAGGTTTCTTTACTCATTTCAAATTTTATACAAAGGGCATTATTTCCACAATGGAAAAAAAAATCAGTTATTTTCATGACAATTTATATGTTGCAACTATTTCTAGACAACAAATCAAAAAAGCATAATCAAACACTTGCCTTCCCTGAGCCATAGAGTCAATGGACAGTAGGCTGCTTACCTCTTTCTACTGCCCACAGGTCCACCATGCTCATTCCACACTCACAAAGAAAGAAACAAGTGCTATTCAAGTCTATTTATGTAGAGAGTGACAGCTGTTCATTATGACCAGCTGTCCTATAGACTAACCCTAAATGTCAGTGACACTTCTAACAATCTATAAAGTGCTCATTCTATTCCACCCATCACAGTCAAGAAAACCAGTTCCGTGCTATTCTTCTTTTCAAATCTAGGGGCTACGATAAGCATGTTGCAGTAGGGGTAAGGGCTTGAGTGATGCTCAGGGTGGGTGTAGTATGTGTGTGGGGGGGGGAGAGGGAGAGGGGGATGATGATCAGGTCTGGTGCTGTGTAGGGTAAACCAGGGCTATACACAGCAGTACTTGGGGGAAGGAGGGTCATTAGTGCCAGAAATGGAACCCAGTTTCTCAAGCATGTAGACCATGTGCCCTACCACTTGAGCCACATGCCCAGCCCCAATTCTTAAAATATTTCATTCCAATGTAAATTCCTCAATCAGCGACTGCTATCTTCTCTATTTTTAACTACAGTGCCAATGTGCTAAGAACCCAGAACACAAAAGGTATATAATAACTACTTCCTGAACAACTAAAGTAATTTTGAAAGGGAGAGCATTCCTAGAATGGAACCCAGAAGTTTCTAACCTGTTGTGGTGACCACCTTCTGCACAAGGACTCCTGCACGCTGCAGGTAGTTGATCGGGAAGTTCATAGCTGGATTTGTGCCAGAGGCAGAGCTTACACTGCCTCCCAGTGGGACATGTCGTGGCATCATGGGAATTGGAGTGGATTGTACAGGACGAACACTGGCCACAGGTTTCTCATCACTCTTCAGTGTTGGTTGCCTGAGAAAACAGACAAATGCACCAAGGGAGTTTGGTAAAATTGCCTTACTTACCTTTTTGCAAATGCTGTAGTCTCTCCAAATTTCCCCATTATGCACCCTTATTGATAAGTGAGAGGTCAGAAGAAACTGCTGGGTAAGGTTAATTCAAAAGGAGACTAAAGGCAGGACTGAGACAGAGTGGCAGACAGAGGTAGTGAAAAACAAAGCTTCTCAAGAGTACAAATTCAGATGTCAGCAGATTAGCACCTTTCAAAAGATGTGAGACTACATCTGCTCCTTCAGAATTTGAACTGTCTACATTAGGAATTAGTCCTTGCCGGGTAGTTAGAAAAAGGCAAAAATGTAACAAGGGAGGAAAAGTTCTTCAGACCTCAGTGTATACTAAGTTGAAGAAAAGTGGGTGGAATTTTCCCACATGCCCAAAAAGAAAGGGTTATATAATGCCAAGTGATCATGAGAGATTGGCTACTGTAATGTAACCATCATCTTTACTCTGTGAGACCACAAGTCTCAGTAAGTAATGCAGATGCCTCTCCTCTGCTTTGCACTGAGCTCTTCCTGGGGTCAATTTTCAAAGCATCTTCCTAGTCATAATCACCTTACAAGTAGGAGTAGGCAAAATGCTGGGCACAAAAGCCAAGCTTCTAAATTGAACATGGCCCTGACTAGCCTGAGCACCAGCTGTGTACTGTTATTACCAACATGAGAAAATATATCTGATGACCAAGAATGCATTCATTCCTCATTCTTCACCTTCCTTTAAACTGGATGTTAGTGATGCTCGCTATAATCATGCTGCCGGAGCCCGCGCCAAGCTGTTTCACTCGGGGTGCCCCAGAGGGAGGCAAGTAAGACCCCTCCCCACCCCTGGATCCAGCCAAAAACATCCAGAACCCAGCCGCCACCATGCCCACAGCTGCTCTCCACATCTCAGGCAGAGCATCACCCACGAGTGAATCTATTCCTGGACCGTGCAGTCGCATTCACTGCTGTGTGATACTTCAAACCACACACACTACCCATACTCCAAGATTAGCACACCACATTTGATAGGGTTCAAAGTAGGAGGCAACTTAGGGGGAAATCTTAGGGGAAAACATACATTTTTTTTTTTTACAGATACATATTTAAAAGGCACACAAGGCTCAACCTTTAACAACACATTAATGAACTCTTATAAAAAGGTTTAATGGCCCCTGGGTGAAATACAACAATCTTCACTCTCTCCACTAAGGATACTTTTTTGTAACATTTCCAGCAGTTTTTCTTTTCCTTTTCCTTTTTTTTTTTTTTTTGCTTTTCGGGTCACACCCAGCCATGCACAGGGGTTACTCCTGGCTCTACACTCAGAAATTACTCCTGGCGGTGCTGGGGGACCATATGGGATGCTGGGAATCGAACCCAGGTTGGCCGCAAGCAAGGCAAACGCCCTACCCGCTGTGCTATCACTCTAGCCCCTTCAGCGGTTTTTCATAACAAACAATACAAAAAATATATTTTGGTTCTACTTTAGGGAAGAAATTGGGGATTCATGGAAACACCCAAAATATGGTGGTAGGAAGATATAATAGTGGGATTGGTGTTTGAATATTATATGTAATCAAATATTGTACTTTTTTTTTTTTTTTGGTTTTTGGGTCACACCCGGCGATGCACAGGGGTTACTCCTGGCTCTTCACTCAGGAGTTACCCCTGGCGGTGCTCAGGGAACCATATGGGATGCTGGGATTAGAACCCGGGTCGGCTGCATGCAAGGCAAACGCCCTACCCGCTATGCTATCGCTCCAGCCCCAAATATTGTACTTTATACAATAAAAAAATTTTAAAAGAAAGTGACAACACACAAAAATAAAATAGATATGACTGAAATGAAAAAATAATTTAAAAAAATAAACTGGATGTTGACACCTTGAGAAAGTTACTCCTAAGATTTTTTTAAAATTAAGACTCTGTTTCTAAGCTCTGTAACGTCTGTATCTTTAGTATTTAAACCTGTGGATGAGACCTCCTTGGAGTGCTATTTTTCCTATCATACTAAAGAACATTACATGAAAAAATACTTTCCCACCACTCCGCTCTTGGCGTTGGTCTCCAAGACGGCTCACTCACATTCTCTCAGGTGGTTGCAGGCCCCTTTGACAGCTCAGGATGCTGTAGACTTTCACAATCCCAGACAGAACAGATCTGAGGGATGTTTCCTCAATGTGCTCCCATGTTAACTTGTTAAGAGTTAGAGGTCCTGGTCAGATGCCATGGTCAGATGCCAATGACACTTGTCCCCAGATCAAAGTCAAAAAGTATAAGAACCAAAGTCAACATCCTTACTCTGGGTGAGCTAGAAATTTTGGTGGGAAGGCCTTCTTACATATACTCAGACAGACCAGTGATCAGCAGGCTTATGATATCATTTATCAAATGCTGTGAGAGGTTGGTGCCAGACTGGGTTAGAAAAGGAGCTGACATCTCACAGTCCAGCAGATTTGCCATCTCCCATCCACACAGCTTTCCTCTTACTGAAATCAGGCTTAATCCATTCCTATTGTAACACAAAAAAGCCCGGAAGAGAGATAAAATGGGTGGAGGATAAGAAACGAGAATCACCCAGCCAACAGTATCTTACAAAATGATAATGGAAAACTGAAGAATTTGAGAGAATTACTTTCAATTTGAATGTATCTTGTACATAAAAAGTAGAAATTCACTCACCAAAAAATGAATCTTTTGTTTGTTTGGGGGCCATACCAGCAATCCCCAGAGGTTACTCCTGGCTCTCACTCACAAATTAATCCTGGTGGTGCTTAGGGCACCAAATGGGATGCAGGGAATTGAACCCAGGATGACTGTGTGCAAGGAAAATGCTCTAACCACTGTACTATCACTTCCGCTTGCACCATGCCCCCTCCCCGACCAAAAAAAAAGGTCTTTTTGTTTCTTTTAAGTTGCTAGGAATCAAACCCAGAATCTTACTTATGCAAGACATATGCTCTACCACTAGCCACATTCCTAGCCCCAAATTAAACATCTTACATAAAATGTCACATGGTTTCAGTTCCTCAGAATCTCATTCTGAGGAAACATTTATGCTTTTGAGCCACATTCGGCTGTGATCGGGCTTACTCCTGGCTCTGTACTTAGGGATTACTTCTGGCAGTGCTCAGGGGACAGTGTGTTTTGCCGGGAATAAAACTCAGGTCAGCCACATGCAAGGCAAGCTCCAGCCCCTGATTTGGCACTTTATGTTGTTTTGTACCACATCTGGCAGAATTCAGGGGAATGTAGTGCCATAGCTCAAGTTGTTTGTTTTTAAAAACATTGAACCTAACTATAATGCCCAAAAGTAGAGAAAGAGAGTATGGGGGAAATTGTCTGCCATAGAGGCAGGGGAGAGCTGGAAAGGGAGGGGGCTTACTGAGGACATGGGGGGGAGAGGAAGAATGTGCACTGGTGGAGGAATGGGTGTTCAATCACTGTATGACTGAAACAAACATAAAAGCTTTATCTCATGGTGATTCAATTAAAAAAAAAACATTGACTCTTCATAAGTTTTAACTCTATTCATTTCAAACATAACAATTATACTGATGTGAAGATAAGTAATTTAGAAATGCAAACATAGATTGGAAGAAAATACTGCAGTTCAATCCCAGGCTTCACAAGACCTACTCCCAGAGAATGGCCAGCTGCAGTTTTGGAGAGCCTCAGTACTGCCAGGGTAGCCCAAATAACCCTTGGCCACACAGGATCTGTGCAGCACTGCAACGTTGGATTTTGCATTAAACCACCAGCCCAGCCAGCCAAGAGCAGCCAGTGGAGTCCCCTACTCAAAAGCAAGTAAGTCAGTCTGAGAGCTGAACTGGTAGAAACTGTGGGACACTTAGTTTTGAAATTTAATAAAAATTTAACTTAAAAATTAAACATAGATAACTGATTTCTTACAAAGAGCTTCTCTTGTCCTGATATTTGGTTTTCATCCTATTTATGCTCTGAACAGTTCTAAAGGATATATACTACAAAGAATAAAAATATTTTTTTTGCTCAGGCTCATGCATCATCATAGAATAAAATTTCAAAAGAAGCAGCAGAATTTCCTTGAATGCAATCCAAGACTCAAAAATCTGTCTTATACCCTTGTACGTCCCTGCAAAGCTAGTCCTAGGACCAAAGTTTTACAGGTATGGGGCAGCTGTCTGGAAAGGCTGCGCCTGTGTTTGGGAACCTACCTTTCAAAAGAAGAAATGAAGCACAAAGCCAGCA
Source organism: Sorex araneus (assembly GCF_027595985.1). Lineage (NCBI taxonomy): Eukaryota > Metazoa > Chordata > Mammalia > Eulipotyphla > Soricidae > Sorex > Sorex araneus. The sequence goes on along the minus strand of NC_073305.1, from coordinate 47,686,878 downwards.
ATTAATTTTTCCAGCCAGGACCACTTAAAATACCAGAACTGCTGAACCACTTTGGCACCTTATCAAAAAGCAAAACCTGCCAGTTTAAAGTGGACAAAAGACTCCAGTCAAAAAGTATGGGCCTGGCCCAGCAGCACCTTCTTCCTCTTTCAGGGACTTACCAGTTTCTCTGACTGAAGGCAGGGATGCTGGTCAGGCTCTGGTCACTGGCAGGATAATACTGGGCATATGATGGGCGGGTGTAGGGAACTGATGTACGTTTGTCTTCCTCATAGCTTTTCTTTGCTGCTTTTTTCTCAGCCTTGGTCAGCTTGTGATCCTTTCGGTTAAGGAGCAATGACTCATGCTCAAAAGGCTCCTGGGGACACACAGGAGGATACTGATTTAATTACCACCAATCTTTGTGCCAACATGACAGATAATACAATGAGCCTCACTTTGAAACCAAAAAAGGGCTGGGCATCTCTAGCAGTAGCAAAGACCCTGCTCACAGACAAACAGGAAGGCTCACTATTTTTCTGTTAAAAATATGATCCACCATTGTAACCTAGGATCAGTGCCTGACAATCTTATGCCTTCCATATTAAAATAAAAAGTTCAGAGAATTAAACTATATTTAAGAATTTCTTCTCTCTCTGCTCGGAAAACTGACGTTGACCAAATTAGCCCATATGGCTAAACCCAGCACTCATAGGACCAGGTCAGAGGTGGGTTTAGGCGGCTGGAGGTGGTAAAAGAGCCTGCACTGGGGGAAGGAAAAGAACCCGCTAAGAGGGTGGGCATGTGGCTCAAGTGTTTTGCTGTTACAGTGCCCTTCAGTTCAATTCCCAGCATCTTCTGCCCTTATTAAGTTCTAGGTGTGAGCTCCACACCAACACCACCATAAAGAATCAGCTAAGGTCAAGTTGCTCACATGAAACAAAACTTTAAATTAAGGACAAATCTCCCAAATAAACCTCAAAGGAGACTCAGTATTGGTGAATATATGCATGCCACTTTCTTACCTTGGTGATGAGGTGAGGGTACTTCAGACAGGCAAGTTGCAGAACTGGCTCCTTAATTCCCTTTATGTTCAAGGATGCTTGGGGAGCAGGCTCCTTCTCAACAAAATGCAGCAGGTTCTCCACCTCTTTCCGAGTAAAGTTCAGCATTGGATTGAGGTCATCTACTACCCTATCTAGAAGGGAGAAGACATGCGAAAAGTCAGTATATGGAAAAAAAAAAAAACAAAAAACAAAAACAGCACTAAAATGTTGGCAGAGAGAACAAAGGGTGTAAGTGGTGTAACAGTCACTGATATCTAAATCACCTCAAGTCAACCCATATTTGAAAGTTAAAGAGGAAGGAGTGAAAGAGAATATCATTAAGAAAAACCTACACAACTGTCATGGTTCTTATCATTAAATCTACATTCAACAAGTTGAGGTCAATCTCCTCTTAAGCAATTCTTTTAATCACAATGAGAAGGGAGGAACTGCTAGCTTTCTAACACTGGAGGCCTAATGTATTCCATATCTAGTCCCTCCCTTCTGACCCTTAATATTATCAGGTGCCAGCCTATAGTATTATGTCTCTCTCTTGAGCCTGCAAGATAGCTCACCTGACATGCCCTGCTTGGAAATCTGACGGTCATAGATCTTCTTTTCCAGGGTGAAATCTGCCACCAGCCGATAGATGTGACAGGGTTTTTTCTGGCCATAACGGTATACGCGACATACTGCCTGGGCATCATGGCAAGGGTTCCAGGAAGCATCAAACACCACTACTCGGTTGGCACCAATCAGATTCACACCTAAGCATCCAGCCCTATAAAATACAAACCAACAGTCAAAGAGCCTTTAGTCTTAAAGATGATTTTCAAATTGGTTTCACCAAACTCTTCTATCCTGTGACTCCTAGTGTAATCTCACCCTCTTGTTAAATTCAACATACTCAAGGGTTCTGCTGTTCTCCTAATGAAGAATATGTTCTATAAGCACTGATGCTTAAGAACTCTCAATGATGAATAAGTCCTCCCACATCCTGCCTTAGAGTGAAGAAGGTCCTTGGTGAAGGGAAACATCTGCACACAGCTGTTTCTTGTGTTTTTGTTTTAACAACTGAGGAAAACAACTGATTCATGCCCTATCAAAAACATTCTAATGATAAAAGGCAACACAGCTTTCAAATTGCTTGGCAAGAGACAAACAATGCCACAAGTCCTTCTCACTTTCCCCTACTTAACACTTTCAATGTTTTCCTTCTGGTTTTTACATCATATCCTTCAGTGTTCAGGTTTTACTACTGGCTCCACACTCAGGGGTCACTCCTACAGACCCTCTATGGTGCTGGGGTTGAACGCAGATCAACTGCATGCAAGGCAAGCATGCAGTAGAGTAATTCATTACTCTATCTCTCTGGTCCCAGCACTTTCTACTTTTGTGTTGGGAGGCAGGGAGAAACAGGGGGAGCTACACCTAGCAATGCTCAGGGACTACTCCTGACTCCACACTCAGGAATTACTCCTAGTGGTACTCAGATAACCATATGGGATGTTGGGGATCAAACCTGGGTCAGCCACGTGCAAGGCAAGCATCCTATCTGCTGTATTATTGCTCTAGCTCCACTTTCTACTTTTCAAAGCATTTTCACATTCACCATTACTTTAAGCCTCAGAACATTACTGAGAGAAAAAATTATTAATGGCCATTGTTACTGAAATTCTTAAAGACCCTATCATAATTGCTTTTCTAATAGAACTCCTTTTGGGATTTCCTCTCTGACCTCAAAAAACCAAGTCAATCCTGAGAAAATCTCTTCCTATAGAACTTGGATTATCCTCTGGGGTATCTGCTCAAGTGGCCAATTGCTCTGACCTCTCCTGTCAGGATCAACTCACCTTGTGGAGAGAAGGAACAACCAGGTAGTCAGGTTGCTGGGATCATTGAACTGATTAATGAGCCGCTCCCTCTCAAAGGCAGGGGTGCTTCCATCTAGCCCTAAGAAAGAAGAAAACTACAATAGCAGTATCATTTGTGGTGTGTGTGTGTGTGTGTGTGTGTGTGTGTGTGTGTGTGTGTAGTGCAATGGGGCAATTCATGACTTGTGCTCAAGAGAGACCTCTGGCAGTGCGTGGGCAATTTAGGCAGTGCCAGGGATTGAACCAGGGTCAGCTCCATGCAAGGCCACTGCATTACCTCCTATACCATTTTTGGTCCCTGGGAAAATGTGCTTTAAAAACAAAACAATAAAATTACAATGTTCAGATTGTCTAAGTGAAAACTAGGCATCTACAATTTTGAAATATCCTGGGTGATTCTCATTGACAATAAATTATTTTTTCCCTTTGTGCTTTGGGCTAATTCTAAGGATAAGTTTCCTAAACTCAGTATGTATAACAAGAATCACCCTAAATAAGGATACTTGGTAAACACTTGTTCAGTGTGATCTCTCTGCCTTGGTGTAGAGGGACAAAGGGTTTTTATATTTTGATAGGGTGATGGTCCACCACCCACCAAGAAGTTACATTATTAACATGAAGTGGAACGGGAAATATGAATGAAAATGGAGAAACTCAAATGAGGGAGAAAAAATAGACTTTGGTTAATAAGAGGAGCAAAATGTGTTATCTTTAGTAAAATAAAAGAGCAAAGCCAAAACCATGAAATATCACAAGGAGAACTAATTTACTAAGTTTCAATACTAATTGAGTTGTTTAATACTGGAGGTCACTTAGTTGATCAATCAGCACCCCAAACTGCCTATCCAATTAAGCTCCCATATTTTCCAAGCAAAGCTCATCCCTGACTCACTGAGCAAGGATACAATTAAGACAAGCCTCCAGGACAGACCCTATTTGGGGGTCTTCTCACCAATTAGACCCTCTCTTGTCCAGTCCCTTATCAGCTCCTGATTCTTCCTTTCTTTATGGTCAGTGATTCTCTACATGGGCTTCGCCTCCCTCTCACTCCACAGGGAACATCTGGCAACAACACAGGATATTTCTGGTTGTTATAATTAGGTGGATATTACTGCCATCTAGTGAGTGAAGACCAAGGATGATGCTCAACATCCTACATTCCACACGACAGTCCCCCGTAAAAAAATGTGATTTGAATGTTAATATTTGGGCAGTGAATGCCTGAGGTGAATACTTCTCAAGTTTTTTTTTCATTACCACTCCTTAAGGGGTCTTTTCATATATTAACCCCTCTCATGATACCACATATTTTAGATGTTTTTACTCTGTGTATTTGTGACTAATACTTTTAAAAAGTTAACGTTTTCTATTTTCAAAAACTATTTTCTGCCATGCCTCTGGCCGGACTCCATCTCCGCAGGACTGAGCCACACAGAAAACCTCACGTACGTGGGTCCCTGGGACTGAAAACTCCAGGCCTTCCTGGAACAGGGATGCACTATCTCCCTGCACCTCCCTGCACTCCTGGAAGCCTTGACAGTCACACACACCCCCCAAAGTCACCTTCCAATTAAAAATTCTGAATTTCCTGGAGCATGCAGTCTCTACTAACAAAAACATTAACACAGATGGTTTAACTTTTAACAACAGCTTTAGTAAATCCCTCAGACAAGGACTTAGTGTGCCCATGGTGAGACACAACAATTTTCACTAATTTTCTTCTAAGGAAAAATTTTTTGATCATTACGTTAGCAATTTATTGGTAACAAGCAATATAAAATGTATTATTGTGGGCCTGCTCTGGGGGCAGACTTGAGGGGTAGTTGGGGAAATTGGAGACAATGGTGGAGGGAAGGTGGTAGTGGTGGTGGGATTGGTGCCGCAATATTGAATGCCTGTAACATATCATCATGAACAACTTTGTAAACCACAGTGTTTCAATGTGTGCGTGGGTGTGGGGGAAAGTGCAATGGTAGTTTTACGTCTATCTAAAACCCAACCCCCAAAAGCTATTAATAACCCTAAAATTTAGACAATAACCTATCAATAGGTAATAAGTAAATAAACTGAAGTATAGTCAAGCAATGTAATACTGCTCTGCAGTGCAGGAGGAAAACAGTGAATCATTCCAACTGGCGAAGTGATGGGTATTGGAAGACTGTATGACTGAAACTCAATCATGAACAACTTTGTAACTATATATCTCATGGTGATTCAATAATATTTTAAAAATACTTTTTAAGTAGAAAACCAGTTTACCCCCTTAGATATGACATCTCTTCATAGAAAATGCATCATCTAGACCCCTGCTCATTCTGCCCCTTCCACCTAGGATGATCTTTGGGTCATACTGGCTCAAGGTATTGAAATTTTCAGCTTGTAAATCTAGTGAAAGTTCTTCCCCTTTCAGAAATTCTCACTAATCATCCCACCATGATGATTCTGCCCTTAAAATCCCAACTGGGGTGCACTGCATCTTAGAGTTGCTGTGTCTCAAGTGCAGGGTTCATCACTTTTCTTCCCTTTATTTCACAGCACTCCACGCTGAGGTTGCCCATGCCCTATGTTAGGATCCTAATTTCCTTTATACTTTTTGATACTCCTATCACTCCTTCTCAGCCTACATTCTCCTCAAAATTAAGACCCCCCCTCAACAAAACTGTATTACTCAAAAACACTAGCACCCCCAATTAATGTACTCAATCAGTGTTATTTCCTAGCTGTTTTCATGCTGTCTAATCTCAGATAAAGAAAGGGCCTGTATTTTCTATCTGTCTGTGTTCTCTTTTCTCACCCAAGATCCCTGACACCAAGTGCAATGAGAACAGTGTTTCAAACACAGTAGCCAATGCTCAATCTTTTCTTGTTCCTTCACTAACCAGTCATTCCTAGGCATGTGACAGAGGATGGGAGGGAAGGGGAGAAGGAGGTGGATAAGAAGAGTAAGAGACAGGGGAAGAGGGAGGAGGAGGGGGGAAGAGAGAGAAAGAGACGAAAAGGGAAAAAGGAAAGGAAACCTTTTAGGAAACCTTGCTTAGTAAGGCTTTAGGAACAAAGCAACAATAAACTCACGGAAATAGCTGACGTTTCGAACCCATTTCTGTACTCCTTGTCCCTCAGCACAAGATATACAGGGTACTTCACGTTTCCCTAGGAACTCCTCGATGAGAGCCAAGGTGGAAAGGCTCTGGCTGAAAGGGACAACATTTGATTGAGAAGTTTCCCAAACGCAAGGTAATCTGGTTCCCCACCAGGTCCACAGCTGTGCTGTCTTCTGGAAGTAGGAACTGCCACAAACTACTCTAAACTAAACATTGGGCTTGAGTCCTAGTACTACCCACAAAGAGGTAATGTGACAGAAAGATTAAGGGTCTTCTTAGCTTACAATGAGAACAGATGCTTATTACCACAACCCCATTAAATATTTTTCTACTCTGAAACTTTCACACTGAATACTGGGGAATCAACTTAATGCATAATCTCAAATAGCATTCAGCATAAAAATCCAGCACTGTGTGAATATGTTAGAATTAATTATATGCCAGAAGCAATATCATGGGTCATACCAGGAGACAACATTCAGAGAGATTCGAAATCATATAGAGTAAATCTCCTCAGAAGTAATCCATAAAAGCAGATGAACACTAAGAAGTGATGCATAAAAATAGCTGAACATTAGTCAATCCCCAAGTTGAAGTCACTGCTATCCTCTTAAGAGTATCATTTTGTGGAAACCTATGAGGCTCTAAAGCCAGGCTCCTGCCACTTAGCTCTCATGGAGTATAATCTACTAAGAAAAAAGAGGGAGGGGCTGGAGAGAGAGTACAGCAGGCAGAAAACCTGCCTTGCATGCTGCTGACCCAGGTTCAGTCCCTGGCACCATATATGATCCACCAAGCCCTGCCAGAAGTGACTCCAAAGCACTGAGCCAGGAATAAGTTCTGAGCACTCCTGGTCCAAAAAGCAAAAAAAAAAAAAAAAAAAAAAAAGACACCAAAAAATAAGAAACTATGGCTAGACTGAAGTATTACTCTGGAACAGATGATATTACTTATTTAATCTTATATGTAAAGCTATATATGAAAAAAAAAAAACAAGGTTAGAAGTATCACTGTATCACTTGTCATCCCGTTACTCATCGATTTGCTCAAGCCAGTAATGTCTCCATTCGTCCCTGCCACGTTCAGGGTCAGGAGAATGAGGCTCATTATTGTTAATGGTTTTGGCATATTGAATACGCCACGGGTAGCTTGCCAGACTCTGCTGTGCAAGACTCTGCATCACTCTCTTCCAGGAGCTTTGTTTTATAGTCTCCAGATCTTGGCCACTGATGAGATTACATGGCGCCATGGGTGGTTTGTGGGTGTGGCTGCAAAGCTACTGGAAAACAGGGTACCTGGGTGGAGGAGGCCCAGTCCTGATCGGAGAAGGCTTGGAGATCTCAGCCATGGGTCCCACATACCTGCTCAAGGCCACTCTCCATGTGCTCGGACAAGCCACACCCATGAAGGAACTGACAGAGGAACCCAGGTATGCAGGACCCAGGTAAGGATAGAAGTAAATCAAAAAATTTTTTTTCTTTTTGGGTCACACCTGGCAATGCACAGGGGTTACTCCTGGCTCTGCACTCAGGAATTACTCCTGGCAGTGCTCAGGGGACCATATGGGATGCTGGTAATTGAACCCAGGTCGGCTGCAAGGCTACCCACTGTGTTATCTATCACTTCAGCCCTCAGAAAATATTTTCAGTCAAGGTCAGACAACATATATTTTAGATTTTGTACATCATATATAATCTCTATGTGTGTATAGATATATATGTGTGTATAGAACTTTTGTTTACTTTGGAGCCATATGTCACTCCTGGAAGTTGTTGAGGGTGAGGGTAGGGGACTAACAATGTGACGCTGAGGACAGAATGCGGGCTTCCAGCATTTTGAACTCTTTACTTGGTCCAAATATGTAAATATATGTGGTAGGGGCAGGGAGAATCCAATCTGGTGATTCTTAAGTCAACCTGAGGATCTTAGGATGTGCTGTTGTTCAGGTCCTATGGTGATGGGGATAACCTAAGCCACCCAGCAGTGTTGGAGGTTGAGGTGTTTCATTACTGCACCTGGTGATATTAGGGAACTGACTATGTGGTGCTGCGGATAGAACCGGGTTCTGATGCATGCAAGGCATATGCCTTAATTCCTTAACTATTTCTCGAGCTCCTCTTCTTTTTTAAATAGAAAAAAAAAATTTTTTTAAACTAGCTTTCAGGCTATTAAAAAAAAGGGAGGGGGGACACAGACCAGATTAGTCTGTGAGCTCTAAAGTTAATCTAGGCTTTGAAATTGTTCTTCACAAAGAAAATCCTCTTAAGTAAAGAAACTAACACACTACAATGCAAGAAAATGCTTACACGAAGCATGAGTAACACATATTGAAGAGGGTTGGTAAAACCCAGATGGTCTCACTCTAAAGGGACTGTCACTCTCTGAGACATACATACACCATCACTAGGAATGTCTCTTCATACCTGAATACAAGGATCTTGTCTCCAAGCTTCACACTTTCCTCAATCAAGTGGAAAAGCAGTACCATCTTGGGAGAGTTCTCTAAGACTCCAGTCTGATAATTAGTCAAAATGCTCTTGGCCTGAAATAGAGAAATAAGGCAGCATGAATGGGCCACATCTCTAGAAATAATATTCTAGCCCTCCAAGCAGCAGCTTACAGCAGCCTTTAATTTCTGCAGCAGATCTTGGCAATGTCGTACACTGTGCACTCCACACTTCCACCCGAAACAGGTCTTCATCATCCCTTCTCAGAAGTGGTTTGCTTCTCAGCCTCAGAAGAATCTGCTGAACTCACCCATTCATATGTAACAATGTTGTTGCCTCGCTCCTGGAAAGGGCTGAAGCCAACCCCTTGTAAGAACTTGCTATTGGTTGCCTCTCCCATTGAGGAGGCCAAGGCACTGTCCTCCGCTTTGCCTTTTGCTCCCTGTGATGAGCATCGTGCACTTGTTCCTGCCGAGCCAAGTTCCTCCACATCTAAGTCCTGCTCATTGGCCAAGTTCTCTTTCTGAAGGGCTTCATACAGCACATCTGGGTGATTCCAGATCTAAGTTTCAAATTAAAGAGAAAGATGACATAGTATATAGCAAACATGCTAAGGTTGTTCCATAGATCCTGGAATTGCACTTGCTCACACACATGCCTCTCACAGCATATACTGTCACAACCCAAATTAAAGGAACTCTCAACACTCAAGAAGTATGTATCTGGGAGCTCAAGAGAGCATAACGAATGAGGCATTTGCCTTGCACACAGCAGACCCAGGTTTGATCCCTGGCACCTCATTTTCATCCCCCAAGCTCCACCAGAAGCAATCGGTGAGCTCAGTATCAGGAAGGAGTAAGCCCTGAGTAACTCTGGGTGTCGTCCCCAAATTAACTACAACAACAAAGAACAAAATACATATATAAGGTTTAAGGAGTACTTTCCATTCAATTCCTCCCCCCTGGGTGGAGGGAACAGTGCTCAAACAGTGTTCAGAAGCCAACGGAGCCCTCTTGGAAATTTTTGGCCAATTCTCAACTGAAGGTTTGATAAAATATCCTGAGAGTGTGATGCTGCCAGGAAACTGAAGTGGGTTATCCAGGCCATACTGGAGGTATTCAAGGGTCCTCTAGGGGTACACCTGACAATGTTGAGGGAACCCTGTGAAGCTAGAGATGAACCAGGTTTGGCCGCTGGCAAGGTTTCTGCTTTGGCCTGTTTGACCCATGTCATCTCTCCAAACCTGATTCCTTTTTTGTTTTCTTCTCCCTTTGTCTTTTTGGGTCACACCCAGTGATGCTTGGGGATGACTACTGGCTCTGTACTCAGGAATTACTCCTGGCAGTGCTCAGGGGCCATATGGGATGCCATTGCTTAAACCTGTGTTGGCTCCATGTAAGGCAAATGACCTACCCTGACTATTGCTCTGGCCCTTTTTGCTCTTTTTAGGGGGGGCCACACTTGGCAGTGCTCAGGGCCTACTTCTAACTGTTCAGGGGGTCATATGTGTGGCCGAGGATTGAACCAGAGTCACATGCTTTAATTCCTGTATAATTTCTCTAGTCCCTTAATTCTTTTTTTAAATCAAATTAAAATCTAATTAAAGATGTAATTAAAATCTTTTACCCTAATAAAACTTGAGATAGTTTAGGGATAGTAAAGCACAAGTGGTTTTTAAAACATGTCTTCATCAATAGGCAATAGTTTGTTAGAGCCTGAGTATTCTTGGATGTGGCCAAGTGTTTCCTGCTGATCTATGAGGGCTCTATTTCTTTTACAACTTTTAGCTGGTCTGCTGTTTCTTCTTCTTCTCTTTTTTTGGTGGGGGAGGGAGGTGGTCAACATCCCCCAGTGCTCACTCCTTACTCCTGGCTCTATGTTCAGGGCCCAACCAGGAGGGGCTCAGGGGACCATATGTGGTTACAGGGACCTAACCAGCATCGGCACATGCATGGTAAGTCCTACCTGCTGTACTCTTTCCAGCCTACAGCAATTTTGATAAGTATCAAACATGATCTCATCATCCCTGTATAAACTCTCCAATTCATGTGTCATGGTGATTATAGTGAAAAAGAAATTTGCAGATCTTTGATATAACAAATTATGCAACTGAGTTGCACATCCAGAGGTATGATTTACATTATAATCAAGAAATCAAGAAATTTACATTATAATCAAGAAAACACATCTGAAATTGTGTAGTACATAACCAGCACATCTCTCCTTATATCCCATTTCCTCAATGCAGTGATTCTAAGTGGTCCCCTCACACTTTATTTTGCCTTTATCGAAGACTCCCAGAAGGAGTAAGTCCCTTGAGAACATGTATCCTTAGCCTCTATCTCAGTCTCTCTTATCTGCCAATGTACCTTGCAGCACACACAGAAAGCCTTGAGGGGATTCAGCCCCAGCCAGCCGCTACTGCCACAATCCCGGAAGCGATCCATGAACTGTGTATATAAATCTCGCTGGATCTGAGAGAGCCGTACCAGGATCACATTTTCTTCTTTGGCAGGGAGATGAATTTTCAGCACAGTATGGCCTCTTCTACAAAGGAGATCAGAAAGTAAGAAATGATATAAGAATGTAAGGCAGAGAGAGAATGTGAAGAGGTTTGGGGGAGATAATGCATGTGCATGAGTGCATCATTGTCCAGAGGGGTTAGCACAGGATAAAAATACAACAATGGCAAAAAAAAAACCTTTAAAAGCTCAAAATTTAAGGCCAGAGCGATAGTACAGCAGGTACGGAGCTTGCCTTATATGCAGCCAACCTGGGTTTGATCCCTGATATCCCATATGGTCCCGAGGAGCACCAGAATAGATTCCTCAGCGCAGAGCTACAAGTAACCCTGAACACTGATGGGTGTTGACTAATCCTCACCACTCAAAAAACGAAATGAAACCATAACACTGCCTTTGTGAAGATCTGAATGAACATTCACTGCAGCCCTGGAGTAATAGAGATTGGTTCTAGCACCATGGAGAATAAACTCACGTAACCAAACAATGGAGAAAGGAAAGCTTCTTCAGTGAAAAGTACTAGGAAAACTTTTCTATTTCTGTATTGGGGAAAATTGAAGCTAGAGAGCTGGAGATCTAGTTCAACAGGTAAGGTATTGCCTTGCATAATTGCCAAAGACCTGAAGACACTTAACTACAGAAGAAATAGATTACACACAGACAAATAAACTGTTATCTGGGAAATGTGTATCAGAACCACAGTGAGGTTATTACCTTATACTGGTAGGAATGGCTAGTGTCAAAAACTTGGAAACAGGGCTAGAGATAGTACAGTGGGTCACAATGCTTGCCTTACACATGGCCGACCTGGGTTCACTTCTCAGCACCCCCTGTGGTCCCCTGAGCATCAGGAGTGATACCCAATGGTAGAGTCAAGAGTAAGCCCTGAACACATCCAGGTGTGGCCCCAAAACAAATAAACATAGGAGAATTAACTTTTGAGAAAAGCACTCCTTGGTCAAATTTTCAAAGAAAAATAAAAGTGAATATTCATCATCTGCTTGCTATTCATCTGAAGTAAAGATTTTACTATTGTACCACAATGCAACATCTTTCCCTCATAATAGCATTGGCATTCCCATTATACCAGTGCTCTAGAGATTCATAAAATCTGGTCCTGGGGATGGCTCACCTCTGCACAAAGCCCTCCAGAAGGCTATGCAGGACATGGCTCCGGTACCTCATGAGGCGGACATCCTGAGGCGTGCTGTCAATACACTGCCCGTTTAGGATGGGGCGTTCAAACATGTTGCTGAACTCCTGTCGGGTGCCAAGGAAGTCTGGGCGCACAAAGTCCACCATGCACCAGTACTCAATGAGGTTGTTCTGCAAAGGGTACCCAGTCAGCACCACCCGGCGGCGAGAGCGAATGTTCTTCAGGGCCTGCGAGGTACTGGCCTGGCAGTTTTTGATGCGGTGTCCCTCGTCACATATCACCACATCAGGGCCAGGGCGACATAAGGCCTTCTCAAACTCTAGGGAGGGAAGAGGATCCGGAGTCAGAGGGTGAGAGGGCCTGCTCTTAGTCAACAATATGAGAAGTAGGGGTGCACCCTGGAGGAGACAGAAGAAATGAAGGAAGCAGGAAAGCAAGAGTCAGCCCCCATTAGTGAAAGGGAGCCAGCCATCCAAGCTCCCGTGCATCTGGTGTGACATACTAACCTGCTGGTGACTCTTGCAGTAAACATCCCTTTTCCCCCTTTTCTTTCTCATTTTTGTTTTTAGGCAAGAGTAAAACTGACTTGGTATTCCCAGGACAATACACATGCTGGGGATCAAATGGGCAACTTACTTTTAATCCTAGCACTAGCCTAGGATTAAAAATATGTCTGAATAAAATTTATAGGAATAAAGCACACCAGTTGGCTCTTACCACTGTTAGTATATTGGCACCATCTGAGGGCTGGCTTGTGGGAGCTAACTAAAGGACAAGGTCTTGCTAGAATTACCCTGTCATTGCTACATGGCAAATTCATCTCAACTCTACCACAGAAACAAACCTAAAACAAACAAACTCATAGACTGGAGGCAGGGGGAGAAAATCTATAAAATGCAACAGCTTTTAAATCCTTAAATCTTTCTTTCCAAGAGCTGAGGATACATCTCAGTGGTAGAGTACTTGTCTTGACTGTGTGAGACACTGGGTTCAATGCCCAGCATCATAAAAATAAAAAGCTGAAGACAACACTACAACTTATTTCCACTAAAGGCCCTTAGACGAAGTAAATAAAACTCTCTGAGCAATAGATATTCCCTAAGAACAAGTCAGATAAATTCTCTTATAAAGTCACAAACAATATTACTAGTCTGCAGATCACTACTCTAGTCTATGATTTAAATACTTTACTTTATCAGAACATCTATAGGAAATGGTAAAGGGAAAGAGTTATTCTCTTGACTGCCCCCTGAAAATACAGGTGCAAACAGGCAGGGAAGTCTGCTGTGATCCATTTGTGCTATGGCCTAAACACGATCCACTGCCTGCAGAGAAAGCAGCACTTTCTATGAGGGCCAGCAGAGGTCACCTCCCCTATTCTGGGATTGTGACTTCTAGTTTGCAACAACTTACATCAGCCAATTTGACAAAGTGCTAATGCAGACAATATCTCTTTTGTTTTGAGGTTTTCCGGGGGATTACTCCTGGCTCTGTGCTGAGGGATCATACCTGGCAGTGTTCAGGGAACCATACACATGCAGGGGATCAAATGGGCATTGTCCACATATAAGGCAAGCACCCTTACTAACTCTCCAGACGCAGACAATAATTCTTTTTACCTAAAATTCACAAAAGTATTCCCTGGATAGGCTGCCCACCTCTCCGAAACTCCTGTTGTCGGTCCTCCTCATCCAGGTCAATGATAACCGGGTGAGAGCGTTTCTTGGTTTTCTTCGGTCTACCTGTGGCAAAGGATTTCTTCAGGGTGAGGAGTCTGTACATTTCGTACCCCATCAGGAGCACCCCGCCCTCTGATACCCAATCGGACATCACTTTAGCACGAGCTGCCATTGTCCTACAAAAGTAAACAGAGAGAAAGCATTATTGCTTCCATGCTTCCACAGAAAAACTTCATCATAATGAAAGCTATGATTTGTATTCAGAACTCCTTAATGTCAAAGACTTCATGTGATTACAGCACAAGACTGGTCAGTTGCTCAAGGGTTTTCGAAGCATTATAGAAACTAATTTACATTGAGGATACACTGTGTCACTGATAATTATTAAACAGTAGAGTCCAGAAATTCAGTGGTACAATGCAAGTCAAGCAAAAAAACAGACCCCCCCAAAAAAAACCTACTTTGGACACATACATGCACAATTACAATCCTACACTAGAAGCAGAATTCCGGTTTATTCAAATTATACACACACACCCCTCCAAATTCCTCAATACTGAAATTCTAGTAGGAGCATACCACATTAGATAGGAAACTAACATAGAAGCCAACTAAACTCAACGTACAAAAATAAAACAGATGGCTCAACTAACGACAGTTTAGTAAATCCTTAGACAAGGATTTAAGAAACCCCATGGTGTGATATAATAATTTTCAAATAAAAAAACTGATTTTTATACTTAGAGATTTTAATATTGGCACTTTGTAACCTAGTCAATTTCAACTCTAAAACTGTATCAAAAGTTGTGGCATCTGTCTACATTATAAATAAATAAAGAAATTTATAAAGGCAGCTTCTGCAGACAAGAAAGTCTATTTTATCAGGTAGGTAGAGATGACATAGGGAGAGTGGCGGAAGGTCTTGAGGCACTTTGATAGTGGTGGGATACAGTAACTTGTTTATTAATACATAAATACTAACACTATTGTATCCATGTTACCCAAACTACAATGGGGGAGGGGAGAAAGAGAGAGGGGGAAGGGAAGGAGGGAGGGAGGGGGGAGAGAGAGAGAGAGAGAGAGAGAGAGAGAGAGAGAGAGAGAGAGAGAGAGAGAGAGAGAGAGAAACAGTGGGTAAGGAAGCTTGCCTTGCATGTAGCCAACCTAGGTTTAGTCCCCAGCATCTCAAAATTCCCTGAATTCCCATAAGACTAATTCCTGAGTGCAGAGCCAAGAGCAAGCACTGAGCAGTACTAAAATGGCCCCAAAATAAAACAGAAATAAAAACAGAAAGAATTTTTTTAAAAGTTTACTTTCTCAAGTAGAGCTGGCTTGTACCATGATTTAGCTTTAGCTATTTGGAAATCAGGTTTAATTTATAAAATGGAATTCTAAGTGTATTCATTTAAATCTAGGGTTTGTTTTTTTTTTATGCTTTGGGGTGTTTTTTTTTGTTGTTGGTTTTTTTTTTTTGCTTTTTGGGTCACACCTGGCGATGCACAGGGGTTACTCCTGGCTCTGCACTCAGGAATTACTCCTGGCGGTGCTCAGGGGACCATATTGGATGCTGGAAATCGAACCCGGGTCGACCGTATGCAAGACAAATGCCCTACCCGCTGTGCTATTGCTCCAACCCCCAAAATCTAGTATTTTTTTTTAAAAAGCCAAAAAGCTAAGCTTTTACATCTTTCAAATCTTAGAAGTTGTACCAATCAAGGTCAACTCTATGTAAACCCGTATTTTTTTTTAAAGAGACTGGGCCAGAGAGATAGTACAGGGGGTAAGGTACTTGCTTTACATGCAGCTGACCCAAGTTTGATCCCTGAACCCCCATATGGTCCCCTGAGCTTGCAAGGAATATCCTAGAGTGCAGAGCCAGGAGCAAACCCTGAGCACCACACAGTGTGGCTCAAAAACAAACAAAAAAACCCTGCCTTTCACTAATCATCAGAGAGATGCAGATCAAAACAACCATGAGATACCACCTCACACCACAGAGACTAGCACACATCCAAAAGAACAAAAGCAACCGCTGTTGGAGAGGATGTGGGGAGAAAGGGACCCTTCTTCACTGCTGGTGGGAATGCCGACTGGTTCAGCCCTTCTGGAAAACAATTTGGACGACTCTCAAAAAATTAGATATTGAATTCCCATTTGACCCAGCAATACCACTGCTGGGAATATATCCCAGAGAGGCAAAAAAGTACAATCGAAACAACATCTGCACATGTATGTTCATCGCAGCACTGTTTACAATAGCCAGAATCTGGAAAAAACCCGAATGCCCCAGAACGGATGACTGGTTGAGGAAACTTTGGTACATCTATACAATGGAATACTATGCAGCTGTTAGAAAAAAGGAGGTCAAGAATTTTGTAGTTAAGTGGATGGGCATGAAAAGTTTCATGCTGAGTGAAATGAGTCAGAAAGAGAGAGACAGACATAGAAAGATTGCACTCATCTATGGTATATAGAATAACAGAGTGGGAGACTAACACCCAAGAACTGTAGAAATAAGTACCAGGAGGTTGACTCCATGGCTTCGAGGCTGGCCTCACGTTCCGGGGAAAGGTCAACTCAGAGAAGCGATCACCAACTACATTGTAGTCGAAGGCCATGTGGGGGAAGGGAGTTGCGGGCTGAATGAGGGCTAGAGACTGAGTACAGCGGCCACTCAACACCTTTATTGCAAACCACAACAGCTAATTAGAGAGAGAAAACAGAAGGGAATGCCTTGCCACAGTGGCAGGGTGGGGTGGGGGGAGATGGGATTGGGGAGGGTGGGAGGGACACTGGGTTTACGGGTGGTGGAGAATGGGCACTGGTGAAGGGATGGGTTCCCAAACTTTGTATGAGGGAAGTATAAGCACAAAAGTGTATAAATCTGTAACTGTACCCTCACGGTGATTCTCTAATTAAAAATAAATAAATTAAAAAAAAAACAAAAAAAAACTCTGCCTTATCATCTAGATTCCAGGAGGAAAAGAAAAGAGTCTAAGAGGAAAGGGAAAATCACCTACTTGTGTTCATCATTCAAGATATGAACTTTAAAGAATCGAGGCTGAACTTCTTCAGGCTTATTGTCAGCTGGAAGGGCTTCGGGTGCTGGAATCCACATATTGAACTCTGCCAGCCAATTCTGAAGAGTATTAACCTATGAGAGACCCAAATTCAAAAAGAAAGGCTTAAGGAATCAGCTAAGAATTGAGCTCTTTAGTGTTTTAAGCATCTGGTAAAGTATAACCAGAGCTCTTTTAAGGGTGACCAAATAGTGCCCTTTCAAACACTTACCGGCACAATGGCAAGAACAGTTTTGGCTGGTGTGTGGCGGAAGAGGACGTCAATGAAGGAGATCACCTGCAAAGTTTTCCCTAGACCCATGCTATGTGCCAGGATACAGCCAAAACCACTACTGGTCTTAAATCTCTCCAGGGACTCAACCAAGTTATCATATAGGAACCGGATCCCACCAATCTGACAAAAGAGAAACAGATAAATGTCAGAAGGACTGACAAAAGACCAGGGCTCAGTTTTATTCATTTTTAGAATTTTCAGAAATAATGAACATGATACAAGCAACTGATGCAGACAGCTACGGAAATTTTCATGTATCCTGATTACTCTATATGCTGATGGCAGTCTTCTGAAGAAAATACAGAAGTGTTCCCCTGGCACAATGGATGTCTGAGGAAACAATCTATAGGAATATTGCTGAGGAGATAACTCAAGTGATAACAAACATGTCAAGCCTGTACAAGGCCCTATGTTAAATTTCCAGAGCCATATGTATTCCCAAAATGAGTTGAAGATGGCCCCTAAAAATTTCCAAATTCTGTACTGGAGACATCATACACGAGTGTCTTATCTTTCATGAGGCTGATCTGGGTTCTAGCCTTGGTACCACAAATAGGTCACCAGGAATGATCCATGAACACAGTCAGAAGTAAGCCCTGAGTACTGGGTGTGCCACCCTCCCCCCCCCCACACACACACCTTCAAATTTTTTAAAAGAAGAAAAAGAATCTGCAAGAGCAAATTCTTGAGAGGATCCTTCACCCAGCCAAGGCCTGACTGCCTTTGTTGTTTACCTTTAAATTGTCCATTTCATGAAGAGTAATTCTTATTACTCTTATGAAGGGATCTTATGTTAGGGATCTGTTATAGAAGAGTTCTTACTATCAGAGATCTCTGCCTTCAATGAACTTTCACTATTTGCTCCAAATTATGGGTAAACATAAACTACTCTACTTCCTCCAATCATCAAGTACCTCGGACCTCTGACTCTGCAGTCTTTTCTGGAGCCAAAACACCCCAATTAAAGCACAGCTCCAGCTCTCCAAATACCATCTAATTTATTCTGCAGATCTCACATTAAGAGGTCCAAGATTATTAAGTCAAGAGATCCACTGCCTTCTACTTGATAGAGTAAAACTTAAGACCTTTCCCTTCCCACTCAGTAGAAATCCTGAAGCAACAATTACCCAAGGTACCAGACATGTTTTTCATAGGTTCTGTTGCTAAAAATGATCAAGAGGCTATATCCCATAATACGGAAGCTGAAAGGAAAGCAAGAAGAGTCTGATTTGCTTACCTGATGAGGTTTCACTGCCCGGGCTAACTGTGGGGCCAGGAAGACATTCTCTTCCTCTGGAGGGTGGTTCAGATTGACAAGTACCCGCCCCAGAGCATCGCGCTGATTTAAGACATCATTCACATGGGTACCACCTTTCTCCTCTTCCTCATCCTCCTCACTGACAGACTCACTGCTGTCTACAATGTGCAGAGTGTCCTCCTCTCCAGAGCTCAGTTCAATCACCTCTGAGACATACAACAAAAGGGGGTGGGGGAAAGCTTCAAAGATAATGTACTGTTGTACTGTTCATGATTAAATTAAAAAAGCATGGAAAAGAAAAATGTATTATTACTTAATATTTTTAAAATTTCTTATTATTCCTCTCTTCTAACTCAAATGAAAGGTATTGAAAAACTTATATTTAATACAGAAACTCAGGAAATTTTGTCATCATCAGACCCCAAATTGAATGAGGAAGAACTGAATTAATATCTATTCAAAGATACAACCAATCTCTCAGGGTGAACACTAAATCAAGAAAAAGGAGGGGATCTCTGGCTTTTTCTTACCATCTCGACTGCTTTTTTCATCCTCACTGCCACTGCTGCTGTCCAAACAAATGATTTCCTGGGTTAAGACCCGAGGAGGCAGCTGGGGACCATCGCTTGCTCTTAAGACAATTTCCTCTAGGAAAATATGGGGGGAAATGTCAAATTATATTCAATTCAAATATATTTCAAAAAAATGATTCACCATTCTCCTTCTCTGTTGCTTTCATTGAGATCATTCTCTAACGAGAAAAACAGAGGCATCTCAGAAACCTCAGTACCCTTTCCAAATTCCTTCCTCTTATTAGTTCTTACTTCCGGGAGTCTAACTGACTTCTAGAAAAGGTCCTAGTCCATTAGCAAATTAAAAATCAAAGATTAAAAAAAAAAATCAAAGATGTAGGGAAAGACGAGGATGAGGAACTCTAAGTAAAATCAACAAAATTCATCTACCTCAATATTTTACAATGAGATCTTTCTGATTGATTGTATGCTTCCAAGAAGATACATGGTTCAAACAACTTCCCAAGAGGCCATAATCTTACTCCAGACTTGTCCTTGACCAGTGTTGCTGAGGACCTCTTCTCCCTCCAATACAGAGGATTTCCTGCTACCCCACTCCTTACCAGGAAGAAACTCCAGAGGAACAGTGGGAATAGGGGCTGCATAATCTTTTCTCTGCTGCTCCAGGCGTTTCCTTCTTTCCAATTCCTCCTGCTGTGCTGCTTTAGTAACTGGCTCCAACTGATCCTCCCGGAGCAGCTTTCTAAATATTAAAATAAGAGCCAGAGATAGAAAGTACAATGAGCTAAAGCACATTTTACATTGTCGAGGCCCATATTCAATTCTCAGCTCATCATCTCCTGAAATCTGCCAGGAGTGACCTCCAAACACCAAGCAAGGAGTAGTCCTTTAGCACCGTTGTAACCTGAAAACCATAAATATATAAATACATAAATTAATAAACAGTACACTGTGGTTCACCTGAGATGTAGGTAATGTAATGCCAAGCTAAAGAGGGAAAAGACCATTGAGCATTTCTGAGCACTGAGGCAGGAGGAACATCTACATTAGTCCCTACACCCATGCAACAACAGACAGAAGGTTCAGGTAGTTTAAGGCTAACATAATTTTATTTAATGTCCTAACTTACTATTGTTACTGTTACAGTTTTTGGCAAAAAACAGTAACAATAACGGGCCTCATTCCCCTGATCCTGAAAGAGCCCCCAATACACATCCTGAAAGAGCCCCCAATACACAGCGTTGGGAAGTAAGGAGAGGCTGCTAAAACTGATGCTCTTAGTGTTCCTGGAGCTAGCAGACACCATTGTTTATACTAGCATGCAACAGGGACGAATGGAGACGTTACTGGCGCCCGCTTGAGCAAATCGATGAGCAACAGGGACGACAGGTGACAGATGACAGGTGAACTTACTATTAACTTGTCAGCTCATCTCTGCACATAACAGAGTCAAATATGGTAACTTTCCATAAACTGAAAGCAGTATTGTCTTTACATGGGAAAGTAGGGTTATGGATTGATTTCACCACCTTATTTTCCAAACTGCTTCAATTAGTTATGCTTTTATTTAAAAAAGAAAATTAAGCTGAAGGCAGAAAAAAATAAAACTTAACTTCCTTCAATGTATATAGAAGAACTACAATGTAGGCAGAAGGAAGAACTGTTTCAGATTTGGTAAAGGAAGTTTCATCTGCTGGATTAAGCCATGCTTTAGAGAATAAATTAACAAATTAAAATAATGTTCTAAGAATATGAGATTTCAACTTCTTTAATTTCCTCTTTGAAATAAAAAGAAAAATAAGAGAAAAAAAAAGCCTAAAGAGTGCACCCTAGCACCCTTGGGACAATTCTCAGGGTTTCATAAGATGGGATACTCCCAGCAGTGGACAAGTGTCATTCCCAATCTCTCTGCATCACCTGCCAATCCAGGAATCCTTAGCTATATTTTCACTATTAGTGGGGATATACAGCTTAAACTTTACCCTTTGGGTAAAATGACTCTCCTGCTCAAACAAATCTTGGTGCTAATTGAAGTCTTGAAAGTATTCTTTTACTTACTCCTCTGTATGTGTGTTTTCGGGCCACACCCAGCGATGCTCAGGGGTTACTCTTGGCTCTGCACTCAGGAATTACTACTGGTAGTCCTAGGAGGACCACATGGGATACTTCGGCTCAAACCCAGGTCAGCCACCTGTAAGGCAAGAGCCTTACCTGCTGTACCATCTCTCCGGCCCCACCTTTATTTACTCCTCTTATCAACAGCTCACCGTATGTTTCTCCTCATATGGGAAGGCTTCTGAGCTCTCTTCTTTTTGGAGTCCTCAGAGGCTAAATTCTTGGCTTGGGGGCGCCTAAGCTGCTCTGAAGGCTCAGACTGAGATGAGGTAGTTGAAGTGCACCGTGGTGGCTGCTGCCCATCTTCCCCCAGCTGGGCACAGTCAGTGCCACACATGTCTTCCAGGGATTGATCTGGAAAGACAAGGAGAAAGAAGTGCCAGGGACCTCAGTGAAGATCACTTCACTAGGAGGAAAACGGGTTATGTGAGGCATACTTTAATTCATATCTTAATCAGCAACATATTATTCTCTCTCACATTCTCTTGATTTATCTATAAAATGAGAATAGTGATGCTCATACTTTAGAGCTATTGTAAAGAATAATTAAATGCATGTTTAGAACCAACCTAGGCCCTGAGTTGTTGTAATTATAATTAGAATGAGGAAGAAGTTTACTCAGAAAGAGAAGGATGGATTATCAATACAGTTCACTGTGGTGAGTGCCTAACAGCAGCAACACCTGAGAAACACTTAATTCAGTCTTGGCTAAAGCTGGGCACTTCCCTGGGAAAGGGGAGACCTAGGTTTAATCTAAGAGAATGAAGTAGGCACTAACAAAGGAGGAAAGAATATCTTAGTCAAGCTATAGAAGCATTAAAAAAAAAAATAGAGACAGAAGCATACAGAAAAGGAACAGAGACAGTTAAACAAGATCTCAACTGGGATAAGCAATACAATTCAATGTTGACTAAAATTAATTAAGCAAAGCAGGAGCAAACAAGGACTTGCCTATCTCTCCCCAGGAACCCCTCACAAATGCAGATTTGGGGGGTACAGATCCAGACCTTTCATGGATGCTGGCACAGAAGCCAATCTCTATTTCAGGAAGGGCTACCCCAAGACATTTTCTTTCCTGTAACACTCTACATTTTACTGGCTGGAGTTTGGGTTGGGAAAGGAAAGCTAATATGGTCACTATAAAAAGTGGCTTAGGGGCTGGAGCAATAGCACAGCGGGTAGGGCGTTTGCCTTGCACGCGGCCAACCTGGGTTCAATTCCCAGCATCCCATATGGTCCCCTGAGGACTGCCAGCAGTAACTCCTGAGTGCAAAGCCAGGAGGTAACCCTTGTGCATTGCCAGGTGTGACCCAAAAAGAAAAAAAAAAAGTGGCTTAATGATCCAGAGAGTCTTCTGGCTCAAGAGAGCCAAGAAGCTGCAGAGATGCCTTGGGACCCCAAAGTCACCATCCAGTTAAAAATTAACTCCAGCTGTATCACCCTATTTAAAATTTTAGAATTCTTGGAGCGCATGGCTGCATTGTTGGTGGCACAACATCTCATACTCTACACCACTGAAGTACCAAGAGTAGTATACTGCATTTGATGGATTGTAAAGTAGAAGGCAACTGTTCTCATTCTGATCTAATATATATTAGCACACAAAAGCTCAACCTTTTAACATGTTAGTAATCTCTTATACAAGGGCTTAATGGCTCCAGAGATACAACAATCCTCACACACTTTCCTCTTCTTGGATCATTTTTAGTTGATTACTTTTTTTTTTTTGCCTTTTTTTTTTGGGGGGGGGGGTTCACACCTGGCGATGCTTAGGGGTTACTCCTGGCTCTGCACTCAGGAGTTACTCCTGGCAGTGTTCGGGAGACCACACAGGATGCTGGGAATTGAACCCAGGTTGGCTGTGTCCAAGACAAACACCCTACCCGCTGTACTATCTCTCCAGCCCCTAGTTGATTATTTTTAACAAGCAGTACAAAATATTTAGGACCTGCATTGGAGGAAGGCTTGGGTGGGTGGTGGGAAAATTTGAAATGTAGTGATGGGAAGGTGTAATGGTGGTGAGATTGGTGTTGTGATATTGAATGTAATAAATTATTGTGAATAACTTTTAACAAATTAAAAAATACAATTTTAAAAATTGCATAAAGAGGAATAGATGATTGTGAACCGATGTGCACGTTTCATTCACACCCACATGTACAGGTGATTCATTCACTTGAAGCAACAAAAGAACCTCTTTGGCACTCACACTGAGAGCATACAAAAGGTTTCAGATAGATAATTTCTGCTTTGAGAAGAACAAAGGGAGGACTGGAGCAATAGTACAATGAAGAGGGAGCTTGCCTTGCACATGGTTAACCTGGGTTTGATTCTGGTACCCCATATGATCCTGGAGACTGCTAGGAGTAATCCCTGAGCGCAGAGCCAGGAGTAGATTCTCAGCACCATGGGGTGTGGCCACAAAGCAAAAGAACAAAAGGGTCGTAAGCACCAGATAATGAATGTTCATGAAGGGGAACTCCTTTACCATTAATACAAAAACAAGGCTGAAACATCAGAATCCCCTCTCAATAACCACTAGATTCACAAAGCAGGCCTTTTACAGAAGGCTTCCCAAAGACACCAAGAAAGGAACCTCAGGGCTCACAAAGGCAAGGCTATATATTCCTAGCATTCAACTTGGTGTTTTGTAGTTTTGGTCTGGTACTGACAATGACCTTTGAAGCTCTCCTGGCTTAAAGGCCCTTTGTTTTGTTTCTATTTCACAAGCAAATGTATTGAGTAACCATTTGGAGAAACAGTTGGAGGCAAGGTTAGGGAGTAGGCATGTAGGACAGAACAGTACAGAGGAAAGGTCCTGATTGTCAGGCCAAGGGGGCTTGAACTTAACCTATTAGGTGCTGGAAACTGGTTTGCCAACTTTGTTTCTGCCAGAAAGAGCTGTTCCTGGGATGAAGGAAGAAAAGAACCTACTAGCATTTCTGTATCACACAAATTTACCATCAAGAATTCTAACTTAAAAGACCAGAGAAATAGCTCCAGAGTCTGAGCTCAAAGTTTGCATTTGGGGGTCAAGATTCAATCCCAGGCACTGGCAGCAAATCACCCTCCTCCATGCCACAGAGCTGGGAGTAGCCCCCAAATAAACCAAACCAAATGAAAACAACATTCCAACTTGAAGGCAGGATACATAGCTCAAAGGGCTGCAGCACATACACAAGATCTCTATCTCAGCACTGCCTTGTGTGGCCCACACACAAATTCCAATTTGTGAAGTCTAGCTACCAATTCACGTCTAGCACACATTCCTGTCTCTCATGGGATTGAATATGGCCAAATACAGTAGCAATTTATGGGGTGGAGAAAGGTGCAGTGGGTGAAACACTTGCCTTTAACACCCCTGACTGGGGTCTAATCCCCAGTATCCCCTATATAGTCCCATGGACCCTAGCACCATCAGGAGTGATCTCTGAGCAATGCCAGGTGTGGCCCAAATACAAAAAACTTATAGTAGCAATTTAAAAATAATCAGGTGTGGGCAGTAGGATGGCTCAGTAGAACACCTGCCTTGCATCCATGAGGCTAAGAGTTCAATCCTAGGAACCACCCCACACTCTGAGTACAATCTTGGTGGCTCTATAGTATGTGATCCCTAGAACTACAGTGGTTGGGAACAAAACTAAAATGGGATTTTTTTTTCCCCCAGGGCTGGGGGGCTCCCCAAATAGTATCCAGGGGGCCTACGGGCTCCTCCTGATAATTTCTGGTCAACTAGGCCAGCAGTTCAACGTGAGGGGGCCTAATCATATGGTGCTGCTTGCACCCTGCATTGTCAGGGATTAGCTGGGAGTAAACAGCCTTCCAGCGGTGCTCAGGAACCTCCAGGACCACAGCCAGTAGAGTCCAAGAACCCCTAGAACCACTATTCCCAGTGATGCTGGGGAAACCATGTGATACAGAAGGAACAGGGTCAGTCACATGCAAGGCGAGATCTTTCATTCATGTACTTTTCTCTGGCCCCAAGTTGTAAACTTATTACAATTTTTTTAATTTTAAAATAAAATTTAAGGCTCTTGGGGCTGGAGAGATAGCACAGCGGGTAGGGCGTTTGCCTTGCACGCGGCCGACCCGGGTTCAAATCCCAGCATCCCATATGGTCCCCTGAGCACGGCCAGGGGTAATTCCTGAGTGCAGAGCCAGGAGTAACCCCTGTGCATCGCCAGGTGTGACCCAAAAAGCAAAAAAAATAAAAAATAAAAAATAAAAAAAAATAAAAATAAAAAAATAAAATTTAAGGCTCTTAAAAATCTTAATTTGAGGTTGCTGGAGCGATAACACAGTGGGGAGGGTGGGTTTGATCACCGGCATCCCATATGGTCCCCTGAAAACCACCAGGAGTGATTCCTGAGTGTATGAGCCAGGAGTAACCCCTGTGCATCGCTGGGTGTGACCAAAGTAGAAAAAAAAATAAAATCTTTACTTGACCAGACAGGAAGCAATTTTAAAAAACTTAAAAGATATTCTAGAGGGGTTGGAGTGATGATAGTACAATGGGTAGAGCACTTGTCTTACATTGTCTTAAGACCAGGATCTTATTGTCAGCACCCCACATGGTCCCCTAAGCCAGCCTGGAGTGATCCCTGAGTGCAGAACCAGAAGCCCTGAGTACCACCATATGTGACCACAAACCCAAATCAAACTAAAACAAACAAAAAACCCATGCTACATGGATAATGCAGATACCTCTAGCTATCTGGTCAATGGATAAAAAAGCACCTAAGTCAGTGTTTTACTTGAACTCACCGCTTATTTCTGGTTTCTATAACATTACTCCATGTACCAGATCTTAACTATTATTAATAAAACCATTAAGTAGTTTTATAATCGAGATAAAGCTATTCCAAGAATGATTTAATCTTTCTCTAAACCAAAATAAAATCTTTTATTATGAGCTTTTTCACTTATGTGCCTTCTGAATACTGAGCCAGGCGCATGTATACCTCATCAAAAGAATAAACTTTAAAAACAAAATCCTATCCAAAATTCCAGAATGTAATTCCCAAAACACCTTGAAGATGAGAAAACTTCCAACGAGTAGCAGAGACATGTGCTTTAACAACAAAGGAAAATTAGTGTTCACATGGACTAAAGGTCAATGATTATTACCACCCCCAAGTTCAGAATCACAGAACCAGATCTAGTCACAAATACTTCTGAACTTTCTCCTTCCCAAGCCAGCTGTGAGCAGCAATCACTAGAGTTATATAAACATCAACGAGCACTTACATAAGCTTCTCAGGAATGAGTTATGAACATCATCACAACAAAAATGACTAGGCAAGAGTAGCTTTGAATAAAAAAAAAGGCCCTGCATTTCATTCATTAGGGGTAGGTAAAATGTACACTTCCAAAACTTTTCACCCAGATATTTCATCTCCTTTTCCTCCTCATTCCCATGTGGATTCCAAGTTTATGTGTATCTCTTAAAGTGATGTGCTAGAAAACACACACACACACACACACACACACACACACACACACACATAATGACAAATAAAAAGTTGTATGTAATGAGAACTAAGAAAATATAGTGGGTACTGGGAAACTGAAACTGACTCCTAGGTTAAACATGAAAACGGAGGTAGAAGCATTCCTTTTATGACCCCAGTCAACCAAGTTTAGGGGTCACCAGCCCACCAGATTTATGGGAGCGCACTGGGCCCGACAGATTTATGGGAGTGCATGGGAAATCATGCCTGAAGGCCGCACCAAAATGGACAAGATATACTGACACTGGCTGTTTTCCTTTTGAGCACCTGAAGGCCATATCATGTGGGAACGGTTCATTGATTTTTCTTTTACCTATTACCTCTGTATTCCCTATTTCACTGATAAGAATGTATATAGGCTGTAACCCACCTTTAGAAGATAAAGAGACCTTCCTATTCTTGATAACCTTTCAGTATCAATACTGCAGCAAACCACGAGAGAGAGAGAGAGAGAGAGAGAGAGAGAGAGAGAGAGAGAGAGAGAAACAGCTCAAAGGGTTGGACCACATACTTTGCATCATCCTGGATGCCTGGATTTAATCCCCAGCTACACATGGTTCCCAAAGCATTGTCAGGAAAAACTCCCAGGCAATGAGATGAATACAGACTAAAATGGAAATAAATTAGTTTAATAACAAATTGTAGCTCAATAACTTTTAAAAAGTTGGTTAAATACTGCTTCAGCTAAAATGAAAATGGCTTGAGGAAAAATATTCTTTGAAGCACCAAGAATGATTAGTAATACTATCAAATTTTAAAACAACTTTAAAAATCTTTTAAAAGTGTTAAAGAGATGCTGAGAATACTTAGTGCTGAAATGCTATATATTTAAATGCAAGACAAGTGCCTTAACCTCATTGTATTACCTCTCTGGCCTCTCAAAAGAAATTCCTTTAGAAAAAAACTATCTCAGACAGAAAACATAAATGTAGAGAAACAGTACCGGGATTTAGGCACTTGCCTTGCATGTTGCTGACTTCTAGTTCAATCCCTAACACCGCATATTTTCCTCCAAGCATTGCCAGGAATGATCACTAAGTGCAGAGCCAGGAGTAAGTCCTGAATACAATGGGGTATTGTCCAAATCACACCCCCCCCCACCAAAAAAAAAAAAAAAAGATAAATGTAGAAAGAAATGAAGAACATAAAAGCTGTTGATGTTAACTATTGATCTTTTATTGTTATTTTTGTGTCACACCCGGTGATGCTTAGGGTTACTCCTAGCTTTGAGCTCAGGGATCACTCCTGGCACTACTCAGGAAAACCATATGGAATGCTAGGAATCGAACACAGGTCAGCTGCATGCAAACAAGCACCGAACCCTCCATATTACCACTCCAGCAGTTTCTCTTAAAGCCAGTATTAGCAGGTTTACTGTCTAAGCAAATATCAAAGTCTTCCAGACCATTTTCAATTACCTTCTCACTTCCTAAAGGTTTAAGCACATCCAGAACAGTTAGGATAAAGAAGTAGGTTTGAGCCACTGCAATGACAAGGCTCACACTCTTAGCTGAGGTACCATCAACCTAACCAGGAGCTGCTGTCATGCTGACATTCAAGCCTATCCATCAGAGGTCCCGTTTCCTAATCATGGGACTCATGTTTTGTGTTGCATACAATGTACTTGATGTTGTTATGGGCAAGAAACCTCATGTGGCACCAAGGATCATATCAGCAAAGCTGCCTGAATCACGCTGGCACATGTGAGATATCAGGGATTATAATTTGCAACCATGTTTGCAAGGCAAGTGCTTCAAGCACTTACAATATTCCTCAGGACCTATATCCTTTTATAAAAAGTGTGATTAATTCAAGAGAAGAAATGATAAAGAGAACAAAGATAAACTAGAAAATAGTAATATAAATTTCAATACAACTACACCCATATATTAATTATGAGTGGATTAAATATTACAATTTAAATACTAACAAATTACACTGGATAAAAAAGTAAACTATGCATCCTAATCCCTATATACTATTTTCCCCTGACTCTAAGTACTCCTTAAAAAAAATTCTGAACCTTAGCTAGGAAAATAACTCAAAGCATGTGTGAAGCCCTGAATTCATCCTAATATTCTACATAACATTCCTTTAGCATCACTGGGGGTGACCTTTAAAACAAAACAGAACAAAACAGTTTAGTGCTACACTATTACAAAATAAAGCCGAATTTTTTTCCCATTTCCATATAAATAATATTAAGATCCCAAAAGTATATCGCATATCTTTTAAGTAATTAAGACTCTTGAGGACCGGAGAAAGAGTACAGGTTAAGACATTTGCCTTGCATATGGCTGACCTTGGTCCAATCCATGCCAATCCCCAGTACTACATATGGTCTCCTATGTATTGCTAGAAGTAATCCCAAAGCACTGAGTAGGGAGTAAACTCAGCACTTCAGGGCCCAAAACCCCAAAATATAAAGACTCTTGAGAATTCATCAGCCCTGCCTTTGCTGAAGAAAATCACTGGCTCATCTGTGAGATTCACATAAGAGGCTAAGAATATTTTACACGGAGATTTCTAAAGTTCTTAATTCAAATCCCTAAAAATGCAAAATATAGGGAGTATATAAACGACATTACAAATGAGAAACTAATGTGGTTAAAATAAAACCAACATATTAAATAAATTAGAAGACCATGGCAGGCAAGACAACACAGGGAGGATAAGGTGTATGCCTACATCCCACAAGCCCTGATTGGATCCCTAGCATCACATATGGTCCCTGAGAACTGCCATGGGTTATTCCTCAACAAAGAGACAAGAATAGCCTCTGGGCACTACTGGGTGTGGTCCCCAAACCGAAAGTTACTGAGATAAAAATGCTTAGTCTGTGTCAAACTAAGCTTCAATTCTCAGCACCACAAGGTCCCCCAAGCTTTGTCAAATGCAGCCCTGGAGGCCTACAGCATTTCCAGGGTGGTCCAGGTAATTCCCCACAATGCAAGGCCCAAGATCATGGGACCTGAGAAGCAATTCATTCTTGGGCCTCTGAATAGAACTGCAAGTCTAATTGGCCAACAACAGTAGGTGGGGCCTCCAGGTCCACCACATCTATTTAGTTAACTAGAAGAAGAGATACTTCAGGTTGAAAATGAATTTAAGTAACAAGAGAGAATGCAAACTATGGGACTCTTTAATGTAATAGCCCCCTTCCAACCTATGAAAAAGACCAACATAATTATTAAATTGCTTCTGTACTGATGGGAAACTGATACAATTAAATGCCTTACCAAAAAGAGAAGAATTTGATGAAAATGAAAGAATTCCAAGAAGCCTAGATGGAAAACAGTATGGCTATATCTGTTACATTCATTGGTAGCATTTAAAATTCAATACTAGGGAGATTGTACAGGAATTAAGGCGACTGCCTTGCATTGTGGCCAATCCAGGTTTGATCCCCCACATTGTACATGATCTCCTGCACTGCCAGGAATGAGCCCTGAACACGGCCCCTAAATACTGCAGGGTATAATCCCAACCTCCCACCTCCAAGCAACAAAAAAGTATGAAAATTCCAAACAAAACCTGACAAAATTCTACTAGTACCTAAATGTTTAATTCTGATAACTCATTATAAAAAGTAAAAATGGGGGGAGGGCACACTAAAGGAGTTTCAGAGGCTTAAAGTACTTGCCAAGCAAGCAAACGTCTTGAGTTCGTTCACATACTACCATATATATGTGCTTAAGTGGTCAGAACAGTCCCACAGTTTTTGATCTCTGATGAGAAAGAGCTCAGAAGAATTTAAGTTAGTGAATTAAAGGTCAAGTGTGTAAGTTCGAACCTCAGTGACATCTGCAAACCAGAGGTAATCCTAACAGTACTGCTGTTAGGAATTTCCAAAGAAAAGGGGCCTAGAATACAACACAGTGGCTTAGAAAGAACCCAGGGCAAGCTTGAGGAGATCCTGACCACAGCACAGTCTGAGATGCTCTGAAAGGGGAAAAATAAATGCTATCCCAAATCTAAAAAGCCATTTTGAGAATCATGAGAAACAAACAAGAAAGCCTGTTGTTGTAGCCTCATGTAACTATCTTTCATAAGGTTTACTCATTCTACTGCAAAGAAAAGAGGTACAAAACTAGATATGAGGAGATATCTAAGATAGCACTGGACAGCAAACAGTCAAGGGGGAAAAAGTGAAATGGCAATTTGCCTGTCAGAAATGAAGCAAGACTGAGGGCTGGAGTGATAGCACAGCGGGTAGGGCGTTTGCCTTGCATGTGGCTGACCCGGGTTCGATTCCCAGCATCCCATATGGTCCCCTGAGCACCACCAGGAGTAATTCCTGAGTGCAGAGCCAGGAGTGACCCCTGAGAATAGCTGGGTGTGACCCAAAAAGCAAAAAAAAAAAAAAAAAAGGCAAATAAAAAAAAAGAAATGAAGCAGGATTGGGGCGCTGGAGCAATAGAAAGCCAAGTAGGATGTTTGCTCTGCACATTGGCTGACCAGGGATCCATCCCTGGGCCCCCATTTTGTTCCCTAAGCACAAGGCCTGGGTTTGATCCCCAGTATCCCATATGGTCCCCCAAGCAATACCAGGAGTGATTCCTGAGTGCAGAGCCAGAAGTAACTCCTGAGCATTACCAGGTGTGGCCGGAAAAACAAAACAAAACCAAAGACAATATCATCAGCAAAGAAAAAGGATTGATGTTCGTTCTCCTGGAATCTGAAGAATTTTACAAGGCTCCTTTACTACAATGATGATCGCACACAATGTTCCACTAAACTTGTCTGTTAGAAACAGACGAAAACCAATTCTTGTGAACTGGAGTGACAGTACAACAGGCAGGGCATTTGCCTTTGCACCACAACTCAGGACTGATTCCTGGCACCCTATGTAGTACCCCAAGCCCTGCCCCCACCCCCACCCCAAACCCACCAGGAGTGATCCCTGAGTGCAAGGCCATGAATAGGTCCTAAGCACAGCCAGGTGCGGTCCCAAATACAAGAAAACAAAATTCAAACCTTCAATAGGAACCTGACAAACTACTGAATCATGTATATTATACCACAAAGGACTGGAATTAACTGACAAGCCCTGTAGCTAGTCAGATGACCTACAATGAAGAAGATCAATGCCACTTTAACAAGCTGGGGGCAAAGGAAGGGGCAAGCCATGCAAACCAAATGGGGGTTGGGAACGGGAGTTTAAACTATACGCTACAGAGGTGCAGTTCTCATGGAATATTTTCCAAAATAGACCACGTGCTGGGACACAAAACATACCTCAATAGAATCAGGAAGATAGAAAGTGTATCAACTATCTTTTCAGACCACAATGCATTGAAGATAAAAGTGAATCACACACAGACTCAGAGAACCAATTCAAACATCTGGAAATTAAACAACTCAATGTTGAACAATGAGTGGGTCAGGAAGGAAATCAAGGAAGAAATAAAAAGATACCTGGAAACAAAGGAGAATGAAAACACGAACTACCAGAACCAGTGGGATGCAGCTAAAGCCATGTTAAGGGGAAAATTTATAGCTCCGCAAGCATTTCTCAGGAAGGAAGAAAGGGTCCACATAAATAACTTGACTTCACAGCTCAAGATCTTAGAAAAGGACCAACAGAAGGAGCCCAAACCAGGCAGAAGAAAAGAAATAATAAAACTTAAAGCAGAGATTAAAACATGGAAACCCAAAAAACAATCTGGATCAATGAAACCAAGAGCTGTTTCCTTGAGAAAATAAACAAGACTGATAAACCACTAGCAAGACTCAAAAAGAAAGAGAACCCTAATAAACGGAATCAGAAATGAAAAGGGGCAAAGGGGCACATCACAACAGAAACCAAAGATATTCAAAAGTTTATCAGAGACTATTTTGAAAGTCTGTATGCCATGAAATATGAGAACCTAGAAGAAATGGATAAATTCCTGGATTCCTATAATCTCCCAAAGCTGAACAAAGAAGATTTGGAATACCTGAACAGATCTACTGCTATCAAGGAAATGGAAACTGTATTCAAGAGTCTTCCCAAAAAACAAAAACCCAGGTCCAGATGGATTCACTAGCAAATTCTTCCAAACACTTAAAGAGGACCTATTGCCAGTTCTTCTCAAGCTTTTCCAGGAAATTTAGAAACAGAAACTCACCCAAACAGTTTCTATGAGGCACATATCTCCCTAATGCAAAAGCAAACAGAGACACCACAAAAAAAGAAAATTACAGGCCGATATTCCTGATGAGCATGAATGCAAAGATCCTCAACAAAATATTAGCGAATAGAATCCAACAACTCATCAAAAAGATCATATACCACGACCAAGTGGGATTCATCCTGGGGACGCAAGGATGGTTTAACGTTCAGAAATCAATCAACATAATCCATCATATCAACAAAAGATAAAAATCACATGATCATATCAATAGATGCAGAGAAAGCATTTGACAAGATCCAACACTCGTTTATGATGAAAACTCTCACCAAAATGGGTACAGTAGGAATTTTCCTTAATATAGTCAAAGCCATATACCACAAGCCTATATCATGCATTATCCTCAATGGGGAAAAACTAAGAGCCTTCCCTCTAAGATCAGGGACAAGACAAGGATGCCCACTCTCACCACTTCTGTCCAATATAGTACTGGAAGTACTTGCAATAGCAGTTAGGAAAGAAAAAGGGCATCCAGGTAGGAAAGGAAGAAATCAAGCTCTCACTATTTGCAGATGATATGATACAATATTTAGAGAATCCTAAAGCCTCTACCAAGAAGTTCCTAGAAACAATAGACTTGTATAGTAAAGTCACAGGCTATAAAATCAATACCTAAAAGTCCATGGCTTTTCTATACGCAAATAATGAGAGAAGAAAGTGACATAAAAAAAGCAATCCTGTTCACAATCATGCCTCAGAAAATCAAGTACCTCGGAATCAGCTTAACCAAGGAGGTAAAAGACCTGTACAAAGAAAACTACAAAATGCTACTTCACAAAACAAGAGGATATGAGGAAATGGGAACATATTCTCTGCTCATGGATTGAGAGAATGAATATTGTCAAAATGGCAATACTCCCTAAAGTATTATACAGATTCAACACAATCCCTATAAGGATACCCATGAAATTCTTCAAATAAATGACTCAAACACTCCTGAAATTCATATGGAACAACAAACCCCCACAAACAGCTAAGGCAATTCTTGGGAAAAAGAAGAAGATGGGAGGCAACACCTTCCCCAACCTCAAGCTCTACTACAAAGCGATAATAATTAAAACAGCATATTGGAACAAAGGCAGAGCCGCAGACCAATGGAACAGTGTTGACTATCCTTACACACACCCTCAAATATATGATCATATAATCTTTGATAAGGGAGCAAGAAATGGGAAGTGGCGCAAGGAGAGCCTCTTTAACAAATGATGCTGACAAAATTGAACAGCTACATGCAAAAACATGGGTTCAGACCTCTACCTAATAACAAGCACAAAAGTCAGATCACAATGGATCAAAGACCTCAACATTAGACCAGAATCCATAAGGTACATTGAAAAAAAGGTCGGCAAAACCCTCCAAGACATTGAAGCTAAAGGTATCTTCAAAGATGACAAGCCACTGGTTAAGCAAGTGAAACAGAGTTAACAAATGGGACTATCTTAAAATAAGAAGTTCAAAAGAAACAGTGACCAGAATACAAAGACAGTCTACAGAATGGGAAAGGATATTCACCTAATACCCATCTGATAAGGGGTTGATATCAAGGATATACAGGGCGCTGGTTGAACTCTACAAGAAAACACCCAACCCCATCAGAAAATGGGGTGATGAAATGAGCAGAAACTTTCTCAAAGAAGAAATCCAAATGGCAAAAGGCACATTAAAAAATGCTCTTCATCACTAATCATAGGGAGATGCAAATCCAAACAACAGTGAGATATCATTTCACACCACAGAGACTGGCACACATCCAAAAGAACAAAAGCAACCGGTGTTGGCGTGGATGTGGGGAGAAAGACTCTCCTTCACTGCTGGTGGGAATGCCGACTGTTCAGCCCTTTTGGAAAAGAGTATGGATGTTTCTGAAAAAATTAGAAATTGAGCTCCCATTTGACCCAGCAATACCACTTCTGGGACCATATCCCGGAGATGCAAAAAAAGTACAGTAAAAATGACATCTGCACTTGTCTGTTCATTGCAGCACTATTTCCAATAGCCAGAATCTGAGAGGTGCAGTTCTCTACCAGAAGTAGTCACTTACCATCCAGCAGGTCTTCCTCATCATCCCTGTCATGTTCCTCCACTGCCACCTCCTCCTCCTCCTCCTCCTCTTCCGCATCCTCCAGCTCCAAGTCCGGGTCCAGGTCTGGGTCGCTCCCTGAGGCGGATTCGTCTGACATGGTTCCCAGAGGTCTTCAGTGGGCATTACCGACTCATGGTCCACTGCAGGGGTCCTGAGAAGAAAAAGAGGATCAGAATCACCAGGGTGTTCTTAGGAACATGAATTTTTTTTGTGTTTTGGGCCACACCACAGTGCTCAGGGTTTACTCTTGACTCTAGGATCACTTCTGGTGACCCAGGAATTCAGGAGCCTGCCTGACACGTGGCTGACCAAGGTTCAACCCCTGGTACCACATGTGGTCCCCCATGCTCCACCAGGAGTGATCCCTAGGCACAAGAGAGCCAGAAATAAGTCCTGAGTACTGCCAGGTATTATGGTGGAAAAAAAGAAAAACCTTACCCCCACCCTCCCCTGCAAAAAAAAAAAAAAAAAATCACTCCAATAATTCATCTTCTAAGCTAAGCACCTAAAGGAAGGACAGTTCCTATTTATCACACTGTGACTCTGCTCAACCATGTAAGGAGCCTAAGATGCCACATGGCTCAAGACCACACTCATGATTGTTATTGAGCTTTACCTGACCTCATGGTCCAGTTCTTACAAGAAGCCTTTGTCAACTGCCCCAGCTTTCTAGGATTACATTACCCATTTCTAAACTCTAATCTTGCTAACCATACTATCAACATCAATAAAAACTTCAGGGATCAAAGTGATAGTACAACATGTATGTGCTTGCCTGCCTGCCTCCAACCCAGATTGTATACCCAGTACCCATATAGTCTCCCAAATGGTCACTGAGCACAGAGCCAGGAGTAAACCCTGAGATTACTGGATGTGCCCAACCTCTGCCAAAAAAAAAAAAAAAAAAAAAATCAAGCCAAATGGGATATGGGCTACCTGGCAAAGTTGTTTGCCGCTTCTTTTCTTTTTCAGTATCTTGCCTGAACAAGCAGGACCCAAAGATTTAGATTACTCATTTACTCACATCCATGTGCCAACCTATTCTATGCCAGGCATTGTGTGCATCTATGTCTGTCTGTTTCTCTCTTCTCTCTCCAAATTACCAAAAATGATTATAAAGGTTATTTATTTCTGATTATGGAGTGTCGAGTAACAAGTTAAAGAGAAAACTAGGTAGGTTCCCAGAGTACTGAATCAGGAGTAGCCTGGACACACCAGGTGTGCCAGCTCCCCATGAAAAAACCAGAAAGCTAGATGGGTAAAAATAGGACAAATGAAGCAAACTGGTAATACAAATTCACTTATAATTATTTCCATTTTTCTGTTTATTTCAAATATTCACAACAAAACAGTGGGGGAGAAGAAATAATCTTTTTTCAGGGGGTGAGAGGGGCAGGCCACACCTTCAGTGCTTAGGGATTTATTCCTGGTGTGGTTCAGCAATCATATGTAATGCTGAAGGTTGAACTGGTCAGATGCGTACAAGGCAAGTGCCTTACCCACTGTACTATGTCTCTGGCCCCATCGACACAAAAATCATACCAGAAAATTTCTTATTAAGGTCCATCCAGACACAATTTGAAGCAATGAGTATGTGCTCTGGAACAAAAGAACAGAAACGAACAACAAAAACCATAGTATTTAAATTTAAACTGCTCAGTTAAAAATTCTAACTTTGGGGTCAGAAAAATACTACAGCAGTAGGTACTTAGCTTGCACTGCAGCCAGCTCAAGTTTGATCCCCCAGCACAGAATATAGTCAGTTCCCTGAGTACTGCTGGGTGTGGCACAACCACCACCAAAATAAAATTCCGACTATACATCTAACCTCTCAAGACAACTAAAGCGAAGAAGAGCTGTGAAATTATTTAGTAATAAAAATTTTTAAGCTGGGGGGCCAAAGTATAGTAGAGCAGGTAGAGTGTTTGCCTTGTACATAGTTGACCCAGGTTCTATCCCCAGGACCCCATATGATCTCCTGAGCCCACCAGGAGTGATCCCTGAGTGGAGAAGAGCCAGGAGTAAGCCCTGCACACCATCAGATGTGGCCCAAAAACAAAAACATTTTTCAGTTTTGTATTAATAACATATTTCTCAATAATCTACAAGAGCATTAAAGCAAAAACAAGGTCATTCATAAATACAATTAATGTAACTACTGCTGAGCTTCCATTCACTGAGTAACAATGTGAATTACAAAGCTCAGAAAAGTACTGTATCTTTTACTATCCATTTTCAGAAAGAAAAGTAGTAAGCAGTTAAGTACTAGCAACTTTCAAAAATGTGCACTGATAATTTATAAAACTACTGAGGGTTTGAAAACTGATGTTTAGAACCACATGAACCCTCTGTTTCACTCTAGGTTGCTTGCATTTTATTTTCAGTGTGCCTGGCTGGTTATGGGAGTGTCTTTTAGAGAACAATTTTTTAAAGCAAATACATTTGGTTAATCCTAATGCCAATGACTTAGTGGCAAACAGGAACACAGTAAAGTGCCCAGTAAATTCCCAGTTAGCAAACATCTTTCAAATAACCTCTTCCCCAACCTCTTCATAGAAGCAAATATCAATTAAAAATCTAACCACCACACATACTATTAGAATATGTGAGCAGCTCAACCTTCTACTAAAACATTTTTTAAAAACAGGGACACTTGGGCCAGAGTGATAGTACAGCAAGTACAAAGCTTGCCTTATACGAAGTCAACCAAATTTGATCCCCAGCATCCCATCTGGTCCCAAGTACAGCCTCCAGAAGTGATCCCTGAGTGCGAAGTCAGGAGTATCCCCTGAGTTCCACTGGGTGTGGCCGAAAAAATAAAATATATAAGTAAAAATAGAGGATACCCATTTTTTCAATTTAGGGAACATTCTAAATAAACAAAACACAATACAGAAAAGCCATCTGCACTCCTATATTCATCGCAGCACTATCACAATAGCCAGAATCTGAAAACAACCCAAGTGTCTGAGAACAGATGAGTGGATAAAGAAACTATGATACATCTTCACAACGGAATATTATCCTGCTGTTAGGAAAAACAAAGTTATGAAATTTGCTTATACATGGATGGACATGGAAAGTATCCTATTGCGTGAAATGAGTCAGAAGGAAAAGGACACAGAGTGACTGCATTAAAAGTATGTGAATACACACACACACACATAGAGAATATGTAAATAACACCCCAAAAACAGTAGAAACAAGGGCTAGGAGGACTGGTCTATGGTAGGAAGCTTACAAAGGGGGAGGCAGAGGACCATCGGATAAGGGAGGAGTCAGAGAAGGGACACTATGACAATAACAATAGAAAATGATCATTCTGAAATGATAAAAAAATTAGTGCTGAAAGGAGTAAAGTGATATTCATGATACAGTAACAGTACTGCAAACCACTTTTAGTGCCTAAAAAAATGTGTGTGTGCACACGCGTGGGAGGGGGGGAGGGAGAGGTAGACAGAAAGTTTGTGCCATAGAGGCAGGCTGCAGGGTGGGAGGGAGGCTGAGGAGATGAAAAACAAAGACATTCATTGGTGGCAGGAAACGTGCACTGGTGAAGGGATGGGTGCTGGAACAATGTATGACTAAAAGTCAATCAGAAACAATTTTGTAACTATATATCACAGTGATTCAATTTAAAAATTTATTAAAATTTAATAAAAACAGGACACTAAATAATATCCAAACTATCACAGAAACTGGAAATGATTAAGTTCTTAGGTATGTTTTAATTTTTCCTCCCTTTCAAACAACTGAATTTTTTTTTATAGAAGTAACACAATAAAATACTTTCTTAGCTCTTTAGAATCACGTCAACTACTTGAGAGGATCTGCTATTTCTGATCTTCAAAAAAAGCAAAAACCAGTGCACAGGAGATAGCTCAGTGGTGAGGTACTCATGTCTTGAGATGCAGGCTAGGATCCCTGGAACTACATGGCCTCCTAGGCACCACCAGGTCCCCAAGCACCCAAGCACCCAAGCACCTGAGAGGTTGCCCTGGTGATATTTAGCACCACAGGGCCAAGCATTGAACTATCTGGCCCAGCTGGCCAAGTACTGCTAGGAGTCACACTGGGGCCCTCTGAGCACCACTTGGGAGGCAGCAGCACATTTATATTGTCTCTTAGAGGAAGAAGAGACAGGTATGCCTCCTGCACTCCTCCCCATTTTATCCCCCCAGATAATCAATATGGTTCAGCTTTTCAAAACACAAAGAGAGATGTAATTCAGGAAAGCAGCTCTTAGTAGAACTGATAAGCACAAGGAAAAAAGTAAGGGAAAAAATACGTATCTCCCTGTTTTGCTCATTTCATGTGGAACACTGCTTTAATTTCCAATGAAGGGTCAGAGAGACAGCTCAACAGACTGGAGCTATAAGCCCTGCATGCAGAAGGCCTAGGTTTGATCTCTGGTACCATTTGGTTATCCAAGCATGGCCAGGAATGACCCACAAGTACTGCTGAGTGTGATTCCTAAAACAAAACAATTCCCAATGAAGAGGGTCTGCTTCTAATATGTAGGTAAATAAGCAGAGTGATTCTGGGTATGCTGCAACTATTTATACAGCAAAGTCTAGGAATTAAATTCCATTTTCATAAAACTGATGAACTAAAGAAACTAAAGAGAACTATTTCAAAAAGCAAATATTCTATCTCTGAACGATATTTTAAGAAGTCTATGTTTAGGTGAAAGAGTACAGGATTAAATTACTTGCCTTATATGTGACCAACCCCGGTTTGATTTCCAGCACCACATATGGTTTTCCTCAACACCACAAAGAGTGATCCCTGAGCATAAAGCGAGGAGTAAGCCCTAAGCACTGGCAGGTGTCCTCTCACAGCAACAATAAAAAGAAGTATAGTTAAATATACTGGGTTTGTTTAAAAGGAGGCTAAAATTGTAAAGCAACCCAGAGCAAACCCATCTTGCCTCCCACAGCAATCTTGAGAATAAAGAGGAAAGTTCTGCCTGATTGGTTCAAAAACAGTTAACGCTTGTCTACAGAGCAGTGCTGCCCAAGAACCAGCAAACTGTTAATTCAGGAACAGCCCTTAGATATATCCCTGAGGGAAGAATAAACAGGAGAAAATATCTGAGGATATGGCTCCAATGGTAAAGGGCTTGCCTTGCACATGTGGGGCCAGTGTTTTGATCCCAAACAATACAGAAATAAAGAAACAAGAGTAAACACCCTGATGCATACAAAGCCTCCGGCTCTAAGAGCAGACCACACTTGATAATTCACACGGTAAAATCACAAAACTGTGGGCATATCGCTATGGGGCAGCCTGTCTGGTTTCAAAAACGTCTCTCTAATCAGCAGCAGCATCTGAATTCTGCATTTGACTGAATTCAATTACAAATTACCAAGTTCAAGTTCTCATTAACTTGGTGATCCCGATTAGCATTCAACTTCTCCAAATAACCTCAAAACAATTTTATAGCAGTGCTACTCACTTTTTTCCATTAAAAATATTTATTTGCACACCTTCTCCAGATGGAGCCCTGGCGACACTGAGCAGCAACTAACACAGCTCCGGGTTGCGGGACTGGAACACATCCGAGCCGAATGGCCGCTAACACGGCCGCGCGACCTTTTCTAAAAACTGAAAACATACAATCTTTTAATGGAAAACCAATTATCAAATGCTTCCTTAGTAGGGCTGTCTTTCTTGGGGGGAAACTCCAACAACAATAGTGAGTTTTGTTTTGCAATATGGGATGTAATCTAGGTAAAGAGAAAATGAAGTGAAATTCATCAGTTATATTTGGTGGTGGAATTTGGGCACTGGTGAAGGGGTGGTGTTTGAATATTGCTATAACTGAGACATAAACCTGAAAACTTTGTAACTTTCCACATGGTGATATAATAATTTTTTTTTTAAAAAATAATAAAATAAAAAAAATTATTTGGGGGCTGGAGCGATAGCATAGCAGGTACGGCATTTGCCTTGCACACAGCTGACCCGGGTTCGATTCCCAGCATCCCATGTGGTCCCTTGAGCACCACCCAGGTAATTCCTGAGTGAAGAACCAGGAGTAACCCCTGTGCATCACCAGGTGTGACCCAAAAAGAAAAAATATATATTTAGGGAAACTGGAATAATAATATAGTAGGTAGGGTGTTTGCCTTGCCTGCTGCTGATCTGGGTTAAATCTCCAGACCCCATATCTTGTCCTGTGCCCATCAGGAGTGAACCCTGAGCACAGAGCCAGAAGTAAGACCTGACCATCAGGTGTGGCCCAGCCCACCCCCCCCCAAAAAAAAGTATTTATTTACAGGCCAGAAAGAGCTCAAAATGACTAAGCACCTGTCGTGCGGGCAAGATACTCTCAGTAGCTTGCCGGGCTCTCTGAGAGGGACGGAGGAATCAACCCAGGTCGGCTGCATGCAAGGCAAACGCCCTATCCTTGTGCTATCGCTCCAGCCCACCAGCAAAGTATGCTCTGAAATTAGAAGGTCTGGATTTGATCCCCACCACTGCATGGTCCTGAGTGAGAAACTGCCCTGAGGAATTCCTTAGCACAGAGCCAAGAGTAGACATGAGCACTGTCAAGGTGTGGCACCAAAACAAAAGCAAATATATACATTATAGATGATAAGATAGATAGGATAAACATGCAGGGCTAGACAACTCAATGGGCTGGAGTGCAAGCTTTGCTGGAGGCCTGCCTGGGTTTGATTCCACACATGGCATTGTGTAAGCACTGTCATAAACCATGCACTGGCATGAACAATCTTTGAGGACAGAGCTAGGAGTAGCTCCTGAGCTGCAAGGTATGGTACAAAACTAAAATGAAACATGCATTGGGCATTTATAAGGGAAGTTTATAAGGGTAAAGGAGTTTAAAAGCTTGAAATCATTCTTCACAAAATGTTGGGTAAGATCCCTTCAGAGAAAACCATTAGTCACATAATTCATATAATTTGAAGGGAGGGGGTAAATGTAGTTCACAGTCCATATAGTACTCACTAGGTACCCAGAAGATTCTTCCACTCTGCTAAGATATCCACCAACGGGTCTGTCAAGTTCATTTCAAAATGGTTTATGTACTTCAAACTTCCATGTACCCAAATGCCTTCTGAATATTTGTTACTTTATATTTAATACATATAAAGCAGCTACAGAGCTAACCAA
Organism: Sorex araneus; assembly: GCF_027595985.1. Taxonomy (NCBI): domain Eukaryota; kingdom Metazoa; phylum Chordata; class Mammalia; order Eulipotyphla; family Soricidae; genus Sorex; species Sorex araneus. Next base: position 47,644,908 of record NC_073305.1, on the reverse strand, counting down.
TACAGATCAATATAAATCAAGTAAGATTTTGGCAACTTGAAACTTAAGACAACCTAAGGAAGGAAAAGTGACTAAAAACACTCTCTGAAAGGACTAAAAACACTCTCTGAAAGGCATTCAGCGCCAAGCTTAGCGGAGGCACTAGAAACAAGTTTATAAATCAGTCAAGAAACCTAAATTCTAACTACACCTCTATAGGAAACTAGCTGCATGACCTTGAATAAGTGTTTGCTCAGTTTCCATTACCCTATCTACTGGAGCCCGAGAGAGATGGATCTGAGTTGATCTTAAGATCCCTTCCAATTCTGAACAACAAATATTTCTCAAAGGGTAGCCCATTTGAGACCATTTGAGACAACCACAACCGTTCTCAAACTGCTGGAAATAGCCCAGTGTGGCTCAAACGCAAAACAAAACAAAACAAAACAAAACAACCGACTGCAAAGGCAAGCAGTACACGTACCCATATTGGAGGTGGGGGGAGGGACTGCCCATATGTCCACCTGAGATGCCTAATCAGGCTTCTGCCTTCTGGAGAAGCCCTCGTTCTCTCTTGAACAAGTTACTCTTTCCTTCCTCATAATTTCTAAATAAAATTTTATCAACTTACGAAGTCTTACTTCGCTATTCACCTCCTCCTGAAATTCTATTCTGTAAAGGTGAAGTGTATTCCTGGAAAGTCTGGGCAGAATTTAGTAGGTGTTGGATATCATTGGTTTGTCCTTTCTCCCCTTGCTACTAGGAGCTTAGGTATATCAGTCATGCCCATCAGAGTGCTCCCGAGTCACTCCCATTCCTTTGTTCATCTGTAACCACTTCTACCAGTTTATCTGCTCTTCCTCTAATCAAACTCTGCTAATTTGTAAGGTCAGAACTTCCTAGGATACTGAATATTATAACATTGCCTTTCTCTCCTCTTTATGCCTTTTGAATAATTTACTTTAAAGCTATGTCTTTTTTGTATAGACACAAGAAGACAATATTATGTTTTTGTAACTTGGGACTTTAATTGGCCTCGAATATTATTCCCTCCCAGGCATCTGCTTTCTCCACTTAAGCCTCAATTGCCCTCAGTTCCTAGCACCCCAAAAGCAGGGTCCTGATGAGGGACAGGAAGGATCCAGGGCAAGCGGTGAGTTATGTGCTACCCTGGCATCAAGATGGGCCTGGCCAAAGTGCCTAATTCTTAACTATAAGTTAAGAGCTTGATCATAGACAAATGCTGTCATGATCCAAAAGTAATGATGTGACTAGGACCCTGCTAGGGATAGGAAAGACTGCTCTGGCCTGAGCACTGTAGTCTGAGATTGAGATGGCCCCAGGAGAGCAATTCTATAAGCTTTAATGCATCTCTTATTGTGTCCATACAAAATGATTAATATTATGCATTCTTATATGTTTGCTGGCTGAGGAGAAGAGAAACACATTCATGGGACTCCGCCCTTGGGTGGATCCTCCTGCTGAAAGAGAATTAAGTCCTAGGAGAAGCATCCCCTGAGGGAAAGGAACCTTACCCTATTGCTGACCACACCTATGTGTATGCCCCAACCCCCTCATGCTGTGGAGATTTAACTAGGCTGTAAGAGTGGGTTGGGGGCCAGATCCACAGATCGAGAAAGACCGAGAGCCGGGAGAGTTCCAGAGGAAAGTGTATAGAGGGAAGATTGGAATAAACTGCAAGTGAGACCAACCATCTTGGCTCCGTTCCGTCCTTCGCCTGACTCGCCGCCCGAGCCCTTCTTTTCTTTTTATTTTTGTGTTTTACACAGTAGGGATTTTCCTTCCATGCAAAGAGCAATTCCCCACTCCAACATGCGCGCCAAGATTCCCCATGAAACTGGGTGACAGGAATCATTTCCCAAGCCGGAGAGAACAAATGGGACTCAAGTGAAATTCGATGACCACCTTGTGGGGCTGGTAAAACCCAAGTTCTGTACCATGTAGTTGCTTGTAGTACACTTAAAACAAACTTGAACTATTCTGAGCACTTCCCTGGTTGACAGTGGTACACAGGGACTGGAAAGCAGCGCTCTCCCCTCTGAAGGCTGCTATCTCTCTTCTTCCCACTTTACATAAGTCATCTGCAATATGATTACCAAGTCCAAGCACCAGGAATGGCTCCTAAACAAAATATTTTTTTTTTCTCTCCCTTAAACAGTTTCATACTCAGGGCCTGGAGAGATAGCACAGTGGGTAGGGCGTTGCCTCACATGCAATCGACCCGGGTCCGATTCCCAGCATCCCATATGGTCCCCTGAGCACTGCCAGAAGTAATTCCTGAGTGCAGAGCCAGGAGTAACACCTGTGCATTGCTGGGTGTGACCCAAAAAGAAAAAAAAAAAGTTCCATACTGTACTTAAAAATAAACAAACCAAGCAATTTTATATATAAATGACATATACCATAAGTTAGTCAAAATGGGCTGTATTTTATATAAAATAATAGCCAGAAAGAGACAACAAGTTCCTGTCACATATCGTGGGAACTGCTTGAAGGAATGGAACATATAGAAGTGGTGAAAATAAATTATTCCAGTTGCCAGAGTATCAGAGTGTAGTCCCAGATGTGTGTGTTGCACGGCAGAGCTTGGAAAGCTCCCCATGGCGTATTCGATATGCCAAAAACAGTAACAATGATGGGTCTCATTCCCCTGACCCTGGAAGAGCCTCCAATGTGGCAATGTTGGGAAGGACGAGTAAAGAGAGGCTGCCAAAATCTCAGGGCTAGGAGGAATGGAAACATTACTGGAGCCCGCTCAAGCAAATTGATGAACAATGGGATGACAGTGATACAGTCAAAATGGGCAAACTTTCTTAATTACTAAAGTTAATATTACATTTGCAAGTCAAATTTTTATTTTACGGGGGTGGGGGTGCTGGAGTGATAGCACAGCGGGTAGGGCGTTTGCCTTGCACACAGCCGACCCAGGTTTGATTCCCAGCATCCCATATGGTCCCCCGAGCACCACCAGGGGTAATTCCTGAGTGCAGTCAGGAGTATCCCCTGAGCATCACCAGGTGTCACCCAAAAAGAAAAAAAAAAATTATTTTACCACTGAAATCCTAACATCCTTTTAAAAGGCCAAGGACTAGGGGCCCACAGTGACAGTAAAGGGGAAAGGCATTTGTCTTGCATGCAGCCAACCTAGATTCAATTTCTGGCACCCCTTATGGTCTCCTGAGCCTGTCAGGAGTTGATTCCTGGATGCAGAGGCAGGTGTATGCCCTGAGCACTGCTGGATGTGCCCTCCCGCCCCTGAAAAAGAATTAAATAAAAAGGCCAAGGACTGAGGCTCCATGTATTCCCCCTACAAATTTCCCTCGGCATAGTCCCTTCATTGAAAAGGTCACTGATGGGGCTGGAGCGATAGCACAGCTGGTAGGGCGTTTGCCTTGCACGCGGCCGACCCGGGTTCGATTCCCAGCATCCCATATGGTCCCCCAAGCACCACCAGGGGTAATTCCTGAGTGCAGAGCCAGGAGTGACCCCTGTGCATTGTCGGGTATGACCCAAAAAGAAAAAAAAAAAACAGGTCACTGAGCAGCACATCTTAGGTCAGGATGGAGTACACATTGAGTAAGCTTTTTATTTTATTTTTAAGTTTTAGGGCCATACCCATCCGTGCTCAGGAACTACTTCTAGTTTGTTTCTTGGGGGTTGCTCCTAGTGATGTTCAAGGAACCATACATGGTACAGGGATTGGAATTGGGCCTTCAGTTGAGCTACCTCCACTCAGCAAGTATTTTAAGTATTCTAAGGAGAAAAAAAAAATAGCTGGGGCCGGAGAGATAATACAGTGGGTAAAGTGATACCTTGCATGAGGCTGAACTGGGTTCAATTCCAGATCCCATGTGCTCTCTCCCTCCACCCCCAGTACTGTCCAGGAGTAACTCTTGAGTGCACAGCCGAGAGTTATCCTTGAGCACTACCTGGTGTGTCCCCATCCCCCAACCAAGTGTGTATGGGAAGGAAACCAGAGACACTGGTGCTAGGAAACGTACATTGGTGGAGGGATGGGTGCTGGAACACTGTATGACTGAAACTTAATTATAAACCGATTTGTAAGGGTCTAACTTACAGTGATTCAATTAAAAACTTTTTTAAAAAAAATTCCGTACAAAAGAATTTATTTAAGTAGCTAACCTCAGACTGGAGCCATAGCAGTGGGTAGCTTTGCACGAGGCCGACCTGGGTTCGATTCCTCCATCCCTCTCAGTGAATCCAGCAAGCTACCAAGAGTATCCCACCCACACGGCAGACCATGGCAAGCTACCCGTGGCATATCGGATATGCTAAAAACAGTAACAAGTCTCACAATGGAGATGTTACTGGTGCCCACTTGAGCAAGTCGATGAACAACGGGAAGACAGTGCTACAGTGCTACAGCTACCCTCAGCATTTGCCCTTCAGACCCTCTACCATGACAATATCCTCCTACACCCTTTTTTTTTTTTTCCATTTTAGGGCTGTACAGAGTGGTGCATGGGGGGAGAGGGGCTGGTCAATACTTCCAGTGCTGTGCTCTGGACATATGTGGTGCTTCACTTGAAAAGTGGAATCAGAAGAGTTCTTCTATGCCATTTTCTTTCTCTCCTTTTTCTTCCTCCCTCCTTTCCTTCCGGTTTTGGGCCATAATTGGTGGTTATTACGGGTTACTCCTGACTCTGTGCACAGGAATCACTCCTGGCAGTGCTTGGCTGACCAAGTGTGTGCAGAAGAGCATGGTGTAGAAAATTAAAATGGGGCTAACTCCATGCAAGGCAAGGGATTTAAGCCCTGTGCTCTCTCTAGTCATAAATTTATGTCTGTAAGGAACTGAGTGCTGAGTTCCCAAGTCACTGGCAAAGCAAAATAAAAAATCTGAGTAACATATAAAGATTAGAGTATATTATGTTTTCTCTATAGAATATCTTGAAAATATAACAGTACAGGTGAAAAGACAGTCATTAAAACTTTTGTTTAGGGCTGGAGCAATAGCACAGCGAGTAGGGCGTTTGCCTTACATGTAGCTGACCCAGGTTCGATTCCCAGCATCCCATATGGTCCCCTGAGCACCACCAGGGGTAATTTCTGAGTGCAGAGCCAGGAGTAACCCCTGTGCATCTCGGGGTGTGACCCAAAAAAGAAAAAAAAATTCAAAAAGAAAAACCCTTTTGTTTATAGTAGATAGCAATTAGGAAAAATACAAAATATAACACACACACAGAGCTATTTGTTTTTCACCTCCAGAGTGGTGTTCAGGGAGCCTGGGTGCCACTTCTGTCAAAACCTGGCCATACCCTTGGTGTACTGTAGCTAGGGCTTTTTATTGTATTTATTTGTTTGGGTTTGGCTTTTTGGATCACACCCAGCTATGCTCAGGTTACTCCTAGCTCTACACTCAAGAATACTCGTGGCAGTGCTGTGGCAGTGCGCGGGAGACCATATGGGATGCCAGGGATTGAATCCGGGGTGCAAGGCATACGCCCTACGCACTATACTATTATTGCCCCGGCCCCAAGTGTAGCTGCTTGAAAAGAAATCATAATTGAGGGTCTGGAGCAGTAGTCCAGCTGGTAGGGCACTTGCCCTGCACACGGCCAACCCGGGTTAATCCCTGGCACCACATATGGTTTTCCTGAACCTGCCAGGAATAGAAATCCTCAAGGATCAAGGATGGAGGAAACTGCAAACAAATACCAATACTCTTCTAGAGCTGGCAATAAAGTAGATGTAGGAGAAGAGGAATGAGTTAATCTTGGGGACTGAGGGAAGGAACAGAGTTTAAGAGATAATATCTTGGGCTCAAAAAAGCTAAGAAAGGTGGTACTAAGAGAAACTAGGGAGAAAGCTCAAATAGCTGCAGTGCATATTTTGTAGACAGGTGTCCTAGATTATCCTAATACTACCTGATCCCCTAGCATCACTAGGAGTAACTCACAAACAAGCCAGGAGTAGCCCCAGAGCATTACTAGGTATGGACTTAAAAAACCAACAAAACTATAGGACTGGGCAACTAATAAAACAGAAAGCCTAATGAAGATTTCACCTATTCAATAAAATTTGGGGGGCCAGAGAGATAGTACAATGAGCAGAGCACTTCCATGTGCCAACATGGGTCCCATCCCTGGCACCCCAGATGGTCCCACAAGCACCACCAGAAGTAATCCCTGATCACAAAGCCAGGAGTAAGTATTGAGCATCACTGGGTGTGGTCCCAAAACAAAGCAAAACAAAATTAAAAAATTGGTGTCAGACAAGTAGTAGAGTACACGTCTTGCATGTTGAAGCTCTGGGTTCAAAGATTTTATATATTTTTATTTATTTACTTTGAGATTGAACAGACCCCCAACACTTCTTAAAATTCTTATCTAGCCCTCTATTTTTAACTCCTCCTTCTTGTTTACATTTGCTTATGCATCCTAGGTAACAAATTTCACATCTTAGACTGTGAAATGGAGGAACCCAAACCTACTGCATTCTGTTAACTGTGGCCCACTGAGGCATTCATTGTTTTACTGTGTAAGGAAAAGAGAAACTGCTTCACTGCTCTTAGGGAAGACACTCCTGGCTGTGGATATTCTGAGTTCGTAACACCTGTTAAGGTACACCTGGCTGTACTTTAAAATACTTTAGAAAGTATTCAAAAGGTATAAAACTACACAACTTATTAATACCAATATTAAATTAGTCAACTTAAAACTCTCAAGTCTTGGCAGCTGAATCAATTATTTAAGTTTGCTTGGAAGTTGTTTCCTTCTGTGCTGCCACTTAACTTGACAATAAGAATTAATTTACCAGGGGTGGGATGGAGTGGGGAAAGGGGTTGTGTCACACCTGGTGGTGTTCAAGGTTATTCCCAGCCTAGTTCTTGGGGGTCATTCCAAGCAGTGGTCAAGGGCCCATGTGGAGTCAGAGATCAAATCTGGGCCTCCAGCATGCAAAATATTTAATCAGTCCTATGAGCTATCACTCTGTTCCAACAAATACCCATTTTTAAAAAGATACCAGGCCAGAGATAGCTCAAGGGCTGAAGCACGTGTTCTGAATGTAAAAGCCCTGGGCGCAATCCTCAGTGCCACATGCTATCACTAAGGACAAACTGATACTCTACTACCTATTGATTAATCCTCCCACACCTGAGCCTTTTTTAGTGTCGGGGAAAGTCAATACTTAATTATCTGTAGATTTAACCACCAGTTACATCAGTTAAAAGTCACTAAATGTACCACCCAAGTAAAGTGGGGGTTCTGAGGGAGGAGGCCACCCAGCAGTGCTTGGAGGCCTGGAGGTTATCCCAGTGATATCCAGCAGCATGGTTCTGGTGATTGGGAAAGTAATGCTGCACTACCTGGACACCACCAGGGCTAGAGGGGTATGCAACGCTCGGAACCAAACTCTGGGCTTCACGCATGCCAAAAAACTTCTACCAGCCCTCGGAAATAGCCTCCCAACAAGTGTTGTTCCTTTTTTTTTTTTTTTTAAAGAAATAAACACTTTTGGTTGATATGTATTCCTACATGCTAACTGCTGACCTTGAAAGATTTTTTCCCCCATTGGTTGAAGTGAAGCCATGATTAGCAATGCTAGGGTCCACTAGGGTCACACCTGGTGGTGCTCTGGATCACAGGGTGCTGGAGGTGGAACCCAGAGCCTCACACAAGGCATGTGCTCTCCCCTTAAGCTACATTCCTAGGCCTGACTGATAATCTGATGTCAGTAAGGGGTGTGCCCAATGCTACTCAACAACACAGTGCTGCCAGCCACCAAAACACCAGAATCACCTAACAATGCTGGGGAGTCGGAGAGCATGCAGAGTTAGCAATCAACCTCAGGTCCACAAGACCCTTTGAGCTATCTCCTAGTACCCCTTAATAACTTTGATTAAAATAGATGGAGAGGAAAAATGAGGGGAGGCACATGGGAACTAAGATGAACAAATCAAGATTTTATTAAAAGCCAGATAAAAGCCCAAATTGATAACTATTTAGCAAATATAATAAACAGGGCTAGTAAAATGCCATATTTAAGCCTCAACAAGAGTAAATGACACATGTGGTTTCCCAAACCAGAAGGCTTGGTTGCTGCTCTTACCTCCTCCTCAGACACTATCCAGACTGAAGACCAGATGCTACAAATCCCAACACTTAAAATTACCACAGATGAAAAGACAGTAGTTATATCAGAGAGCAGGAGCTCTTCTGTATCAGATTTAAAAAAAAAAAAAAAGGTGAATTTACTCTAACTGGAGTAAATTACTTAACTTCACCACATCTGTGGTAATGACACTGACACTTTAGGTTCGATAAGAATTCATCCAGCACATGATCTGGCAATATAGATTATTGTATATTGCCAGTGGTAAAGGTCTCTTTTATGCATAAGACTTTTGATTCAATGCCTGTACCACTCCCCCACTGCAAAAACAAACAAAACTGAACCACCATGATAACCAAATGAAAAAAAAAAAAAATCTGGAATGCTGACTCGTAAATAAGAGAAGATTTATGGGAGCACTAAGAATCAAATGCTCTACCCATAATCTTGATTCAAGATTGTTTTTGTTGGGGCCAGAAAGGTACTACAGAGGCGAAGGGCTCTACCACAGCTGACCTAGGTTTGATCCCTGTTCCCTGAACACAGACAGTTGTAACCCCTGACCACCACCGGGTGTGCCTCCCCAATCCAATCCCACCGAAAGTTTTTTTGTTTGTTTTCTTGGGCTCTGAGCTCTGGTGGGCTTGGGGGACCACATGGAATGCTGGGGATTGAATCCAGGTCAGCCATATCCACTGTACTATCGATCGCTCCTGCCCTATAATTCAAGATTTCTTATGAGAAGGCTGGAGCAATAGCACAGCTGGTAGGGCATTTGCCTTGCACGCGGCTGACCCGGGTTCAATTCCCAGCATCTCATATGGTCCCGAGCACTGCCAGGGGTAATTCCTGAGTGCAGAGCCAGGAGTAACCTCTATGCACTGCCGGGTGTGACCCAAAAAGAAAAAAAAAAATTCTTATGAGGTGCTAAGAAGCTGGACAGATATAATCTAGGGAAGACAGGTATCAACAGATAAAAATTAAATACATTAAATGTAAAAAAAAATATGATTGCCACTCACTAGACTGTTTTTTTAAATGTTACTATTTCACAATGTTACTATTTATATTTTTAAATGTTACTATTTCACAACTTCTCATATGGAAAGTTATTGATAGTATGTATAGTACACAAGGCATTCTTTGCTACTTTCACTGAGGCAATAGCACTGTAGCACTGTCATCCAGTTGTTCATGGATTTGCTCAAGCGGGCACCAGTAACAGCTCCACTGTGAGACTTGTTACTATTTTTGGCATATCTAATATGCCATGGGTAGCTTGCCAGGCTCTGCCGTGTGGGCAGAATACTCTCAATAGCTTGGTGGGCTCTTTGAGAGCGACAGAGGAATTGAATCTGGGTCGGCCACGTGCAAGGCAAACTCTCTACCGCTGTGCTATTTTCAAGAGAGAAAAGCATGTCAAAATGCCCTTGACATGAAATTGTTTCTCAAGATGCTGCTACATGAGGCTAGAGAGAGAGTACAACAAGTAAGGTGTTTGCTTGTCTTGCACATAGTTGACCCAAGTCAGCTCCCCAGCACCACAGATGTTTCCCAAACCCACTGAGTGCTGAGCCAGGAGTAAACCCTGAGCACTGCCATGTGTGGCCCCAAAACAAAACAAAACAAAACAGGGGCTGGAGCGATAGCACAGCGGATAAGGCATTTGCCTTGCACACGGCCAACCTGGATTCAATTCCCAGCATCCCATATGGTCCCCTGCGCATCACCAGGAATAATTCCTGAGTGCATGAGCCAGGAGTAACCCCTGTGCATTGCTGGGTGTGACCCCCCCAAAAAAATTAATAAAATAATATGCTGCTATAGCATATTATTTGATTTTTTAACAACCAAGTCTTGGGAGCCAGCGAATATAGCTAAGTGGTAAAGTACTTGTTCTGTGCGCATAAGGCCCTTGGGTTCATTCACCAACACTGAAAAAATAAAGCAAAATAAAGCACATGGCTAGCATGTGCAAGGCCCTGAATTCTCTCCCTGGCTTAATATAGTACCCTAAGTTCTATTGGGACTTCCCTAGTGGCCTCACAGCACTTCTGGGCCTTAAAAACACTTATGTAATTCCTATTTTGGGGGGTGGAAGGGCGCACACCCAACAGTTTTCAGAAATCCTACGCTCTGCTCTCAGGGATCACTTCTGGCAGGGGTTAGAAGACTGCATGGCGTGCCAGGGATCAAACCTGGGCTGGCCATATGCAAGGATGTGCTCTGTTATACTTTTAAAAGTATTATCTTTCTTTAAACATCTTTTAGAATTTTTTCCCCCATATAAAATCTTCAAAATCCACTATCGAGTCGGCAAATTGAAAACCAAGTCTAATAGGGTTGATTTGACAGATGAGATCAAGTAACAAGTCTTTGATAAAAGACTCTGGGGTTACTGCCTCAGCTGGGTCAACAGATACCCTAACTAGTGATTACAAGACAGACTTGGTGAGATTTATGAAAAAAATCTTCCAACATCTAAAACAGATGGCTTTGCCAAAGAGATACCTGACCACTAGAGAATGTGAGAACATAAAATAGAGCAAATTTCAAGCAAATCGCCCCCCCCCCGACCAAATCATCATTTCTTTTTTTATGCATTTCTTTTCCTTTACATAGTTAAGTAAAATGTTGGATGCTATTTCACTATATAATTATGGCATCTTTGTATTAGGAGTACAAAAAAGAGGAGTCTTTAATGTCAACGATTTATTGTCAATTTAGCTATGGTCAAGATTACATATGTCAAGTGCATAATAAATAACAAACATCCCCTCCCCACCTTCAAAAGGCACCAAAGTTCAGAGAAGTAGGAAACTCTGAATGCTAAATGCTATCGGAAAACTTCCTGAAAGAGGGAAGTGAGAGACAGCACAGTGGGGAGGCACTTGTCTTGTATGCAGCTAACCCGAGTTAGATCCCTGGCATCCCATATAGTCCTCTGAGTCCTACAAGGAGTGATCCTGGAGCACCTTCGGGTGGTGCCCCAAAACAAAACAAAACAAAAATTCCTACAAGAGACAAACTTTAAGACAGCATTAGAAGCAGAGCAAAATTAGACAAGTGAAGGAGGAGGGTAATGGATCATGGGATAATGGCAGAGAAATCTTGAGACATGAGTGGAGGGTTTGGTGCAGCACCTCTGCAACTATAAAATAACTTCACTATTGTAAATACAATAGATCGATAAAAATAAATAATAAAAATCTTAAGTAAAAAAAATTCAAACAAGTGAAAGGAGAAAACATTCCAAACAAGACTCAAGGTTTAGATATGAAGTATGCAGAAAAGGCAGAAATGTTTCCTGGAAAGGAAAATAAAATTGCCACACTAATTAAAAACATCTACTACTTACTAATATTGGTGGGCAATGAAGGTATATAAAAGAAATAACCCCAATTATAAAGTGAGGATTGCTACTATAGAAAGGTTTTCCAGTAAATTGACACACAGATATGTACATGTATACCATGAGGACTCGAAATGTAGCTCAGTGGTAATGTTCATGCTTGTATGCATGATAACTAAGTTCAATGCCCGGCGCCACACCAAAAAATGTGTGGATGCGTGCGCATGCACATGTACGCACGTATGTGTGTTGAATAAGGATGTTGATTTCTGTAGTAATTAAAATTTTCTGGAATTAAGAGATGACTGTATTATCTTACTAATATACTAAAAAAGTCACTGAATTCAGGGACTGGGAAGATAGTATGGAAGGTAGGGTTCTTGCCTTACACACGGTCAACCTGGGTTCAATCCTTTACACCCTATATGGTTCTCTGAGTCCAGCCAGGAGTGATCACTGAGTCAGAGCCAGGTGTGCTCCCCACAAAAAATTAACAAATGAAGCCACTGAACTAAATTTTTTTAAATGATTTATTGTCACTGTCACTGTCATTTCATTGCTCATCAATTTGTTCGAGCAGGCACCAGTAACATCTCCATTGTGAGACTTGTTACTGTTTTTGGCATATTGAATACACCACGGGTAGCTTGCCAGGCTCTGCCATGTGGACAAGATACGCTCGGTAGCTTGCCGGGCTCTCCAAGAGGGGTGGAGGAATCGAACCCAGGTCGGCCACGTGCAAGGCAAACTCCCTACCCACTGCACTATCCCCGCTGCACTATCACTCTGGCCCATGATTTATTGTAAGTATATTATATTTCAAAAAGCAAATAGAAAAAGGTGAGGGGTTGGGGAGACTAAGTTGCTATAAGGCATAGAAGAATATAACTTTCCTAAGATAAAGAGAGTCAATACGATAACTAGAGTCTCTTGCCCACTCGCCTGGCTGTCTTCCCCCCCCTCACGGCCAAAGACCTCCGGAGCCTAGCCACAGCCATGCTCAAGGCCCCTCTCCACACGTTCGAATGAGCCTCATGCATGAAGGTACCGGCAGAGGAACCCAGGTGTGTGGGACCCGGGGCTGAGACCTCCAAGCCTGCTTGGATGGGGACTGGGCCTCTTCCACCCAGATTTCCCATTTTCCAGTAGCTAGGTGGTCACACCCAGGGACTGCCCCTGGCGATGTGTAATCCCACCAACAGCCAACATCCAGAGACTTAAAACCAAGCTCCCAGAAGCGCATGATGTAGAGAGTCTCTTGCCCATGAAACATCTTACAGCCTACTTCTCCCTCTGGGAGAAACTGGCAAGCTACCAAGAGTTTCCTGCACACACAGGAGAGCCTCGCAAACTCACCATGGTGTGCCAAAACCAGTAAGAATGCTGGGTCTCATTCCCCTGACCCTGAAAGAGCCTCCAATGCGGCATCATTGGGAAGGACAAGTAAAGAGAGGCTTCTAAAATCTCAGGGCTTGGACAAATGGAGACATTACTGAGACCGCTCAAGAAATTCGACAATCGACGGGATGATTGATGATGATGATGATGATGAAGATACTGAGGGCTTCTCAGAAAAGGAAACAGAACTGAATAGTAAAGGACAAATAGCCTTCTTTAAGCAGAGAAGGATGAAGTCATTCAAGAGGAGGAAATGAAACACGTTGGTTTCACGGGATTAGAGGTTGGAGGGAATAAATGGGGAGATTGCAAGAGATGAGAAGTAGACAGGCCAGATCTGGATCTAGCATTGCCTCCTGAGGACTTTGCTAAGGACTCTGAACTTTGTTCTAAACTAGGATTGACAAATAAGTGGCATTTGGCACCACCTTCCTATCTGTACCTCTGGCAGACAAATTATGGCATCAAGTCTTTCATAGCTGGGCTTAAAACTCAATTCTCTCCTCCACCTACTCAATTTTCCCATAATTTACGTTTCCCTAATGGAAGCCACTGATTTTAATTTGGAGAGTGGCATCACAGAATTCCCCATTAAAAAAGAAAAACATAGGGGCTGGAGCAATAGCACAGTGGGTAGGGCGTTTGCCTTGCACGTGGCCAACCCAGGTTCAATTCCCAGCGTCCCATATGGTCCCCTGAACACCACCAGGAGTAATTCCTGAGTGCAAAGCCAGGAGTAACCCCTGTGCATTGTTGGGTGTGACCCAATCCCCCCCCCCCAAAAAAAAAAGATCATCATAGGGAGCCGGAGCAATAATACAGTGGGTAGGACACTTGCCTTGCAAGTGGCCATCCTGAGTTTGATCCCTGGCATCCCATATGTTCCCATGAGCAGCACAAGGCATGATTCCTGAGCACAGAGCCAGGAATAACCATTAAGCATTGCTGGGTATGGCCAATAAATAAAACAAAACTTGAAAAAAAAAATAAATACGAATAGTCTAGGCCTGAGATAGTATAAGGTTTAAGGTGTTTGCCTTGCATGCAGCTAACGCAAGTTCACTCAAAGACACTGTAAACTATACCCAGAATGCCATCAGGAGTGATCTCTGAGCACTGCCAAAAACAGACCGTTTAGAACTGCCAAAAGCAGACCGTTTATCAGGGGATAATGAAAATTAATACAAAAAAAAAAACTACTGAAAGGTACAGAAACTCACTCTAGAGAGACAGAGCAGGTAGAATGCTAGCCCTGTGTACAGCCAAGACAGATCTGATCCATAGGATCCCCTATTGTCCCCCAAGCGCCAATAGAACCCAGGAATAGAGCCTATTCCTGGGTTCTATTCCAGGGTTATAGCCCAAAACCCTGGCTCCTCAAAAAATATACACAAACTGGGGAAAATGGCTGAAGGGAAAGCAAATTTTTATATAAAAATTACAGGGGCTGGAGAGACAGTTCCACAGATAAGGTTATTGCCTTGCACGCAGCCGACCTGGGTTTGATCCCTGGCATCCTATTATGGTCCCCCAAGCACTGTGAGGAGTGATTCCTGAGCCAGGAGTAACCTCTAGGCACCACACCACCAGATGTGTCCCAAAAATGAAAGAAAGAAAAAGAGAAAGAGAGAAAAAGAGGAAGGAAGGAAGGAAGGAAGGAAGGAAGGAAGGAAGGAAGGAAGGAAGGAAGGAAGGAAGGAAGGAAGGAAGGAAGGGAGGGAGGGAGGGAGGGAGGGAGGGAAGAAGGGAGGGAAGAAGGGAGGGAAGAAGGGAGAAAGGGAAGGAGAAAGGGAAGGAGGAAGGAAGGGAGAGAGGAAGGAAGGGAGGAAGGGAGGGGAAAAGGAAGGAAGGAAGGAAGGAAGGAAGGAAGGAAGGAAGGAAGGAAGGAAGGAAGGAAGGAAGGAAGGAAGGAAGGGAGGGAGGGAGGGAGGGAGGGAGGGAGGGAGGGAGGGAGGGAGGAAAGAAGGAAGGAAGGAAGGAAGGAAGGAAGGAAGGAAGGAAGGAAGGAAGGAAGGAAGGAAGGAAGGAAGGAAGGGAGGGAGGGAGGGAGGGAGGGAGGGAGGGAGGGAGGGGAAGATAGCCCATATCCCTGATTCCACAGACACTGGACAGCCTAAGAACAGCAAACAAAGTCAAGGAAAGAGAATTAAAGGCTGGTAACTGGCAAAACAGACAGCACAAAGTCAGGCAGGCAAAGGGTTCTCTCTCAGTCCAACCAAGCAACACCGAAACTGCAGACCATGGCAAACCAGCATCCAACCTAATAACACAGGAGGCAGATGATACAGTGAAGAAAAAAGTATGGGAAGACAGTGGGACTGTCAAACATAATGAGGTCAAAGAGCCCGAGTTCAACCCAGAATCATGTATGTGATTCTTTTCCAAATAACCATTTTTCTTCCATTTTTTTTTTTGGGGGGGGGAGGCAGGGGCCATACCAAGCAATGCTTAGGGCTTACTCCTAGCTCTTCATTCAGGATTACAGAGGGTGCCAAGGATAGAACCTGGGTCAGCTGCATGTAAGGCAAGTGCCCGACTCACTGTATTATGGCGCCAGCCCCTTTTCTTCTAACTTCTTTATGTTATCATAAATTACCCCACTGTGTAACCTAGTCTCATTTGTAAAGCCATCATACCTTGGTCATAGGCTTGATCTGTGAGGTAAATAGAGAATTGCCTCTAGCTTCCTCACTCACCCAGCTCTTCCAGAATTACCAGTCTGCTGCTAACGGGGCAGAAAAGAAGCTGTATTCCTTGTGTACCCTGCCTTCTGTGTATCCTCTATTGGCCAAAAGTCAGGAATACCATCACCCCAAACTGAAGTCCTAAGATATCCCATGAGGACATTTAAAAGATGGCCCTAAATTTAGGATAAGAAAACCTGGCACATTGCTGGGGTTTTAACCTCAGTGGTAGAATGTATCCAATATGCCATGTGGGCGGGATACTCTCAGTAGTTTGCCGGGCTCTCCGCTACCACCCACACGGCAGAGCCTGGCAAGCTACCCGTGGTGTATTTGATATGCCACAACCAGTAACAACAAGTCTCACAATAGGCACGTTACTGGTGCCTGCTCAAGCAAACCGATGAGCAAAAGGATGACAGTGATACAGTGACAGTGGTAGAATGTATTCTTGAAAAAAAATATATTTTTTAAGGGTACAAAGTCCACAGGGGTTTTCTTTTTTTTTTGGTTTGGGGTGGGTGGGGAGGGTTATTTGGACACACCAGACAGTATCCAAGACTTACTACTAGCAGGGCTCAAGAGACATGTGGTGGAGGCTGGAGCAATAGTACAGCGGATAGGGAGTTTGCCTTGCATGCGACCGACCCAGGTTCAATTCCCAGCATCCCATATGGTCCCCTGAGCACCACCAGGGGTAATTCCTGAATGCAGAGCCAGGAGTAACCCCTGTGCATCGCTGCGTATGACCCAAAAAGCAAAAAAGAGACATGATGTGGTGGGAATCAAACCCAGGTCGACCTTGTGCAGGCAAGTGCCTTATCTGATGTACTATCTGTCTGGCCCAGTTTTACTATTATTGGCCTGTGTACTAGAAAGTAAATACTTTCACCTCTTGGTACTTTCTTCCTAACCTGTAAAATGAGTGTATCCACCTCCCATGATTGTTGGGAGAAATTAAGTGCATGTATATAAATGTGTTTGAAATTTTTTAGTGAATAAAGGTACGAGGTCAGCCCTTTGAACTGTATCTATGGTCTTGAATATATTTTATAAACTATGATATCAAAGCAAACATTTTTCATTTTGCCTTTATAAAACTATGCCTATGCTGGGGCCGGCATAAGAGTACAACAAGTAGAATATTTGCCTTGAGCAACAATCATTGTTCAATTCCCAGCATACCATACGGTTATCTGAATCCCAACAGCAGTTATCCATGAGTGTAAAGACAGAAGTAAGCTCTCAGCACCACTCATGTGGCCCCCCAAAAACGAAACTGAAATAAATATTGGAGCCAGAGAGATAGTACGATAAGGCACTTAGCAAACCTGGGTTTGATTACCAGCGCCCTACACAGTCCCTTGAGATCACCAGGAGTGAGTGCAGAGGCAGGAATTAGCACTGAGCACTGCCAGGTGTGAACCAAAAACAAACAAATAAAAATAAATAACTAAACAAAAAAGAACTATGCCTATGTGCTATAAAAGTAGTACTAGTACTTTCAATGTCAGTGCTAACTGAAACTATCCTTGTTTGTATTGCTTCTAGCCTATAACGACTTCCTTCTCACCATCTCAATACTGCTAACAAAGCTTCAATTTAACAGTTGCTTGCCACATATAAAATGTCTTTGCTTTGCCTCAGTTTTCCTCTGTATTTCATATCAATTTTGTTTTTAACCTAGTTGTATTTCATGTTTTGCTTTTCTGTTATGTTTTCACTTGCATGAAAAAAACGAACTGCTTAAAGTAGGTTTCATCATATGGGGCCAGAGAGATAGTACAGGAGGTATGGCACTTGCAGTCACTTGGCAGACCCAGGTTCAATCCCTGCCATTCATATGATCCCCAAGCCCACCAAGAGTGATTCCTGGGGCTGGAGTGATAGCACAGCAGGTAGGGCGTTTGCCTTGCACACGGCCAACCCGGGTTCGATTCCCAGCATCCCATATGGTCCCCTCAGCACTGCCAGGAGTGATTCCTGAGTGCAGAGCCAGGACTGACCCCTGAGCATCACCGGGTATGACCCGAAAAGCAAAAAAAAAAAAAGAGTGATTCCTGAGTGCAGACCCAGGAGATATATATTTTTATATATATTTGTGATATATATATTTATATATTTGTGAAATATATATATCACAGATCACAGATGTTCCTCATAACCTGACCTCCAGGTCTCTTAGTCATCTGATCAACCATGAAAATTAAAGTAACTTAGACACAGATTCTCACGCTATTACACTACTAAGAAGAACCAAAAATGACTAAATAAATTGGCACAAGTCTGTAATACCTAGGTAAATAACTCAGAACACACAGTCTCCAAGCGAAGAATATATTAATTTCAGTGCTAGGACAACATTAGGCTAACAAAGAACTGTACAGATAACTTCTGAGTCACTGACTTCAAATTCCTAAATAAAGTTTGGACAAGTAATATTATAGTCTGAAAATGGTAACAGAGCTCAGCGAGATCTCCAAAAAGACCTATAGTTGATCAGAGTCACATCCCACTGATAAATTCATTACCTGGCTGGAGAGATAGTACAGGGGTTTATGCACTAGTATTTGTACAGCTTGCATGCAGCTAACCCTGATTTGATCCAAATCACCATATATGGTCCCCTGAGCACTGCCAGGAGCGATCCCTGAGCAAAGAGCAAGGAGTAAATCCTGAGCACAGATGGGTATGACCCCAAACTCCCCCAAAATTAATAATAATCATTAGAAATCCATTACCCACTACCCAGATAATCAATATTTGCCTAGAGACCTTGTGATCCAAACCGACTAGTAACTCTTCCTCACACATAAGGGAGAAAGTACTCAGAGAAATAAATGAACAATGGAAGATCTAGTTAATTCCAATAAAGAACTGTCAACTGAGGGCCAGAAATAATACAATGATTAAGGCCCTTACTTAGCATGCAGCTACGCTGACCATAGTTCAAAACCCAGCAAGTACATGGACCCCCCAGGACCACAATGTGTGGCCTCCAATCATAGAGTTAGGTGTTGCCCACAACCAATCCCCAAAAATAGAACAGCCACTCAACCACAGGATGATCTTACTGTGGTATACAGAATAACTAGACAAGGGAATACAATGTTTAAAGAGGGATGCCTAGATCACCCTTGACCTCAGACTATGGGAAGGACAGAGAAGGAAAGAAACTGAGGGGGGAAGAGGATGAGAAACAGGGGCCGGGGCACTCAATTATACTGGTACTGTGGGGGAGTGTATCCAAACATGATATTCACTCGTGTGTTGAGTCAAGCTACAAGCACCAAACTTTATAATGTGCCTGTCAAGGTGGCAGGCTAGAAGGGTACAGAGGAACATGGGAACACTGGTGGAGGGAAGTTGTCACTGGTGGTAGTATTGGTGCTCTAACATATGTCTAAATCTCAAATATCAGTAAATTTGTAAGTCACAGAGGAAACTTTTGTTTTTTGGGGTTTGGTTTTGGTTTTTGTGCCACACCTAGTGGTGCTCAGGGCTTACTCCTGGCTCTGCACTCAGGGATCACTTCTGGTATGGCTTGAGAGCTGGTAGAGTGCCAGAAATTGAACCCAAGTGCAGAAGAAGTGCCCTACCTAATTGTACTCTCTCTCTCCTACTTCCAAATCACATTCTTTTAAAATATAACAAAGGGGCTGAAAAGATAGTACTCTGTGTAGGGCACTTGTCCTGCACACGGCTGACCTGGGTTCAATACCCAGCACCCAATATGGTCCCCCGAGTACCACCAGGAGTAATTCCTGAGTACAGAGCTAGGATTTTTACCTCTGTGCATCTTCAGATGTGAACCAAAAACTAATAAAATAAGCAACCACATTAAAAAAAAAAAAACCTCACATTCTCTTCTAAGAGATATCCAAGATCTAATAGTACAGCAGGTAGGGCATTTGCTTTGCACGTGGCCAGCCCAGGTTGATACCTAGAACCCCATATGTTCCCCCAAGCCCACCAGGAATAATGCCTGATCACAGAACCAGGAGTAAGTCTTATGCACCACCAGATCTGGCCCATAAACAAAACAAAAAAATCTTCCTGAACAGACTGCTACATTCTATTAGCCTAATTAAAGAAAGCCCCTCTCTACTGTATCTCAGCTGCATCTGGAACCTTTAAGGGGGGGTTAGGGGGGAACAGCAACAAAGCCAGGTCTCTGATGACAAAGGAAAAAGTCTGAAAAAGCGTCTTGATTACCGGTCATCCAAAATATGATGCTCCCTGGTATACTCTACTATTGTCAATGGGCATGCGCATTTTCCCAAAAGGAAACGCCAAACAGCTCTTGGCTTTGCCATAGAAATTGCCAGGAAAAAAATTACGAGTGCTCGAAATGACCTTGGATTTCACAGTGTGGATTCTACTCATCAATTCTGGATCAAGACTACCTCAAATTCTCACCTGTCCAAAGTGCCAACAGATACAGACAGTGAGCTGCTCTCATCAGCAGATAAGGAAACTGAGCCTCTCATTTATGTGTAAGACCCAACTACAATCCTACTAACAATACCAAGAACAGTATCCCTTTGACACTAAATACTGAGCAAGCACTGAATACCCATGAAGCAACAGGCCCTAATATCCAGTTTTCATTACAACCTGAGTAAAATCAGACACATTTTATAGATAAAATAAAATGTAAAATATAGCTCTGAACGGTTAACAGTTTACCAGATAAAAAGTTAGCAAGATCAGGAGACTAGGAGACTACTCAACAGGCTGAACACATACTTTGCATGTGAGGAGGCCCAAGTTCAATGCCCAGCACTGCAAGGTCCCCCAAAGCACCACTGGGAGCAACTCCAGAACTGAGCTAATGGTAGTCCTTGAGAATCATCAGGTAAGACTTCTCTGTAACAAAAACAAGTAGGAAAATCTAGAAATAGGCTAATTCGAGAGAACATCGAACTGTACCAGGCACCTCCAAACTTTTATGAAGAAATCTAAACTCCCCACACGCACCACCAGTGTGGCCTTAATGGTCACCAGCACTGCAGGTCCAAGAAACTCTGCATCCTCCTCCAGCAAGTAATAGCACAGTGGGTAGGGCGTTTTGCCTTGCACGTGGCCAACCCAGGTTCGATTCCCAGTATCCCATATGGGATATGGTCCCCTGAGCACCGCCAGGAGTAATTCCTGAGCACAAAGCCAGGAGTATCCCTTGTGCATCACCAGGTATGACCCAAAAAGAAAAAAAAAAAAAAAGGACAGATCCTCCCAACCAACAAGCATTAGAGCAGACAAAGGGGGAAACCAAAACCTTCATGCTTCCCAAAACACACTAGGAAGGAAAGTATAATATTGAATATGCTTTCTGGGAAACATGAGTAGATAAAGAGTACTTGTAAATCACTGTTCTTGTAGACCTACAGAAACAAACAAAAATGTTTGTCTATAGGAATAAAGTTAACAGGCAGATTTAAGTTAAATAGCACCCAAAAAAATGAGTGCCAATGTGAACACATAATGTTTTTCCCAACAGAAAGCATAGGAAAATAACCAACTGTCACTAGTGAAAATAAATTCTTTATAAAAATTTAGTTGAGTTGGGGGTGGAGGGATAGCACAGCGGGTAGGGCATTTGCCTTACACGTGGCCGACCCGGGTTCGATTCCCAGCATCCCATATGGTCCCCTGAGCACCGCCAGGAGTAACTCCTGAGTGCAGAACCAGGAGTAACCCCTGTGCATCGCCAGCTGTGACCCAAAAAAGCAAAGATAAATAAATAAATAAATAAATAAAATTTTAAAATATATATTTAGTTGAGTTTTATTGATTAAAAGCTTGTTTGAGGGGCTGGAGAGATAGTACAACAGGGAGGGTGCTTGTCTTGCATGCAGCAGTCAACAGAGGTTCAATCCCCAACACCCCATATGGTCCCCGTAGCCCCACCAGGTGTGATCCCTAAACACAGAGGCAGGACTATGCCCTGAATACCACTGATTATGATCAAAAATTAAGAACAAGCTTGTTATAGGGCCAGAGAGAACTGAGACCATCCTTTCATTAAGTCCAGGTTCCATCCTCAGCACATCATAGTCCCCTGAGACTCCTAGAAGAAAAGCAAAGTTAAGTGACTGCTCTGCCAACCACCACCACACACACACACACAAAAGAAAATATGAGAAGGAGGGTGAAACAGAGACAGGAAAAAGACAAAAAATATTTTGTGTGGGGTAGAAGGGGGACAGAGCTCAACAGGCTGAGCACATGTGGAAGGCCGTGGTTCAATCCCCAGGACTGCATGGACCTTTGAGTACTGAGAACCACAGAAGTAGCCTAAGCAGTGCCAGGTGTGAGTCAAACTATGCCCCCACAATGCCCCTCAAACCACCCCCGGGAAGGGGGGGGTAGCAACCACCATAACTATTACTGAAGTCGAAGAGATAGTGTTTGCCTTAGCACATAGTCAGGTTCATTCTCAATCCCATAGTCAGTCCCCTGAGTACCACCAAGAGTGATTCCTGAGTGTAGAGTCAGAAGTTATCCCAGTGTATCACCAGGTATGGCCCAAAAACAAACAAACAACAACAACAACAAAAATAAACAAAAAAACCAAAAAACTATTAGTACAACTACGAAGAGAAATACACATCCTATCCCCCTTGGAAATTTATACTAGACTCCAACAAGATAAAACTTCCGAACACTCTGATCAGAAGGTACAATGATTCTGACAGATTTTTTTTTTCCAAATGCAGGAGTTGATCTCTCTTCCATAGACAGATAATACATCAACTTTGGCCTGAATACTCCATACATTTTTTTGTGCACAACTGTGGATCTCAGAGTTGGAGTCTGTATGCCACCCTTCAATGACACAGATGAGACATGTGTACAACCCAAATTCACTGAAGATGGACAACACCTACTGAAAATAATGCCATGTGAGAGTTAAGAGGGTGCTGAAATGAGAGTCACTAAAATTTAATAATTCAACATGATTTCAGGGCAACAGGAGAAAATAAAGTTTCATGGATTTAAAGAGCTGTAACAACATAAGCTGTTAGGGTTTTTATGTTCCTTTCTAGAGGACACACATTAAACAATGACACATAAACTAGTGAAAGGGGACATTGGGTTGAAAACCCCTGAATTAACATCAGTCATTACAATTCAGTCACAGTGATGAAAACATGAGTCAGAATTTAAAAACAATGGAGGAAAAAATTTGAGAGGAAAGCTTTGACTCCAAATACATGAAAATTCTTTAGTTAAAAACGTCAGGGGCAAGAGTGCATGCTTAGCATTTGGGAGGTAAGGCTCAAATTCCAGTACCACTAGAAAAGATCCTGAGCACCACAGAGTGTGCGCCCCAACCCCCAACACAACGAAATATACATACTGTCAATTATACAACTATCATTCTGATTTGAATTAAGAATGGGCCAGTCTTCCATTATGGAACACACTCATTCTGTTCCCACACACCAGATTCACTGAAGACCTGTAAACACCCCTAGTGAAAATAACGCCCAGGGAGAGTTAAGAGGGAAATGAAATGAAAGTCATGGTCTTCCAGTCCTATCCAACCAATAGAGTCAGCAGCACCTAGCAAGCCAACAGGAATTCTAACTTGTCTCTGTGAGACACCACACACACACACACACACACACACACACACACACACACACACACACACACACACACACACACACACTGTCGTCCCCCCACCCCACCCCCGCAGTAAAATACCATTCCTTATCAGGAAGACAAGGCTTCCAAGTTCCCCCTACTCAATCTTCCAGGCTGCCCACGTAAAGCGATCCTCCAGCCCCAGCAGCCTCCCAACGCGCCTCTGCACACCTCCAATCACAGCTCCGGACACTCACCGTGCCACACTCGGCTGCTCGAGTTTCCTGCCGGAGAAATCACTCGCTCCCACGCCAGGATGCATCTGGGCACCGGGAGAACTCCGCTCTCTGCGCAACTGCCCAGGCGCCTGAGCTCCAGCCTTCCCGAGACCTAGTCGGCGCCCACCCCTTGAGAAACGAAAACTCTCCGCGCTTCTCCCCAGTCCGACCCCAGTTTGCCAAGTTCTCAGACCCCCACGGGGGAGGGGCTGACGCAGACGGATGCGCCTCGGGGACCAAGCACACAAAGGGCCCTAGAATTCCGAACAGGAGCAGCCCCCTCCACACACAGCCGCGCGCGCGCATACACACACCCGCTGAGATCGGCCTCCAGGGCGTCTTTATCAAGTGACGAGAGCGCACGCCGCTAGAGTTACGTCTCCGTGCCCCCTGCCTCCCTTCCTCCGCTACAAAAACCCTCACGACCAAGCCACCCAAGGCCCCCGGTCGAAGCCCGGACCCCCGCCAGCCCTCCGACCGCTGGAGTTTCTTCCGCGCCCCGAACCCCGGGGCCTGTTTTGCAGCCCCCAGCTGCTGCGGCCCCGGGGCCCTGGCGGCGTCCCCACACGGCTCCCATTGTTGCGGGTCTCGGCGGCCCAAGAGAAGAGCCGGGAGCCGGCCCCCGCACTCACCTCCCTCGCCGCGGCTCCGGGCCGCGCCCGGCCGGACAGGGCCGAGTGACCGCGCGTCCTGCCGCGCCCGCCTCAGCGGTGTCGGGGGCGGCGGGGGCGGCAGCGGAGGCGGGAAGTAGCCGGCCAGGCCCCGGCGCCGCAGGCTGGCTCCGGCGGAGCGTCGGTCTTCTCCGGCGGCGGCGCTCACAGCCTCCGCTCTCGGTCCGCGCCAGAAAGCGTCCCCCTCCCGGCCCGTTTGCGCTGGTGCTCGGACGGGAACAAGCGCCGCCGACAGGAAAGTTCCGCGGAGAGTAGAGAGAGCCAAGACAGTTGCTGCGCCTGCTAGACAGCGATTCCTTCCTGGGCAGAGTCATCTATGCTACAGATGATTGTCTTGGGAAGGAAGGTGGCACGGAAAGCCCCAAGCCGGAATCCAGGTTCCACGGACTGGGGTTTGCACTCCAGCAGCCCTCGGAGAAGCCTGAGCCTTGCTTCCTGCTCTTTCCTCTCTGGGGTACAACCTCGGTGGGTTAGGATTTAATGAGATGATGCAAATGCCTGGCGCGGAGATACGGGATTCATCATTGGAGCGCAGTCATTGCTGATGCTGCCAATGATAATTGCTACTACTACTATCATCGCCTCTCTTATTTATTTGTTGGTTTTGCTTTGGGGGCCATACCTGATCTGTGCATGAAGTATACTCCTTTCTCCTTGCTCAGGGATCGCCCTTCTTCTGGTATTCAGGGGACAGTGCCATGAAAGGGGTCAAACTTCTAATCATGAGCTCCAGCCCTTTAAGCCATCTGCCTCCAAAGACTGGACCAAACCTCCCCCCCTCCCCACACACACACGCCCGTTCGTCGCCTTTTACAGAGATTGTGAGCAAGGGACCTTGAAGTGCTCCTGAAATTGATGAGCATCCAATAACTCTTGATTTTCCCTCTATTTCCGTCCTGTTTCTATCGACTTCAGCGTATTACCAGGGAAGAACAAGAAGGTGCCTTCTCCAGCACTGACTGAGAGAGGTTAGGATGCCGACTCTCCAGTTAGCTAAGGAAAATGTGTGTTGCGTCAGCTTTCTCCGTTACGGCCCCACCTTCTTCTCTTCACCTTCTCCCAATTAATACTGGTGAGATGATTTTTTTCAGTCTGAAAGCGTATTTTTTATAAAAATTTTGTTTTCCTCACGGAATCAAGAGGTTAGGGCTGGATGGGGCCGGAGAAATAGTACAGCAGATAAGGGCGTTTGTCTTGCATCTGCCAACCCAGGGGGACTATATGGTATGCCAGGGATTGAGGCTTGATTCAGGTTCAATCCCTGGCATCCCATAAAATCCCCCGAGCACTATCCCATATGGTCCTAAGCCCAGAGATAGGAGAAATTCCTGAGCTTTGCCAGATTCCTTCCTCTTCTCTCCCTGCCCCCACACTCACCCCGCAAAAAAAAAAAAAAGAGTTTAGTTGCAGGAGATTAGGGGCTTGCCTGCCATCATGCTCAGGCCCAGTTGGAATCTTGGGCACCACATACTGCCTGCATGTACCCTCCCCACTCCAGCCAAGCATTGCCAGATCATTCCTAAGGACAGAGTCAAGAATAGCCTATGATTCCTGAGTGCATGAGCCAGGAGTGACCCCTGTGCATCGCCGGGTGTGACCCAAAAAGCAAAAAAAAAAAAAAAAAAGAATAGCCTATGAGCATCCCTGTCCAAAAAAAAAAAAAAAACACTAAAATCAAGATAAGGAAGAGAAAATCTTCTCAGGCTGGGAGCTGGGATGTGGTCAAACACATGCTTCCATGTGTGAGGCCCTAGCTTCCATTCCTAGCACCAAATATCCCCTGAGGACCACTGAGGCAGCTTGAGCACTTATACATGCAGCCCCCATCCCCCAAAAAAGGGTTGGCATTTTATGATTGGAGAGAGAGATCAATGAGCTGGAGTGCACAGAGAAGCTCAGGTTCAATCCCCAGCACTGCATGGTCTTCCAGCACAATACTGAACAGGGAGTAATCCCTGAGTTAGATGGGCATGGAAACAAAAATCCTTTTACCCTCACTATTTTTTCCCCTGGCCCTTCACACCACTAGATATTAGTTACTTATGGAGTAAATTGGTTATAAAAATACAGGTACATGTTCCTAAACTATCTATGGGAACTTAGATTTGCAAAAGATGCTCCAAAAGTCATAGTTTCACATGTTCTAAATTTTCTATTTTTATTATTCTCTTGGTTTCTGAAACTTGAGACATTTTATTTTATTACCCTCTGCCTTGTCCAAAGAGAATTTCCAGAGTGTCTGTTATCAGTCTTTAATATTAATCTCACCTGAGCAGAGGCCAGAGAAATAGTACAGCAGGCAGGGCACTTGCCTTGCATTCAGCTGATCCAGGTTCAATCCCAGATAGTCCATACGGCCCCCTGCACCCCACTAGGAGTGATCCCTGAGAATGAAGCCATAGGTAGCTTGGGAACATGTACATATATATATGTGTATATATATATATATATATATTTGCTCTTTGGGTCACCCTCGGTGATGCTCAGAGGTTATTCCTGGCTCTGCACTCAAGAATTACCCCTAGCAGTGCTCAGGGGACCATATGGGATGCTGGGAATCGAACCCGGGTTGGCCGCATGCAAGGCAAACACCCTACCCACTGTGCTATCACTCCAGCCCCATACCTGTATTTTTATAACCTAATTTACTCCAAAAGTAACTAATATATAATGGTGTGAAGGTCCATGGGGAATAGGAGGTAGAGAGGGTACAAGGATTTTTGTTTCCATGCCCATCTAACTCAGGGATTACTCCCTGTTCAGTTAGCCTCTCTTGCTCCTGGTTACCTTTATTACCATCCGAGGTCAGATCTAATCCCTCCCTGCTCCAGGTCTTGCATTTTCTCCAAATGACTTCTTAGCTTGAGCTTTCTGTGACATGTAAAACAGATTTGGTACCAAGGATTGAAGAAAATCCAGATGATTAGAGGGGCCCTAAAAATGACCAAAGGTATTTGAGAGAAGATCAACAGGCTGAGCATATACTTTGAATGGAAGACAAGGTCTGGCTCAATTCCTAGCATCCCATGTTTTCCTGCCAAAAGCAACCCAGAACATTAATTGTGAGTAGCCTCTGAACTCTCCAAGGTGTGTCAATAAAAAGACTAAAGGAAGAAGGAATGGGAAATTAAAGTTGGCCAGAAATTTTAAAATAAACTTCAAAAGTTTGTTGTTTATAGCCCTACCCCTTTATATATACCCAGTAAACAGCCACCAAAGACACCTACACTTAACTTTCCCCCGTTGATAAAGGGCAGGATTTGTTTCTCTGGTGATGGAAGCCTCTTCCGGAATGCTCCAGGATTCAACTGCCCTTCACTGATTCCTTGCCCTCGCAGAATTTCCCAATTATGGGGATGATATTAAACTCTCATAACCACCTATGGGTTTGTGATACCTCAGGTTCACCTGTAGGAAAATGGGTTCTATCAGGAGAAAATCTCTAAGGTGATTTATACTCACCTGCCTATAAATGCCTTTTCTTTGAAGTGATTTTTAAAACTTAAGATCTGCGGCTAGAGACATGGTAGAGTGGTAGGGCATTTGCCTTGCATATGGCTGACCCAGGTTCCATCCACAGCCCCCCATCCAGTCCCTGCCAGAAACAATTCCTGAGGGGAGAGCCAGTGGCAACCCCTGAGCAAGCTGAAAGAAAAGAAATACTGGCATTTGAGAGCCAGAGAAATAGTACAGGAATTTAGCACTTGCTTTGTACATGGCTACAAGCACATCTGGCCTGATCCCCAGTACTACACATGGTTTCCCAAGCACTGCCTGATCCCTGTGATCAACCCCAAGTGATCCCTGAGCACAGAGTCATGAGTAATAGCACTTCTGAGTGTGACCCCAAAACAAAAAATCTGGAATGTCCTGCTGAAATTAGATAATTCTCACCAGAGACTTGTCAATCATAAATTCAAAATAGGCCTCCTCCATTGCTGAAAAATACCCTTCTTTAATTGTTTAACCTTTCCTTCATTCACTGGAGACCTTCTAAGTGTCCCCACACCAGTCATATTTCCTGTCCACCTGGACTTGAGTGCCTAGCCATTATCACTGTGAACCAGATTCCAAGGTCACAGATGTATTTTTTACATATCCTGTTACAGGGGTGTTTTGAATTTTAGGCTGAGAAACACTTATCTCGTACTAAGTAACTTATGAAATAATTTAAAAATATTCACACTTTGAGCTGGGAAGATAGTACAGTGGGTAGGGCACTTTCCTTGCATGCAGCTGACCCAGGTTCAATCTCCAGCACCACTTGTGGTTCCCCTGAACCCCTCCAGTAGTGATCCCTGACCATAGAGCCAGAAGTAAGCCCTGAGCACCATTAGCTGTGGCCCAAGAATCCCGCAAAAATTATCCACCCAATTCCAGGGATGTAGATCTGTGGTTAAAAAAATTACATCATACATGTGCTAGCCCTGTTCAATCCTGGCTTGCAAGAACAAAATCACTCAAGGTCTAATGAAGTACCAATGGAAAATTCAGAAAATGTCTCATTCAGCAACTAATTCCCGGATGGCTATCTTGTACCAGGCTATTTTGATACTGAGGAATAGTAACATACACCAAGAATTTTACAGATTTCAAATCAATCAATCCTCACATCAACATTATGAGGTATATACAGTTACCACCCCACTTTAAAGGCAGAAAAACTGAAATGTAAAAAAAAAATTGGGTGGCTTTGAATACAAAGCATTTATATCCAAAGCTCACTCATTTAGGGGGCTGGAGCAATAGCACAGCAGGTAGGGCGTTTGCCCTGCACACAGACTTCGATTCCCAGCATCCCATATGGTTCCCTGAGAACCACCAGGGATTCCTGAGCACAGAGCCAGGAGTAAACCCTGCGCATCGCCGGGTGTGACCCAAAAAGCAAAAAAAAAAAAAAAAAAAAAAAAAAAAACAAGCCTAAAGCTCACTCATTTATTTTGGTTCTGTTTTTGTCTTTTGGGCCACACCTGGTAGTGCTTAGCACTTATGTCTAACTCCATGTTCAGGTATTACTCCCAGTAATGTTTGAGAGGGCAGAATCTCCTGCCCCCATGCCAGGCTGTCTTCACGGGGACCCTTTTGGAGGAGGAGCCAGGTTGAGTTTCCCTCCCTGCCCCAAGCTGAGCCCCAGCAGTTGAAAACTTCCAAAACCCAGCCACAGCCCATGCTCAAGGCCACTCTCCATATGCTCAGATGAGCCTCACCCATGAAGGAACCGACAGAGAAACCCAGGAATGCGGGACCCATGATTGAGATCTCCAAGCCTGCTCGGATCGGGACTGGGCCTCCTTCACCCAGATCCCCTGTTTTCCAGTAAGTTGGTAGTCACACTCACAAACTGCCCCTGGGGCCACGTAATCTCATGAACAGACAAGATACAGAGACTATAAAACAAAGCTCCTGGAAGAGAGCGATGCAAAATCTCATATGATAGAGCCTGGCAAGCTACCCGTGGTATAATTCGACATGCCAAAAACAGTAACAATAATGGGCCTCATTCCCCTCACCCTGAACATGACAGGGACAAATGATACGTTACTGGTGCCCACTCAAGCAAATCGATGAGCAACATGATGACAGTGATACAGTGATAATGTTTGAGGGACCATATGTGCTGCTGGATATCTAATCTGAGTAGATTACAAATAAGACAGGCATTTTACCTGATGTTCTCTCTCTCTCTATATATATATATATATGTGTGTATATATATATATGTATATATATATATATCCCCCATTCCCTTTCTCTCTCCCAATGCTTACTCTTACAATTATGTCCTAAAGTAAATGAAAAACTCTACTCAAAGTTGAGCTTGGAGGATTCTGGATTGTAAAGTGTGAATGACAAAAATCTGTCAGGCCTAGGCAGAGCTCAAAGAACTAGAGGACATGGCATGCATGTGGGAACCCTGGATTTGATCCCTAGTGCTCCATGGTCCCTGAGCACAGTTAGGAAGGAACTATCCCCAAGTACTACTGTGTTTGGCCCCCAAAATAAAACAAAACCCAATAACAAAATTTATCTCCCCTCTGTGAATGCCCATTCACCAAACATTTATTGCCCCCAACTATATTTCAGATGCTGATGTAGGCTCTGGAGCACATAGTAATGAATAAGAAAAAAAACAAGTATGTAACCTATGCTAGTATACTTTCTATAATAGGGAAAACAAATACAAAAAACTTGTATATCAGAGAGGTAGTAAAGTGGGTAAAGCATTTACCTTGCATGCACTTGATCTAGGTTTGGTTCCTGGATCCTCATATAGTCCTCTGAGGCCTGCCAGGAGTGATCTCTGAACCCAGAATGTGGAGTAATCCCTGAACACAGCCTGGTGTAGCCAAAATTTCCTCTCCCCTCCCCAACCTTTCCCCACCAAATTACAAAATTTCAAATTTTAATGAAAATGAATAATGCTGAACACTACTGTTGATCTGGAGCAACATTACAGCATGTAGGGCACTTGCATTATACCCAGAAAACCTGGGTTCGATTTCCAGAACCCCATATGGTGCCTTGAGCCCTCCAGGAGTGCTTTCCTAAGCACATAGCCAGAAGTAAGCCCTGAGACAACCTAGGTGTGGGAAAGAGAGGAAATAAGGAGGAAGGAAGGAAAAAAGGCAGGAAGAAAGAAAAAGAGGGAGAAAGAGGAAAAGAAAAGCCGTATGACAGCTTTATTCATTGTAGCACTTAGTATGATAGCTAGTATATGGAATTAATTCAGATGTCCAATAACAGATGAGTGGGTAATAAATGTATGCTACAAATACATGATAGAATGCTATACAACCACAAAGAATGATAAAATCATGCAATTCACTGTAGTTTGAATGAAACTGGAGGATAGCATATTAAGTAAAATAAGTCAGAAGGACAAATACAAGATGTTCTCAATTATCTATAGTATATAGAATAATATAACAGGGAAATGTAAGGTATCAAAGATGGG
This sequence comes from Sorex araneus, assembly GCF_027595985.1. Classification (NCBI taxonomy): domain Eukaryota; kingdom Metazoa; phylum Chordata; class Mammalia; order Eulipotyphla; family Soricidae; genus Sorex; species Sorex araneus. The sequence continues at coordinate 47,613,901 of NC_073305.1, read as the reverse complement.
CAGACCCTTGGTTCTAGATTACAGAGAAGGAAGGGACAGGGTAGAAGGAAAATGGAACGGGGAGTAAGAAAAGTGGTCTGGAGGTAACATAGGGGCATGGATCAGAGGCCTTAGATATATTAGTAGTATAGAGGCAGGATATCTGCATTTATCTAAAACATTAGAGCCAGCAGAACTCTAAACATGGAACCCAAACTATAATAGTTAAACTTAAAAACATGCTTGTTAAGGAGGTGAGCTGGGGAGGAAGGTGGGAACCTGGGGACTTTGGTGGAAGGATACTGATACTGGAATTGGAACATTGTATTCCTAAAAGTTTATTGTTGACAGCTTTGTAAATCATGATGCCTAAATTTTTAAAACTGTTTAAATAAATAAACCATAATTAGAATTCAGATAACTGATTCCTATTCCATTTCACTAGCTTCATCAGATTCCTCAGGACCATGGCCATCTTGCCAGCCCTTCGCAGTTGCCCAGTCAACCATGACAACACAACACTTAATCAGTATTTTTGACAAAATACAGCCTCACATTGTTTATCATCTCTCTTCTCATGAGATTGAGTTTCTCAAAGACCTTGTCAATGTGACCAATCAGGATCCCTAATACATAGAACAAGGAAGGAAAGTTCAGTTATGCTCAGGGACCAGGAATTTGACCCAGTGATAGAGAGGGTGCATGACCCATATGTGAGATCATAGATTCATCCCTGTCTCTATAATTAATTAATATACTTAATAAATATAAATGTGTATTGAACTCATCCCTGAACTTTGCTTTTAAGTGTTTAATTTTAAGTTTGCTTTTAAGTGTTTAATTTCATTTAGAGGACATATCTAGAATGAGTTAAGTACACAGAAATAAAAAGTAGATTACTGGGGGCCAGAGCAATAATATAGTAGGTAGGGTGTTTGCCTTGCACATAGCTGCTCCGGGTTCTATTTCGGACATCCCTTATAGTCCCCTGAGCACCACCAGGAATAAGTCCTGAGTACAGAGTACAGAGCCAGGAGTAAGCTCTGAGCACTGCCAAGTATGACCCCCCCACACACAGAAAAATGGATTATTGGTTCCCAGGACTGGAGAAGTGGGGACTAGAGAGAAACTACTAGATGGACAGAGGATTTTATTTTGGGTAATGAAAATGTTTTGTAATTAGAAATAGTGATTGTATATCATTTGGAATATACTAAAGGTCCTGAATAGTTCACTTTAAAGGGCCAATTTTATGTTATATGAATTTTGCCTCAATTAATACAAGTGAAACTAAAATTCAAAGAGGTTAATTTATATAAGATCTCACAGCTGATAGAACCACAACTTGAACCTAGATCAAAGAATTAAAATTTATTTGTCAGGGCTGGAGCGATAGCACAGAGGGTAGGTCATTTGCCTTGCATGTGGCCGACCCAGGTTCCATTTCCAGCATCCCATATGGTCCCCTGAGCATCGCCAGGGGTGATTCCTGAGTGCAGAGCCAGGAGTAACCCCTGTGCATCGCCAGGTGTGACCCAAAAACAAACAAAAAAATTTATTTGTCTTACTGTGAGAAGATAATATTTGCTTCTGGGGTGAATTAGTTAAGCTGATACTCAGGGCACCCATTTCAATAAGGCAGCTGGGTCAGTGCCTTCAAATATCACATGCTCAAATACTGGTTTTTCTTTTGTTTTTGATTTTGGGGGCTCAGGGTGGTGCTCAGGGGCTGTTCCTGCCTCAGTGCTCATAGCTCTCTCCTCCTGGTACCTGGGCATCATGTGGTGTCAGGAATTGAATCCAGGACTCCTTATGCAAAGCATAGATCTTTGAGCAAGGACTCTGCCAAGGCATTGGCTCATCTTGTTCTGAGCCACACCCTGAATTACTCAGGGGCTATTCCTTGTTCTGTGCTCAGGGTTTTCTCTCTGTGATGGTTGGGGTATCACATAATGCTGAGGATGGAACCCAGGTTTCCAGTTGGCAAAGCATGTGCTTAGCCTGTTGAGCTAGATCATTGGCCTTGCAGTAATCACACTCAAGTTGTGGTGAGCACATATGCACTTGCTGAGACAGGGCAGTCCTAGTGGTGGTCCTCATATATAAAGCTCCAGTGCTTTACAGGTGTTGCACTTTGGGCAGGGGGCATGGGGGAAGTCCCAAAGGGTGCTCAAAGGGCCCAGGAAACACTGGGAAATTCTCTGCCAACCAGGACAAAGATGCAGTGTTTCTCAGGCCCTACAGTGCCAGGGCTTACCTGGACCATTTCTGCAGTGCTCAGAGAGACTACTGTGATTACATGCAGTAGTGTTTGGAGATCTCCAGGGATATATCCAGCAATGTGGTGCCAGGGATCGAACCAGAGTTGGCCACATGCAAGGCATGTACCTTAACCAATGACCTATGTCTCCGGCTCTGTACTTGGATCCATCTAAATAAAGCGCAGTTTAATTTAATTTTTGTTTGTTTTTGGGCCATACTTGGTGTTTCTAAGAGGTCACTGCTGGCTCTTCACCCAGGAATCTCTCCTTGCATTACTCAGGGGACCATATATGATGCCTGTGATTGAATCTGGGATGGTTGCTTGCAAGGCAACCACCATATCTGTTCTACTCTCACTCCAGCCCCTGTAGTGCAGTTTTAAATTGCTCGTGTTGCAAGGGACAAAGAGCAGAGTTATGGATTGAGTTTGGTATATGTAGGTGGCACCAAGGATTGAACTGGCAACCTCCTACACGAAGGCAGGTGTTCTAGGCACTAAGACATCTTCTGGCTCCCAGTACTTGTTTTTCTAGTAGGGGAGGAAATATCCCCAATTTATAAGCTCTGAGGTCTAGAGAGAATTTGAGTGTCTTGGAGAGCCTGTTAGTCCTCACAAGCAGTGGAAGATTCTTTCTGAAGATGATAGGGGATCAGCTCCTCTCACATGCTGTGTGGGGGTAAGTCACTTAACCTCCTGATAGGTGTTTTTCATCTACAAAATAGAAATAACATGATTGCAAAGGAGAGGTCAAAATAGGGAAATGATTATGCACACTCTAAAAAGCATTATAAATGGTCCAGCATCAACAACATGATGATGTTGTGACGACCAAGGATCACACACTTGGTTACAGTGTTCACACACTTAAAGTTGTGCTTCTTGTTGGAGGTCACAAATTTCGGTTGTGGTGCTCATAAAGACTTCCATTGTGCTTTCTTGGGGGAAGGGCCACATCTGCCACTGCTCAGAGTTTACTTGTGGCTCTGTGCTTAGGGATCACTCCTCAGTGCTCAGGGGACTATGTGGGGTACCCTGAGTAGAACTTAGATCGGCCACATGCGAGGTAAGCACCCTACACGATGTACTATCTCTCTGGTCTTTTAGTTGTGCTTTTGCAGAATACATACTTGGCAATAAAGTGTGCATACTTGGAGTTTGCACACTTTATTGAGACACCAAGAACTACAAAGAGAAATGGCACCAGCTTCATACTTGGTAGGTGGGTGGTGTTGGCGATCAAACTCTTGGGCTTCACGTTTCCAGGAGAGGTGCTCTACCACTTAGTCATTCTTGGGCCTCTCAGACAGCAGAAATACACTTTTTTTTTTGCTTTGGGGCCAAACTCAGCTCTGCTCATGTCCTACTTCTGGCTCTCTGTTCAGAGGTTACTCTTAGAAGTACTCAGGAGACCCTGTGATGCCAGGGATCAAACCTGGACCTCCTACCTGCAAACCATGCACTCTAAGCTTACACTCTAGTTGGAAGGACCACCCCTAGAAATACTCAGGGACCACCAAGGTTATACCTAAATAGTGCTCAGAGGGATTAGTGTGGCAGGTATCAAACTCAGAACCTTCATGCAAGGCGTGTGCTCTACCCCTTGAGCCATGGCCCTTGAGGTACAATTTTCTTGGTTATAGAATATATCTCATTTTTTTTTTTTGCTTTTTGGGTCACACCCGACAATGCAGAGGGGTTACTCCTGGCTCATGCACTCAGGAATTACTCCTGGCAGTGCTCCGGGGATAATATTGATCCTGGGTCAAACCTGGTTCGGCCGTGTGCAAGGCAAATGCCCTACCCACTGTGCTATCACTCCAGCCCCTGAACCTATCTCAATTTTTTTTTTTTTTGCTTCTTGCGTCACACCCGGCGATGCACAGGGGTTACTTCTGGCTCCACACTCAGGAATTACTCCTGGCGTTGCTCGGGGGACAATATGGGATGCTGGGAATTGAACCCAGGTCGGCCATTCAATTCAACCCAAGGCAAATGCCCTACCCCCTGTGTTATTGCTCCTGCCCCTGAACCTACCTCATTTTTATTGAAATTGTGTAGGACTTTCCCAGATGGGACCAGGCCGGTGCATCACAGTAACCTCCAAATCTAGTTTATTATTAGGTTCCCTTTACATGGGTTAGTCACATTCCCCATTTTCCAAGATATTATTTGGTTTCATTCAAAAGACCCAGCGGATTTTTTTTCATACAAAGATGAAAAGCACACAGCCCCTGAAACTCCTGAGGGAAATAGGCTCACAAACACAATTATAATGCAACCTTGACTCCTTTGGGAACAAACTATCATCAGGGCTTCAGAGGAAGAACTATTTGGTTGAGACACTACACAATTATAGTCTTTTCAACTACTACTCACCTGCATCCAGTTCTAACCCTAACGCTGGTAGCAATCACCCAATGTGCTGCTGATCATTGGTGCTAGTAGACCAATTTATGCCACAAGGTGATCATTTCCTCCAGTTAAGTTCTACTCCCACTTAGTAAACTCACTGTCTTTATTTCATTTTATTTTGGTTTTAGAGCCACACATGGCTATGCCCAAGGGTCACTCCTGGATCTGCACTCAGGAATTACTTCTAGTGGTGCTTGGGTGACCATATGGGATGCTGGGAATCAAACCCAGTTTGGCCACATGCAAGGCAAATGCTCTGCTCACTCTACTATCTCTCCATCCCCTCACTCTGTTTTTAATGCCCTGCTCTGATGCCGATGCTCCTATAAACCTGATGCTCCCATAAACCTGAAGATGAAACATTTTTTCTGGGATCTGTTGGCACTTGATCACACAAATACTCAATAGGTCTCTTCCAGCCCTGAAGACAGAGTTATTCAATGAGGCAGATTAGACGCAGAGTCACCACTGCAAGAGGGAATCAATGAGCAAATACTGAGAGTTACAGGAAACAACTTTGGGGTTTTTTTCACCTATGCTCCCTTCCTGGACTGCCCACTGTCTCAGCAGTTAGTGTTGGAGATTATGTTGGTACTATGTGTTTCAGTCCCCGAGCAGTAGCTGACTGGCCCAGGAAGAATACCTAATTATAGTTTGGGCTATGAATTTCATATTCCAAAAGCTGAGATTTATTTTAAAGATACAGAGAGCTATGAAGCAACCAGCCAGTAGATACTGGGTTGAAAGTTACAGAGGGAAGGAGGGAAGAACTAGGATTCCTGATGGTATCACTTGTATCACTTGTCGTCTATTGATCTTCGATTTGCTTGAGCGGGCGCCAGTAACATCGCCATTTGTCCCTGTCACGTGCTAATGCAGCCCAATGATATCTGCTTGCTCCAGAAACAGGAAGAGCCTCAAATCATTCATTCAGGGATTTGATAAAGAAATCTGACCATCTAGTTGGTGGGCAGCCACGCGGTCTTCTGACATCCTGTGGAATCCAGTTGGAAACAGTCTAGTCCAGCAGTCATCTCTGAATCGCATTATGTGACCGGCCCATCTGATTTTTGATGCCTTGGCAAACGAGACAGCACCCCTGATTCTTGACCGTCAATGGAGGTCAGAACTCCGGATTCCTTCTCTCACTTGAGTGAGATGTGATACTCCTAGCATAGCTTTTTCGATTCCTCTTTGGGATACCCGAATAGCATTCTCATCCTGTTTGCATAGGGCCGAGGTCTCTGAGGCATATGTTAGTGCAGGAAGAATGGTGGAATCAAAAAGATGTGCCCAGAGTCAGAGGTTCTTTGTCCTCTTAACCACTTCTTTGAAGCTCTTGAAGGCATTCCATGCTGCTCTCTTCCTCCTGCGCAGTTCTGGAGCCAAGTCATTCCTCATGGTGATTTCTTTTCTTTTCTTTTCTTTTCTTTTTTTTTTTTTTGCTTTTTGGGTCACACCTGGCAATGCACAGAGGTTACTCCTGGCTGCGCACTCAGGAACCACCCCTGGCGGTGCTCAGGGGACCATATGGGATGCTGGGATTCAAACCCGGGTCGGCTGTGTGCAAGGCAAATGCCTTACCCGCTGTGCTATCACTCCAGCCCCCTCATGTTGATTTCTTGACCCAGGTACACATAGCTGCTGCATTCAGAGATGTTCGTTCCATTGAGAGCAAATGGAGCTTCAGGGACTAGTTCAGGTTTTTTTTTTTTTTTTTTTTTTTTTTTTTTGCTTTTTGGGTCACACCTGGCAGTGCACAGGGGTTACTCCTGGCTCTGCACTCAGGAATCAACCCTGGCAGTGCTCAGAGGACCATATGGGATGCTGGGAATCAAACCCGGGTCAGCCGCATGCAAGGCAAAAGCCCTACCCGCTGTGCTATTGCTCCAGCCCACTAGTTCGTTTTTCATGAGCATCATCTTGTTGAGATTCAGCTGCAGTCCGACCTTTCAACACTCGTGGTTGAAGTCGGCCAGCATTTGTGTCACTTGGCTAATGTTTGGTGTTATGAGAACGATGTCATCAGAAAAGCGGAGGTGGTGTAACTGCCGACCGTCTATCTTCACTCCCATTCCTTCCCATTCCAGTCGTCGCATGATGTTCTCGAGGGTGGCACTGAAGAGTTTTGGTGAAATGGTATCACCCTGCCACACCCCTCTCTTTACATCAATGATCACTTCCTTGTAGAATGGTGAGATCCTGGTGGTGAATCTACAATACAGCTCGAGTAGGATTTTGATATACTGAGTTTGAATGCCCTGTTTGGCTAGAGCTTCGATAACCACTTCAGTCTCAACAAAATCGAAGGCCTTCTTTAAGTCGATGAACGTTAGACAGAGCAGCACCTTGAACTCAAGCGAAACTTCAATGAGTTTGGTCATTGTATGGATATGGTCTATCGTGCTGAATCCCCTTCAGAACCCGGCTTGCTTTCATGGTTGTCCTTCGTCTAGTGTTCTGCCTATTCTATTCAGGATGACATGAGTGAACAACTTGTAGACTACAGACAGCAGGCATATTGGGCAATAGTTGCCGATGTTGTGGATGTCTCCATTCTTGTACAACAGAACGGTCCTACTAGTTTTCCACTGAGACAGAACCTTGCATTCAGACAGATAGCGTGTAAAGAGCCGAGCGAGTGTATTGATGAGTACTGGCGGCAGACTCTTCAGGTGTTTGGGTCTGACCTTGTCCGGACCAGGTGCTGTAACGAGTCTTTACCAATGAAATGGCATGTCGGATTTTGGAAGGGAGGACTCTGGGAACGACATATCCATCCTGCGGAATTTGATATGTGGGCAGGTGGACATGGCTGTCAAAGAGATCCGAGTAGAAGTCATGAATGATCCTCTCCATTGCCTTTCTGGAAGATGTGATAGATCCATCAAGACATCGGAGGGCAGTCATCTTGGTCTTGTAGTTGGCGAAGGACAGGCAAGCGTTGTGAATACTTTTCCCGGCTTCTGCCACATCAGCCAACACTGCTGCTCTTTTCTCTTTGAGATCTTCCTTTATCGCATCTCTGCACAGCTTTGCGAGCTTGGACATTAGTTAGCTTGTGGTTGCACCAAATCATGTTGACAAATGAGCTTGAGAGTTTCTGAAGACTGGTGTCTGTTTGTGGCTTTCCAACTTTCCTCTTTTAAATTATAATCTTGGGGCTGGAGTTATAGCACAGCAGGTAGGGCGTTTGCCTCTCACGTGGCCGACCCAGGTTCAATTCTCAGCATCCCATATGGTCCCCTGAGCACCACCAGGAGTTATTCTTAAGTGCAGAGCCAGGAGTAACCCCTGTGCATCACCGGGTGTGACCCAAAAAGAAAAAAAAATTATCATCTTGTTATGCTTCAGAGGTATTGCCTAACATCACAATTGTGCTAAGTGAAAGATTGGAGGCTAGCTAGACTCCCAGGCCAGGTCAGGAACAGGAGGGGAACAAGGTACCATGTGGTACCAGAGATCAAACCAGTGTCAGTTGCAAGCACTTTAACTCCTGTACTATCTCTTCAGTCCCAAATATCTAGGAACTAATTCTCTTTATTCTCAAACTTGTCCAAATATGTGAAAAGGGAATACTTGCTAAATCAGTCTCTAATGCCATCAATCATTACCATACCAAAGCCAGATTAAGATACTACAAGAAGGGCCAGAGAGATAGTATAGTGGATAGGGCAATTTCCTTGCATGCAGCTGACCTGGATTCAATCCCGGGCACTTGACATGGTCCACTGTGCACTGCTAGAAATAATTTCTGAATGCAGAGACAGGTGTGTCCCCCAAACAAACAATATGTATATATATACATATATATTACAATAAAGGAAAACTACATAATGATGTCCTTAAGAACACTCATACAAACAAACAAATAAAAAAGAAGCCTGGAATAGCCCCTGAATACTACCAAGTGTGGCCTCAAAACAAAAAAGCCTGAGGAATCAGGCCCCAGCACTTTAATCCCAAAGGAGAGGGACTAAGCTATTTCTTCCTCTCAGACCAGCTGTATCAATAGACCAGAGGTTGCTCTAACTCCTCTAGAAGATATTACCCTCCAAGATGTTGTTCTTTAGGCTTCTGAGAGAAGGGGTGAAAGCCACATGCCAAGCAATCCCCTTGAGGTATTGATTAGATGCTCACCCCCGTTCCTCCATTCTTCTTGGAGGAGAGAGAAGGAACACTGAACTTAGTGCTTGAGCAATCTGGCACTTAGTTAACTTCTTTAAGTCACAGATTACTTGTTGGTTAAGGTAGTGCATGATGCCTACCCTGCAAGACTGTGGAAAGAATGCTTTGTGTGGTTCTTTGCATAACATAGGTGCTCAGTGTCTATTGTGGCCCAGAATTGAGTACTGAGCTCCAGTTACAAATAAGGGTAATTGTCATCAAAGGCTTGACTTTGACTGAGGCATCACCAGCTAAACCATGTGATTCAGCTAAGAACAATGCCTTGGGTGCCTCAGCATCCTGAGATAACAAGTGGGGCCTACCACCTCCCTCCCGTGTATGGAAGCTGAGAGGAAACCATGGAACAGAGACAGCCCACCAATAGAATAAAACACAAAAGTCAATTCATAATGTGTATCATCTTTACAATTAGGTCAATCTGTTTAGGTTCATTAATTTGTCTGGTCTATGCAAACACGAGGGTGCTATTAGCATGTCAGTTTCACAATTTGTTTTTGGTTTTGAGTCACACCCAGTGGTGCTCAGTGCTTACTTCTGGTTCTGTGCGCAGAGATCACTCCTGGTTGTGCTCATATGTGGTCCCAAGGATCAAACCCAAGTTGTACACACACTAGCAAGTGTACCCACTATACTATCCAACCCTATATTTTTATTTATTTGGAGAGTTGGAAGGACACACTGGCAATGCTCAGGGGTTACTCCTGGTTTTGCACTCAGGATTTACTTTTGACAAGGTTGGGGGGACCATTTGAGATGCTGGGGATTAAACCCAAGTTAGATACATACAAGGCAAGCTGCTTATACTTACCTGCTATACAACTTCTCTGGCCTCCAGTTCTATATTTTTAATAGATGAGTTTGTTTATTTAGAACATAGTAGTGCTTGGGGGAATCCTCCTGACTCATTGCTCAGGAGTTGCTTCAGTGGTGCTCACATGGCCATATGGTACTGGGTTTTGAACCTGGTCTCCTGCATGCAAAACATACACTCTAGACCACTGATCCTCTCTCTCTCTCTCTCTCTCTCTCTCTCTCTCTCTCTCTCTCTCTCTCTCTCTGACCCCTCCCCCTCATATAAGCCCTTTACTTGTAATCATTTTGAAGCCACTAAGCATGTACCATTAGAGGGCTGAAATCACAGTACAGTGGATAGAGTGCTTGCTTTGAACGCAACTAATATGAGTTAGATCCCTGGTACCCCATATGGTCCCCCAAGCATGCCTGAAGTGAGCCCTGGACACTGCAGAGTGTGGCCCAAAAACAAAAACAAAAAATAGTATTGGGTCAGAGAGATAACTCAAAGGGCAAGCATAGTATGTTGGGCACCCAGTTTCAATCTCTGACATCAGCTGGGCCCCTGAGTACTGTCAGAAGCAACCTCTGAGTATTGAATTGAGAGTAGCTCCTGAACTCTTCCAAGTGTACCCCCAAACAATAAGAACATATGGGGGCCAGAGAGACAACATAGGGGTTGACATTCACCTTGCATGTGACTGACTCTGGTTTGATCCCTGGTACCACTTGGTTCCCAAAGCACCAGCAGAAGAGACCCCCAAGCATAGAGTAGGGAGTAGTCCTTGAGCACTATCAGGTGTGGCTACCCATCACTGCTTAAAAAAGGCCCGTAAAATCCAATCTCTTCTGCCCTCCCCACCCTTCCACATCCCAAGCCCAGGCCACAATGGCAGAGTGGCATCCTCCTTCTATGCTCTACAACCTCCAGGGAACACAACCTTGGTATGAGATAATAAATCTCTAACAGTCAAAAGAGACTAGGGACACTCAGCCCCTATGGGACCAAATGGCAAGACTGGCTGAACAATACTCTCTGTCCCCAGCTTCAAACATGGGTCCCAAATTAAGATTTTTCTAAGGACACTTTAAAAATCTTACTCACTTTGTGGAGTATAAAATGACATCACATGAGGCTGACACCCAAGGACAGTAGAGACAAGGGCCAGGAGGATTGCCCCATAGCTTGAAGACTGCTTCATGAGCGGACGGGAGAAGGCAGATAGAATAGAGAAGGGATCACTAAGAAAATGATTCCTGGAGGAATCAGCTGGGATGGGAGATGCATACCGAAAGTAGATAGTGGACCAAACATTATGACCTCTCAGTGTCTGTGTTGTAAGCTATAATGCCCAAAAATAGAGAGAGAGTATGGGGAATACTGTCTGCCATAGAGGCAGAGGGAGGGTGGGAAAAGGAGGGTATACCCGGGATATTGGTGGTGGGGAATGTGCACAGGTGAAGGGATGGGTGTTTGATCATTGTGAGATTATAACCCAACCATGAAAGCTTGTAAGTATCTCACAGTGATTCAATAAAATTAAAAAAAAATCCTACTGACACTGTAGAAATTTCAATAATCCTTTTTCAAGGATTGAAAGTAAAGGTCAGACCATAGAGATAGTATAGCAGGGAGGGTGTTTGCCTTACACACAACCCAGGTCCTCAAAATAAAAAAAAGAAATCAATCCAGAGACCCAAAACAACAGTAACAACCAGAAGCAGAAAGAAGAAAGCAAGAAAGAGAGGATGAGAGGAAGAGAAAAAGAAAGAAAGAAAGAAAGAAAGAAAGAAAGAAAGAAAGAAAGAAAGAAAGAAAGAAAGAAAGAAAGAAAGAAAGAAAGAGAGAGAAAGAGAGAAAAAAAGAAAGAGAGAAAGAGAGAAAGAAAGAAAGAAAGAAAGAAAGAAAGAAAGAAAGAGGAAGGAAGAAAGAAAGAAAGAAAGAAAGAAAGAAAGAAAGAAAGAAAGAAAGAAAGAAAGAAAGAAAGAAAGAAAGAAAGAAAGGAAAGAGGGGAGTGGGAGGGAAGAAGAGAAAAAGAAAGAAAAGAATAAAAAAAAAAGAGAGGGAGTACCACTGATGTACCGAGAGTAGCACATACAAGGGCTTAATGGCTCCAGGATGAAATACAACAATCTTCACACACTTTCCTCTAAGGAAACTTTATTGAACCATTTTTAGTAGATTACTCATAACAAAAAATACAAAATTAATTGTTTCAGTTCCAACTTTGGGGGGCAGAGTTTGAGATTTGGGGAGGAAACATTTGAAATATGGTGGTTGGAAGGTGCAATAATGGTGGGATTGGTGTTGGAATATTAAATGTAATGAATTATTGTGGGGCTTTTGCCTTGCATACACCCAACCCGGGTTCGATTCCTCCGCCCCTCTCGGAGAGCCAGCAAGCTACCGAGAATATCCCGCCCACGCAGCAGAGCCTGGCAAAATCACCCTTGGCGTATTCGATATACCAAAAACAGAAGTAACAACGAGTCTCACAATCAAGATGTTACTGGTGCCCGCTCAAGCAAATCGATGAGCAACGGGGTGACAATGACAGTGACAGTGAATTATTGTGAACAACTTTATAAAAATAAAATTTAAGAAAGAAATAAAGGGGGGAGGGAGGGAGGAAAAGGAGGAAGAAAGAAAAGAAAGAGGGAGGGAGGGCGGGTGGGGGAGGGGGAAGGGAGAGAGAGAGTGAGAGAGAGAGAACAATGAAACTTGTGCTCCACCTGTAGAGATGATTTAATTGATCTGGGAGGTGGTAAAAGCTCCATGGTAATTTAAAAGTGCCACCTGTTTAGAGAACCTCACACTAGCCAGATTTTATCACAGGGCCTTGTTTATTCACTTGTTTATTCTAACCCTAGGAAATGTCTCTGCTCTACTTTGCTTCCCCAAGCATAAGGGAGAGCAACCTTTGTTCTCAGCTCCAACACATCTACCCTTCCCTGATACAAGGCTCATAGTAACATTACTCTCTTCTCCTGTGCCCTCCTTAGAGTAGCCAGGGCCATCATGCCTCGAATGGACTATTTAGAATAAAGTCCCAGGAGACCAGAGCGATAGTACAGTAAGGTTTGATTAGCATATGGCAGACTTGGGTATGATCCCTGACATCCCATATGGTCCCTTGAGCCCCACCAGGAGTGATTTCTGAGAGCATAACCAGGAGTAAACCTTGAGCAGTTCCAGGTATTCCCCCCCCTCAAAGTTCCCAGGAATAAAACTCTTGTTCACATTCCCTCAAATCTCCACCTTAGGGAAAAATTAATGGGGTAGCAAGGTTTGTTCTTCACTCACTCTGACCTAAGAATTTTCTGGCTCCTACGGGACACAGGCAACCTCATTAAATCAAGTTAACCTGTATTTTTAAAAGTAGAAGTACAATTCTGGAAGCTATAAGGAATTTTTTTGGGGGGGCGCTGGGGGCACATAGTGCAGTGCTCAGGGCTTACTTCTGGCTCAAGCTGTATGGATTTTTTTTTATTTTGGGGTCACACCTGGCAATGTACAGGGATTACCTCCCTCCTGGCTTTGCACTCAGGAATTACTCCTGGCGGTGCTCAGGGGACCATATGGGATGCTGGGAATCGAACCCGGGTTGGCCGCGTGCAAAGCAAATGCCCTACCCACTATGCTATTGCTCCAGCCCCAAGCTATATGGATTTTGAAGAAAGACAAAACTGAATCTTACCTGGAGAGTTTCCTGTCTCCTGCCTAGTGAACTCAGGTCTAGAGAAGTGCCTGATAGTCTCTTCATTTAGAATCCCTATGTGGATTTAGGTCACAGAGACCTGGATAATTTCGGAGCCAGAAGAAAGAAGCAAAGTTGGGTGTGAGTTTTCAGGAAAAGGCGCTGTGGGCACGCAGGGGGACTCGAGCATTCGGTGGTCAAGAGCCACTTTCCCAGGCCGAATGACACAGCAATGGACAAACGGATGAACAAAGGACCGGGGGCATGGGGAATGGAGAAACAGGAACGGGGCCCCAGCCTGATAGGCAGTCAGTTTATTTCTCTCTCCTCCCAACATAGTCCAATCTCTCCTCTTACAGCGGAGGAGATAAAAGACATTTTGGTCGTAGATCCAGTCATCAAAATTCCATCATCCTAGTCTCCTCGTAGACCTCAAAGTCCTCTCCTTCATTATCTCCTTTCTCATCTCATCGTAGTCTCATAGTTCTCTACTTCCAGTCATCGTCACCATCTAGTCCTCCTTCTAGTCCCAAAGTCCTGAAGTCTCAGTTCTCCTCCTCTTTCTAATAGTCAACTTTCTAGTCCCCCTTTACCTCTTACCCCTTACAGCATAGTTATATAGAAATCATGAAGGGTGGGGGATACACAAAGGTGAGGTTGAACATTATCATAACAACAAACAGAGGTAAAGTCACTCCTTCAGGAGATTAACTCAAGGACAAAAATCTCATTTGAGGAGATTATTCCAATTACTAGGAGATGTGCTCAAGGGCAGGATTCTTTCTAGGGCTTCTCCTTTCCTCAGCTAGTAATCCACTTAAACCATCACAGTAAATTTACTTCTTATAATATTTCTAGTCATTTTGTATGAACACAGTAAGAGGTATATTAAGCTTAAAGCTTGGCTCTTCCTGGGGACATCTCGCTATATATTCCAGACCACAGTCCTCAGGCCAGGATAGTCTTTCCCAAACCCAGCAGGTTCCTTATTCAGTTACTTCTTTGTGGGTCTTAACAGTTTGTCTGTGATCGTGTTCTTAATTTGTAGTTAAGTATTTTGGCACTTGTCCTAGCCCATTTCTATGCCAGGGTAGCTCACAGCTTGTCCTGGGTCCATCCAGTCCCTTGTTGGCACCCTGCTATTGGGATGCTAGGAACTAAGGGCAATTGAAGCTTAAGTCAAGTAAATATGGATGCCCAGGAGTAAATATTATTTTGGAGACAATTAACTCCCATGTTACAAAGCATAGCATAACTATCTTCCTGTGTCTATACAAAAAGAACATTGCTAAATAAACCATGCAAATGAGATAAAGGAAAGAGAAAAGCAATATAGGATTATTAGTGCTTGATGTAATCCCATCAACGGCCAGGATCCAGAGACTATGAAACAATGCTCCTGCAAGAGAGTGATGCAGAGTCTCTTGGCCCTGCGCCTGGCTGTCTTCACCAGGGACCCTTGGAGCAGGGTGGGTTGAGTTTCCCTCCCTACCCCAAGCAGAGCCCAGGCAGCTGAAGACCTCCAGAACCCAGCCACAGCCGTGCTCAAGGCCCATCTCCACACGTTTGGACGAGCCTCATGCATGAAGGAACCAGCAGAACAACCCAGGTGTGCGAGACCCGGGCCTGAGATCTCCAACTCTGCTTGGATCGGGACTGGGCCTCCTCCACCCAGACCCCCCATTTTCCAGTAGCTTTGCAGCCATACCCACAAACTGCCCCCAGCGGCCATGTAATCCCATCTACAGCCAAGATCCAGAGACTATAAAACAACGATCCCAGAATCTCTTATAGCGCCACCCCTCCACCCCCCCACCCCCGGGGAAAGGTTCTTTTCTCTTGGCCTTTTCTTTCCCTGGAGGCGGCGTGATGACCGCCATCTTATAAGGTCCACTAAAGAGAGGTACAAACTTGCAGTGACTGGACACGCGGGAGATCTCGGGATGGGGGGCGTTACTGGTGCTGCTCTCCGCTCAGATGTGATCCCGAGTGGCCACACATGAGCAGCCCCTCCATTCCTGAACGCCCATGATCCCTAAGGCCAGCGAACTACTTTCGGCACCCAGCGGCTTCTTGCAGAAATGCCTCTAGACTGTGAACTAAGCTACGGTCCCATGCCGCCCCGGAGAGGGGAAAGGTTTTCCTCTCTTGGCCTTTCCTTTCCCCAGCGGTGGCATGGCGACCACCATCTTATAAGGCCCACTAAAGAGAGGTACGAGCTTGCAATGATGTGATTTCTGGCAGAAATTTTCCTGGACTTAATCACTAAGATACCAGAAATCCAAAACCGCTCTTCATTCTCAGCAATGTAAACCAAATTATCAAATTATGCCTTTTCGGCAGGACTGATTGGGAAAAATTCCAAATAATAATAGTGAGTTTTCTGTCGAAATATTGAATGTAATCAAAGTAAAGAGAAAGTAAAGTGAAAATTATCAGCCACACAGGCAGGGGGTGGGGTGGGGTGGGGTGGGATGGGGGGTAATACTGGGGTTCTTGGTGGTGGAACATGTGCACTGGTGAAGGGATGGGTGTTTGATCATTGTATGACTGAGACTTTAGCCTGAAAGCTTTGTAACTTTTCACATGGTGATTCAATAAAAAATTAAAAAAAAATCTCTTATAGCCCAATTCTTCCTCTCAGAGAACCTGGCAAGGTACCGAGAGCATTCTGCCCACATGGCAGAACCTGGCAAGCTCTCCGTGGTGTATTCGATATGCCAAATACAGTAACAATGATGGGTCTCATTCCCCTTACCCTGAAAGAACCTCCAACTCGGCACTGCTGGGAAGAATGAGTAAAGAGAGGCTGTTAAAATCTCAGGGCTAGGATGAATGGAGATGTTACTGGCGCCCGCTCAAGAAAATCGATGATCAACAGGATGACAGTGATACAGTGCTTGATGAAACTGGGTGTGCCTCGGGGGCATTGTTATGGGCGTCGCTCAATAAACCTAAGCAAGTGGAACCAGGGATGTACCCTGAGGTCCTCAAGTACTGCTGAAAATTACCCCTAAGTCTATAGTTGAAGTTGTCAGCCCAGAGTAGTCCCCAAACACTTTCAGATGTTGGGGCCCAAAGTGAACCAAGACCCAGATCTGTACACCCAGAGAGGCTAATGTGTACAGACGGCTCAACCATCAGATACTCAGTATTATAGTCTGTTCTTATCTTCAGGGAAATAAAGGGCCCTGACCTGCAAGGTGGGACTCATAGGTTCCAGGCTTCCCTGTCTTCCAAGGGAAGCAGAATTCTCTTTAAGGGAGGCTGCTAGGGTCACTCAGTCCTTAATCTGTGGGCCTTTGAGCACAGGTCTTCTCTACCACCACGTACCATAAACGCCTCAACCTGAGACACGCCAGAGTACAAAGCACAAACACGCAGCTTCGGCTCTGCATTTAGCACCACAAAGCCATCACGATTGCTTATTTGCACCAGAATTTGGCAGCATGGTTCATAACCTGAGTGAGCCTGCCCTTCACAAAGAAAAAATACAACAAATTCAATAACAAATTTTGGCAGTAAGAATTTGTCAGGAAGCAGGTGGAAAATTTAAGTGATGAGCATGAATGGATTGTATAGAGAAGATGTAGTTCCTGGAACTCAGAGGAACCTTTTTTGACATGGAACACTCCAGAACATCAGAGATTAGGACCTTTTATCAATTCAAGTGGGACAGCCTTCTTCCCCTGGGTCTAAGGAAATAGGTCATGGCC
Organism: Sorex araneus; assembly: GCF_027595985.1. Lineage (NCBI taxonomy): Eukaryota > Metazoa > Chordata > Mammalia > Eulipotyphla > Soricidae > Sorex > Sorex araneus. Next base: position 47,596,853 of record NC_073305.1, on the reverse strand, counting down.
AAAGACAACAGTTCCAGCCCCAGCTGTTCTCACCTCCTGGCAAACCAAGTCGAGGAGCACCTCATCTAGGACAGGGCCCCCGTCCCCCTCATCCTTTTCAACTGGAGGCTAAATAAGAACATATTTCTTCTAGGGAACCCTTCCAGATCCTACACCTTTCCAGAATATCAAGATCACTTATGAACCCTTTGTCCTCTCACCCCACTCCCACCCCAAGTCATATCTACTAGTCCCTGGTTGTCGTGATCCCTGGTCCTGTGAGTAGGCAGCTAGCTTTGTGACTTCACAAAAGTTTTTCTTGTGACAAGTCAGGGCTTAGTGAAGCAGGGGGGAGGCAGTAGGGTTTTTTTTTACCAGGAACAGCATGTGACTTTTCATAGACACCCATACCTCTGAAGGAAGGAGGATAAATTGCCTCATGGTAAGAGCCTAGGGTACATTATATGCTTGAAAATATTCCCTTGAGGAACCTAAGACATAGTACAGTAGGAAGGATGCTTGCTTTGCAGGTGTCCAATCTGAGTTCAATCCCTGGCAATGTATGTAGTGTTCTTGAAACTGCCAGGAATGACCCCTGAGTGCAGAGCCAGGACTAAGCCCTGAGCACAGCTGGGTGTAGCCCCCAAACAAAAGCAACCAACCAAACAAAAAGAAACATTCCTTTGAGGTCTTTGGCTGTGGGTCTAACTGGGAGCTTCTGGAAATGACTGGTAAAGTTTCTCAGAATCCCAGGACTACTGAAGTCATGTTTAGAGAAGGGCATGGGGAGGTTATTCTAGGTGGTGGTGAGTCTCTGACCATTGAATTGGGGGTTAGACCTGCTTCATCCCATTAGACAAAGCCATTCTTTTCCAGGATTTTCAGGATGCAAGAACTGATGGAGTGGAAAGCTTTATTTGATCTGAGTCTTTATTAAGAATGGCCCTTCTCTTGGGGCTGGAGTGATAGCACAGCAGGTAGGGCATTTGCCTTGCACGTGGCCCACCCGGGTTCGACTCCCAGCATCCCATATGGTTCCTTGAGCACCGCCAGGGATAATTCCTGAGTGCAGAGCCATGAGTAATCCCTGGGCATCACTGGGTGTGACCCAAAAAGCAAAAAAAAAAAAAAAAAGGGGGGGGGATTAAAAAAAAAAGAATAGCACTTCTCAGGGTTGAAAGATATGTGCCAAAAGTAGACTATAGAGCACACAATGGCTACTCAATACCTCTATTACAAACCACAACACCCAAAAGGAGAGAGAATAAAAGGGAATGCCCTGCCACAGAGGTGGGGTAGGGTGGTGGGGAATGGGGTGGGGGTGGTGGGAGGAATACTGGGAACATTGGTGGAGGAGAATGGGCACTGGTGGAGGGATGGGTAAATGATCACTATATGATTGAAATGCAAACACAAAAGTTTATAAGTTTATAACTGTATCTCATGGTGATTCACCAATTAAAAAAAAAGAAAAAAGAAAGAATGGCCCTACTCATCCCCAGAGGATTTTCAAATGGGTCAGGCTACTGATCCTCAAGCCCTATAGAAAGATTTTTTAGCTATAAATAGACTTTCTCCAAATCCCACTCAAATGCCTACTCTGCTCTTATTCCTGGAAAGACAATTCTAGGATGCTGACTGGAGACAAGTGGTTATGGGTATCTTCTCCTTAGTTTCCTTCCACTTGTTTTCCAATATCTAGCACCTACTTGGAGCAAAGCCTCTGGGGAAGGCAGGGCCTAGACATCAGCAGATATAATAACTAGCAGTGATACTGGGTGATGGAAATAATTTTGAGAGTACTCAGAGGCATAGTTTTGCCTTCTTCATGCTGCTTGTGCTGGACAAGAGGCGTAGCACAGTATATGTGACTACTCTCCCTCTGGCCTCTATTTTGATGATGACAATGCCATTACGCTAGAGAAATTCCTGAGAGTTAGTGTTAGGACCCTGGGCAAAGGTTCCAGATGCAGGACATATCCAAGCAAAGAGGCTGTTGCCAATGAGCTAGTTTGTGCAAATGTCTGACTGCACATCGATAAGGCTCCTTGTCCTTGGATGTCTTTATGTTTGATAGGCTGGTAGCCGTTGCAGACAATTGGAGGCTCAAGAGGAAATCCTCTTAAATCCACCTCTGATCCACTCAATTTTGTGCCTGGACAAAGAGTGGAAATGTGATCCCAAGAAGTGCTACTCCTCTAATTCCCAAGATTTTCTGAAAATATTCCCTGACTAGGAGTTTGTTTCTCATATTAGATGAGCAATAGCAAGGCTGGAGTGAATGCACAGTGAGTAGGGCGTTTGCCTTGCATGTGGCTGATCCGGGTTCGATTCCTCCGTCTCTCTCGGAGAGCCCAGCAAACTACCACGAGTATCCCGCCCACACGGCAGAGCCTGGCAAGCTACCCATGGTGTATTCAATATGCCAAAAACAGTAACAAGTCTCACAATGGAGACGTTACTTGTGCCCGCTCGAGCAAATTGATGAACAACGGGATGACAGTGACAGTGACATTAAATGAGAAAAGCTTGAGAACTCTAGCAGGCAGTATTGAAGCCAAAGATAAATCATCTAGGGACCAGAGAGATAGTGCAGGGTTAAGGTACATGACTTGCATGTGGCCAACTTCTGTTATACCCTTGGTAGCTTGTTCAGTTTCTTGAACACCTCCAGGAGTGACCTCCGAGCACGGAGCCCCTGAATACTTCTGGATATGGCCCCTAAACCATGAAAAAGAGATAAACTATCTAGGGCTAAGAGTATCTGAAAAATTTCATCCAACAGGATGCTGGCGATGACTCAGTGGACTGAGCACATGCTTTGCATGTTTAAGACCTGGATTATATCCCTGGCACCACATGGTCCCCTGAATGAGGACTAATCTAGGAACAATCCCTAGGTACAGAATCTGGAGTGGTCCCAAACCCAAAACAAAACAACCAAATTGTAAGAGTCTGGAGAGAGAGTGGAAATAGTGGGTAGAGATAGTGGAAACCCAAAACAAAAAAATAAAACCGTAAGAGGGGCTGGAGAGACAGTACAGTGGAGAGGGCACTTGCCTTATGCATGGTCCACCCAGATTTGATCCTAGGCATCATGTATGGTCCCCAGAAAACCACCAGGAGTAACCCCTGAACATTGCTGTGTTTGGCTCCAAAACAAAAATTTAAAAGCCTGCAACAGAGATAGACAGAAAGAATCCTAAAAATGTAGTCATCACTTATCTCTTAATATGCTCCAGGTCCCACAGTAAGCACTTTCTTTGCATTGTTTCATTTAATCCTCCACACCAGAATAGGGGGAAAAAGTCAGGATTTTTTTCCCACTTTAGCTGTGGAAAGTAAAGGTGTAGAGGTAATGTCTAAATACCCAACCAGTAAAAGGATACAGGTCAGTTTGCCTCCGAAGCAGCATTCAACTGCTGAACTGTTTCACCAAAACTTTTCCCAATAAAGAGGCATAGAAATGATTTTATTGGGACTGGAGTGATAGTATGATGTGTAGGTCATTTGCCTTGCACACAGCAAGGTTGGATCCCTGGCATCCCATATGATCTCCCAGCACTGCCAAGAGTAATTCCTAAGAGCAGAACACAGCTGGTTGTGGTCCAAAACAAAACAAACAAAAATAAATTATTTTTTAAATTATTTCTAACCACTTATGACAGAGTTAAAGAGAGAAGGACAGAAGTAAATAATTTAAATTTAATATCACCCAGATCATCAGTTTTGGGGTAATGAAGCTCCCCCAACTGCTGCTTTGTTTTGTGTTTTTGGGGAGCCATACCTGGAGATGCTCAGGGCTTATACTTCTGGTTCTTCTCTCAGGGTCACACCTGGAGGGGCTGGGGGAACCATATGGGGTGCTGGGGATCAAACCCAGGTTGGTGGGGGCAAGGCAAGTACTCTACCTGCAGTACTATCTCCCCAGCCCCAGGGCAAGGAGGCCCTGACTTCTGGTCTCTCAAACCTCTACTGAGAACTATTGAGCAGTGACTTCTAATTTGCTCCTAAGAACTTTTTGCAGATAGTTAAAATGAGGCCCTTGAGTTCAGAGGAGGGAAGTCCTCAGCGATTTTTAAAACCTGAGCAATGGGGGCTGGAGCGATAGCACAGTGGGTAGGGCGTTTGCCTTGCACACGGCCGACCCAGGTTCGATCCCCAGCATCCCATATGGTCCCCTGAGCACACCAGGAGTAATTCCTGAGTGCAGAGCCAGGAGTAACCCCTGTGCATCGCCAGGTGTGACCCAAAAAGCAAAAAAAAACAAAAAAAACCCCAAAAAACCCAAAAAACCTGAGCAATGGTTCTGAGATAGTGTTACCAGAGAAAACCAGAGAATATATAAGATGACCAGCTGAATTTTAATTTTAGATACATCATAACTTTAAAAATACGTCTGGCCTATCGAATAGTATAGCTGATAGATAGAGATAGTGTAACTGGTAAGGTGCTTGCCTTACACATGTCTGACCTGGGTTTGATCCCTGGCACCACATATGTCCTCCCCATCCCGCACTCCCAAGTATATATGCTTTAGTTAAAATACTTCATGGGGCTCCTGGCTATGAGATCTTAGAACATAGGAGCTGGGGTGAGCAGGGGTTTGCAGTTTCATTTCCTATTTTTTATGAGGTTGTGGGGGGCAGGAGACAAGGATTCATTTCTGGAGATGACAGCTATTAGTGGCTGTTGGAAAAGGTAGCAGTTGAATCTGATGTCTTATTGGAGCTTCATTTCTCCCTCTCTAAAGGAAAGTGGAGGGGTTGGAAAAATAGTTCCATGGGCTGACCCCAAACCAAACTAAAGGGAAAAATTAACAGGAGATAAGTGGTGAATATGGAGAGAGTCTATAAGAGAAGCAATTTGTCTACCTTTTGGGCATTGGGGGTAAGTGTTCCACTTTTATGTGAGTCTGGGAAGGTGCATCTCAGGCAGGGAGGAGTAAATAATTGAATTCCTTCTTTGTCCAGGCAGGGGTTTCCAGAGCTTGGTAGCTCTAAGTCTCTAGTTGATAGCTCCTGGGACTTCTGTTTTTTTTTTTTTTTCCCAATGGGATTATAAACTTGCTCATAGATCACTTGTATCATCAACATCTCATTATAAATCTTAGAATTATTTTTTGGGTCACACTCGATGATGCTCAGGGGTCACTTCTGACTCTGCAGTCAGGAATTACTCCTGGCGGTGCTCGGAGGACCATATCGAATGCCAGGGATCTATTCCGGGTTGGCTGCATACAAGGTAAACATCCTACCCATGTACTATTGCTTCAGCCCCCAAATTAATCTGTTTATTAATGTATATTTTGACTTAAGTGAAGAAAAAAGTGAAATCTGGCTCAGGGGACTCTCCCCTAAGCATATACCTAACTGATTAGAATTTATTTTTCTTTTTTTTATCAAGAAGGTGACCACAGAAACTTACAAACCACAAGAATTTTCATTGTTTCTATCTATCTGTTAATCATTTTCTACTCCTGATTAATTTCCTACATTGCCATTACTACCTCAAATTTACTTCCTGTCCATAGGAAGTTACAAAAAGGGGCAAAGAAGCATTTGGAGATGGTTGGTACCAGGGATAGACTGAGGAGAGCATACGGATTGGATGATCTGGAAGATGATAGAAGAAAATGGCGGTGGAAGGGTGGAGAGTTAGAAATAGGGTCAAGGGAAGAGGATCCTGAGGTCCAGAGTATTTTGTGCTATTGAGTTTCCTAACTCAGTGAATGAACTCTCTTGGGGAAAAGGGTAGGTGCTGAATTCCCAGCTATAGCTCTTGGTGTTGAGGCCAGGACTGAGTGATTCTTGTCCTTTCTCTGCCATTGGGTGGTCCTGAAAGCATAATTCTTTATCCTTTTGAATAGAGGCTCCCTTCTGAGGCACAGCACAGGTGTGATAAGCATAGATAGAACACATGGAGTCCAGAAAATTTTTCCCCACTTTTGTGCTAGGGATTGCACCTAGGCCATCAAACATGTGAGGCAAACACTGTATCGCTCAGTAGCATTCTATCTACCCTTAACAGATATTCTTTCAAAATGGCCAAGGAATTTCTATAACCTTCTGAAGATATAAGAACCAGAGAGCTAGTGTATAGTAGGTAGGACACTTGCTTGGCACTAGGCCAACCTGGATTTGAAACCTGGCACCCCTTATGGTCCCCAGAGCATCACAGGAACAATTCCTGAGTTCAAAGCCAGGAGTAACCCCTGAGAATCAATCAGTGTACTCTCCCCAAAACAATAAAAACCAAACCAAACCAAACCAAACCAGAACCCCCACAAAGATACAGAAATAGTGTGCCAAACCAAGCTGGATGGATCTGTGATTGGATTATCTGTGCTTTTATAATACTTAGACGTGAAAGTACGATGAGCATTTGTGCCAATAGATTGGTGTGCATGCTTTCTAGGAAGTGTCTAGGAAATGTCCACCAATTAAATGCATCAGTGAGCATGCTTTGAATCTGTGTGCATCCCTGAAAACCTGAATCTGCTCCTTCCCCTTTCCAAAGTGGGAGTTATCTGGGAGTGTCTGCCAGTATGTTTGGCTGTGTTGTGTATGTGTTGGGGGGGATTTGATTCATTATGCAGGCAAAATAGAATAGCGATTCTGGCAGAAGAGGCTCCTGGATAGACCCTTATAACTCCAGTTCTGCTTTAGTGTTTAGGGTCCTGGTTGCTTCACAGCGCATCACTGACGCAGGGCCCCAGTCTGTGTTTCTGAAGAAGAGCAGTGCCATCTGGTGGACAGTTCAAGCTGTGCCAGAAGCATGAGTCGGACATTGATTGGGTTGCCACAAGAAAAGCCTTTCAGAACCCAAGGTAATTGGGAAGTCATCACTGTATTGGCTAATGCCTGGATAGAAGGATATTTAAGTCTGAACTCTATATCCTCATGCACTTTGTGCTTATGACCCAAGGAGGCATGACATAAAATCCAGCTAAATAAGTTAGAAGGACAGGAGTAAAAGTTTTTAATGTGGCCTCTGCACCCATGAACCTGGGTCCTATTCTTTGGGTCTGCCTGCTCGAGCAAACCGATGAGCAACCGGATGACAGTGATAGTGATACAGTATAGCTAACCAGAGGTGACATTGAGAGCTATAGTGAAGGGAAATGGGAGTACTTATTACTAATGTAGCAAAGTTCCAAAAGTTCAGAGTTTTTTGAGAAGTGATGTATTTAACACTACTACCCCACAGTCTAGAATTTTATGCCTGAGCAGTTGCTCCAAGTTACACACTTAGTAAAGGATGAAGGTTTCTTTTCTGGAAGGAGGGGAATAGGGTTCAGTGAAGAATGGAATCAAGAGAGACCACATAAAGGATCTGGCTAGCTGTTCCTATCTTCCTTCTGCTTCTATTTCTCTCCTTGTCCCCCTCTCTCATCTTTTGGTGGTTCTATTTGTATTATGTGTGGCACCTGGAAATAGCAGTAGACTTGCTTTGGTCCTTGCATCTTATGTGCATATGGAGCTGTGAAGACTCTAGAAATACCCAGAAACTAGATCATGACTTTTGGAGGGATATACAGTAAGCAGAAATTTATCAGGGAGTAGATTCGATAAAGATATTGTCACATTTATCTTTTGTTTGTTTGGGGGCCACACAGGGCTGTGTGAAGGACTTATTCCTGACTCTGTACTCTGGAATCATTCCATGCAGGCTTGGGGGACCATATGGGGTGTTGGGATCAAGCCCTGGTAGGCTGCTTGCAAGACAAAGCTCCTTAACCATGTACTCACTCTGACTTGTCACACTGACTCCTCACATTTGTCTTTGTTTTGTTTTCTGGCCACACCCAGCAGCGGCACTCAGGGGTTACTCCTGGCTCTGCACTCAGGAATCACTCACTCCTGATGGGTTCGAGGGATTATACGGGATGCCAGAAATCGAACCCAGGTTGGCCTAATGCAAGGCAAGCCTATCCCTTGGGCCTCGTCACACTTATCTTTTAAGTCTGTCAAACGGATCTCTGAATCCTGGTTCTGCTATTAACTCTGTGATGTTGGGCAAGTCACTCATTCTCGGTCTCCCTTTTCCCAGATGAGAAATAAAGGAATTAAACACAATAATTCAGCTTCTCTGGCTCACATATAATACCTAAAATAAATATTTGTTGGTCCCACAGCCTAAGTCTTGACAAAAAAAGTTGAGTGCCATCGGCATGTGATTTCTGATATGCTTGCGGGAAATCTTGTTTCAAATCCCGGTACGTTCTAGTCACAGGGAATCAAACGGCAGACTAACACAAAGCCATACAAGCCGAGTTAGAGACTGGATAAAGCAATTGTAGTCTTGCTTTTCGCTTCCGCTTCCGCAACAGCCAATGAGTGCGCCGCAGTTCGCGGTCGTTTGAAAAAAACTACAAATCCCAGAAAGGATTGCGACAGGCAGGACGTGCCCATGCGCCAATCGAGACCGGGGTGGGGTCGGGTGGGGTGGGTGGGCCCGCCTGCTCTGAAGCCGAACTTCATTTCCCAGACGGCTCCGGGGCTCGTTGCTCTTCGCCCCGCTCTCGCAGTCGTTCTCCTCCCGCCTCGCTAGCGAGCCTCGCGCCAAGTTGGGGGCGCGCGCGCGCGCGGTACGTAGCGCGCGAGTGACGCATAATATGCGTGCCGCCCTAGAGTCGTGGTCGCGCTGTGTGTGAGTGAGGGAGAGTGAGTGCGGGACCTGAGTCGGTGTGTGGGAACTGTGGCCGCTGGCGGGGTCAGGGGGCAGCGGCGGAGCCGCCCGGGAAGGTGAGTGGGCCGGGGAGTTAGGCGGCTCTCTGGGAAGAGCGCGAGTAGACCGGGCGCGAGGCCGGGCGGGCGGGAGAGTGGGCGCCGGACTGGGGGAGGGGCGGCACCTGCCTGGGCCAGCGGCGGGCAGGGGGCGGGCCGGGCAGCCGGGGAGGCTGGGCTCGGGGCCTGACAGGACTTCGCTTTCTCCAGGTTCTTGGCTCAGGGGCGGGGCCTCCACGTTCTCCCTCCAGTACCCCAAAGAAGCTCCCTTTGAGAAACTCTTCCGCCCGGACTGTGGCGGGGGGGCGGGGGCAGACGTGTGCCCTTCTCTGCCTGCAGGAGGAGGTGCCCCTCACCTCCCACTTCACCTTTTCCCTCCCTACCCTCTCCGTCTCCGTTCCGTACGGGCTGGGGGGCTCCATCTTCCTTGCCGTACGGCCCCCTTTCCGGACTGTGTCTCCGCCTCCTGCTCCAGTCACCTGGGCGGGCTCTCCCCTCCCTCGGCCTCGTGCCACCTCCCCCTGCACCGGCTCTGCACTTACGGGGCCGGGGCGGAGCCTCCCGGACGCTCCTCCCACCCCGGGGTGCCCGGGAGGCTGGAGGGAGGCGTGCGCGTCCCTGCAGCGTGGAGCCAAACCCCCAGTGCTCGCCTAGTTTCCCGGGACCTTATTTCTCGTGGTTATTTATAGTCATTTCCTACTGGGGTGTCAGGCTTTTGGCTTAACTCCCTCTTCTCTTCCCAGACGGTTTATGTCTCACTTCCTCTTACTGCAGTTTTAGGGCTCGGGTTTCACCGTCTGTGGAAGTAGTTTCGGAGTGTATGTTGTAGTTCTTTTGCAGTCCCAAAAGACTTGTCCTCGTCACGTTGGTCCCAGGTTTTTTTTTTTTTAACCTGTTCTGACTTCAGTGAAGCCTTTTAATTATATGTTTTATTGATTCATATTAGCATCTTCCTGTTCTGAATGCATTGTTCGTGTATTGAATGAGCTGTTGATTGGCAATATTGTCCTGTAATGCTCTGCAGTTTACTGGCGTTTATATTTATGCTTGTATATTTATTTACTCTCGTAGGGATCTATTTTTTTGCGATTTTATGCTGTTGGGCTGAGGGTTTATTTAGTTTTTGGTTCTGGTTTTGGTTTTTGGGCCACACCCGGCGGTGCTCGTGGTTTACTCAGATTTTCGTTCACGTTCAGGGACCATTCCTGCTGGGCTGGATAGGAGGGGCATTGAGGTGCTGGGGATTGAACCCGAGTCGGGTGTGTGCAAGGGGAGTGCCGTGCCCACTATACTGTAACTCCAGCTCCGTCGAGTTTTGTATTTAGTAATTACCTATTTTTGGATTGTAGGATATCACATATTGAGATGATAAAGAGTTCAGGGAAGGTATAGGAAGTAATGCTCAAGATCTCTTGTAGTTGCTGAACTCAGTACTTTTACCTTTCTACCTTTGTACAGTTGTACAATTTGATAGAGGAGAAATCTGGTAGAATCATACATTAGTTGGAAGTGATATAAATTGACTTATTAACAATTTTTTTGTTTTTCATAGGTGGTAAGGGACTGTAAGAGAAAATTGTTATACATCATATATGTCTTTGTAATTATTAATTTTTTCCCATGTCATCTCTCCTAATCGCATTTTGTTTTTTTTAAATAAAATTGTTTCAACAAAGATTATTTCATTTCATGAGAACAGAAAGATTCATTAAATCATAGACATTTTCAAACAAGGTGACAGAACTGTTTGGTTAAGTAAAGGCATCACTACTAACCCTAAAACTGAGACGGTATGGTTAAACCTTAGTGATAGCCAAAGGACTTTGAAGCTGTAGTTTAAGTTTAAAATAATGAGATTTTATAAAAAGATTAGATGAGACTACCAGTTACAATGAAGAATATTAACGTTACAGAAAATATTAGTGTGATTTTCTTTCTTCTTTTTCTTTTGTCTTTGTATTTTGGGCCACACCTGGTGATGCTCAGGGGTTACTCCTGGTAGTGCTTGGAGGACCATGTGGGACCTGAGGATCGAAACCAGTCCGCCATGTGCAAGGCAAGCGCCCTATCTGCTGTTCTCTCCCTAGCCCGATGATTTTCTTTGCTGTAAAAAATACCCGCTGTGCTATCGCTCCGACCTATGGATGAAAGTAACAGGAATTTATTTACCTTTTGGCTTTTGGGCCATACCTGACAATGCCTAGGGGATGAAGTAGGGAAGCTGGTTCAAGGTAAGCATTTTAACCTCCATACCAGCTTAGCAAGCCCCCAAAGTATATTTTAAATTTAAAATATTTGTAATGTATTGTGGGTTCTGGTACACAGGTTAAAATAAAGCATAAGGTCACTAGAGTACAAACTGAAAGGAAGATGACATTATAATTTCATTCGTTTTTGGCCTCCCAAGTGGGGGCCAACTTCCAGTGCTATTCCATTCCCCAGGATAGCAGGTCAGTGTTAGTGTCCAAGGCTGTGGTGCCTGGAGGCCATACTCTGTTTCTTCTACATTCAGCAAGATGGTATATAATTACTGAAAGCAAACTGTGATGATTTCTACTTGTTATTGCGAGGATGCACTCAAAATACTACAAAGTCAGTAGAGAAAATTTCTCTTATTTTTTCTCTATTGTTTCACAGTGTCTGTTCTCATCGCTTTCCCCCTATTTCTTTCTATTCCTTCTCTTCCTCCCATCACTCTGCCAAGGAAGAACCATGTCTGAGTGTCTCTGAGTCTATGAAGGCTAGTTACTATCTGGAAGAAGATTACTTAGCTCATTCTGAATTCTTAGGTCTTTCACAGCGGGTAGGGAGTTTGCCTTGCACACGGCTGATCCGGGTTCAATTCCTCTGCCCCTCTTGGAGAGCCTGACAAGCTACCTGTAGTTTATTCGATATGCCAAAAACAGTAACAGCAATTCTCACAATGGAGAGAGAGATTGATCTCTCTCACAATGGAACTTCAGGGCCCAAAGCAAATTCTTACTGAGCTACATTTTCAAGAAATAGCTATAGTGTATAGGATGTTTGCCTTGCACATGGTTGACCCCAGTTTTATTCCTGATATCTCCTGTGTTTCTCTGAGTACTATCGGGAGTAATCCCTGAGCACTGCCAGGTGTGGACCCAAAACCAAATTTTTTTAAAAAAAAGGAAAAGGAAATATCTTAGGCCCAGAAATATGTTTTATTTTTTTGGCTATAGTGGCACCATAGCCAGGAATGTTCAGAGTAAATTTACCATTGAAAAAATAGTAAAGCTAAGGAAATAATGTATAGTGAGCCTCTTCTGCCATAGAAGTAGTAGACATCTGTTTATATATTCTTTCAGGGATATTTTATTCCAGGTAGAGAGACCAACTTTTCTTTCTCATTTTGATACTTCGTTCAGATTAAAATAGGAAATGCTTCATAATTTTTCTACTTATTTTGGTGGGGGGCTGGCGTACCCCATTTTTCTCAAAAGATTACTCCTGGTAATGCTCCAAGGACCACCTATAGAGTACTGAAGATTAAATTCAGTTGATTTCTTGCAAGGCAAGCACCTTAACCTCTACTGTCTCTCTAACCTCATTTTTCCACTTTTTATTAAAAAAAATTTGTATGTAGTTGAAGGCAGTAAAACAAACATGTTTGTTTATCCATCCAGATTCAACAACTGCTAATGTTTGGCCAAACTTTCCTATTTAGGCATGTGTATACTGTCGTATTTTAGTATAATTTAAAAGTAAGTCTCAGGTGCCAGAAAGATAGTACAGCAGGTAGGGTGCTGCTTACTTTACACGTGACCAACCTGGGTTTGATCCCTGGGGTCACGTATGTTTTGCTGAATCTTGCCAGGAATGATCCGTGAATGCAGAGTGCAGAGCTAGGAGTAAGTCCTGGGCACTGTTTGGTGTGAGGTTCCCCCCCAAAAAGAAAAAAACCCAACTAAACTGCAAACATATAGTACAGCAGGTAGGGTATATATATATATATATATATATATATATATATATATATACTTTTATATATATCCATTAGGATAAGAAGATATGACATAATTTTTTATTAGGGCTTTATATTTCATTATTATAATACTGTCCAGTGGATAATACTGTTTTACTTCCCCCCCCCCCTTTTTTTTTGTGCTTACACTTATTGGTGCTCAGGGCTTATTCCTGGCTTTGCTCAGGGATAACTCCTGGCAGGATTCAGCAAACCATATGGTGTGCCAGGGATGGAATCTGGGTCAGCCACGTTCAAGGCAAGTACATTTCCCACTGTTCTTTCTTTCTAGTCACTTCATTTAATCTTCACAACTATTTTCATTTAATTATTTATTTTTGGTTATTGAACCATACCTGGTGATGCTCAGGGGTCACTCCTGGCTCTGCACTCAGGAATTACTCTTGATGGTGCTTGAGTGATCATATGGGATCCTGAGGATCAAACCTGGGTCAGTTGTGTGCAACAAAAATGCCTTACCCTTTGGACTATTGTTTTGGCTCCCATTTTTATTTTGTAGATGAAGAAATTGAAATTTGTTATTGTTGACTTGGACCATATCCAGTAAAGTTCTGGGACCACTCCTGGCAGTTGCCTGGGGATCATATTCAGTGCTGGGGATTGAACCAGTCACATGCAAGGCAAGCTCTTTAACCCCTGTACTACTACTCTCTGGCCTCACATCACTATACCCCCACCACTGAAGTTCAGTGCCATTGCATCTAAAATGACAGTTCTACCCATTCCTCCAATCCCCCTCCCCAGTAACTAATTTTTATAATAGTTTGCAAGGGTTATTTTTGTCTTTTTTGTCTTCCTTCTTTCCCTCCCTTCCATTCTCCTTTATTCTCTCCCTTCTTTCCCTGGGGATGCTCAGGGGTTACTCCTGGTTCTGCACATAGAATTCACTCCTGGCTGTGCTGGGGAACCATATGGGATGCTGGTTGTTGATCCTGGCTCCCTCCCTCCCTTCCTTCCTTCCCCAGATATGCTTAGGGGTTACTCCTGGTTCTGCTCACAGGAATCAGTCCTGTCTGTGCTGGAGGACCATTTGGGGTGCCAGTTATTGATCCTGAGTCAGCGCATGCAAGGCAAATGCCTTACCCACTGTACTATCTCTCTGGCCCACTTGGTTATTTTTCATGAGTGAAACTTACTGAGTACTCTTACTTCATTACCTGACTTTGTCTATTCTCAAGTTCTATCCATGTTGTCACAGAAGCACATTTAATAGCTGAATAGTTTTCCAGTGAGTATATAACCACAACTTCTTAATTCAGCCTTTCATTGATGGGCATTTTGGTTGGTGTATG